>NC_060139.1:267927746-268566746 GCF_021461385.2 Schistocerca piceifrons | reverse complement strand
TCATTGGGGTGCTGAAGAACTTTCGAATACCTGTGACGAAGATCTAGGTCAGAAGAGTGAGGAGATCTTATTTGTATTTCCTGAGAGTGGATCAGAATCTGCAACAGTAGGTTCTCTGTTTTACATACTAGTTTAACTACTGAACAGTCTTTGTTGTACACTGCTTGGTTGCAATTATCTCCTTGGTTCAGTACTTGCCAAGTGCTTCTATTGACTGCACAGACCTGAAGTTATTCTCTCAGTTACCCTGCTGCTGCACATTCAGTCAGGCCATTTGCTATATTACGATATGTTTATTACAATAAATCCAGTTGTATCAGAAATTTCCCTCAGTTAGTGAACTGTATGCTACCACGTAAATTCTGGGCGTATGTGAATTATTATTCGTTTGTATATTATGTATCTCATATTTGTTGATGTTCGTAAAGTTTTGCCAGTCATTGAGTGCAGTTTCTCTGTAAATATAATTTTCCTTTTATATTGTCATATATTCTAAAACTTGAATCCTACACTATGAAAATTAGGTGGCAAATAATTACTGCAAATACTCTAAAAGCAAATCTACATTAATCTTGCTATTTTTACCATTCAGTTTTACATGCTGAAAAAGCATACCTTTCTATCTACAACTTTATTTATTTTACTTTTGATATAACATCTATGGAAGGTTGCAGACTGATTATATAATGGTAAAACAGAGATTTTGGAACTAGATTTTAAATTGTAAGATATTTCCAGAGGCAAAATGTACTCTGACCACAATTTATTGTTATGAACTATAGATTAAAACTGAATAAACTGCAAAAAGGTAGGAATTTAGGGAGGTGGGACTGGATAAACTGAAAAAACCAGAGGTTGTTGAGAGTTTCAGAAGGAGCCTTAGGGAACAATTGAAAAGAACAGAGGAACTCTGGCTGAAATGGACCCTTGAATGTTGGCATTGGACGTTGGTGCAGTGGCAGAGCATTGCATGGTCTAATGAATCCTGATACCTTCTTCATCATGCTGATGTGAGAGCACGAATCCATCATCTTCCGGGGCAACAGCTCCTTGACACCTATGCTGCAGGACAGATACAAGCTGGTGGCAGCTCCATCATACTCTGGACTCATTCATGATGATCATGTTTTCGAATGGTAGTGGCATTTTTCAGCAAGATAATACACCATGTCACAGGCCCAGGAGTGTGATGGAGTAGTTCTTTCTGCACAGGCTCTGATTTTTATTATTTTATTATCACGCCATTTCTCCCTAAGTGGGAGACAAAAAATATTTTGGCATTTGGAGGAGAAACTTGGTGACTGAAAGTTTGTAGAAAGAACTTTCTACACCTTTGTTTTAATGATTGCCCACTCTCCAAACTCATACATCATATCTGTGATATTCTCTCGCGTATCTCATAGTAATACAAATGAGCTACCCTTCTTTTAACTTTAATAGTTTGCTTAAACAGTTTGTTCATCGAAAACTGACAGCCTTCCCTAAACTTCTGAGGTTTCAGGGCACAGGAACACTGCTGAAACATGCTGCCTAAATGTAAGACAATGTCGTGTGGAGTCTGATTGTACCTATTGCAGAAGTATGTGTTGACTTCTCCAAGACAGTCCAGGAAGTAAGAGTCACTGCTCACCTTGGGTGGTGTGCAAAACCTCTACTCCCAAAGAAAATAATCCACAGACCACAGTAGCACTACTTTGACCTAATAGTGTCTTTTTCAACACTTCTAGAAAGACCACCTTGTAATGTTAAGTTGCCAGGTGCTGGTGTCTGTATAAAAGTCAACCTCATCTTGCAGGTATATCCACGCATGTGAAAACATTCAGATCCAGACAAAGGCCTGGTTTTAACAGAAATAGTCATCTTGGAAATAAATAGTAACATTTTAATGCATCTAGCTATTGAATTACAAAAATTGGGGGAATGTTTCTGTGCATAGCTATCATCATTATCTGTCCATCATTTCTTGACTGTCTTGGCATCA
Organism: Schistocerca piceifrons; assembly: GCF_021461385.2. NCBI lineage: Eukaryota > Metazoa > Arthropoda > Insecta > Orthoptera > Acrididae > Schistocerca > Schistocerca piceifrons. The sequence goes on along the minus strand of NC_060139.1, from coordinate 268,564,765 downwards.
CACACAGAACTGATATGCAAATTTGCACATTTATTAATTACTGAAGTTTCTGAATTAATTCTTAGACTCATTGCCGTGTCCCTTGATAGTATGATATCACAAAACCTCAGGAAACTTAAATTTGGAGGACCAGATGAGTCCCTCTCATCCTGAAGTCTGAGTGACCTGCCCATCCTTTGTGTGTGTGTGTGTGTGTGTGTGTGTGTGTGTGTGTGTGTGTGCTTTGGTACTATTAGACATTTAGTCTCCTGAAGTACAGCCCTTTAGGCTGTCGGTCAGTCAGAACAGGCCTAAAGTCTAATCTGTGACTGGTGTTTACGTTACATATTCTGAAGTTAAGTATCAGCATTTCTGTCATAATTTATTTGTTTTCAAGACTGAATTTTCCTTTGATACAAAAAGATCAAATTTTTCTGTATCCATGGTAAACTGAGCATTCTTATGAAAAATAATTAATATGCTGCAAAAACTACACTCCTGGAAATTGAAATAAGAACACCGTGAATTCATTGTCCCAGGAAGGGGAAACTTTATTGACACATTCCTGGGGTCAGATACATCAGATGATCACACTGACAGAACCACAGGCACATAGACATAGGCAACAGAGCATGCACAATGTCGGCACTAGTACAGTCTATATCCACCTTTCGCAGCAATGCAGGCTGCTATTCTCCCATGGAGACGATCGTAGAGATGCTGGATGTAGTCCTGTGGAACGGCTTGCCATGCCATTTCCACCTGGCGCCTCAGTTGGACCAGCGTTCGTGCTGGACGTGCAGACCGCGTGAGACGACGCTTCATCCAGTCCCAAACATGCTCAATGGGGGACAGATCCGGAGATCTTGCTGGCCAGGGTAGTTGACTTACACCTTCTAGAGCACGTTGGGTGGCACGGGATACATGCGGACGTGCATTGTCCTGTTGGAACAGCAAGTTCCCTTGCCGGTCTAGGAATGGTAGAACGATGGGTTCGATGACGGTTTGGATGTACCGTGCACTATTCAGTGTCCCCTCGACGATCACCAGTGGTGTACGGCCAGTGTAGGAGATCGCTCCCCACACCATGATGCCGGGTGTTGGCCCTGTGTGCCTCGGTCGTATGCAGTCCTGATTGTGGCGCTCACCTGCACGGCGCCAAACACGCATACGACCATCATTGGCACCGAGGCAGAAGCGACTCTCATCGCTGAAGACGACACGTCTCCATTCGTCCCTCCATTCACGCCTGTCGCCACACCACTGGAGGCGGGCTGCACGATGTTGGTGCGTGAGCGGAAGACGGCCTAACGGTGTGCGGGACCGTAGCCCAGCTTCATGGAGACGGTTGCGAATGGTCCTCGCCGATACCCCAGGAGCAACAGTGTCCCTAATTTGCTGGGAAGTGGCGGTGCGGTCCCCTACGGCACTGCGTAGGATCCTACGGTCTTGGCGTGCATCCGTGCGTCGCTGCGGTCCGGTCCCAGGTCGACGGGCACGTGCACCTTCCGCCGACCACTGGCGACAGCATCGATGTACTGTGGAGACCTCACGCCCCACGTGTTGAGCAATTCGGCGGTACGTCCACCCGGCCTCCCGCATGCCCACTATACGCCCTCGCTCAAAGTCCGTCAACTGCACATACGGTTCACGTCCACGCTGTCGCGGCATGCTACCAGTGTTAAAGACTGCGATGGAGCTCCGTATGCCACGGCAAACTGGCTGACACTGACGGCGGCGGTGCACAAATGCTGCGCAGCTAGCGCCATTCGACGGCCAACACCGCGGTTCCTGGTGTGTCCGCTGTGCCGTGCGTGTGATCATTGCTTGTACAGCCCTCTCGCAGTGTCCGGAGCAAGTATGGTGGGTCTGACACACCGGTGTCAATGTGTTCTTTTTTCCATTTCCAGGAGTGTATATTATTATCTCCATGAAGACATACTATGACAGGCAGTCCATCAACATACCTTCAAAAAACAGTTGGTATAAGAGTTGCTGATTCCAGATATATCTCTTCAAAATCTGCGATAAAAGATTTGGCCACTAAGGGATTCAGAGGGCCTTACATAGCAACCTGGTCAGCCTGTTCAAATAATCAGTCTTACACGTACACTGCAATGAAGGAAGAGTGAATCAGAATAACATTGTGTAATTCTGTTTGAAATTTGTTGTCACTCAGTCCCTAGGTAGGACCCTTCTAAAGGATGAAACTACATCAAAATCGATCAAGCAATCTGTGTAACTTCACTGAAATCTGTTGATGAAGTTAGCCAAGTTGCTAATGTGATGTGAACATTGTCCTACAAATGATCTCAATAAGGAAGCAATGAATTCAGCATTTCTCCTTTTGTTTTGCTGCCCTCATTGCCAGTTCCATGTCATCCATGAGTGTCTGTACACTTACTTTGGTGCAGAATTTGTTTGTGTTTTGTGAAAGGTTCTTTAAAAAGATTCTGCTGCAGTAGCCACTGAAGGATACACACATTGTCCTTTTGAGAGTGAAAGGCATTTCATATATCTTCTGTCTATGTATGGACCAAGCCTTTGTTTTACATCCACTGTGCATTAGACACTGTTTATTTAAAAGTTTGTTTACGGAGACTGAATACCATGGAGAGGCCCTCCCATCATGTCATCAACTACTCTTCTAAACTCCAAATATAGCTCTTCTATTGGTAATTAGTTAGTTTCATGTGTCATGGATCATCTTCATGACAAATTATAATGATGTGGAATGGGTCATTTTACATTCACATCACAAAATAATTATAAATATGGCTACACACTGAACGTTTATAAAGCTTGTTTTCCCACATCTACATCTACATGAATACTCTTCATTTCACACTTAAGATCCTAGCATAAGGTTGGCTGAAATACTTTCAGGCTATTTCTCTACTGTTCCATCTCGAACAGCACTTGGGAAAAATGGACACACCAGACATTCTCTACAAGGTGGCAGGAGTCAAATACAGGGGGAAAAGACTATTTACGGTTTGTACAGAAACCAGATGGCAGTTATAAGAGTCGAGGGACATGAAAGGGAAGCAGTGGTTGGGGAGGGAGTGAGACAGGGTTGTAACCTCTCCCCGATGCTATTCAATCTGTATATTGAGCAAGCAGTAAAGGAAACAAAAGAAAAATTTGGAGTAGGTATTAAAATCCATGGAGAAGAAATAAAAACTTTGAGGTTCGCCGATGGCATTGTAATTCTGTCAGAGATAACAAAGGACTTGGAAGAGCAGTTGAACGGAATGGACAGTGCCTTGAAGGTAGGAGATAAGATGAACATCAACAAAAGCAAAACAAGGATAATGGAATGTAGTCGAATTAAGTCAGATGATGCTGAGGGAATTAGATTAGGAAATGAGACACTTAAAGTAGTAAAGAAGTTTTGCTATTTGGGGAGCAAAATAACTAATGATGGTCGAAGTAGAGAGGATACAATATGTAGACTGGCAATGGCAAGGAAAGCGTTTCTGTTAACATCGAGTATAGATTTAAGTGTCCGGAAGTCGTTTCTGAAAGTATTTGTATGGAGTGTAGCGATGCATGGAAGTGAAACGTGGACGATAAATAGTTTGGACAAGAAGAGAATAGAAGCTTTCAAAATGTGGTGCTACAGAAGAATGCTGAACTTTAGATGGGTAGATCACATAACTAATGAGGAGGTATTGAATAGAATTGGGGAGAAGAGGAGTTTGAGGCACAACTTGACAAGAAGAAGGGATCGGTTGGCAGGACATGTTCTGAGGCATCAAGGGATCACCAATTTAGTATTGGAGGGTAAATAATCATAGAGGAAGACCAAGAGAGGAATACACTAAGCAAATTCAGAAGGATGTAAGTTGCAGTGGGTACTGGGAGATGAAGAAGCTTGCACAGGATAGAGTAACATGGAGAGCTGCATCAAACCAGTCTCAGGACTGAAGACCACAACAAAAACATCATTTTTTCCTCTGTAGTTTTTTGCAAATAAAATATTTTTGCATTCAGAGGAGAAATTTGTCATAGAAATTTCATGAAAAGATCTTGCCACAGAAGAAAATGCCACTGCTTTAATGAATGCAATCCCAACTCACATCCATGGCACTCTCTCCCCTATTTCGTGATGATACAAAACAAGCTTTCCTTCTTTGGACTTTTCCAGTGTCCTCTGTCAGTTCTATCTGGCAAGGAACTCAAACCACACAGCAGTACTCCAGAAGAGGACAGACAAGGAAAGTGTTGGCAAACTATTTCGCAGACCTGTTGCAATAAAATATAGCCTTTCCTTTACTTTGCCACAACACTATCTATGTGTTCATTCTGGTTTGAATTGTTTGTAATAGTAACTCATAGGTATTTAGTTGAATTGATGACCTTTGGATCTGTGTGCTTTATCATGTAACCGAAATTTAACTATTTCCTTTTAGTACTCATGTAGATTATCTCACACTTATCCTTATTTAGAGTGAGTTGCCACTTTTTGCACCATACAGATATCACGTCTAAGTCATTTTTCAAATTGGTTTTGATGATCTTATGACTTGGAGATGAAGAAGCTTGCACAGGATAGAGTAGCATGGAGAGCTGCATCAAATCAGTGTCAGTACTGAGGACCACAACAACGACATGACTTTTGTGGCTCGTAAATGGTGGCATCATCAGCAAACAAACTAAGGGGACTGCTCACATTGCCTCTTAAATCATTTATGTAGATTAGGAACATCAGAGTGCCTATAACAGTCCATTGGGGAATGACAGATATCACTTCTCATTTACTCAATGACTTTCCATCAATCACTACAAACTGTAACCTTTCTGACAGGTAACCACGAATCCAGTTACACACAACTGAGGCAAAACTCCATAGGCACGCAATTTGATTAGAAGTTTCATGTAAAGATTGGTGTTGGTATCCTTCTGGGAACCTAGAAATGTGGAATAAATTTTAGGCTCATGTCAGTAGCATTCATTACTTTATACAAATAAAGAACTAGTTGTATTTCACAAGAACACTATTTTCTGAATTAATACTGACTATGTCAACAGAGAATTTTCTTTGAGGTAAGACATAATGTTCAAACACAGTATATGTTCCAAGATACTACTGGAAAGTGAGGTCAGTGATATGTGTCCATAATTCATCAGGTTACTTCTATTTCATTTCTTGAGTATTGCTTTGACCTGTACAACTTTCCGGTCTTAAGGTATGGATCTTTTGTTGAGAGAGCAGTTGTATGTGACTGTTAAGTGTGGAGCTGTTTTGTCAGTGTAGTCTGGAAGAAACCCAACCTGGTATACAAACTTCACCACAAGACTTCCCTTTATCAAGTGCCTTAAGCTGTTTTGGTACACTGAGGAATAGCTGCTTCTAAGTCACTCACCTTGATAGCTGTTCTTGATTTAAATATTCTGGAATATTTACTTCATCATCTTTGATTAAGGAATTTTAGAAAACTGTGTAACTCTGCTTTAGTGGTACCATAATTGGTAATATCACTACTGGTGTGGTAAAGGTGCTGATTGTATCTTGCCACTGGTGTACTTTACATATGACCAGAATCTCTTTGGATTTAGTGACAGAGTTTAATTGTGGAAGTATACAGATAATATACATATCCGAGGAAGTAATTCTTACCCATCAACTTTTACATACTACAATAACAGAAGTTCTTCTTTGGAATAGAAGATTTGTCAAGGAGAAACTTTTACAGTTTGTTACTTTGCTGACTGCCAGACGTTTCATATCACTGGATAAGTGATCAAAACTTTTGGTTGCAGCATTGTGCTCATCTTTTTGTGCTAAATAGAACATTACTGTGGAGTGACGACTACCATTTTTCTTCTCATAGTGTAGTTATTCCTTTTGAATTGCAGTTGATTATTTACAACAAACTTCATTAGGGAATAACTCTACTGTAATTCATGCTCATGTCTACAGTTAAGATATTATATAAGTTCCTGTTGCAATGTGTTGTAATCATAACATGTTATTTATTTACATTTAAGAACTGCACTGCTCTTTTGGACATCTAAAACTCAGACGAGGAGATCATCTCGTGAGCCCTGGTATTTGCGTGAAGTGCAGATGTGATGTACCACCATTTGTAACTTGTTATTGGCATAGATACGAAGGTTGCAAATTTCCAGTAAGTAACAACATCTGCATGATAATAATAATTAGTTAAAATATTTTTATGAGTTGGATTCTTATTATGTTTATACCGTTCTTGGTTGCAAAAGTAAGGAATGAAAAGTAGAGGATTCTGTGCTGTGAAATTTATGTGAAGGAACACAGTAAAGACTAAATTATACTCTTTATTAACTCAAGAGAAGTGGAAGAGTATGCAGGGCACAAGAGAGAGAGAGAAATCAGTGTGTGTGTGTGTGTGTGTGTGTGTGTGTGTGTGTGTGTGTGTGTGTGTGTGTGCGCAACGCATGCGAGTTCATTAAAATTCTACCGAAACTTTCCTGCTATAATAATATTGTTGTTATTTAGTCCCTGATTTTCCATTGTTTAGTGATGACACATGGGTACAGAGGTATTTTCCCTTGATTTTACACACACACACACACACACACACACACACATGACGAAATAATGGGGATGGTTTTAATTTGTGCTTTGTTAGTAAATGGAAATACTGTTTGGCTTTATTTCAGAATGCTAATATGTATGGAGCCAGGTGATGGATCTGTGACAGAGAAGTGATTAACAGCCAGTAACCTGTGCTTACTGTAATATCATCTTATATTAATTTATGTTGTAAAGAAGGAATAAAATAGAAAGAACATCAAAATCACTTTCTATATTACTATTACTATTATTATTATTATTATTATTATTTCCCAAGCAAATGGTGTTTACACCAAGCTAATGTCAAATAAAATTTTCCTTCTATAAAAGTTGATTGTCTCTACTTTACAACACAGTATAAATAAATTATAGAGAAAATATTAAGGGCTATACTTTTTTTAACCAAGTAACTCAACTTCCAAGCCAAATGATATTGAAATTTTTGTGTGTGACTGGATGTTAACATTAATGGGGCCATGAAAACTGACTGGTGTGCATGATAAGAAATGCTACTGCAGAAAGTGCAGCACCTAGCATTTTGACTTGTGATTAAATGGCTCTAGCAAAATAACTTGGTAGAAAAGCTCATACCCCCATTGTTGAAAGCCACAGATCTGTTTGGATTGAAACATCAATTATGTAACTGAGGACAACATTGGACACAATTCTGAAAATTCTTCTCACACACAGAACAAGAGCTGAAGCATTCAGTGGACTATATTGATTTGTAGCTCAGAATGTTATCAGAGACAGGGACTTCTACATATGCCATGACTGCTGTACTGACCTTAATTTCACAATATGGTTTGCATGTGGATCTCCTTGCACAGTCACACTGAGGTGACAAAAGTCATGGGATACCAGTACCTCCTAATATTGTATCAGACCTCCTTTTTCCTGGTGTGGTGCAGCAACTTGATGTGACATGGATTCAACAGGTAATTGGAAGTCCCCTACAGAAACATTGAACTATAGCTGTCCACAGTTTTGAAAGTGTGCTGCTGATGCAGGATTTTGTGCATGAACTGAGGTCTTGGTTAGACCGCTACGGTCGCAGGTTCAAATCCTGCCTCGGGCATGGGTGTGTTTGATGTCCTTAGGTTAGTTAGGTTTAAGTAGTTCTATGTTCTAGGGGACTGATGACCTCAGAAGTGAAGCCCCATAGTGCTCAGAGCCATTTGATGTCTTGGTTATGTCCTGTAAATGTTTGATGGGATTGATGTCAGGCAACATGTTGGCCAGATCATTTACTTAAACTGTTCGGAAAATTCTTCGAACCAATCATGAACAATTGTGGCATGGTGTATTGTCATCCATAAAAATGTCATCATTGTTTGGGAACGTAAAGTCCATGAATGGATGTTAATGGTCTTCAAGTATCCAAAAATAACCATTTCCAGTTAATGATTGGTTCAGTTGGACCATAGGAGCCAGTAAACATTGCCAACACTATTATGGAGCCACCGACAGCTTCCACAGTGCCTTGATAACTTGGGTTCATGGCTTTGTGAAGTCTGCACCACACTCGAACCCTATCACCAGCTCTTACCAACTCATCTGACCAGGCCATGGTTTTCCAGTCATCCAGAGTCCAACCGATATGGTCACGAGCTCAGGGAAGGTGCTGCAGATAATGTTGGTCCTGCAGATGATGTTCGATGTTGTGCTATTTGCCAGTTGTCTGCTGCCATAGCCTATTAACAACAAATTTCATGGCACTGTTATAATGGTTAAATTCACCATATGTCCCACATTGATTTCTTCAGTTATTTTATGCAGTGATGCTTGCCTGTTAGCACTGACAACTCTATGCAAACGCTGTTGCTCTCAGTCGTCAAGTGAAGGCCGTCAGCCACTGTGTAGTCTGTGGTGAGAGATGATGCCTGAAATTTGGTATTCTTGGCACACTCTTGGCACTGTTGACATCATAATATTGTGAATATAATACTGAATTCCCTAACGATTTCTGAAATGGAATGCCCCTTTTTTGTGGCTCCAACTACCGTTTCGCATTCAATGTCTGTTAATTCCTGTCATGTTGGAAACCTTTTCACATGATTCACCTGAGTACAAATGACAGCTCTCCCATTGCACTGTGTGATGTTCGCCTGCTTTATTTCTTCGTTGATTGTCCTGGGTGCTGACATACTGTGTTGCTATTCTGACTGAAAAATAGTAGCCGACAGGTGCGAAGTTGTATTTCATAGTTCTTTACTTTCACTGTTCACACCCCCACAATATTATACAGTCAATATGGACAGTTAACTATTGACAAATTTTGATAAGCCTTGTTAATAGGTTGCAGGCAAACATCAGCATACTGCTACAATAGTTTACTGTTGAATACCTATGACCAGGAAAAATCAAACCACACAGTTCACAGTTCTTGCAGAATAATATGGTATGTATTGAACAGATGTATTAACACATGGCCTAATTGTGTTACACTTATTCCACTGTTTACTTGATGCATTGTTGTTGACCTAACCAGCACGGGTTTCTCATCTGAAAATTGGCTGTGGACTGACTGTCTCAGGACCAAAAATCGGGCCTTTATATATCATCACAATAGTAGGTACTGAAACTATACTTTGTTTGATGTTTAATTTACAGAAATTACAATTAAAACATAACTCATTAAATTAACTGAATACATCAAAAAATTGGTTCGTTTTAACAGTTTCTTCTACTACAAGGGTTAGCCCAAATTATTTGTTTAAATCATGAAATTAACAAATACTGAAACACAAACTATACTTTTGACAAAACTGTTAATTACTTTGGAATTAATTAAGGGCTGGCTTTGCTAACATGTTTTTGAATATAGGGCCAAACAGATCCTTTAAGAATACTATTAGTTGTTCCTCTAAATGGTTATAATTATTATAGAATTTATATTTGTTTATATGTCAACAATAGAATTTAAGGTATGAAATAATTACTGATTTCATCCTATAACAAAAGATATTAATTAGGAATACTCTAAATAAATTAGAAAATTGATGATGTACACAAAACTAAGCAGAAAATTAGATCTGGTGGTATATTCTTTAATATTGATGACCAACCTTTCTCTTTTATGAAAAATGCAGATAATACTCACATATGTTAATGGTAATTAATTAAAAATGAAAAAAACAAAAATGGCAAAACAAGAGAGGAAGTAAAAAAAATCCCAGCTTGGTTTGTCACACCTTCCCCTTTATACTTATACATCTGCTTATTGCTATCTCATGACTCTTGTTACCCAAGTGTAATTGACAGAAGAATTCAGTCTGACCAAAGCAATGTTTTCCAATCCTGGTGATTTCTTGAGTTTTTGCCAGACTTTTTAATGTAAACTAACTGATTATTTAGTATTGCCAGCTACATATTTATATTGCTCTCCAGTTAATTATAACAACGAAAATAAAGCAGAAAATTAGATCTGGTGGTATATTCTTTAATATTGATGACCAACCTTTCTCTTTTATGAAAAATGCAGATAATACTCACATATGTTAATGGTAATTAATTAAAAATGAAAAAAACAAAAATGGCAAAACAAGAGAGGAAGTAAAAAAAATCCCAGCTTGGTTTGTCACACCTTCCCCTTTATACTTATACATCTGCTTATTGCTATCTCATGACTCTTGTTACCCAAGTGTAATTGACAGAAGAATTCAGTCTGACCAAAGCAATGTTTTCCAATCCTGGTGATTTCTTGAGTTTTTGCCAGACTTTTTAATGTAAACTAACTGATTATTTAGTATTGCCAGCTACATATTTATATTGCTCTCCAGTTAATTATAACAACGAAAATAAAGCAGAAAATTAGATCTGGTGGTATATTCTTTAATATTGATGACCAACCTTTCTCTTTTATGAAAAATGCAGATAATACTCACATATGTTAATGGTAATTAATTAAAAATGAAAAAAACAAAAATGGCAAAACAAGAGAGGAAGTAAAAAAAATCCCAGCTTGGTTTGTCACACCTTCCCCTTTATACTTATACATCTGCTTATTGCTATCACATGACTCTTGTTACCCAAGTGTAATTGACAGAAGAATTCAGTCTGACCAAAGCAATGTTTTCCAATCCTGGTGATTTCTTGAGTTTTTGCCAGACTTTTTAATGTAAGCTAACTGATTATTTAGTATTGCCAGCTACATATTTATATTGCTCTCCAGTTAATTATAACAACGAAAATAATCAATTATTGATGAAATTATTTAATTGGAGAGAGAAAAAATCTATTCACCAAGCGATGGCAGAACACACACATAAAAGACTGTTGTGACTGGCAAGCTTTCAGAGCCAGTGGCTCCTTCTTCAGGAAAAAGGGTGAAGGAAAAGGACTGGAGAGGTCTAGGAAAAGGGTTCGATTTTGGGAAAGTCACCCAGAACTGTGGGTCAGGGGAGAGTTACTATACTGGATGAGAAGGAAAGACTGATTCCTGTTAGTTGTTTAGTTAGTGTCATATTCCATGGACCATTTTGTACAATAAATCATGATGTGGAACGAATCATTGGGCTGTTAAATAGTGAAAGGAATTAAATGTATATATAGGGTGGCAAAAAATTGTGTCACAAAATTTTAACCCTGGATAGCTGATGCCACTTGGAACCAAAGTTACTAATGTTGTGTAGATTGACAACGCACAATTTTTAAACTCTGATTGGCTGTAGGATTGCCCTGTTGCTGGATGCTCTGTACAATTCATGACCATGAATGGTTTGCCTACCGGAGATCACTATGTATCCGAGGCAGCCCACATGCCGGCCGGAGTAGCCATGCGGTTCTAGGCACTACAGTCTGGAACCAAGTGACCGCTACCGTCGCAGGTTCAAATCCTGTCTCGGGCATGGATGTGTGTGATGTACTTAGGTTAGTTAGGTTTAATTAGTTCTAAGTTCTAGGCGACTGATGATGACCTCAGAAGTTAAGTCGCATAGTGCTCAGAGCCATTTGAACCATTTTTGAGCAGCCCACATGCTCAGTGGTAGCACACCAGCCATCCACTCTGGGTGCGAATCTGCCAGGGTCCCCAGCCATCCAGTGTAGTTTCATGACAAGACGTACCAGGAACAAACTTGTCAACAGATTCTAGTTTGTGTACAGAAAGTCTTTTACAAATGGTATTGGCTCTGAAAGGGGCTTTTTTTTGTAACTAGGACATTGTTTACTTAAGGCAGGTGCTCGAAGTGGCAACCTCTGTTGTGACACAGGCTTGGTAATGCTGAACAGTGTTTTGCTGAACTCTTTCAAAGATTCCTGACATTGCCCTGATGCAACTGGCGGCATGATGAATGCGATCCATTAATTCCTATTCGGTTCTAAGTGGTGCGCATCCAGGTGGGTGAACTAGAACCTTGAAGAATCCCCACAGGAAAAAGTCCAGTGGCATGAGGTCTGGTGATAGTGGGGGCCATGTCCTACAAGCACCTCTGCCAATTACCTGGCCATTGAAGGGTTCATTTAAATATCTGCCCACAGCATGACTTATATGTGGGCACCCCATCATGCTGCAGCCACATGCATTGCTGTATGTCCAGGGGAAGATCTTCCAGCAGGCCGGGTAGAGTTTCTTGCAAAAAGTGAAGGTAATTTGCCCCGGTAAGCTGAGGAGGTAGACAGACTGGCCCAATCACATGGTCACCCACAATGCTTACCCAAATGCTGAACGAAAATCGTTTCTGGTGTCCACAGACATACATGTCACGAGGATTTCCCCTAATGAATGCTTTTAGTGTTGTAAAGGCCATCCTGCTGGAAGGTGCACTGCCAGTAAACAACACAATAGCAGGGAAGTGGGGATCTTGTGCAACATGTTGCAGGAACCAATGGGAAAACCCTAGACTGTGTTCATAGTCCACTACAGGATGTAGGTCTTGGGCAGGGTGGAAACTAAATGGACACTGGCTGTCATCCCTCAAAACTTCCCAGACTAAGTGATGAATGACACCCATGTCATGTCCAACTGCTCAAATACTTGTCATAGGTGCATCCTTGAAGTGCTCGAGAACAGTCTCTTCAAATGCAGCATCCATTGTGTTCAAGGTCTTCCAGCATTACCATGACATCCTGCTAACGAGCCTGTTTTGCCAAGTCGCCAGTGAATTGCTGTAAACATTTTCAGGTGTGGGTGGCATCTTGCTGGATACCGCTCCTCATACAACCGTAGAGCTTCATGTGCATTACCGTTGGCTAGTCCATGAATAAAAACCATATCTCATTGTTCTTCAAATAAATACTGTGCTGCCATGCTTACTGTATGATTAAATCACAGGTGACGTGTGTGGGCTCTGAAGTGAAGCTTACATGGGCATTCCTCTGACATGAGGTGGAGACAAACAGCAAGACCTATTCAACATGTTTGCATATCACATTGGGGCAGTGACTGGGTGAGGGATGTTTGCATGTGTGAACTGACAACCATAGCGCTGTCCGTAAACTGATGAACAGCAAAAGGGCAATCCCACAGCCAATCGGAGCATGTGGTGCCAAGTTTCCACAGTTTAAAAATGGTGCATTGTCGACCTACACAACATTAGTAAGTTTGGTTCCTACTGGCATCAGCTACCCAGGGTTAAAATTTTGTAACACAATTTGCCTCCATCCTCTATACTGTAAATTGAAAGTGATCAGAAGAAGTAGTATAATGGGTCTATCACATTCATTGGAATATGTTAAAGAGGAAGACTTGTTAAGTCCCTTCACATACAACTCTCCACAATACCAACAATTTTTTTGCCAGGAGTCCAAGTTCAGACTGAATGAGATAAATTTGCAATAATGAGATTTATTTGAAGACAATATGTTTGATATACACATGCAGTACTTCAGGACAAAAATAAACTAAATAAATTTTCTGCAATGTATTTGATAGTCTTATACAGTACTTGAGGCCAAAAATAAATTAAATAACTATACTACAACGATGCTGTTTATGTTGTGCTGTGGGATGAAAGTAGAGGCTATTCTACAGTTTTTTCACATGCCTCTGGTTATTAGATCAGAGCTCTGTACATCGAGAAGGCAAGCTACATCCTTCAGGCAGAAAACACAAGAACCACCTACCTGTACATCTTGTGTTCCTGGGCAACATTAAATAAAAATCTTAATTCTTCTACTAAGTAGCATGAACAATCATGAATAATTACACTGGTAAACATATTTGTCTAGTATTTTTCTGTAACTAACAATGCAAAACATCACTACCAAGCCCATACAGTAATTAACATGCCAATTCTATGTAGATACATGAGAAAGGCAAAAGAAAAAAATGAAGCAGAGTCTTTGACTTTTTTGGAAAGCACACCGTATTTGGAAAGTTAGTATCATTTGTAAAGTTAGTGTCATCTATCCTGTCATGCAAGTTTATGGGCAGACTTCTTAGTGACTTGATATGCAAGAACTAAGGCCCTTTTTCAAGAATATTCAGTCAGTATGGACTGCTTCATATCTTGTTCTTCCTCCATGTGTTGTAGGCATATACAGAAACATTTGTAATAAAGTCTAAAGTACCATTTCTGAAACTTAAGATATGTAGACTTTTGAAGCAGTGTCTGCTGTTTCATAAGACTGTCTTCTTAAATTGAGCATAATTGTTTTTTTCCTGTTAGTTAGTCTGCATATTGTTATAGCAGCTTCATTATGAGTATGACAAGAGGTGATTTTCTTACATGCAGAATTAATACACTCTTTTCATTTCAACTCATACACAGCACTTCTAGCTGAGTCTGCTTCTTCCTCTTTTGTTCATCCACTTCTAAGTCCTTAAGCTCAGACTTCTCTTTGTTTCTGAACACTGCTTACTTAGTCTTTTTAAAGGTTATAACCAGTTCATTTTCCATTAGCCATTTGGCTGCAGTATTTTACAGAAATATATTCACTTCTGTCAGGCTGTTCGATATTTTGCTCACTGTTCAGTATCATAATGTCATTTGCATACTATATTTTCTTTTTTTTTTTTTTTTCTTTTCACTGCCTTGATCACTTATAGATGGATTAAACAGGAATGGCCCCATTCTCAGGTACCTCAGCTTGGTTCCTCACTGGTATTTGTTCCTTACTGACACATACTGTTTCCTGTTGCACAGATGTGATTGTATGCACTTATGGGTATATCAGTAGTGAAGTGCATCACTATTGAGCAAAGAGAGGTATATCTAAGGACAGAGCAAAGACTTCCGTGTGTTCTGAGCCGTGATCAAATGTGGATGTGTCATTGTATTGTGCTTTGTAAATAAATCATTCACACAATGAACCATTTTGACTAAGTTATTGGGACATTGCTTGTCACCCGCTTGGAAATTCTTTGACACACACTACCATTTGTCCCTGAATGCCATAGTTTTCCAATTTTTGTATCAGTGTGTAAATTTGCTCACCTGGTGCTTAACCTTCAGTAGCTTTCTAGTCTCACAATGATGATTGCATTCCAGCAGTTATAGGCTAGCAAAATAATGTACATCCACTGCAGGAATTTGGTTTTGATTTCATCATATAATCAAAATTTTCTGCCTGACGATCACCTTTGTCACAAGTAATAGGTAGTCTAAACATTCATAATAGGTAGACAAAGTACATAAGGTAGCAAATTACAAAGTCCTCTGGTTGCAAGCTAACACAATAATGCTCACAACTCTTATAAACTGAGTGGATTCACATTTTACACTGTCTGGCATTGATGATTACATATTTCAATTGCAGTGGTCAAATTGAAATTTTTGCTCGTGGCGCCTCAAATAATTACAAAACACACATGAATGGCACATATATCTTGCAGGAAATCACCTACTCTTTTCACTGCTATAGCCCAAATTTATGTATCTTTAATGACATTTAAATTAAGAACAAAACTACATAAAATTCTAATTAATTAATTAATTAAACCTAGTAGTTATAGCAACACATAAAACTTATAACTGAAATGCTTGAAATTTGCCAACACACATTGCCATGCTGATCATGTATGATCTTTCATTAATTAACTTTGTACACCATGTAACATGCTGTAGAGTGAACTGCCTGTCCCAGTCACAGATACTCCAGTGTTTGTCGTTGTGCCCCCACAGAGCCCCCCCGCCCCCCTCTTCCACACACAGAGTGTGGACATCTGGAGGATCTGTTGTGAAGTCAACATTGTCAACCGGTGAGCATTGCTGGCACTCCATGATGGCTGTCACCTATCAAGTACAGATGGTACAGCATGAGTCATGGCAGGAGGCAATGAGGCTGGCCATAGTGTGAGATATTAGGGGCTTGAGGTAATTCAGCATCTGCCATTGACAGTGGTGGACCGCATGTGAGTGCTGCAGTAGCAGGGACATAGCTCCAGATGGTGAGAGGTGCAGAGAGTTAGCCAGCAGCTTGATAGTATGCTTGCCTGCTGGAGAAAGCCAGGAGGACTCAGCAGTATAATCCACAGTTGGCAGGAGGCAGAAGATATTGGTGAGTCAGGTAGTGACTGATTTAGAGAAGGAGCCCAGAGCAACATGTGTAGCTTTAACCAAAAGCTCTGTTTTGTTCAGTTTGACCACGAGTTCATCCTGTCAAAAGTCATTTATGTCAACTGTAATCGCTGGCTCGGCAGGTCACAAGCCTGATTGGGGCACTCACAAGCTTTTCATCCTGAAGAGGAGGTGGATCATCCAAAGTGGAAAGGATCCATTCAGGTTTCAGCCTATTGATGGAGAACACTATAGAAGTGCCATTTATGTCAATGTCAAGGGTTTTGACTATCCCATTTCAACTCCACAGTATAAGGCAGTTGTAAGGGTGGCTGTATATTGTTGTCACAGAGCATGAAGTTTGCACAGTATGAAACCTTTCTTGTGGAGAATGGCTTCAGGGCTGAGTGTGCATACAGGGGAGGCATAGCAAATTACACATGTGATTTTTGACATGCTGCACCGATGCATAGAGTTCCATTGAGTTAAATGTAGCAGTTGGTAGAACAAATTATCCCAGCAACATAAGAGTCTCACCATAAATTCACTCTCTCAGCAAGGCATGTAAATCATCTTTCAAGACCATATGGATGCTGAGAAGCACCCACAGGAGGGCCTCATTCCATGCACCCCCATGGCACAAGTTCCATCTTCATTGCACAGTGCCATCATTCAACAAGTCCATTGTTCTGGGAGTTGTACACTGTCATACATTGGTGAGAGATGCCGCAGAAGGGGCAGAGATCATTGAAGAGTGGAGATTCGAACTGACAACCCTAATCAATGGTAATGGTATCGGGGCAACAGAAATGGAATATCCAAACCACCACAAAGGCTCAGGTTGTGGATTGTGCCATGATATGTGTGACTGGCACAGCTTCCACCCAGCACAAAATGCAATTAATCATGGAGAGTAGATATCCATACCCCTCCAACTCTGGTGGGGGTCCAACAAGGTCCAGGTGCACATGATGGAAGTGCCCGCACAGTATGTTGAAGCTGTCTAGGGGTATTTGCATGTGGTGTCCCATCTTATAGTGTTGTCACTTGAGGCATGCCTGAGTCCATGTAGGAAGTCATGACTGATGTGCTCAGTGATCATCCAGATTGTCGGTCAAAGTCCTGGATGAGCAAGATCGTGTAGACAATCGAAGATTGACTGTCACATTGATGTGGGTAGGAGCAGTTAAAGTCTGTACTGGGATACATCACAGAGGATGCTTACACCTGAATTGGGAACTGATCAGATTAAATTTTGAGGTTAGAGGAACAGTCGTCAAATAAGGCAGAAATTTTTGTGTCTCACTCTATTTCTTGAGTCAATCTGCTGGAATCAAAACTGAGGGAGATCGTGTACATGCATGAGAGGTAATTGGCGACAACACAGTCCATTCCACTCACATAATGGATTTTGGTGGAGTACTGGGCAATGAGATCGAAATGGCAAAATTGTCATTAGCTATCAGTCGTCGTTGGGTGAATTATGTCATCCACCAGTGATTTTTCGTCAGTATATATGATGAAATGATGACCCTTGATGTCTTCCCAGAATTAGTGTGTCATACATGGTGAGCAACTCGTGGGTGAATGCAGACAATTTCGTTTGAGATGCTGTAAGTTTCTTGGAGAAGGAATGGAGGGGCTGCACATCACCTGCCACTTCTTGTTGGAGGACCACCCCTGTTCCCAAATAAATTGTGGCCATGGTGATGGTAAGTTGGGCATCCAGTATAGTGGATGGCAGGGAAAGAGTCATAATGAGACACTTCATGGAGCAGCCCAATGCCATTTGCATTCTGTAGAGAAGAAAAGATTCCGTTTCCCTTGTGTGTGTGGGCCTGCAAAGGTGCCAGAAAAGGGTGCCTGATCGTCTGCAGCATGTGGTAAGTGTCGGTGATAAAAACTAAGGATTTCCAGCTTATGGAACAGCTCAACATATCCCATTTTTCGCAAAGTATTGCAGATTACAGCATTACACAGGTTAAAGTAATGAACCTCCCGAAACACCACTAATGTGACACTTATTGTTTCCTATAATTGTTAAATATATTTATATCTTTTAGGAAATAATTTCGATCATATCAATACTTTTCACATATTGTTGACTGTAAATATCGATGTATTCAAATATCTGTGAGCTGTGAGTGGTGGGATCTTTGTTGTTGATTTTTGTGTATCTGTACCAGACAGTCTGAGTTTAGTCATTTTATGAGACAATTGTGGTTGTGTGATGATGTAGGTGGTTGGACTGTGGAATCTAGTATAGTTCAATTAAGATGGAAAGAGATGGATGCAAGCATGTTGAGCTGTATTGAATATTTTCTTTTTAACGTTTTCTTCTAATTATGCAAACTGTTAAAAGCCTGTGATGTGACTGAATCAACATACATTAAAAATCTTAAGTTAAATCTTAATACCTGTTTCATTATAACATTTCACCATACACATATTAAACCAACGGCCCATCCTCTTGTATAAAGTGAGATCATCAAACTAGACAACCTACAAAAGAAGAATGCTGCATGAACAAGACCAGAGTTAAGTAAATTTTATTGTTTTTAACAGCCACTTGCTCATAATCTGTTGTTACATAAATACATTGATGAGCCAAAACATTATGACCATTGCCTGCTGTGACGCTGGATGCCACCTGGTGGCATTGCGAACACATCATGTGGTAACAAAAGTATGGAAGTGGAGCTGACGTGGACTGGGGTTCACCCCAGCAAAGATCTGGGTTGCAAATGGGAAAATCCTTTGAGATAAGAGACTTTGAGAAAGTGCAAATTTTTATTACACAGAGCTTGTCAATGAGTATCTCAGAAATGGCAAAGCTGGTCAAATATTCATGTGCTGCTGTCGTGAACATCTACAGAAAGAGGTAGAAGGACAGTGAAACTGCCACTAGAAGCTAAATGATTGGACATCCATGACTTCACAGAGGCTTATTTGCTCTGTAAAGTAGGATAGACAGTTATCTGTGGCATCTCTGCTGAAACAATACCGGTGCATCCACGAGTGTTTCAGAGCACACTGTTTATCATACATTGTTGAACATGGAACTCTGCAGCAGACCACTGCTACACATTCACATCTTGACCTAATGACATCGTCAATTACAATTGCAATGGGTGTGGGATCATTAGGATTTGACTGTCAATCAATGGAGGCAGCGTACCATGGATGCAGGCTGGTGGGAACAGTGTTATGCTATGGGAGACATTCTCCTGTGCTTGCATGGAACCTATGATAGTAATTGAACACATGCTGATAGCTGCAAACCACTTGCAACCCTTGATGCCTGATGTCTTAACCAACAGTGATGTCACCTTATAGCATTATAATTGACCATGTTTTGGAGCCAAAACTGTGCTACAGTGGTTTGAGGAGCATTATAGTGATTGAACGTTGATGTCTCGGCAACCTAATTCGCCTGATGTAAATCCTATGGAACCCATCTAGGTCGCTATTGGGTGACCATCACTGCATACACAAATCAGCAGCCCATTACTTGTGCAGATTACATGACCTTTGCTTAGACATCTAATGCCACATACCTCCAAAAACCTATTAACAAACTGTCAGATCCCTGATATGCACACTCAGCAATGTGTTTTCGTTCCATAGATGGACAAACAAGCTATTAGGCAGGTGATCATAATGTTTTAGCTCATCAATGTAGTTGTATTGATGATAAATGCCTATATTTACCATGTTTGTTGGTTTTACTACTATCGATGCCAACAGAGTGAGAAGCCCTGTTAAACCAGGAAACGGCGAAGGTCATGATGGATTTGATGCTGTGGCAGCTGATGAACGAGTTCAGCATGGTCTGGTGTTGGTTTGATCCCATTAGCACTAAGAGTGTGTCTCACTCTCACAATTCCAATTTTTCCTCATTGATTGTTACCCCTGTGTCACAGAAGACAGAGAGAATGAGTCTGAGGTATTGTTTGTGGCTTTGAGAGTCGGCAGAACAAATTAAGATATTATCTAGATATTCATAGCAGCAATTGAGCTTAAAAACCACCCTGCCAGTAAAACATTGCTGCATTTGAGCTGCATTCTTCAGTCCATAGGGCATGACATGGACCTTGGACTGGCCAAAGGGCATAATAATAGTGATCTTGGCGACAACGTCTGAATGCATGGGTATTTGAAATGGGCCCCTCAGCAGTAGATCACACTAAGATCAGTGGTCCCCCTCAGTGATTGCATGAAGTCTCGAATGTCCAGCATGGCATAGCTGTCACAAATCGTGCAGGAGTTAAGAGTCCTGTAGTCACGACTAAGCTGGACATAACAGTCTTTCTTAGGGATCAACTTTATGGGTGAGGCCCAAGCAATGTCCGAAAGCTCAGCAATACCCAAGTGCAACAGTTCGTCCGCCACTGCCTTAGCTGTACAGAGTAGAGCAGTTGCAAGATGTCATGGTTCCTTATGAGCAGGTGGGCCCAGAGTTGTACTGATGCAGTGCTTTGTACCATTCCTAATTGCACACTGATAGATCCTAACTTGCAGTGTGTGATGCAGAAGATTGAAACACATTTGCTGAACCAGGAGGGACGACACAGAAAGCACTGTACTGACCTGTGGAGAGTGTCACTATGGTGGGTCCTGTGGGGCAGCTTCATCTGGTTGCAAATTGGGGCATGACCAGATGTTGCTGGCGTGGTTGTGTTGTCTGACGTAGCCGCAACATGTGATAGGCGTCGGAAATCCTCTTATGCATGCCCAAGTGCGAGAGACTTTTCAGTGCATTTCGTTGTTGAGAGAGCATAACAGCTATGAGTCATTACGGGTCGCAAGAAGACCTTTCTGGACTGTGCTGATAGCTTCCTACATCATGAACATACATGAAGCACTGAAGAAAGGTTGTTATTGGCAACGATGTAAGTCACAGGGGGTGCAAGCATTGGTTCATGGACCATGGCACAGCCGAGGCAAACAGCCCCGGGACAGATTGATGTGTTGAAGGTTGGGATAAAACAGCATGGTCAAGACTGAGGGAGACATGAAATCAGCAGAGAAAGTCGATCCCAGCGCAGGTTCAGCAACATCATAAATGGGTCAAATGGCTCTGAGCACTATGGGACTTACCATCTGAGGTCATCAGTCCCCTAAGACTTAGAACTACTTAAACCTAACTAACCTAAGGATATCACACACATCCATGCCCGATGCAGGATTCGAACCTGCAACTGTAGCAGTCGCACGGTTCCGGACTGAAGCGCCTAGAACCGCTCGGCCACCGCGGCCGGCTCAGCAACATCAGCTATTTAAAAATTTCAAGGGCAGTGTAGCTCCGCCATGAGTAACATGACAGGATCCGAGGTGCCAGGCATGCAGATAATAGCATCGTTAGCTGCAACCAAAGAGCTTCAGAGTGTGGTGTGGACATCTGTTGTGGCTCTGTACATACATCTGAACAAATGTCAACAAGTAAGTACATTATTAATCAGACTGGAATTCATGTGATCCCATTGTGTGCAGCAATTGTAGAATACAGACAATACAGAAAAGAACGAAATCGACTGCGAAATCCGTTGATTTAGTACAGCAGATCTAGATGTTAGCTATTACATAGTCGTATTCAGTGCATATAAAATGTTATTAGTCCAAAGTGTCACGTAGTAAACAATTCTGGTGCCTCCTGTAAGATCTACACCTCGAATATTTTGGATTAACACCACTATCTATACACGCTGAAGGTGGCCATGTAATAGCCTACATTTGCTATAATGAAACGACGGATTTCGCTATCAATTTCTGTTCTTCTCATCATTTACTAAGTAAGTATGAGTTTGTCAACTGATTACGAATTTACAGACGTCTGTCATCATCATGGAAGCAAGGTGGTGTGAGCTGGTGCACTTATGGTGACTCGCATTTGTCATTTGAAAAGAGCAGATTTGTTGGCAGCTGTGAGTGGTGGTGCCAAACTGCAAGTGGTACCAACAGCAATGTTGCCATGAGGAGGCAGAATTAGCTGACACAGCATGTCTGATAGCAGTGTGGTGCAGTATGCATTCCACTGTCCAGTGCTCGGGAGGGAAGCTTTGATGTCAGTTTCATGCGGAATGGAGGAGCATCAAGGTTTTTCGGGGTGCATTGCGGCCAACTATGTGGCAGGGGCAGGCTCTCTCACACTGATGTGCTGCCCTGTGCTGGATAACTGTAAACACTATATCTCCTACGGCGAGTTTCTTGGCCAATGGTTCTGCCTCATGCACAGTTATGGCCAGCTGTAGTTGAGGTGGGAGTCTGACAGATCACAGTGTCCACAGTGTAGGGTCCAGCATCAAAACAGGGTCCAACAAGGAACACAGTTGGTGCCATAATTGAGAAGGAGACCCCAGCGAGTCGTAAATCATAGGTCACTAGGCATACCTGTTGCTCCAGGGTGAGAGCAACCTGTTGTTGCAAAGCTGCCTTTGTGGAATTGTATTTTTTGTTGGTTCGAGAGTTGAGAATGTTGTCACTAATTACTTCAGCATGTTCTGCAAGATGACAGATCAGTACTGCAAACTTCGAATTGCCATCCGCTATGCCCAGCGAAGGAAAGAAGCATTCTGCAATCCCAAACTACAATGTCAATTGTTTGGAACAAGAAAATGGAAGTTTAGGTTGAGACATAGACTGGCATTATGCTGCATAGTCCGATAACACATGTCCCATGGGAGCTGAATAGTGAGGTATGATTGGTGACACTGACGGCATCTGCAACGAAGCAGTAGCAACAAACGTGGAGTTGGCATTGCACGACAGTTATGCATGCAGAGAGATTTCATTGAATGTTGGTGATCATTACGCAGTAGACACAGGAGACATGGTTGGTGTCGCTCTCTCTCAGTCCATCTCCTCTTCCCTCCTCTCCCTGACCTTGAGCATTATTTATTGTTACTGGCAACGATAGCTTGATTCTGAGTTGAAGCCATTTAAAATGAATAGGTGCTTCAGTTGGGATCATTATTATATATGAGGTGAGAGAGACCTCTGCTGCTGCTGGATGTGTGAGGATCGTAGCTTCATTGACAGTATTTTACGTGGTTTTAATCTGCAAATGGATTGGATTACAATGTTTAGATGATTCAGATTCCACAGTAGTATTATAGTCATAAGCCAATATGCCATGAATACAACTTTCCTGTTTTATGTTAAAACTGACTGCAAGGAAAAAATGAAACAGCACATTGTTGTAGGTACAACTTTTGTTTAAAATTTTATATAAGGAGAACGGATATATATGAGAGAGACAATTTGTCTAATGGTTTAAATGCCTGGCTATTGTAATTAATATTGGCTCTGAGAAAGAGCCTCACATTTTCACATTACATCATAACACAGCATTTTCTTTCTCGTAGTCACTTTTAACAGAAAACTGGTATATTGTTGTTTAAAAAATATATGACCTATGTCCGAAAGTATGTTTATTATAGTATCGCGCAAAAATTGAAGTAAGTGAGTCATGAACGTTTCAAGACTTTTGCTAACAACTTTCCCCATTATATATTTTCACATATTTATACACTATATATTAAATCCATATAGCCTCTGTCTGTCTATACATTTATTACAGTATCATGCAGAAATTTGAACTAAATTGGTTAAGAACTTTTCGAGATTTTTTATAACATACGAGTGTTGCCCAGAAAGTAATGCACCACTTTTTTTTTCTCTCTGCCAAAAACAATGCTACGAATGCGAAACATTATGTATGTATTATCGGAAGTCTCCTGAGTGAGCACACCAAGTTTCCATCACTTCCAGCAGATAGCGTAGCTGCAGGACAGTTTGAAAATGGCATCTGTACATTATGTACGTTACAAGCAACGTGCCGTCATTGAATTTCTCACTGCAGAGAAAGAAACTGTGGTGAATATTTACAAACGCTTGTGCAAAGTCTATGGAACATCTCTGTTGTCAACAGAACTACAGTTAGTCGCTGGGTATGGAAGCTGAGGTCATCAGAAGACGGTTCGGCGGAGCTCCACGATTTGCAACGGTCAGGGAGACCACCCATGACTGTCACAATTGACATGTTGCAGCGAGCTGATATTGTCATTCGCGAGGACAGACTCCATTAACGGATGCCATTCATGGAAGACATTTATAGGACGATGAGGAGGTGATTCACACGGTGAAGCACTGGATCCGTCACCAGGACAAAGATTGGTACCAACAGGGCATACACACTCTTGTTTCGCACTGGAGTAATGCCATACAATGGGCTGGAGGTGTGCAGGTAAAACACCATGCTTTCGTGTGTGTAATACTCATTGTGTTCAATGAAGAATTGTTGAAAATAAAATTAGGTGCGTTAGTTTCTGGGCTACCCTTGTAGATTGGTAGTATAGATTTTATATATGTATATGTATTTGTATACAATATATAATAAAATATGTAGCCTATGTCCATCTGAACATTAATTAGAGTATCAAGTAAAAATTTGACATAAATAAGTCAAGAACTATTCTCTTTTTGCAAATAGCTTTACCACTTTATACTGCATATATGTATATAAATTAAATGTAAATCTTCATTTGTTCAGTATCGTGTAAATTCGAAAGTTCTTCACCCACAGCTTTCAAATTTTGAAATAACGTTGCATTCGAATACGAGCGTGTTTTTATATACATACTGGATCCCGTATGGTATATAAATCTATATATAATGATAAAGGGGACTCTTTGGTAGCAAAATTTTTATCTTAATTTGTTCAAAATCTGAAATCACCAAAAGTTCTTTAGGGTGTCTCACCTAACTCTACCACCTCAAATATCTCTGGAACTACAATAGATATTCAAGAACGGTTTTCACCAGCATGAAGTTACAGCAGGGGCTTATGAAACCAAATACTATGAAAAATTTTAAAACGTAAACAAATACTACATTCAACACAAATTTTTGTATTTTTAAATGGACACCCCCTATTATTTCGTATGCATTCAATAGCATGAAAAATCACAAAAATAATGGCGTTGGTTGCATCGCAATACGTCAATTTCATCCCGAGAAATTGCGAAGCGAAGTTGATGCTTGAAATAAATGAAGCGCACAGCAAGCACGCGTCCTGAGACTCAAGTGTGCACTTCACGCTGCCTATGTCAGGGGATCATACAATGGGAAGGTATGCACGATCCACAAAAATAAACACGTAACACGTCCAACGCAAAGTTACGTTTTCCAAATTGTAAATTTATATTTACTCTAGCGAAATGACAACTAGAGCTACAATTAGAAATAACACAATTGAATTCACTTTGTTAAACACATTTACTAGTGCCTGTCGCCCACAGAAACTGAATTGTTGTGCATTACATCCTGCATAGAAAATACACCCACATCTTGGACCAATGAAACTATGTCACATCAACATATGTTCGAAGGGCCCTCCGTTTGCATCAATACACGTTTGCAGATGAGTAACGAGAGAGTGTTGCACAGATTGTAAAGTTTCTACAAATATTGCCACACACGCCGCAGTAATACGATGTTGCATATCCTCTACTGTCGTTGGGGGGGTTCTTCATACAGTTTGTCTCTCACTGCGCCCCAAAGAAAGAAGTCTAATGGCATCAAGTCGAAAGACTGTGCCGGCCATCGCACAGTACTTCCCTGCCTCATCCACCTACTTGGAAATGTCGCATCTAGAACGTCTCTGGCAACTTTTCCATTGTGTGCAGGACATCCATCATGTTGGAACCACATTGATAGACGAGTTTCCAATCCTAGATCCTCCATGAGGAGCGCTAGTGTGTGTTGAATGTTGAAGAAATTATGCATATCGCTGTCCATTCAATGTTCCACGGTAAAAATAGGGACCTACAATACAGTTAGCAATGATACCCCACCAAACTTCGACACTCCGCTGTCGTTGATGAGCAACTTGGCGAATCCAGTGGGGATTTTGCACGGACCAGCAGTGCATGTTCTGCAGTTTCACATTACCATGATTGTAAATGAAGCCTCGTCCATAAACAACGTATTGCTTAGGAATACTGGATCACCTTGCAACTGCTAAAGTGCAAAACTACAGAATGCAATGCGGGATTCAAAGTCCTTCCCGTACAGTTCTTGGTGCAGTGAGATATGGAACAGATGAAACGGATGCCGATGCAAGATTCTGCACACACTACTGTGGCTTTTTCCTACACCTCGTGCAATTTTTCGTACGCCCACTTGAGGATTGTGCACTACAGCAGCCAGAACAACAATTTCGTTTCCATTGCCAGTCGCTGGCGCTGTACGTCGACGTTTTGTGGGAGCCCAGCTTCCTGTTTCGTGAGTGTCTTGCAGATGTTGCCAGGGTTTCGACGTGACGGACACCGCGGATCTGGGTAGCGTTCAGTATACAGTGTCACAGCTATGGTTGCGTTTCTGTGACATTCGCCATAAGTTAAAATAATATCTAGTTTTCCTTCATTACTGAAGGCCGGCATAACGACTAGATGACGGCAAATGTAACACGCCACAAGAAAACAGGTTTAAATGTGGCAACATATGTGAATTACGTTACAGTATGAGAGCAGTTCAGCAGACCAGATTAGGAGACACTTGTACACTGAGGGTAGAGCGTTCCTTGGTTATATTGATGTGTTTACGGTAGTATACAAGCGTCAGTGCAGGCAACCCCTGCTCGGAGCACAGTACTACATGCGATGCATTACGCCAGAAACTGTGACCCTGTTGCTTTCCTTTACAAACCACATATTTCAGAACTTATGACGTTTAGAAACGTGAAACCAAGTGTGTTACGACTAATTGTACCTCTAGTTGTCATTTCGCAACAATAAACATTATGCGCAGGACATCCATCATTCTGATACTGCATTATTTGACACATTATAAGAGGAGGACCGATTCAAGTAATGTACAGCTCAAGAAGGGGCTAAACTATCCCTCTTTAGGAATGCCATCAATGAAATATGGACCAATGATGTGTTGTCATACAATACCACACCAAAAATTAACACTCCACTGACGTAGTACGTCAATCACATCGCGATTACCGGTAGCGTGAAGTGCACACTTGAGTCTCAGGACGTGCGCTAGCTGTGCGCTTCATTTATTTCAAGCGTCAACTTTGCTTCACAGTTTCTCGGTATGTAATTGACGTACTGCGATGCAACTAACGCCATTATTTTTGTGATTTTTCATGCTATTGATTGCATACGAAATAATACGGGGTGTCCATTTTAAAATATACAGGTTTGTGTTGAAAACGGTATTTGGTTACGTTTTAAAATTTCGCATAGTATTTGGTATCCTAAGCTCCTGCCGTACGTTCCCCACTAACTGAACGCTGACCGGCGCAATACTAAAATGGAGCTGTCTCTGAGTCTCTGCAACGTTATCACGAGGAAGAATACGGCTTTCTGTCGCGTATTGTCACAGGTGATGAAACATAGAATCACCATTTTGAACCAGAAAGCGAAACGCCAAGACCTGTTGTCCAATGGCGTTATCCTCCTGCATGATAATTCCCGCCACATACGGCCAAAGCAGTGAAGACGACATTGCAGCAGTTTCAGTGGGAAACGCTGGAATATCCTCCGTACAGTCTTGACCTTTCATCATGTGACTTTCATGTGTTTCTACCTCTAAAACAAGCTATTCGCGGACATCGATTTCCAACGGACGAAGGAGTGTGTGACTGGGTCCAGGCTTGGATCCGACAGCAGCCTACTAGCTTCTTCAAGAATGGAATCGACTGGCTAGTGTCGCAAAGGGATAAATGTGCCAACAGTATTGGCGACTACTTTTAAGTATGTGTACTGCGTGTAACTACATTTTTGAGTTAATAAAATTGTTACCTTTACTTTACACTAGTGACTGGGTTCCATTTGAATTCCCCTTATACATATAAATGAAATGCATGTAAGATAAATGTTTATATATCATATGGCGCTCCCATTGGTGTATAAAAACATGCGCTATTTGAATTCAACAGTGTGTCAAAATTTCAAAGCAATTGGGGAAGAGCTTTCAGAGAGTTAAGATTTTGAACAAACGAATATTTATGTAGTACCAAGCGATACCGATCTATAAGACATAGACGTCAGTGGTATGTTTCAGTGTGTTCTATCTCTATGTGTGCACTTCTTTGTTCAATTGTTCTGGTGCTTGCTCTCTCAATAGGTTTTGGTGCTGACTCACCATGTTTGTAATTTGTTCTTTAGTGTAAATATATTAAATTACCTTGCAAATGGGGGTTTATTCTTTCTCTCTATCAATTCTATTTGGTTAAGGTAGATATCTAAAGTGGTGGACCTGCTGAAGAACTAGAATCATTATTAACAATACTGACAGTGCTACAATCAAATAGGAGCCACAACACCAACCTCAAAATGCAACTATGCAGGACACAGCAGATGCAAGCTCTTCAAATGAACCTGCCGTCTCTACAGTTGAAGGTAGGAACTTTTGAAATGTTGAACTTCCCACCTTCTGGATGTAATGATAGTACCTATGGTTCAGGCAGATAGAGAGCATATTTTTGCAACATGGCGTCCTAGCTTCACTCAACAGATTTCATTATGTGGTGGTAGCTGCGAAACAGGTTCATTTGACTGCACTTCTGAAAGAAAAGTTAAGCTCAGGGAGCAAGAAGACACTATTGAATGAGAATCTAGTGGAGATTTTTAAGGATGTTATGGCCGAGGCGTGCTATTATACGAACCTAGTCAGGATGCCAAACTGGTAATCATGGCTGATGTCAGCCAGGAGGCAGATGGCACAACATTACAAGAGAGGATAAATGGTGACTGACAACCCTTGTCGATTTTTTTCCCACCTCTTGACAGAAGCAAAGTGCAAATGGAGCACTGCAGACTGTGAATTACAAGCCATTCACACAGTGGTTAAATTCTTCATTGAATACCTGGAAGGCAAGGGCTTAACAATTTATGCAGATTATGCACCACAATTTCAGGGTGTCTGTCTCAAGAGCTGCTACAGTTATGTGGCTGCAGACACATTCAAACAGCTAGTTACCACTCACCAAACAATGGGTTAGTTGAAAGATTTCACTGATATCTGAAGGCTGGATTAATGGTGCACAGCTCTAAGTGGATGGAAGCTTTGCCTCTGGTGTTGTTAGGCATTCGCTCTGCAGTGGAGGAAGATCTATGGTGTTTACTGGAAGAGTTAGTGTTAGTAATAGGGTAAGACTAGCATCAGTGCATTTTGTGATTGAGGGTTTCCTACATCAGGACACGAATACATTCAGGGGCAAATCTATTGTTGTCTTTCGACTGACAGGTTTATTACCTACTGTTCTATTAAGTGGATTATGACCCCCTGGGGATAATCCATACTTCCAAGAAACCACCACCTCTCCCCCCTCACCCTCCTCCTCTCCTTCTCCCTCCTCCTCCCCCCTCCAAGGAACTCCTCTCGCCGATACACTCATACTTTTGATATCCAATTAATTGACTAATTAATTAAATCGATCAATTAATTAGCCCCTCCCTCTCTCGAAAACCCTCAGCCCTCCTTCTCCCCTCCTCCACTTGGAAATTAGCAGAAAAAAGACTTGGTTGATTGGAACTCCCCTCTCTGATACAAGCACACTTTTGATACCAAATTAATTCATTAATCAATTAAATCGATCTATTAATTAACCCCTCCCCCTCTGGGAAATCCCCCAGCTCTCCCTCTCTCATTCACCGCCTGCAAATTGGAGGGAAAAAGACATTTGTCTGGCTATTTGTCAGGGAATCGATTTCACTGTATGGAACATTGTTTCAACAATTTCTGGTATGCAAGGCAATGTGTAGAATATTGTTTATTTAAACAATTTATGTGTTACAAGGCAGTGTTTGGAATATAGTTTCTTTATTTAAAGAATTTGTTGGAAATTGACTGCACTGTATGGCATACTATTTATTTAAATACTTTGAGGGTGGCAAGGCACCATTGAATATTTAAACAATTATGGCGCTTTTTTTTTATCCCAATCGCCGGCTGCTGTGACCGAGCGGTTCTAGGTGCTTCTGTTTGGAACCACGTTGCTGCTACAGTCGCAGGTTCGAATCCTGCCTCGGGCATGGATGTGTGTGATGTCCTTAGGTTAGCTAGATTTAAGTAGTTCTAAGTCTAGGGGACTGATGACCTCAGATGTTAAGTCCCATAGTGCTTAGAGCCATTTGAACCATTTTACCCCAATCGCACAAAAAAATACAGTCAACACACTCACCACAATTAATTACTCTGTTAAAAATCTTTCGTACCAACCACAGGGCATTGCATATTGGGCTGAGCGCTTTGCTTTTTCCTGCATGTGCAGGCCACACTATGCCACTCAGGCCCAGCGACTGACAGACTGGATCCCGAAGCACAAGCGTCAGGTGGCAGCAACTCTTTGATATTGGTACCTGAGGAATTTCTACAAAATACATACTTTATCACTCTCAAGTGGCCACATCCTGTTGCGAGGCAACACCGGGCCTGCGCGCACCGTCGGTCACTTTCGGACCGAACTGCAAACAGAGCAGCAGTTACCTGGTAAACCCCCAGCTGTGGATGTCTGCAAAATATTCGCTCACTCTATCAGATTGATTGACTAATTAATTAAATCGATACTCTTTGTGTGAAACAGTCTTTCCTTTCTTCCTTTAGATGCATACTAGTATTGGAATATTTGGCGGGATTCAATCCTACAACCACCTGGTTTCAAAACTCTACTGGACTTTTTCCTCCTTGCTCCTATTGGTGGATATTGGCACAGTTAGATCATTTGGTAGGATGTCTGTTACGTTGGAGGTTGTTGAAAATTTCAAATTTCAGCTCAGTTGCTTGCTATGTCCTTAAACAATCTGCAGAAGGGCGGTATCGGTGTGTGTGCTTGCAGTACCACTATCAGAAACAATAAACTGATCAATCAGGAATTTGATGTTGCGGCTGGATTTTAAAGCACTATATAAGCATTAAATTGGTTCTCTCTGCTAAATTCAAAAGAATACTCTGTGATAGGACAGAGACAACTGCAACAAATTTCTCTGCAAGACAGAGTTCGCTGCAATGCGCTGAGAAGCAATAAGCACTACACACATAAACCGTGATAAAATCCGTAGTAGAAGCAGCTGTAATGGCTAGATGTCAGAGATCACTATCAACTGGGGATCAGACATTGTGATTGGTTCTTTAAAGCAGTATAGAATTTCTAAATTGGTTCTCTCTGCTACATTTGGAAGGAGGAGGAGGAGGAAGGGTCTACTGTATGATAGGATAGAGGCAATAGCAAATACCACTGCAAGACAGAGTCCACTGCAATGTATTGAGAAGCACTAAACATGACACACTTAAACCATGATCCAGTCCATAGCAGTAGCTGTCATGGCTAGATGTCAGAAATCACTGAAACATTCGTACATCTCATGCACTCATGTCCCGATGTCCACGCGCAGCACCAGCACTCAGAGGCCAGATAAAAACTTCTGCAGTCGTCGACGCGCATGGGTGCCAGGGTGCACCATCCCAACCATGGAGGGCATCCAGGGATGATTGGAGTGGTAGGAATTCGGATGTTATCAATATCGCGAGCGCCACCACTTGGCAGTGAACGATATTGAAGAACTCAATTTTCCATGGAGAATAAATGCAACACACACGATTGCGGAGACAGCCCAAACATCCTGAGTATTAGTTCATTATTCAGCTATCCAGATGGCGCCACGGCCAAGACTTTCCCCTGGAGCTGCGGGCAAGAACCGACTATCCCTCTGGCTGGAACTTATAATTGTACTTGCCGCTCACGATAGCCTTAAGCCAGAAACGTCCATTACTTCAGGCCACGGGATACCTCCACTACACGCCCCACACACTAAACTGGGTCGTCCTAGGAAACCAGCCCCATATTTATCACTGTAATTGCGGTTCCAGCATCAATCTGACGACATTCAACAATGAGAGAAGTATCAGAAGTACCTCCTCATAATAGCTGTGCCTCTGGGAATATTGATATCTATATCCCTCTTACTACTGGACATAATTTTCCACGTAAAATCCTGCATTCTCCTTACGGCTGCCTGTGCACTAAGACCGCAGTCTCCCACGTTAAATCCATAACTCCCTTACAACTGGAAATATCCGTTCCCTTTGCAAATGCCGGAACAATGACCACAGTAACTTTACACCCTCAACACATACTTTATAACCCTACCGATCACAGCTTATCTATCATACATCGCCTACCAAGTGTAACACTTCACCAGTACCTGAATGCTGGTGGCAGTCTGGTCCCTTTAATCCCCCAAACCAACCAACCAATGCTGGTGGCACCAAAACAATACTGAGTGATAATCCGCGATGGATGGACATGTCTGCCGGCCGTGGTGGCCGAGCGGTTCTAGGCGCTTCAGTCCGGAACCGCGCGACTGCTACGGTCGCAGGTTCGAATCCTGCCTCGGGCATGGATGTGTGTGGTGTCCTTTGGTTAGTTAGTTTAAGTAGTTCACAGTTCTAGGGGACTGATGACCTCAGATGTTAAGTCCCATAGTGCTCAGAGCCATTTTGATGCACATGTCTCATTTGTTTTTCTTGCAAGTGGCACCAGTGTGCCGTAGGAAGAGAGATGTAATCATCTTATAAGCAACCAGATGTTTAAAACACGATCGCAACGGCTTTGTTACTGTCACTCTGCATAAAAAATAATGTTGGTTCTACAGGCACACACAAATATTACTAACGATATCCATATGAAAAACTATAAATGCTTCATAAATCTAGGTATGGTATTGCTTCCGAATGAAATGGTTTCCCACGTAAACACCGCTACACTGAATGTCTAGGATGATAGCTGGGTGTGTATAAACTGACGAAAAGTGCGGGAGCATGTCGCCTGCAATGTAAACTCGTAATTAAATCACTCTTATCACCGAATTTAGAGTCCGCCTCGGTAGCTGAGTGGCCAGCATGACGGAATGCGATGCTGAGGGACCCGGGTTAGATTCCCGGCTGGGTCGGGGATATTCTCCGCTCAGGGAATGGGATTTATGTTGTCTTCATCATCTCATCCCCATCGACACGCAAGTCGCCGAAGCGGCGTCAGTTCAAAAGACTTGCACCAGACGACCGATCTATCCGACGGAGCGCCCTAGCCACACGACATTTCATTTCACTGAATTTAGAAAGTGATTTGGCTAAGGAACGTGGTATTGATCCAATATTAGCAACTCTCTCTTGTAACTTCCAGATGTTTCCCATGCTAACGAACAGCTTTGTAATGCAGTCTAAAAAAACTGGTTCAAATGGCTCTGAGCACTATGGGACTTAACATCTGGGGTCATCAGTCTCCTAGAACTTAGAACTACTTAAACCTAACTAACCCAAGGACATCACACACATCCATGCCCGAGGCAGGACCATAGCGGTCACGCGGTTTCAGACTGAAGCGCCTAGAACCGCTTGGCCACACTGGTCGGCTAATGCATTCTATCTCAGTACCATGTAGACAGAGGTTCTGTGATATCCTCACAGGGTTATAGGCGAGGGAGGATGGTGGTTGATTGAGAATGATCACATTCATCAGATAACATCTACGTGAGGAATCACTTTTAAAAAAGCAACATTAGATTGCCGTCAAGATAAGTGCACAAAATTCTATCGTCAAGACACTTGCTTCGCAGATACATAGTGCTATGCTTTCGGGTAGAAATGCTGTCTGTGAGTTGGACTCAGGTTTCTCCATTGAATCATATACTTGCTTTGTATCCTATGGAGGTGTCTTTTAATGATTACAGCCACTGATGAATCATATTTGTGGCGTCTCATATCTCGAAACGATTGACCTTTTCCGGACCTATGTGCTAAGGATCCCATACAGCAAAACTCCAATGTGATTTAAGACAGTCCCTCTGCATCTTGTAACTGTTCCTCCATCTCTGTCCCGCCCTCCCTGCAGCTTTGTCCATGTGATCCTTTTAATTTAAGTCTAAACTGAGAGGAAGTCAGAGCGTGCTATATCTAAGACCTTCTGCATCCCGTGGAGAAACATGAGTTAATGCGACAGGGCCATGTTTTGACCATTCAGTGGAAATGCGAACATGTTGTCACAGCTCCACGAACTGTGTACAATGTGTATCTCCAGCGCCAAATGAAGCTTTCTCCTGCAACACAAAGCAGTAGAAAACATAATGTGAGCAGTTATGGTGGTGTTTCTTATTTGGGAAATTAGGAAGACTCCACATCATATGGGGAGTGGAAGAAGGGCGAGGATTTGCTACTACATTGGAATGCATCCCTAAACTACATACAGGCATTGCAGTCTGAAGGACTGCTTGCTCCCTCAGGGTGCATTCATATCTGTCACCTGAACATTCTTTCCATCCTTGTTATTTTGTACAATTCTACAGAGAAAACTATGAAATATAAAAGCTCCACTAATGTAAGTAGAGAACTCGATAAGCTATTTCCGAGTTCCTCTCTTCCGACACATCAAAAACAAATACCATCTGCATGCTGATATAGATCCTTTCAAATATACAGGTATTGGTGCAATGGGGCAGATGGCCAGTGATGGAAGTCGCTTGCACAGAACAGTTAAAGTTTTATCACCTGTACTGCAGGAGGAGCGTATCCCACAGACTATCAATCGCAGGAGCAGGTCCCTGTGTCGTTCTTTCATAAGTGCTTTGATACATGGTTTTTTTCTGTTGAAACACGTCCAAGCAATACATGACTACAGCTTTGTACACTGCCATACATTTTGTTTGTCCACCACAACTTCGAGGTCTTTCACCAGTTGCTAAACCGACACTGACATGTTTTAATCCATTTGCTCTCACAGAAAGCTCCATCACATGGTGTAAACTGTGCTGCTCCCACAACACACAGGATGATTGATCTAAGAGACAGAGGTAGTGTTTGTTATTGACAAAGATGTGGAAGACATTGCAAGGTACGGAAACTGGAAGAGCTTGCAGCATCGTGGAGCATTTCCAAACAGCTGTCCAAAGGTGATGACCTCTACTTTTAATTTCATCTTTCACAGTGACATGGTAGTAGATGTCTAGGTGTTCCATTTCGAAGAGACCAAGAACATTGATTCCTTATATTGTATGCAATCACTGTTTCGGAGTTGGCTCCCGCCAAGACTCTCTCCACTTCAAGCAAATGGTGTCAATCATTATATGGTAATCAGCAGTGCACAGGTGGATGGATTGGATGGAAAAAACACTGTCTGCAATTTTTCTGTAATTTCAATGCTGACCAACGACACAACAGTATGCTTCCCAATTTCTGCATCATCGCTAAGCCACCCCTCCACTACTTTGTGTGTAGCATATACTAGATTGCGAATGTGGATAGATGACTGTGCAGTCCTATAGCGATACAGTTAGGTTATCTGTATATTTCTAGCTATTCGATCAGAGTGTGTAATTTACGACTATGATTGCCCTTCTTTCCCTATGTCGATGTGACTCACAGAGTTTTTTCGCATTCTTATGATAAAGTTGGAGACTGAAAGATCTCCCCACACTGGCTTTGAACAACACTCCCTACAACACTGTCGCCTATTTAATTTGCATCTGACCAAAAATAGGAGGGTACTATAGCCAGTAAATTCCACACCCCATGAAGGAACAGGGAGAGCTGAGTCAATAACTGCTGTTCAGCGGCACCCATCCAAGTGCATAAGATCTCTTCAGATTTGATCTTGTGAAGGAGGTTAGCACCCCTTATCAGTGCATAGTAGATATGAGAGTGCTGTGACGATTTAACAGTAAGAGAAAAGTGTGGTTTATGCATGACAGAGCGCCAGACGGACGGAGTTTGAAGAATTTTAAGTAAATCAGCTGTGCTCTCATTTATAAAGTATTGTTCTAGTGTCTGGGTCAGTACCAAGAAGTATCAGCAAGAGAGAAATGATCACTGAACATCACCACACACGCTTCTAAGGCTACACAGTCCTGCACTTAAACATACTTTAATATTGAGGCCACATGGTTTCTGGAATATTAGTCATGTGGAGTGCAATAATCTTAATACTCTAACGCAGGACATATATGTCCAACATCTGACACACATCCACTGCAGTTACGAAACTGACGAGTTAATTTATGTACAAGATGTGGCAGAGAAAGGGATCACTTCGCATACATCTTCATACGTCTAGATGAGGGTACTGGAATAGGTTTTCCATCGATAGACATGATTCATCACACATGCGTTGGAACCACTCTGCTGTCTGTGGTATGGAGACGTTTACTGTTAACGATTGCAGGTAGATAGTGCTCTAAGTCACACACAGAATGCGCAGTTGTATAGAAGTCAATCGCAAGTTATACCACACAACTGATGCAGCCTGAGAGAACAATGGAAAAAATGGTTAAATGCGTGATAAATGACCTGTAGCAACATGCCCCTCTCTATAAAATGCATCGTCAGCCTGCCATCGAATCATATCTCTTACAACTCCTCTCAACCAACCACTTCATCTATTTTCTATCATCTTTTAACGCAGATCCGTGTCAATTTAGAGGCAGACGGTTCTCTTGTCCAGGAAAGCATCATAGACAGCAGTCATCTTCCATGTATCACTATACCTCAACAGATGTACAGTAGAACGTTGTTGAAAACCATATAGTAACTGTTCTGTAAGGTAGTTGTTAGCTGAATGCTTCAAATGGCTCTGAGCACTATGGGACTTGACTGCTGTGGTCATCGGTCCCCTATAACTTAGAACTACTTAAACCTAACTAACTGAAGGACATCACACACATCCATGCCCGAGGCAGGATTCGAACCTGCGACCGTAGCGGTCATGCGGCTCCAGACTGTAGCGCCTACAACCGCACGGCCACTCCGGCCGGCTAGTTGTTAGTTGACACAACAAGGTTATGACCGGAGGAGAGTACAGACAATCACATTGTAAATATTGTTTGATAGGATTTAAAACACCTAAACATTCTTGCACAGGGTCAAACACGCGATCTATTCTGTAGATGTATATTGCAGTCTCCCAGCTGGTAAATACAACACTCTTTAGCTACGAACACTTCATAAAAATCTATAAGGTGGTTGGCAATAACTTTGGGGTCTCACCTGGGCTTGTGATAAGACATGTATAAATTTATTACTCTACATTTGGTGGTCATCCACGTTACACATTCTAATCCAGCCGTCTTATCGCTGTCAATGAAAAATGGCTGGTTCCCTGTGTTTCTATGTCAACTTTTCCTCGTATTCCTCTTCCAGTCACATACTCGTTCCCACGTACAAGAAATTTGGCACACAAAGCGCAAGGCATGCAAGTAACTACCATCCCCCCCCCCCCCCAATTTCCCCGTATTTTAGCGTATTTTCATTTTCCTTCAATTTATACGTATTTTCTGTAAATTTTCACAATTTTATCTATTTTATGTCACTTCTGCCCAAGCGACCATGGCATCATTTCTGGCCACGTATTCTAAAATTGCTTGTAAATGTAGTACAGTTGTCAACACCTAGCATAAACGCATTATTTTTCTTGTCGGATGGGATCATATAGCACTGTACTCAAATGCATCAAGTCACTTCCAACTACATATTCTACAGCTGCCATGTATTTTCTCTGTTTTCTGTATGTCTCTGTCTGTGCATGTGATGCAGATGGCTTCCATCATCCAGAGTAGAACCGAGTTAGTGTTCGCGTGTGGATCTGCCACACATTATTTCCGAAGCGATGTTCAGATGCGGACCCACAATATGCCATATCCAGGATGGTGTTTGCAGGTGGAACCACTGCACATTATATCCACGGTGTTGTTCAGAGGTGGATCCACAATATGCTATGTCTGGGATAGGGTTCGAAGGTGATCCACCATGCATTACCCTGGAGATGTGTTTTATGTCCGACAAGTGTAATTTGCTGCGAATACAAAGAAAGAAAGATCCTTTATCATTCAGCCACAATATAGCAGGTCAGCCACTGCAACCAGTTAATTTCATAAATCATCTGGGAGTAGGCATTAGGAGTGATTTAAAATGGAATGATCATATAAAGTTGATCGTCGGTAAAGCAGATGCCAGACTGAGATTCATTGGAAGAATCCTAAGGAAATGCAATCCGAAAACAAAGGAAGTAGGTTACAGTACACTTGTTCGCCCACTGCTCGAATATAGCTCACCAGTGTGGGATCCGTTACCAGATAGGGTTGATAGAAGAGATAGAGAAGATCCAACGGAGAGCAGCGCGCTTCGTTACAGGATCATTTAGTAATCGCGAAAGCGTTACGGAGATTATAGATAAACTCCAGTGGAAGACTCTGCGGGAGAGACGCTCAGTAGCTCGGTATGGACTTTTTTTGAAGTTTCGAGAACATACTTTCACCGAGGAGTCAAGCAGTATATTGCTCCCTCCTACGTATATCTCGCGAAGAGACCATGAGGATAAAATAAGAGAGATTAGAGCCCACGCAGAGGCATACCGACAATCTTTCTTTCCACGAACAATACGAGACTGGAATAGAAGGGAGAACCGATAGAGGTACTCAAGGTACCCTCCGCTACACACCGTCAGGTGGCTTGCGGAGTATGGATGTAGATGTAGATGTAGAAGGTGCATCCACCAGTGGAAGGACTGCTACTGCATACACTGCCAACAACTCCCTTTGATAACTGAAAGACTTATACTACAACTCAGACAACTTTTTGAAGAAGAAGCATAGTTGCCATATTCCTGCTACTGAGTGTTGGAAAACCACTACAAGCAGGGAATACTTGGGATTGGCATCTTTAAATTGCCCAAATGTCTGTTGGATCTGTCGTGTCTATTGAATGTCTCTTTTCCTCGGTGTGTGTTTGGCTGCTAATGCATTCATGAGTGGTGCCTGTGTGGCAGCTGCATAATGTAGGTGTTTCTGATAAAAATTTACCATTCCAACGGATTGGCATGATTTTTGATAATTTCATGGTGCAGCAGTTTACTAATGATCTCAGTCCAGTGTACTGTGGGCTACATGGCTTCACTGCTAACTGAAATAACCAAGGAAGTTAACTGACACAGTTGACATTTATCGTCATTGAATATGACTCCAAGTTTATGTACCCCTTCAGAAATTAGTTTGAGATGCTTGTTGAGTTAGTTCTGAAAAGGATAAAAGACTAAAAGTATCATTTAAATAGATGTCCTCCCCCCACGAACCATAGACCTTGCCGTTGGTGGGGAGGCTTGCGTGCCTCACTGATACAGATAGCCGTACCGTAGGTGCAACCACAACGGAGGGCTATCTCTTGAGAGCCCAGACAAACGTATGGTTCCTGAAGAGGGGCAGCAGCCCTTTCAGTAGTTGCAGGGGCAACAGTCTGGATGATTGACTGATCTGGCCTTGTAACACTAACCAAAACGGCCTTGCTGTGCTGGTACTGCAAACGGCTAAAAGCAAGGAGAAACTACGGCCGTAATTTTTCCCGAGGCCATGCAGCTTTACTGTATGGATAAATGATGATGGCGTCCTCTTGGGTAAAATATTCCGGAGGTAAAATAGTCCCCCATTCAGATCTCTGGGCGGGGAATACTCAGGAGGACATCGTTATCAGGAGAAAGAAAACTGGCGTTCTACGGATCAGAGCGTGGAATGTCAGATCCCTTAATTGAGCAGGTAGGTTAGAAAATTTAAAAAGGGAAATGGATAGGTTAAAGTTGGATATAGTGGGAATTAGTGAAGTTCGGTGGCAGGAGGAACAAGACTTTTGGTCAGGTGAATACAGGATTATAAATACAAAATCAAATAGGGGTAATGCAGGAGTAGATTTAATAATGAATAAAACAATAGGAATGCGGGTAAGCTACTACAAACAGCACAGAGAAAGCAGTGTTGTGGCCAAGATAGACACGAAGCCCACACTTACAACAGTAGTACAAGTCTATATGCCAACTAGCTCTGCAGATGACGAAGAAATTGAAGAAATGTATGATGAGATAAAAGAAATTATTCAGATAGTGAAGGGAGACGAAAATTTAATAGTCGTGGGTGACTGGAATTCGATAGTAGGAAAAGGAAACGTAGTAGGTGAATATGAATTAGGGGTAAGAAATGAAAGAGGAAGCCGCCTGGTGGAATTTTGCACAGAGCACAACTTAATCATAGCTAACACTTGGTTCAGGAATCATAAAAGAAGGCTGTATGCATGGAAAAAGTCTGGAGATACTGACAGGTTTCAGATAGATTATATAATGGTAAGACAGAGATTTAGGAACCAGGTTTTAAATTGTAAGACATTTCCAGGGACAGATGTGGACTCTGACCACAATCTATTGGTTATTAACTGTAGATTACAACTGAAGAAACTGCAAAAAGGTGGGAATTTAAGGAGATGGGACCTGGATAAACTGACTAAACAAGAGGTTTTACAGAGTTTCTGGGAGAGCATAAGGGAACAATTGACAAGAATGGGTGAAAGAAATACAGTAGAAGAAGAATGGGTAGCTTTGAGGGATGAAGTAGTGAAGGCAGCAGAGGATTAAGTAGGTAAAAAGACGAGGGCTAGCAGAAATCCTTGGGTGACAGAAGAAACATTGAATTTAATTGACGAAAGGAGAAAATATAAAAATGCAGTAAAAGAAACAGGCAAAAGGAATACAAAGTCTCAAAAATGAGATCGACAGGAAGTGCAAAATGGCTAAGCAGGGATGGCTAGAGGACAAATGTAAGGATGTAGAGGCTTATCTCAGTAGGGGTAAGATAGATACTGCCTACAGGAAAATTAAAGAGACCTTTGGAGAAAAGAGAACCACTTGTATGAATATCAAGAGCTCAGATAGAAACCCAGTTCTAAGCAAAGAAGGGAAAGCAGAAAGGTGGAAGGAGTATATAGAGGGTCTATACAAGGGCGATGTACTTGAGGACAATATTATGGAAAGGGAAGAGGATGTAGATGAAGATGAAATGGGAGATATGATACTGCGTGAAGAGTTCGACAGAGCACTGAAAGACCTGAGTCGAAACAAGGCCCCGGGAGTAGACAACATTCCATTAGCACTACTGACGGCCTTGGGAGAGCCAGGCCTGACAAAACTCTACCATCTGGTGAGCAAGATGTATGAGACAGGCGAAATACCCTCAGACTTCAAGACGAATATAATAATTCCAATCCAAAAGAAAGCAGGTGTTGACAGATGTGAAAATTACCGTACTATCAGTTTAATAAGTCACAGCTGCAAAATACTAACGCGAATTAGTTACAGACGAATGGAAAAACTGGTAGAAGCTGACCTCGGGGAAGATCAGTTTGGATTCCGTAGAAATGTTGGAACACGTGAGGCAATACTGACCGTAAGACTTATCTTAGAAAGAAGATTAAGGAAAGGCAAACCTACGTTCCTAGCATTTGTAGACTTAGAGAAAGCTTTTGACAATGTTGACTGGAATACTCTCTTTCAAATTCTAGAGGTGGCAGGGGTAAAATACAGGGAGCGAAAGGCTATTTACAATTTGTACAGAAACTAGAATGCGGTTATAAGAGTCGAGGGACATGAAAGGGAAGCAGTGGTTGGGAAGGAAGTGAGACAGATCTGTAGCCTCTCCCTGATGTTATTCAATCTGTATATTGAGCAAGCAGTAAAGGAAATAAAAGAAAAATTCGGAGTAGGTATTATAATCCATGAAGAAGAAATAAAAACTTTAAGGTTCGCCGATGACATTGTAATTCTGTCAGAGACAGCATAGGCCTTGGAAGAGCAGTTGAACGGAATGGGCAGTGTCTTGAAAGGAGGATATAAGATGAACATCAACAAAAGCAAAACGTGGATAATGGAATGTAGTCGAATTAAGACGGGTGATGCTGAGGGAATTAGATTAGGAAATGAGACACTTAAAGTAGGATAGGAGTTTTGCTATTTAGGGAGTAAAATAACTGATCATGGTCGAAGGAGAGAGGATATAAAATGTAGACTGGCAATGGCAATGAAACCGTTTCTGAAGAAGAGAAATTTGTTAACATCGAGTGTGTATTTAAGTGTCAGGAAGTCGTTTCTGAAAGTATTTGTATAGAGTGTAGCCATGTATGGAAGTGAAACATGGACGATAAATAGTTTGGACAAGAAGAGAATAGAAGCTTTCGAAATGTGGTGCTACAGAAGAATGCTGAAGATTAGATGGGTAGATCACATAACTAATGAGGAGGTACTGAATAGGCTTGGGGAGAACAGGAGTTTGTGGCACAACTTGAGTAGAAGAAGGGATCGGTTGGTAGGACATGTTCTGAGGCATCAAGGGATCACCAATTTAGTACTGGAGGGCAGTGTGGAGGGTAAAAATCGTAGAGGGAGACCAAGAGATGAATACACTAAGCAGATTCAGAAGGATGTAGGCTGCAATACGTACTGGGAGATGAAGCAGCTTGCACAGGATAGAGTAGCATGGAGAGCTGCATCAAACCAGTCTCAGGACTGAAGACCACAACAACAACAACAAAGTAGATGTAGAGAAAACAAAAATTAAAAAGAAGGTTGTCTATGAACATTTGCCAAGTCAGTGGTGCATTTTTGAGTCTGTATGCTATATAAGGGAATTTATATTGTCCTAAAGGGATAATAATAGTCGTCTTTGGACGTCCGTTTGGCTCATGGGACTCTGAAAAAAGCCTTCTTACCATCCAAAACACTGACACAGAGTTGTCTGCTAAATTACGACTAAAGTTCTGAATCTTCAGAATTGGATAACTGTCCACTATGGTGGGGGTGTTGAGAGCTGATAGTCACTGCACAGTCTGCATGTGTCATCTTTCTTAGGTAGAAGATGAATAGGTGAGGCCCAGGGAATATTGGTCTACCTAATGATACCAACTTTTAGTAACATCTCTATAGCAACCTTAGCAGCACAAAGTTTATTCAGAGCTAATTTATGCACCTTATGTCAAACTGAGGACTTAGCATAGTGCTGATATTATGAACAGTTCTGTTGTGGGTATAATTTTGTATGAACTGCACACTTGAATCTATTGGGTTTGGGGGGACACACAGAGTAGGTGTACAGTATGAAGTATCTTCCTCAATGGTTAACTGATGATAAACGTAAAATATCCAACTTGCATTTTATTGATTCATCGTACTTTTGCAAGACAAAAATTATCCAGTGAAAAGGTAGATTATATAAAACATCAATCTATACTTACCTTGTTGTTTGATGGCTTCAATGTCCAGGGGTTGTAATTCAGTTATCAAATCGCATTAAATTGTTGGTCTCGGCTCTAATTTTTAATGACTGAAACAATAATTTTCTTTTACTGTAACTGATTTATTTTGGCGTTTTTCTTGAACTCTGACGTATCACTTGTCATTGTTTTTCATCACATAGTTCTTCAAATCAGATTTATAACAGAAACATGACATCATTTCACAAACCAGAGACGAAATTTAATTCAGTGGAGAAATAACCATAATTTACCACAGACTTAAGACAGGCAGAAGGGTGCAGTAGGAGACTTAAAATATGTTTGTGTTTTTAATTCTTATTTTTGTGTGCCTTGCTTTATGTATCTTATTAGGTCAAAGGTAATCTTTTAACTTATCTTTCTTACTATGTTTGTTATGAGGGACAACACCATTGTTAGATGGGTACTGGTGTACAAAGTCACCCTCATCTAAAATCTAAGACTTACGAAAGATCACACACAATTCCAGTAGTATTTAAACTACTTTTTGAAGCTGACTCATGTTTTATTTTGTCTTTGTCATTTGTATAAAGTCTATGTTACACATGTCATTTAAATGTTGTTTATTTTGTGTTAACATCATTTACTCCATGGTATTAAAAGAACTAGATTTGTTGAATGTTTAGACAGAATTTTTCATATTATTGTCTCTATGGAAGATTGAACCACTATGAATGTTTGGGCAGTGGAAACAAAATCTCTGAGACAGAGAATGCTTAGTGCTCAATGATAATGTATTGTGGTTAGAGAAACGAATCATCTCTGTCCTTAGCTTCGGTGTGAATGGGTTAGTTAAATGTCTGCATGACCTTTTAACTGTTCAATCATTGTATTTATGGTCAGGGGTGTATGTCAAAACCTGATGGTCCACAGGAACAATTCTGACACCCAGCAAATCGCAATAATGTTGCAGGCAGGCAGCAGTGAGTGTGTGTGACCTTTGGTTGAATGAGGTCAAGACAGGATGTGGCACTTTCTGGTTTTTGGTTGACAGACCTGTCATGGACCAGCAGTCATTCTCAAAGACCCAGTTAGAGTATCATAATTTCTTCTGTTCTGTGACACACTAATCTCTTTATTGCAGTGTGACACTCTCCATGCAGAAATTATTGGATAATGAGTAGGTAGAGTGAGAGGTGGCACGCCACTCTCTCATTTTAACAACATTGTCAGTCGGATTAACATTCATATTTCAGGTAATCATCTCGGTGTTCCCCAGTGCTACATTTGGTAAGTGTGATTTATGACATTTGTACATGATGAAATTGTGGGCAGAATGT
Source organism: Schistocerca piceifrons (assembly GCF_021461385.2). NCBI lineage: Eukaryota > Metazoa > Arthropoda > Insecta > Orthoptera > Acrididae > Schistocerca > Schistocerca piceifrons. Next base: position 268,520,366 of record NC_060139.1, on the reverse strand, counting down.
TCATGTAACTAGCTGTGTAGCTTGTAGAGAACTTGTACCCGAGGAACTGTAGTGGAGGCGATGGAGAACACGGAAAGAGGTGGATTGCAGGCCATAGATATTGAGTGCAGCGACCTGGCCATTGAGTGATTCTGGGAAGTAGCGCTCAGTGGATCATACGTGCAGAGAGACTTCTGGCTGTAGCACTCCTCTCTTTCCACTAAGGGTCAGAGCAGGAATGCACCAGTTCCCAAAAACATTTTACTGGGCCAGGCAGAAGTTATTTGTGAAGGCAGCCAGTTGGCAGAAAGTAGGTCCAGGAAGCCATTTAAGAGAGATGGCTGTTAACTGAGCTTTTGTGCAAACGGTGGAAAGGTCATAAGACTCTGTGTGTTCTCATGTTAGAAGTTGGGATGACATGGACAGAGCAAGTGGTGCATGTGTTTATTGGAGGCAAGACTGTAGCGCTTCTGACGGCAGGAAGTCGCTAGTTTCTTTTAGCGAGCATATAATGACGCCTTCCTAGTCTAAAATCTTATTTTTTCAGACAAGGCAAGAGTTGCTGATTGGGTCCTCTTAGGATATGCAAAGTGGAGGCTTGCTCCCCCAGCATGGGAACCACAGTTTCGTGTCTGGATTGGCTACCAGGCCAACAGAACAGTCTAGATGAGAGATTCAGTGAGTAGAAGATAGTTCATTTGGTTTGTACAATGTGGGAGTGGTTTCGTATTTACTGATTCAGCTCCTGTACTTATACTTGATGTAAAGTGTTTGTGATTCTTTGCCTTCTTCGTCTTCTGGTCCTCCCCTGGTGGAGAACTTCAGGTCTTACCCTAGTGAGTGAGATTTGTGGTTGTTATCTTGTGGTTGACTAAGAGCCAGTGACAGTTTCCAACTGTACTGACAATGGAACTGCATATCTTCTCAGACATGTCGTGTGTGAGGAGGGTGAACTTATTCGTTCTCAGCCAGCCGTCTGACGCTTGACATTTCCAGCACTTACTGTTGTGCCTATGAATCAAATTGGTTTGGCCAGAGCAGTAAACGGGTGCAACTCACACCGAAATCTATCGGGATTTCAGGGCTCTGATAGGGAAGCTTCCTGCGTTCTGACAATCAGAGCGCCAGTCCACGTAATTTGCAATTTCGCCCAGAGAGCGCCGTTTTCTGCCGCGTTGGAATGAAGGTGAAAGGATAAAATGCTGCTGCACTGGAGTGCTGTTGTTAAATGAGATTCACAGCTCGCTGTTCTCCGCTGAACCATAGTTCATTGTATATGTGGCTGTAGTCGATTCCATTTGAATAGAGTTGGGCCTCGTAGTGGATACATGTAAACAAAATCAGATCCCGTTGTAAAAGGGGTTAATTCAGGGGAGAATTTGTATAGCTTCCACATAAATGAATGCTTTGTCAATCAAGCACCACCTCTTTTCCGATTTATGTTTGTCATTTTTTGTGTTAATTTATCAGCTCGTTGTGATTATAAAAGGATTAATAAAACTTGTCATTTTTGTAAACTTAAATATGGTACTGTTCTCATTCGTATTCCCTCAACTATAAACCGTTTTTATTTTATTGTTGTGATACATGGGTACACCAGTAATTCAAGGTTCAATATTATTAAATTAATTAATCTGAGTACTGAAAGTGACCGCTGGCATAGGCGACCAAAGTGCCATGAGTAAATTCACTAATTTCATACGTATAAATTAAGGGTGCAGCTCACGATTTGTAGGTTATTGAGAAGATAATGCTTTTCTTTACGTACAGAGAATAACATTTAGCATCACTCAGACAAATATTTATTGTTAACAAGCAAGCAACAGCTTGCAGTATCCAAATTGAATTTCAAAGAAGCTGCTTTCATCGATTCTGCGACAATTTGTACGCTAGAAAAATAGGTTTCATACATTATTATTGTACACTATAACTTGTACTGACATTAATAATTATTTGTTTAAGTTGAATGTAGAAATTCTTGGATGACTAGCTTTTCAGACTGTACATACTTATGCATAAAAAGCAAACTGAAAATTTTCATAATTATGGAAGTCAATAAAGAAATTGAAATAATGAATTAATACAATAAAGGCTGCTCCAGTTTTGTGTGTCTGACTTGAAGTCAGCCGCCCCCGAATCGTTGACTCGTTTGTGATGATAATATCAGAATGATGAGGTTGTTCTCATGTGAGCTGCTCCAAATATGCATGCACTGCTTTGAGCTCGTCTATAGACGAAGAAATTTTAATCTGTATACAGCGGTTCTCATCACATGGGCAGCTTTTGTTTTGTGTTGAGGTAGCGCTGAGTGAGTTGTTGCAGTTTCAACGTTGAGGTCAGATAATCTCGAAGTATTTGTTCACCCTATGCGCGTGCTCGCACGTGTGGATGGGTGGAAGCAGAAAGAGGCGTCTGCTGCTGTGATGCAGAGGAGTTCCACGTGCCAAATCAGGGGGGAGATGAAAATGTCTTAGACTGTCAGCGCCCAGTACAGGTTCCCTGGCATCGGCAACGAAACCCTGCCATGTAAACATGTCTTCTAAACCCCAGGTTCAATGTCTGAGACGTGGTTCGCTACACTGCGATATGCAAATCATTCACCGCACAGAGTTGGAAGGTGGATAATATTTTCGTTTCCGGCGGTGGTAGCTCCCGTGGCATGGTACTCACTTCAGACCCAGTATCGACAAGAAAATATTGGTTGCGATTATGATCCAGAATGTAGAGTCTACTGCACTCGCATGACTACAGTGTACAACTTGATTGACACACGTATTGAGCAGGGAGGTGACTTGTAGGAGTGCACAATCTGGAGCTCCTACTTCGGATCGATCTTCCAGTTTGGGTGATCACACGGCACCACGCATTTGTGTGCTTTATCGACAAAAAGTGCGTGAAACCAACAAACATGTAGACATGTCTTGGTGCCCGGGTCGTCTTACAAGCTGATCACCTGTTTCTTTTGTATGACTGGGGGTCACTGCCCGGGCGCGGGCGAGTGACGTCATCGTCGACGGTGGCCATGCACGCTCGGTTCCGCTCTTCTGCGTGCTGCCATCTGCTGCAGTGTGGTGCGTGAATGAGATGGAGCTGGTCGTCATTATTCATTGAATTAATGTATTGTCGATGTTGGACGCGGTGGGAAATCTGTCTGCCAAAATTAGTTTCTTTTCTTTGCTCACGCGAGATCATTCTATTTGTAACTGAGGAGGCAGCTTCACTGTCCATAGTATTCATAAGCTGTGATCTAGCATTAGTGTGACGTGAATTAATGTTCGAAGGAGTCTCCATGGTTGGGAGCCGTTTTGGTGCCTAAACATTCATCACAAATAACTTGGCATAACTGCAGATCCGAAAGTTCTGTCGAGACACTGGAGGAGCGTTGTCTTTGTCGTGCTATACTTTCTGATAACTGGCGGCCACAAAACGATGTGAATAATAATCTCGGTATTCTCACCTAGTTGACTCAGTAACAAGACAAACTTGGAGCTGTCATCAGAGATATCAAACCACATAGCCAGTAGTTCAGTGCTGAAGCGTGCCAGTTTGGGTTATGGATTGAGGCGAACAGAACTGTTGTCAAAATTCTGGTATGCATGTGGTATCACAGCTGGTCAGAGAGCAATGGTGGACGAGCTCTCGTTAGATGGGCTCAAAGCAGAAGGAAATCTCGCGAAATTGTTCGTGTGTGGACTAACCAGGTAGGCTCCACACGATGGTGTGAATGGGTAGCGGAATTGTATGTGCCATGATTGCTGCAACAGAATGGCTCAAAACTTCACTGTGTCTGTGAGAGTCTATTGAACAGCATCTTGAAGTTAATGAGGATGAATAGGAAGAAAAAACTTGTAATGATCGAATATTACTAGTGCCCTGCTTGACACAGTCAAGTCGTTTAAATATCTGGGAATAACACTGTAAAGCGATATGGGACCTGTGGTAGGGAAGGCGAATGGTCGACTTCGGTTTATTGAGGGAATTTTAGGGAAGAGTGGTTCACCTGTAAAGGAGACCGCAAGTAGGACGCTGGTGCGAACAATTCTCGAGTACTGCTCGAGAGTTTGGGATCCGTGTCAGGTCGAATTGGAGGAAGACATCTACATCCATACTCCGCAAGCCACCTGACGGTGTGTGGCGGAGGGTACCTTGAGTACCTCTATCGGTTGTCCCTTCTATTCCAGTCTCGTATTGTTTGAAGCAATTCAGAGGCGGGCTGCTAGATTTGTTACAGGTAGGTTCGAACAACATGTAAGTGTTACAGACATGCTTCAGGAAATCATATGCGAATACCTGAAGAGAAGGCAACGTTGTTTTCGAGGAACACTACTGAGAACATTTAGAGAACCGGCATTTGAAGCTGACTACCGAATGATTCTAGTGCCACCAACATACACTGGGCATAAGAACCAAGAGGATAAGATACGAGAAATTGGTGCTCATATGGAGGCATATAGACAGTCGTTTTTCCCTCGCTCTGTTTGCGAGTGGATCAGAAAAGAAAACGACAAGTAGTGGTACAGAGTACCCTCCAGCAAGCACCTTACGGTGGCTTGAGGAGTATATAGGTAGATGTAAATGTAGGCGTAGATGCACAAATAGTCACAGGTTTGTTCGGTCCATGAGTGAGTGTGAAACGTCCCCTTTTTATAACAACTATACACGACTGTGCTTTAACTGACACACAATATTTTTAGCGCAACGCAATCTGACTTTCAAAAATCCCTACAAAAGAATGGCCCTGACTAACATTAACCTATACCTTTCACAAATCACTTACCTCACAAAAATCTTCGTTACTGAAGCTACTGCAATACAGCGAGCGCCACTACTGCCAGCTAAATAAAAGATTCAAACTACTGAAGGCACTAACTACTGATAGGCATAGTTAGCAAATGAAAGATTTTAATAGAGAACAAACAATGTATTTACCTTAATAGTCATAATATATACAGCAGTTCATGACAAATTACAAAACTCCGCCATCTCTCTCCCCACATCCACCACTGCTGGCGGCTCACCTCCAACTGCGCAACGCTACGCGCTGTTCACAGCCAGCTGCCTAACACTACAATGGCGAGTATTACAACAATGCAAAGCAGCCACAGACTGCACACAGCACAGCCAGTGATTTTCATACAGAGGTGGCGTTACCAATAGAAAAACCTAAACAGCCTACTTACAAGTGTCACAAAGATGTTGAAAGAACTGATGTGGCAGACGCTTGAAGATAGACGCAAACTATTCCATGAAAACAAATTTAAGTGTCCAGAAGCAACTTTAAGTGATGAATCTTGTAAAACATTACAACCACATATATATCGCTCGCATAAGGATCGCGAAACCACGATTAGACTAATTACAGAACATGCAGAGACATCTAAGCCATCATTCTGCACACAGTCCAAACGTGAGTGCAATGAATAAATGGTACAACGAGACGTAATCTCAGGTATGTATTTCACAGTTACTTGCAAGGATTACATGTAAGTGTAACTGTAGATGCATGTTTGCGTGTGGTCACTAATAATTCTTAAAAGCAAAATGTTTCCATAAAAAATCGTCAGCAGTGTGAAAAATACCCAGGAAGAAATAAATATTAATGAAATAAAACATGTAAAGAAATTAGCAATTGAACATGACTATTATTTGTGTACCATTAAAAAACAATACCAAGTAAAGAAGTAACTTATATTGACGTCAAGAGTGGTATAAAAACGAGTAGGGCATGAAAGGTCCCGAACTTTGAATACTTCTACAAGAGACACATGGACCTAGTTCCTCCTCTATTTTTAAGAACACATTGAATTCAACTCTAATGGTCCTGTTGACCGTCAAAAGAAACAATGATTATCTTTGTAACTTTTTCCTAGCAGGGAAATAAGTTCACAACCAAACACAAGTATTTGGAACAACAAAAGGGAGGATTTCACAGTCAAGAGTTCGTTCTCTACTAGTTGACTATCAAATGTTAAGTCCTCGCTCTCATTGAGCGGAACACATTGCAACAGATTAACACTTAAGTTACAGTCTGTTCGATTTCACAATTTCTACAGTCTTGCCAAGAGAGTCTGACAGGATACCAACGGCCCTGCGAGCTGATTCCCAGGTCCCATAGCGGCGATGGTGGCGTGCTGTCGGCGGTTCTGGATCCGGAGCAGACTACCTCTCTTGGCTGGCTGCGTCGTAACTGCTGGGATCGTTTTTTTTTTTTTTTTTCCTTTATTATATTTGCAATTTCCCATCAGCGGCGGGCTGGCAGCAGCATAATCGCTGCTCTTCAACCAAGAGACATTACAAGTAGACAGGAAGACAGTTAAAACAATATAAAGGAGAAAACATGGCGGAACGTAGAAAAAAAGGCGGAACATAAGAGAAGAAAGCATACAAAAAGTGGAGACTATAAAACGGAGGTAAAAATCTAAAAAAGTATTTTACACAAAAAAAACACACTGTAAGGATCAAAAGGCACCAGGCAAAATATGGCCAGAGCATTAAAACTCGCAGAACGATTAAAACAGCCACGTGACGGACGGTGTAAAATGGAACAATCACGGACTATATACAGGTCGAGTACACAATTAAAACTACATCACTTGATGACCATGGATAATGGCACTGAACACACTTATGCAGCATACTTGAGAATGAATAAAAACCTGGGAGGATCTGCCAGGAGTGGGGGACAAGAGAGAAGGGAAAAGGAGGCAAGAAGGAGGGGAGAGAAAAGGGGATGAGGTGGGGGGAGCGCCGAAGGGGGGCCAGAGATGGAAGGGAAGGGAGAGGAAAAAAGCCAAGGAAGGGGTGCAGGGACTCAGGGCAGAAGAAGGAAAATCCGTTCTGGAAGAAGAAGGGGAGAGGGAAAGGGGGGCTCTGGGGAAGGGGGAGAAAAAGGCCAGGCTACAGTTGGTAGGAAGGGTAGATGTCATGGTGAAGTTCAACATCTGGGAGGGGGAGGTGCTGGAAATTGCCCTGATGAAGGAGATGGGGGGTGTGGAAGTGGAGAGAGGGAGGGATACAGCAGTAGAGGTGCTGCAATGGGTGGGGGTGGAGAGGAAGGAGGAAACCAAAGGGCAGGGAGGGGGGATCAAACCTGTGGATAGCATAAGGGATGCGCAGATGTTGGAGGAAAAGAAGGAGGTGGGGGAAGGGGATGAGGTCATACAGGAGTCATGTGGGGGAAGGAAAGCAGATATGGAAGGCAAGGCAGAGTGTGTGGCGTTCTAGGATTTGGAGGGCCATAGAAAAGCACGGGGGGGGGGGGGGGGGGGGGGGGCAGAGATCCATGGAACGCTGGCATAACAGAGGATGGGATGAATGAGGGATTTGTAGGTGTGGAGGATGGTGGAAGGATGAAATCCCCATGTCCAGCCAGATAGGAGTTTCAATAGGCAGAGGGGAGAAATGGGCTTTCTGCTGGATGGTCAGGAGATGAATGGTCCAGGTGAGGTGATGGTTGAGGGTAATGCCAAGGTATCTCAGGGTGGGGGTGAGCTGGATGGGATGACCATAAATGGTTAGGTAGAAATAACGGAGACGGAAGGAGCAGGTTGTGTGGCCTATGATGATTGTCTGGGTTTTGGAGGGGTTGATACAAAGGAGTCACTGGTTAAACCAAGTGATGAAATGGTTGAGGTGGGTTTGGAGGGGTCGCTGGGACTGTTGAAGGGTAGGATAGAGAGCCAGGAAGGCTGTGTCATCAGCATATTGGAGGAGGTGTATAGGTGGGGGTGGCTTCGGCATATCGACAGTGTACAGGAGATAGAGCAGAGGGGAGAGGACGGAGCCTTGGGAGACTCCAGCAGTGGAATGAAAGATACGGGAGTTAGTAATGAGGAGGGTGACATAGGAAGGATGGCATGAGAGGAAGGAAGCGACCAGGCATATAAAATTGATAGGCAGGGCGTTGGTTTGGAGTTTAAAGAGGAGACCGGGATGACACATATGGTCGTAAGCGACGGCAGTTAAGTTGGAGGGAGAGAAGGTGAATGAGGTTAAGGAGTTGGTCTTCAGCAGAAGTGGAGGATCGAAGGCCACACTGGATAAGGAGAGAGGAGGTGGTGTTGATTAAGGTGGTGAGGGATATGATGGGTTCAAAGACCTTACTGGAGATGAAGATGAGGCAGATAGGACAATAGGAAGAGGCGAAGGAAGGGGGAGGGGTTGTTGGGTTTGAGGAATAAGAAATGTGAAAAGTCTTCCATGGGTTGGGGTAGAAGCTGGTAGAGAAGATGATATTGTATAAATTGGCAAGGACTGGCAGGAAGGAGAAGGGGCATTCTCTGAGATGGTGGTAGGTGACACAGTTGTGACCAGGGGCCGTGTTGCATTTTGACTGGAGGATAAGTTTAATGTCTCATGCTGTGATTGGAGTGTTGATGTCAGTGCTGGAGACTGGGAACAAGTGGAGCGACTGAGGTATCAAAGTGGGGATCATCAGGCCCAGAGAAGACCTTGGAAAGTGGTTGGCCTTACTGAGATTGTCAGGAAGGAGGCGGTCATTATGGAGAAGGTGGTAATGGGGTACAGAATGCGAATCAGTAAGGCGATGGAAAGTTGACCAGTACATGGAGGAGTTTATAGGGAGGGTTGTGTTAAGTCATGTATAGGTCTGGCGCCAGTCCTGGCGTTTCTTTGCCGTAATAAGGTTCTGAACGTGTTGCTGTATTAGCTGGTGGCGTTGGAGTGTATTCCTGTTATGAGTGTGCAGGAAGCAGCGATAGAGGTGACAAGATTCATGGAGGAGGAGGACAGTCTGCGGAGGGAGAGTGGGATAGTTGGGGTGGATGGTTTTAGTAGGGACATGGGCCTCCATGGCGTCAGTAATGGCCTTCTGAAGGAAGGAAGGCATGGATGATGTCATCAGGATGGTGACAGATAAGAGGTTGGCTTTTGACCTGGGTGGCGATGGATTCCCAATAGGCTTCTTAGTTGGTGTGACGGTAGTCATGGACGCCTTGGAAGGGGGTGCAGGGCGGGGAGCTAGAGGGGGTTGGTCAGCAGATGTTTTGGTGAGAAGGACAGGGAGGCTGTCGCTACCTGTGGGGTCAAGGATGTCGATGGCAATACATCCAAGGAGGTTGGTGGAGGCAATGACAACATTGGGGATGGTGTTGCTTTCTGGAGGTGTGTGCTGGGGAAGGGGAACAAGGTCACCTTGGATCATGAGGAGGAACTGATGACACTGTCGAAGGGTGGCAGGGGAGCGGCTATGGATGTTGATGTTGGTGGCAATCACATAGGTGGAGAAGGTGTGGTCAATGTGGGAGATGAAGTCATAGGGAATAGGAGCAGTGGAGCGGATGCAGGTAACGGTGAGGGAGGGGAAGGAGATGCTGAGGATAACGTTTTCAGTGGGGTCATTGATGAGGGGTTGTGGCCGGATGGGAACGTGCTTAAGGTGGTCAATGGCGACTCCACCCTACACTCAAGAACCAGCAGCATCAGTTCGGTGGAGTATATAGGGAATAATGCAGATAGTATGGTGGGGCTGGAGAAAGGTTTCGTTCAGGAGGAAGGTGTCGACCCGGTGGTGGGAGAGTGTGTTCATGAATAGGTATTTGCTGGTGTGGAAGGAGCGGATGTTCTAGAAGAGGATGTGACACTCGTGCTGTGCCATGACGGGAAGAGAGGGGAGGGAAGAGGCTTAAACTAGGGTGTTGATGCGAGTGAAGGAGTAGTGGGCTTGGTTGTGAGAGGTAGTGGCGAAGGTGTTGAGGTGAAAGATGAAGTGTGCACAAGGGAGATCTGCTGGAGGGTGTGGGGGTGTTGGAAAGCATGAATGTTTTGGAGGACAATGGTAAGGAACCGGATGATGTCTTCAGCCATGGGGGTGGATAGAGGAAATTGTTGGAGTGGGTGTGGGGGAGGATCGATATGACAGATGGGGACAGTAAACTCAGTGATGGCAGGAGGGGGCTTAGTCTTACACTCGTGGGAGAGGGTGGGATGGGGGCCATTGCAGGTGTTACAGGAAGGAGGGGTGGTGAGGTTGGGGCAGTTTTTTGAGAAAATGGGAGGCCTTGCAATGGGGACAGTTGGGGGATTTTTACAGTTGGGGGTCAGGTGACCATTATACACGAGGCAGTGCTGGCAGTGGTAGGATTGGGGAAAATCAGGGCACCCTGGATGAGGAGGTGGTCAATGAAGGGGGTGGACTCTAAAAAGACCCGCATGAGATAAGTCGGAACAGAAGCATTGTGGATACGACGAGCAGAGCAGATTTCCAGGTCAAAGTGGGAGTTCTCTTCAGCCAACACCTCATCGTCCATGATCACCGGGCTGAGCTTGGTGATCACGGCAGTGTAGGTGGGGGGCCACGGGGAGGCTGGGGCTGACGAGGAGAAGAAGAGGAGAGGAAGGGTATCAGGGATGCATGGGTGTCAAACATGATGCGTGAGAGGTTATGGAGGAAGTCCATATGAAAGGAGGGGGAGGGGGACTTTATGAGGACTGAGTCCCTGAGGGGAATCAGTTGGGAGATGGGAGCACCCAGGAGATACTTTCGTATCTCCATGGTGAGAGTACAGGTGTCAAGGAACTTGGGGTCAAGAGTTGAAAGGACAAAGGTGTGGAGGGTGGGGGCTGGGGTATGGATAACAGGAGGAGGGGTAGTATCCGTGGGGACGACAGTGGAAGGAGGAGGAGGCAGTGACTTTTTGTGGGAAATGGCAGGAGGAGAGTTGGGATTGACGCACTTCTGGCGTTTTATGGAGAGTGTAGGCTGGGAGGAGGGGAATGGGATGGGAAGGAGAGGGAGGTGGTGTGCGACAGATCCTGTAGGTGCAGTGGAGATGCTGGGAGATGCGGCTGGGGCAGGCAGATGATGAAGCGACCAGGGAAGCGGGGGGGGGGGGGGTGAGAAGGTGAGAAAATGGGAGCTAACCACCTGAGCAGTGGCAGCAGAGGGCAAGGTGCAGATGTGGGGGTAAACAGCAGGGGAGAAGATAAGGGAATGGGTGAGAGGGGAGGCACCAGGGGCCAGGGGCGGCACTCCAGGAAGTGACAGTGGTGGTGGGGGAAGGGGAGGTGTAGACGACAGTGTAAATGGGAAAGCTCATGATGAACAGATGGCGAGGACGGATGGCAAGCGGCGGCAGTGGGGGAACAGACAGACAGGCAGGCAGGCAGGCAGACAGATGACAACAGCGGCAGACAGTGGTGAGCACCAGAGACCAGCGATGGTGAGCAGGCAGACAGACGGACGGACAGACATACAGCAACAGCAAGGGGCTCTTCCAAAGCGTAGATTGCACCCTGAGGGTAGCTCAGGCAGTGTAATCCTACATTTTGGAATTGAGGCGATCCGACCCTCGTGACGTCGGGATCGTCGTGGACGCGGTGTTAAATACCCGCACAGCGGAGGTACACTTCCTCCTTATTGGTTGTATATCACACTGGCGGATGCAGCAAAAAGTTCGTGGTATGAGCGACCTCTCTTGCTGATCTAAACGCCCTCTGTACTGCGGCCCGGTGTACGCGAAGGCCCTCTGCAGGTCGCAATGCAAATGACGGAGCCGGACCGTCGTGCAGTTGCTGGGGATGAGCTGACAACCAACCCGACGGCGGTGTGTCACCGTGTAGCGTCGGCACTTTGTTTTCGCGACACGCCAGCATAGTTCTACCTGGCTCTTACAAGTGTTCAGCTGCATCGCCGGGATAATGGACAGCTTTCAGTGTGGGCAGTGCACGACCTAGGCGATTAGCCTGGCTCGCATTCACTGTCTGAAGTTTATGCATTTACTATAGAACAGGTCCTTAGACGATTATAATTTACTAGGCATCTTAGTGGGAAATTTTATAAGTAAGCAAACCACATGGATAACTTGCTCGTGATTAATAATGTTTTCGAAACAGAATAATTGTACTTATATCTAGCAAATGTCTGTTGCAACTAATTCAGACCGTTCTGAACGGAAGCTTTACACAATTGCAGATTCAAATGAAAACAATGAGTAATGTAGTTCAGGAGAGCAACGAAAGCGGAACACATGTTTGCGAAGTTAGTTTAACAGCTATCGAGGTTACACTAGGAAGTCTGACAGAACAGTTTCTCACTATTAATCACAGTTTAACCTACAGTTCATCATCCCAAGTTGGCACCGTGAAAACCAGCAAACATGTCTGCCACCCGCGAGTCTCGATACTAACCACAGAAATATAGTTAAAATTTTCAGCTACTTCAAGTCCCACAAATAAAGTTTGTATGGACGCTCGAACTTAATCACCAAGGACCACTGTCAAAAATTCTAAGTCCAGTTATAATATGTGCCTGTTATGATCTAAAACAAAAGTCCAACATAAAGTACCGTAGTTTACTAGTATTGCTGCTTTATTGCCCAAACTATCTCTCCCATCACCAAGCCCACCCACCGATACATTACCACTGTAATACGAAAACCTCCAACGACGGCGGTTACTGGCAAACGACGACGTGTGTGATGCACTTCATCCTTAAAATATTTTCCATCGTGTCACACACTGCTGACTCAGTGTCGTATTGAAACAACGACCGTCATTCAAAAATAAGGCTATTTGCACACAAACACTGAGGTGAGAAAAGCCGTTGGATACCTCTTAATGTCATGTCGGACCTCCTATTGCCCAGTGTAACGCAGCAAATCGACGTGGCATGGACTCAACATATCGTTGGAAGTCACCTTCAAAAATTTTGGGCCATCCTGCTTCTATGACTTGACCTCTCGATTATGTCCCAAAATGTTCAATGGGATTCACGTCAGGTGATCTGAGTGGCCTAGTCATTCGCTCGAATTGTCCAGAATGTTCTTGAAACCAGTCACGAATAGTTATGACCCAGTGACACGGCGCATTGTTCCCCATAAAAATTCCATCGTTGTTTGGGAACATGACGTCCATAAATGGTTGCAAATGCTCTCCAAGTAGCCGAAAATAACCGAGAACTCAGACCATTATGGAACCAGCACCAGCTTGTACAGTACCTTCTTGATAACTTTGGTCCATGGTTTGTGGGGTCTGCGGCACATTCGAAGCCTTTTACCAACTTCAGTCGGGACTCATCTGACCACGTCACAATTTTCCAGTCGTTTATGGTCCAATTGATATGATCACGAGCCTAGGAGAGGCGCTGCAGCTGATGTCGCGTTGTTAGCAAAGGCACTAGCGTCGGTCGTCTGCTGCCATAGCCCACTGACGCCAAATTTCGTCTCACTGTCCTGGGGATCTTGGCATATTGAATTAACTAAAAGTTTCGGTGGTGGAATGGTTCAAATGGCTATGAGCACTATGGGACTTAACTTCTAAGGTCATCAGTCTCCTAGAACTTAGAACTACTTAAACCTAACTAACCTAAGGACATTACACACATCCATGTCCGAGGCAGGATTCGAACCTGCGACCGTAGCGGCCGCGCGGTTCCAGACTGTAGCGCCTTTAACCGCTTGGCCACCACGGTAGCGGAATGTCCCATATGTCTAGCTCCAACTATTATTCCGCGTTCAAAGTCTGTTATTTTCGTTTTGTGGCCACAATCGCACCGGAAACCTTTCATATGAATCACCCGAGTCCTAATGATACCTCCGCCCATGCACTGCGTACGCGATACTACCGTCATCTGTATATGTGCATGTAGCTATCACACGACTTTTGTCATCTCAGTGTATACATAATGTTGGAATAATCTCACAAATATTATGATCATATTGTGACCTCTCATTAAACAAAACTGTATTACGTAAGCTATTACCAAAATTCCTAAATAAGCTTCGGTCCAGTTTTACAGTGTGAAACAGTTACCTTGTAGAATGAAACAGCAAATAGCTGAATGCAAGGTCGTTTAAGTGGAACCACAGACGGTTTCGTAGCTTAGATCCTAGGTTTCCGATGTTATCTAAATACAAAAGAGAATTATCTGGCAAAAAACGGAATGAACCCCCTATCAGAATCAACAGCAGTAACAAATAAGTACTTAAATTACGGTATATGTGATCTCGATGTGGGCGATGGATGGGTGACCCAACATTCACTCTCCAAATAATAGTAATCCGCCAAGTGGGTGTACTATCAAATTGTAAATAGGCTCCCTCGAAAATTGAGCCAGGACCTACAATATAATCAGACCGAATTTAAGAACTACGGAATATAACTTCACAATCTCCATGTTGACATCTCTTGCCGACGTACAGGACCAAGATCTCATCACAGCATATGAGCTCCAGCAAAAAATATTAATACTGAGCCTGCAGGAACAGATGTAAAGCTATCATAACGTGGCATATGCACCCATCTAGGACATGCCTCGCCACCACAGTTTAGGACAAGAAATATGCAGTATCCCCGCCTGGCAAGCTGGGTAACCTCACTACAAAACCAAATACTATATAGCAGTGAACGATGACAGTCCAACTTCATAGACACTGTTAATAAAATTCTTCTCAACTGTTGGCCCCGTTGTCAATATACTGTATAAAATTGTCCGACGTTTCGGCCACTATTGCAAACGGCCTTCCTGAGGGCTTTGTGCTGAACTGACTGCTGAATGAGAGACTCTAGATCTTACACAGTAGCGGAGGAAGCTGTTCACGTAATTTGATAGGGTACTTGAGGATAGGAGGCGGGGTTTTAGGCGTTCTTTATTGGTCTTTATATTATTCATTAGCATTGGTGGATAAAGACGTGCCGGCCGAGCGGTTCTAGGCGCTTCAGTCCGGAACCGCGCTGCTGCTACAGTCGCAGGTTCGAATCCTGCCTCGGGCATGGCTGTGTGTGATGTCCTCAGGTTAGTTAAGTTTAAGTAGTTCTAAGTCTAGGGGACTGATGACCTCAGATGTTAAGTCCCATAGTGCTTAGAGCCGTTTGAACCATTTGATGAAGACGTGCCTGAATGGTGTTCACATTATTTCTTGCCATTGGTGGTAACAGGCGAATCAGAAACGGGTGGTAGCTGTGACGTGGCGCTGTTTACTTGTTGCCAGGTGTGGGATGCGGCGTGCCTGCGCTCTGCATAGTGTATGTAACACCGCCGCGGTCTCCAGCGCGCCTGTGAGTAGCTTTGCGCGCGCTGCCCTCGCGTAGTGTTGCCAATGCTGGTAGCCAGGACGCTGGAAGCCTACATCCGGCCTCTGTTTATGTTGGCGGGTCGCTTGGCTATTTCTATCTCCTCTCTAATCTTTCTCCTCAATGAAAGTGGCTGTTTCGCCGGTACGCGGGCTTCACGGAATACCATCTCTTTATCGCACTCATCCTGGTCTCCCGCCACCACTGACATCGTAATAAGTCTGGGAAAACGCACTGATCTGGCGCGTTGTCCCAGACGTATTGGCCGGCCGGTGTGGCCGTGCGGTTAACGGCGCTTCAGTCTGGAACCGCGTGACCGCTACGGTCGCAGGTTCGAATCCTGCCTCGGGCATGGATGTGTGTGATGTCCTTAGGTTAGTTAGGTTTAATCAGTTCTAAGTTCTAGGCGACTGATGACCTCAGAAGTTAAGTCGCATAGTGCTCAGAGCCAGCCAGACGTATTACCATATGTACAGTCGTGGACAAAACGAGCGAGACCCCTCGCCTTTTCGTTATGCTGATACGGACAGCTTTAAAGTCTGCTACACAGCATAACAGGCAAGGTGACGAAGTGTTACCAACATACTATGCACAGGCGTGAAATTGAAAAACTATCCGAACTTTGTCAGACTGTTTTCAATCATGTGTAAGACTACATTAATGCTGATTAGTGTGTTAAACACAACACGTAAATGTAAGATATAAGTGAAAGAAAAAACGCTAATTAGTATGAACTGTACTAATAAAAATGAATTTCAACTTATCGAGACAACATAACTGTTTTAGTAAGACAAAGTACTCCAGATCGTTACGAATTAACAAAATATTATGCGCATTCGGCCGCGAAACGGTGTGTGTCAACGTCAGACCAGTCATACTGGATTACCGTTGCTGACCTACCATGAAAGTGTGCAAATTTAGCAATGCAGACTTTCCAGAAACTTTGTCCAGTATAGGAAATGACAAAATAAGCGAACAACGGTTTCGGCTTATTTGCAGACACTCGACCTTTTCCGAGAAAACGACGGTCAAAGTTATCAACGCGCTGTTGCTATAGTGTAGAAACCTTTTGCGGCGGGGAATGTACACTCCTGGAAATTGAAATAAGAACACCGTGAATTCATTGTCCCAGGAAGGGGAAACTTTATTGACACATTCCTGGGGTCAGATACATCACATGATCACACTGACAGAACCACAGGCACATAGACACAGGCAACAGAGCATGCACAATGTCGGCACTAGTACAGTGTATATCCACCTTTCGCAGCAATGCAGGCTGCTATTCTCCCATGGAGACGATCGTAGAGATGCTGGATGTAGTCCTGTGGAACGGCTTGCCATGCCATTTCCACCTGGCGCCTCAGTTGGACCAGCGTTCGTGCTGGACGTGCAGACTGCGTGAGACGACGCTTCATCCAGTCCCAAACATGCTCAATGGGGGACAGATCCGGAGATCTTGCTGGCCAGGGTAGTTGACTTACACCTTCTAGAGCACGTTGGGTGGCACGGGATACACGCGGACGTGCATTGTCCTGTTCGAACAGCAAGTTCACTTGCCGGTCTAGGAATGGTAGAACGATGGGTTCGATGACGGTTTGGATGTACCGTGCACTATTCAGTGTCCCCTCGACGATCACCAGTGGTGTACGGCCAGTGTAGGAGATCGCTCCCCACACCATGATGCCGGGTGTTGGCCCTGTGTGCCTCGGTCGTATGCAGTCCTGATTGTGGCGCTCACCTGCACGGCGCCAAACACGCATACGACCATCATTGGCACCAAGGCAGAAGCGACTCTCATCGCTGAAGACGACACGTCTCCATTCGTCCCTCCATTCACGCCTGTCGCGACACCACTGGAGGCGGGCTGCACGATGTTGGGGCGTGAGCGGAAGACGGCCTAACGGTGTGCGGGACCGTAGCCCAGCTTCATGGAGACGGTTGCGAATGGTCCTCGCCGATACCCCAGGAGCAACAGTGTCCCTAATTTGCTGGGAAGTGGCGGTGCGGTCCCCTACGGCACTGCGTAGGATCCTACGGTCTTGGCGTGCATCCGTGCGTCGCTGCGGTCCGGTCCCAGGTCGACGGGCACGTGCACCTTCCGCCGACCACTGGCGACAACATCGATGTACTGTGGAGACCTCACGCCCCACGTGTTGAGCAATTCGGCGGTACGTCCACCCGGCCTCCCGCATGCCCACTATACGCCCTCGCTCAAAGTCCGTCAACTGCACATACGGTTCACGTCCACGCTGTCGCGGCATGCTACCAGTGTTAAAGACTGCGATGGAGCTCCGTATGCCACGGCAAACTGGCTGACACTGACGGCGGCGGTGCACAAATGCTGCGCAGCTAGCGCCATTCGACGGCCAACACCGCGGTTCCTGGTGTGTCCGCTGTGCCGTGCGTGTGATCATTGTTTGTACAGCCCTCTCGCAGTGTCCGGAGCAAGTATGGTGGGTCTGACACACCGGTGTCAATGTGTTCTTTTTTTCCATTTCCAGGAGTGTAAATGAAGCGGTGGCTCAGTGGTTACCGTCGTTCATTCTTAACTTTGATTCCCGAGCTCGAGACCATATTGTTTTTTTTATTATTATTTTTTCTCCCTCTCTATCAGAATTATCTACGAATGTTTTTTTCCAATTTATGTTGAAATAATGTTGTCGTTATTCATCAATTAACTTTCTGTGTAATTAATGAATTAAAAAAATAATAAACGAATGAGAAAATAATGTGAAATATTTTTTAACCTCCTTACAATGTGTAAGGTTGCAAGGACATTCACAAATATGTCACATCATTTTCTTATTCGTTTATTTTTTTAACTTCGTTTCATTACACAGTAAATTAATTGACGAATAACGACAACATTGTTTCAACATAAATTGGAATAAACATTCGTAGATAATTCAGAGAGTGAGGGAAATAAAGGAACAACCGAGTTTCGAACTCGCAGCGCAAACTTCCGAAGTCGCGACGGTAGCCACTGAGCTACCGCTTCAATTGAATCCTTTCACGCTAAAAGGTATCTACACTATAGCAAAAGCGCATAGAAAACTTTGACCGTCGTTTTCTCTGAAGCGGTAGAGTGTACGCAGATAAGCCGAGATACGTGTTCGCTTATTTTGTCCCCTCTTTCACTGAGCAAAGTTTTAGCAAGATCGGGGAATGACACTTGGCGGTTCCCCTCGTTGAGTGCCGTGCGTTGCGATTCAGTAGGCAGAATGCGTCCACTTTCCTCGACTAATCATTGACATGTTTGGAAACTTTTGTTCTTGTAGTAGCAGTTTGCATTATGAGGGCTGGTTTTCCTGATAACGATTTATATTTCCCTTTGTTTCAAACGGCAAGTTTAGATGACCACTGCAACTTGGTAACATCGGTAACAATTTAATACATTGAAACAGTGACGTGTGGTGTACGAGGAGTGTCCTCTGTTGAATGAGGAATACATTAAACACGAATGCTGCATCCAGTAACAATAATTAACTTTCGGTTACATGACAAAACAAGTCAAAATACTGTCAACTCATCTCTGTACCCAGTAAAACTTAAACTGGAACGATCCCAAACATACTTTTGTGGGGAAGGAAAGCGAAAGACTGCGATTTATTAGCCGCACACTAAGAATACTCAACAGGTCTACAGAAAATACTGCCTACACTACGTTTGTCCGTCAACTGCTATAGTATTCCTGCGCGGTATGGGATCCTTCACAGACGTGATTGACGGTGCATGCCAAAAACGTCCAAGGAACGGCAGCACGATTTGTAATGTCACGAAATAGGGGAGAGAGAGTCCCAGATTTGATAAGCAAGTTGGGGTGATATTCATGAAAGCAAGAGCGTTTTTCGTTGCCGCGAGATCTTTTCACGAAATTTCAATCACCAACATCTGTTCTGAATGCCAAGACATTTTTTCCTCGGGAACTTACACATGAAGAAATGACCATAGTAATAATGTAAGAAAATAATGTAAGAAAATATTTAAGTGGTCCTTTTTGCCCCACGCTCTTAAAGAGTAGGATGGTAGAGAAATAGTCCGAAGGTGATTCGATGAACCCTCTGCCAGGCACGTAGGTCTGGATTGCAAAGAAATCCTGTAGATGTAGTCATTTAGATGTAACATGAAATTATGTTGTAATTGCGACATGTGAATTACAATTGATTTGAACATCGAAATTGTTTGCTGTTTATTTATTTTTTGTTAATTATTTTCAGCCATAAACAAACACCTAGGTGCGTTAAATTGATGCTTAAATAAAGTGCCATGCATCGACCAATAACAATAAATTCTTAACTGCTTGTTATGGTACTGCAGTATCTGCCAGCGTCGTCAGAAGTGGATATCGCATACAACGTTCCTGGGTTATTTATAAGTGGATATTGCAGACTACTTCGAACAAAATTTGAACGTAGCTTCGTAAAAGTTCCGTGATCAAACGATCTGAGTTGCTGGCAAATACAGTTTATCCTCACTAGACAGTATATATTATCACTATACAAGAGGTGAAAAGGGTTTCGCCGGGTGCGGTGGACGAGCGGTTCTAGGCGCTTCAGTCACGAACCGCGCGGTTGCTTCAGTGGCAGGTTGGAATCCTACCCCGGGCATGGATGTGGGTGATGTCATTAGGTTAGGTAGGTTTAAGTAGTTCTAGGTCTAGGGGGCTGATGACCTAAGCAGTTTGGTCGCATAGTTCTTAGAGCCATTTTTTGACATTTCGCGTAAATTTTCTTTACATAAACGGCCGTATCTTTACATTGCGTTGACATAGAAGCTCACTTTTTTACACCACCAAGGGACCGTATACCGCAGGAAGTGCGATACATTTCCGCTTATTCTGTCTACCCGTAGTCGAGGTAACCGGGTTTTAAGGGTTGGGCAGACACACAGACGGTCAAGAAAGTGAGACTAGTAGGGTTCCATTTTTACCGATTTAGGTGACGAAATCCTAACAACGAAATCAGTTACGAGAGTTACTGAAGATGAGGGCCGCATAAATAATTCCCCCTGCTCTTTATTCGAAATGTTCTATCTAGCTGCAGTCGGTACATCAGCATATTAATCGTAGCTACGCTTTCGATCCAAATTACGTTTACAGGAATGCAAATAAAATCCATTTGCATATACACGTGGTAATTCAGATCTCAGTATTAATGCCACCGCGTTTTAGAGGTGCGATCATTTTCATTGCTAGCTAGCTTAAGAAACACTTCGGGTAATGAACATTTTCGGCGAGTCTAATGGAGAATTCGAAACATTGTAGAATACGTTTGGCAGCTACGTCGCCGTTTATTTCCTGGGGTGATGCAGAATTATCCTACTAAATTTGCTCGCTAATAACAATATTTTCTTATTTCGATAAACATCCCGAATGATTGTCACATAAGCAGGGCACATAAAAGTAGAAAATTCATGTTCTTGAGTAAAAAAAAAAAAAAAAAAGAATCAAATGGCTCCAAGCACTATGAGAGACTTAACATCTGAGGTCATCAGTCCCCTAGACTTAGAACTACTTAAACCTAACTAACATAAGGACATCACACACATTCATGCCCGAGGCAGGATTCGAACCTGCGACCGTATCAGCAGCGCGGTTCTGGACTGAAGCGCCTAGAACTGCGCGACGTTTTTGAGTCCAGAAATCTCTATGCAACAGAAACTGCAGATCATTTTGCCATTTTCATTGCGAAATTGCCGGCTTATTCATGTCTGGGGTAATAATAGAGGGCTGTGTGCCTGGGTTGTCTGCTAGCTTAGTGAAAAGTGTTTGCTACTGCAAGGGAGGTCTGGTTTGTTTTCGGTTCTAATCTCGATGAAGGCAGATAGACCATCAGTAAAGCAATTTTAAGAAATTCTCGCGCCCCCAAGAAAACACATTAACATAGCTCTGAAAATAATATCTAGTTAATCGCAAGCGCAGCTGCGAAATACCTGGTGCAAATCTACATGCATGCCACAACTGTTTTACTGTACAACAATGCAAAACTACAACTACAAAGGAAATTCTCTCTATAATTACATGCTAGCAATAAACAAAAGCTACACTAATTACACAAACTACAAGAAAAAATCAGAAGATTCCAGGTTCGAATCCTGGCAGGGTCGCCATAGGAAACGTCCCCTTTGAACAATTATCCATGACTGTGCTTAAACTGACACACAATATTATTAGCGCAACACAATCTGACTTTCAAAAATCCCTACAAAAGAATGGCCCTGACTAACATTAACCTATACGTTTCACAAATCACTTACCTCACAAAAATCTTAGTTACTCGAACTACTGCAATACAGCAAGCGCCACTACTGCCAGTAAATAAAAGATTCAAACTACTGAAGGCACTAACTACTGATAGGCATAGTTAGCAAAAGAAAGATTTTGATAGAGAACAAACAATGTATTTACCTTAATAGTGTTCAAAAGTCATAATATATATATATCAGTTCATGATATCCAATATTACAAATTTACTGTCTCTGTCCAAAACTCCACCATCTCACTCCCCACATCCACCATTGCTGGCGGCTCACCTCCAACTGTGCAACGCTATGCGATATTAACATCCATCTGCCCAACACTACAATGGCAGACAACAATGCAAACTAGCCACTGACTGCTCACAGCACAGCCAATGAATTTCATACAAACCACTACGTGGCGTTACCAATAAGAAAACCTAAACAGCTTACTTATGTAGCCCCCATGCTCCCCACAAAAAATTTTACAAATTGTTTTGGGCACTGGCCAATACATATTTGTTAAAAAAAATTTCACAATTACAATAACAAAGAAATCATATGCACACACTTATTGATACAATGTTGGTCAAGATCTAAAATTTTCTTGCAGTCTATAAAGACAGTCCTGATCATTCATCACAGTAAAATTGCAGTTTTTTTTTCCTCAAAGTCTGAGCAGTAAAAGACAATGCGCATGGAAGTAGTGGATTTCAATGCAGTCTTGAAGAAGTAGTGTTGTCCTTCCAACAGAAAACAGTGCTGACTCTTGACATGCAGACAGGTAATGGGCCACAACAGAGCAAATCCACAGCAGAGTCTTTCGAAGTTTTGAAGAATATTGGTAGGTAGGTCATCACAGAGCAGACCCACTATAGTCTTGGTAGGGAGTATGGTATTGGTGGGTCACCAGAGGTGCAGACCCACTGCAGTCCTTGTAGAGATGGTTAGCAGCCATCTGCTGTGACTGTGCAGGTGCACAATCACCATTGAAGTCTTGCAGAGAATATAGCAAGTCCATGAACCACCACTTGTGCACTCACAAAAAATTTTTTTCAAATGTCCTTAGAACCAGCAATGCTGTTATCCAGTCCCTTGCTGAATTATTAACACACATGCAAACACTAACAGTCCTCTTTTTTTCACATATTGTGCATATACTATGACCAACTGAAATGTGTGCAGTGAAATGAATGATTACAAGATACTTAATCTGATAAACTGGTGTCAATTACAATTTTATAACATGAGAATACGATTACAGAGATACAGAAAACATCATTAAAACATAATAACACAAATAACATTTGTAGTAATACAGGCTTTACAAAAGAATAGAAATAAACAGATACATCAGTGTTACAGGAATTATGACATAAGTAAATATATAAAATAATGAGAATAGTTTTCGAAGCATTAATTTCACACATGAGCATTAAAACAAAACAGAATAAATAATGTCTAAACATCTGTACAAAGTAAATAACATATTATCAGAAAAATTCTACAACATAACTCCTATTAGATAAACACATAAAGACAGGAAAAACACAAATTGACACAGTGTAATAACACAAAAATACAGGACAAGGTTTGTTTTCAGTGTGACATTTGGTACTGCAGTCCAACCCAAAACTTCATTCTGTAGATCTTTCCTCTTATTTCAATATTTGTTTCCACCAAAAAAATCCTATCCAAGCATGCTTTCTGTATTCTGTTCACATCCTCTTTCAAAAATAGTTTTTCTCAACTGTACACTACTTTTTTGGCCAAACCATTTTCTTATAGCTTCTCAATGCATTTCTTCCAATTCATCACAGTTAGTTTCTTATATAGTCTACCCCCTCTTAAGCTAACTTAAATCTACTGAGCTCAGATATATATACTAAGGGACGAGGCAGTGCAGCAACACACAACAAATTAACACAAACAGCGATGACAAAAAAATACAAATTGGCAAATCACTAATACAAGACAATGTGCAGCAAAAAGAAAAATAAATCAGTAGTAAAACTGGCTTAACTGAGTAATACAAAGTGAAATTCAGTAGCACTATGCGTGACAATCAGCAGCAGCAAGTGCAATAACTTATATCTAAACATGACAAAGCTCAAGCAGAAAAAATATTACAGTAAAGATGGCCATGTCTAATACCAATGTCTAATCTTAACACTAGAATGATGCATCATGAGAACTTACTCTAGCAGACAAGTTACCAAATCGTTAAAAAATTATTTTTGCAATTCCTGTGAAGGGAAATGTCTATTTGTGCTCTCTTTTCTAAGTAAGTACATCATAAAATTATTCTTTACTGGGTCTGTAGACAGAAAATAGTGATATTAGTACATCTATTAAATTTTATTTTAACCAATGCTGCAGTGCAGCTAGAAACTACATATTAAACAAAATGTAAAAATGTTTCTCATGTTCTCATTAGGCAATCTAGTAAATATCATAAATTAAGAGCTCCGCAGTGTAACCATATGTTTTCAAGTTTGGGCATGTCGTATTTGCGATGCTTTCTACAAAGAAATGTCAATAGCGAGGATAATGACCTCTTTTTTTCTCCACCTGTGCCTCTGAAAGGCACACACTAATGACTTTTTCTCAGGCGACTGTCGCGCAGCTGGGTGCCCATGACGCATTACGTGAAGGTGGTCACTTAACTTTCTTACCGAAATATTTACGACACCAGTTTGCACTACAGTGACAGTCTCATATAAAATTTCACAGGTCGAGAATTTGCTTTACAAATGTGTAGAAACAAAATCCTTTAAATATAATAGTGTCCAAAAACTTTTCGTCGGCATTGTGATACATTCACGCATTTACATACATTTGATAACTCTTTAAAGTACGATTCTTGGTTTCCATAATCCTTTTTCACAAGTCAGAGTCCCTAACCACTACTCCTTATTCCTTACCTTATTACACATATAAATATTCATCGACACTTCTTCAATATTTCAACATAACAAATACGTAGCATAATCAAATTCCTCATATAGCATCAGCTTATTGATCATAAACATACCTCAACAGCATAATACTAACATCATAAAAACTCAGCCATATCTCAAAAACGTTGTAGCTTTCTGCAATAATTTCAAAACCAAAAAAAATTCTCTGCTCATTTCAATAGTTTCATCTACCTCAAACGTACTTAAAAAATCGTGATCCCATACCAAATATATCATTCAAAGCTCTCATAATATCACAATGGTTCCGAAAAAATATGAACAGTTCACAAAGTACAGACAAAATACAATTTCGTAAGTGTGAAGTTATCCAACGGTGTAATTACATAAACATCTGTCACTGATGTAGTAAAATAAATGTTTGTCTCTCTCAGTTAAATGATCAGATAGCTGTGTAATTTATGTATTAGAGAAATATGGTACTGATGTGTAAAATTGTATAAGCAAATACCATATTAGCTAGGGCTCCTTGTGCTTGCCAAACACATGGTACACAAAGTAAGCGTGTACCCCCTGAGGATTAATGTAATTATACCCTCAAGTGTTACAGATGACAGCAATGGAATGAAATTTATCATGGAAAACCTTTGTATCATTGTAATTCAAAAATCTTTAAAAATAAATGTTTTAAGTACAAAATTATTCACTCAAATACGTGTACTGTAGCGCTAAACTGTGCGTCTTGCAAGATAATCTCTGTGGAAGTGTCGTAGTTATCGTCCTCCAAAAGCTAAGTTCTGCAGAAGTCAATGTACTTACCGCATGATAAACAAAAATGAAATGCACCGCATATAGATATCTTACTTATTACGCTTATTGCCGTGATGAAGAAAGTACTGTGCTGTAATGTATTGTTGTGCTACAGAAAAGGCTGTCTCATTGTAGCTATACCACAAAAGTAATTCTAAAACATGTTTTCCTTTCCAGAAGAATTCAGAAAAACTGTGCAGATATAAAACAGAAACACCGCAAAAGGAACATTGTAAATTATCACTCATTAGTAGCGTCGTGATAAAATCGTGTAGCTGTCACATAAACTAACCACTGTGTCATCTGGTATCTCTCAGAAAGTACTTTAAATCCAGAATGTATTTTCAAGTAGCAAAATGTTGCATTAAAATCTCATTAGCAGTATTTGTATATGTTCTAAGTATGTAAGCCTGATAGTCATTACGTAATTGTGCAACTAAGAAGCAAGAATGTACAAATAACAACACTGTGTCGTCTGTTCACTATAACAATGCATTTGTAATTTCTGTTTAAAAATGTTCCCTAGGTTCTAGACTGGATAGTTAACTTCAAAACATTGTTGCATGTTAACAGTTTCTCAGTGTGACAAATTGTACTAGTAGCGTGAAGTGAAAAGTTTTATGGCAAAGACTAAGTTAAAAAGCAGATTATCTTTCAATAAACGGTTTTACATATGAAATGTGGTGCAGTCCTTTACCCTTTCTAGTGCACAGAGTTTCAACTTCAAAGTAATTATCATGTTGTATACGTCGGTAAGGAATGCTAAAATTTTTCTCAAGGTTAGCGTCTATGTTATTTTTCGCTGAGCCAGACGGCGCACGTGGCTGCCTGCGGTGCGAGTCGTTGTCTGTCTCTTTGTTGGCGCGCGTCGTTATTGGGATTAGGACACTAACTTCTACAAATTCACCTTGCAGAGACGGCCCTGCCCTGTTTGGATCACGCCAGTTCTGTTTACATTCTGGTTTGTTGTTACGATTGTATCGTCTGTCTCATGTCGGTAATTTCTGTAATTAATTTCTTGTTGGTCACGTGGTGGAGAACTTCTCCCTGAGTTGTAACTGCGTGATGACCTGTTGCGTCTGAAGTTATTCTGTCTCCCTTGACAATAACTGTTTTCGTTCCCATATTGTCTGTTTCTATGTTTATCTCTGTCATATTCGTTACTACGGAAATGCGATCTTTCTTTGTAACTATTATTCTGCCAACGGTTGTCATACGGGTGGTGTCTGGTTTGGTCACGATTTGCGTTATAAGAAAAGCCTTGTCGTGTCCAGTTATTTCTTTCATCGCAAAATTGTGACGGATGTGACCTGTAATTGTTGTGGTCCTGTTTTCGCGTTCCGAGATTGTCAGTGTCAATTTCTAATTCTTGTTAGAGTCCCTGAAAAGCTTCAATGTCGTCTTTGCAACGTCCTGCCAAAATAATATGTCGTAATTGTTCAGGTAATTTGATTAAGCAAATGTGGATGAGTTCTGAGGGGCTGTATGGGTTTGACAGGTACTGATTCTTGTGCAACATGTCTTCAAAGTATTTCACAAGACTGGAAAATTCAGATTGTTCGAAATGTTTCTTCATTATGATGCTATGTTTTACTCGGTCTTGTGTGGCTTGAGACCAATATGTTGAGAGGAAGGCATGATAAAATTCTCTTTCACTGTGGCAATCGTGAATGACTAATCGCATTCTTACAGCTGGCTCATTCTCTAAATAGCCACACATAAATTCTGATCTGTGCTCTAATGACCAGTTGGGAGGAAAACAATGAGAGAATTGATGGAGCCACGCTTGTGGATGAATTTCGTTGCCAGAATTCTTAAATGTTTTGAATTTACGTGTAGTAATGAACAGCTTATAGTCAAAATCATTGTGTCGGCGAGTAGCATATCGGTCATTGTTACGTCGTTTCGGCGGTTCCATCTCAAAATTCGTTGCACCTTGCCAGTTTCTTTCATAATTTCCGAAATGGCCTGTATTATTATTTTGCGGCTTTTCCGTATTTCTAAGTCCCTCTACCCGTGTTGGAGCGCGAGTGTCCTCTAAAATATGTAATTTTTGTATTACTTGTGCCAACTGATCTTGTACTTCCTGGATTTCACTTTTGTGTTGCGTATTAATTTGATTCTGATTTTGTTCGAATTTCTTAATTTGTTGATACTCTTCTGTGTCAGTGAAGGCTACAGGTCTTGTGTCACTCAGATCATCATCTACCTTTGCAGACAAGTTAGTGAACTGATCCGAAACTTCGGCTACTTTCTCCGATAGTGTACTTATTTCCTCAGTGTGTTTTTCTGAACCAAGTTTCAGAGTGTCCATTTGTGTTGAAACCGTATCTACTGTGTCCTTTAAGTTCTCCCGACTTTTTGCAAGTTGCGTAACCGAATCGGCAGATGCAACTGAGTCAATTTTAGCTTGCAAGGTCTCATGCTTTTAATGAACAATAGTTTGCAGTTCTTTTATGGCTGCTTTGTGATTCTCTAATGCATTTTCATGCTGCGAAAAAATAGGTTGAAAATGCTCACAAATTTGTGTTTTTACGTCATTACAGACTTTTTGACATTTCGATTCGATTTTATGTAACTCAGTAGTTAAATCTTCACGTGTTTGTTCAAGTGTATGTTCCACTGAGTCTACTTTTGAAGCTTTTATTCCATTGCGTCTAACTGTTGCTGTGTTTGTCTTCGGTGTTGTTCCATTGTGTCTAACTTTTGAAGATTTTGTTCCATTGTGTCTAACTTTTGAAGATTTTGTCCCATTTGTTTTTTATTTTGTTCAAGGGTTGTGTCTAACTTTTGTAGCCTTTGTCCCATTTGTTGCATTAACTGTAATAACAATGCACTGGTGTCTGAAACATGTTCCTCAGTGATTTTCGGCAGTGAAGTTGCACCGGCTACATTCACATTTTGACAAGCAGAAAATGTGTCTTGACTTATTTGAGAAAACGGTGAGGACCCAAAACCTGAATCTGCAGTATTTGCACGATTGTTTCCTGTCATTCCCGATTCCTGAGGCGGGCTGTTGCCGACCGATCGATCGATAATGCTTCCCTGTTCACTAATTGTTTCACTGTCTACACCATTGTTTGCCGCCCGCTCCATTTCCCTATGCACAATTGCCAA
This sequence comes from Schistocerca piceifrons, assembly GCF_021461385.2. Classification (NCBI taxonomy): domain Eukaryota; kingdom Metazoa; phylum Arthropoda; class Insecta; order Orthoptera; family Acrididae; genus Schistocerca; species Schistocerca piceifrons. Next base: position 268,492,272 of record NC_060139.1, on the reverse strand, counting down.
ACTACTATGTTGAACATTAGTTAATTCATTAGACGGTGGCACTAACACACTGCTTTCGTCTTAATTGTCATTTCTCAGTTTACTTTGGAGCCTAGTATTACGTTTTTCACACGCCATAATTGTCACAATACTTCACACGATAACACAGAAAAGCACAATTTGAAGAGCACTGAAAATAATATCTAGTTAATCGCAAGCGCAGCTGCGAAATACTTGGTGCAAATCTACATGCATGCCACAACTGTTTTACTGTACAACAATGAAAAACTACAACTACAAAGGAAATTCTCTCTATAATTACATGCTAGCAATAAACAAAAGCTACACTAATTACACAAACTACAAGAAAAAATCAGAAGATTCCAGGTTCGAATCCTGGCAGGGTCGCCATAGGAAACGTCCCCTTTGAACAATTATACATGACAGTGCTTAAACTGGCACACAATATTATTAGCGCAACGCTATCTGACTTTCAAAAATCCCTACAAAAGAATGGCCCTGACTAACATTAACCTATACGTTTCACAAATCACTTACCTCACAAAAATCTTCGTTACTCGAACTACTGCAATACAGCGAGCACCACTACTGCCAGCTAAATAAAAGATTCAAACTACTGAAGCCACTGACTACTGATGGGCATAGTTAGCAAAAGAAAGATTTTGATAGAGAACAAACAATGTAGTATTTACCTTAATAGTGTTCAAAAGTCATTTTATATATATATATATATATCAGTTCATGATATCCAATATTACAAATTTACTGTCTGTGTCCAAAACTCCACCACCTCACTCCCCACATCCACCATTGCTGGCGGCTCACCTCCAACTGCGCAATGCTATGCACTGTTAACATCCAGCTGCCGAACACTATAATGGCAGACAACAATGCAAACTAGCCACAGACTGCACACACCACAGCCAGTGATTTTCATACAAACCGCTACGTGGCGTTACCAATGAGAAAACCTAAACAGCCTACTTACAAATTGACTTAAGTGTGGCACTGAATGATTTTTAACTTAATTTCGTTATGAATCTTCACGCATTGCTAAATTTACGCACTTTCATGGTAGGTCAGCAATGGTAATCCAGTATGACTGGTTTGAACGTTGACATAGAACATTTCGCTGCCGAATGCGCATAATATTTTGCTAATTTGTAACGATCTGGGGTACTTTGCCTTACTAAAACAGTTACGTTACCTTGATAAGCTTAAATTCATTGCCAGCCACTGTGGCCGAGTGGTTCTAAGTGCATCAGTCCACAACCGCACTGCTGCTACAGCCGCAGGTTCGAATCCTGCCTCGGGCATGGATGTGTGTGATGTCCTTAGGTTACTTAAGTTTAAGTAGTTCTAAGTATAGGGGACTGATGATTTCAGATGTTAAGTCTCATAGTGCTGTGGGGCGGGTGGTTGGAATTAATTGTTATATGTAGAATGTTTCGTAATGTAGAAAAGATGCATTCCTTGCCGTTTTAACCATATGTGGGGCGGCGAGTGGAATTAATTGTTATATAAGTGTTCCTATTATTTATGCTGTTGTTTTGCCGTTCTGAACACTGGCTCTCTAACTACAATATTGGCAACCAGAAAGTGATTAGCAAAACGTGAAGCCTGTAATTAGAATTCCTAGTGCCCACTTCATCTGAGAAACACACTTATAGCTGCAGCTTATAGCTCTGAGGAATTAGGAGATTGTCTGGGATTCATAATCAAAAACGATTTTCTAAAAATAGTTCAGTATATTCTGAAAGTCATAGATAAAAAAAAGAATCCACACACTCTAACTAACAGAGCAGTTCAGAGTCTAACGCGCTGGTGCAACTATAACTGTCCAAATTAAATGTTTAAGTGAATGCTCGCCATAATTTGATGATAATGTTCATCAAACGCCACGCTAAATAATGGTAGAATGTCTGTCCCGCGACGGCACGTGAAAATACGACATACGCAAACTGAAGATAGATAATTAAAATCATCCCAAAATTAACACTTCACTCGAAAATGATTTCAGGGTTACGCGTATCCCGAGTAACTTAATACGGCATCCGAGGCTGTTTATAGCAATTATACCGACGCGCCGCGACTCCCGACACAGATAGTGTGCTATTCAGTGTCTGGAGAGAACTGGGGCCTTGCTTCCTCGCGCAGCGTTCTTATATATAAAGCCGCGGTGCGGACGGCTAAGGGAACGCCTGATCAAATCGGCTCTCCCGACTAGCCGCTGGGCTAGTAATGCACTACATTAAGTTACTGAATAAATCATAGCTTCTTTTGCTGATGGCCGATGAAGCTCTCAATTGAAATGTGCATTCAACACACGGGTAAGTAATCATAATAAAAGTTTGACGTGGCTAAGTTAAATATTTTGGGCGAGAGAATTAATTTAATTACACTGCACACAGTAGAAAAGCTCTGAACTTGCCCTTTGGAGATACGCTATCGCTATAGTTTTATAGTTATTCAAATGAAACTTCTCACATCTTTATGGTTATAGCGGATCTCCCTTCTACTTCAATTTAAACATCCTAGCCTTATTTATTATCCTACTTAATCTATCTTGCTTCCTTAATTTTTAAGAGAAAAACCAGAAAATCATGAATTTCAACTAAAATTTTAATTTGTGAGATCCAGAAGAGTGTTTCTATTAAATAATTATGAAAAATGAATCTAAATATAAATTTTTAAGTCTCTAGCTCTTTTCTGTTGCGCCAATGATTTTTACAGAAAAACGTCCAAATTTCGAAAATGGTTAAAGTTATCGAACTGATATTCAACACATATTAATTTAGTATTACTCCTGACATGCTAGAAACATTTTAGGTTATTTACTTGATTTTTAAAGTATTGCGCAACATTTATGACGTCAGAGCTAGTTACAGCGGACTGGCTGGCACACAATGGAAAGACTGATGTGAATTTATTACGGCGTGAGTAGGCTGCTTCCCTACAGTGCTTAGAGCCATTTTTTTAAAATTCATTTTTATTAGTATAGTTCATACTAATTAGCGTTTCTTCTTTCATTTATATCTTATATTTACATGTTGTGTTTAACACACTAATCAGCATTAATGCAGTCTTACACATGACTGAAAACAGTCTGACAAAGTTTGGATACTTTTTCAATTTCACGCCTGTGTATAGTATGTTGGTAGCACTTCGTCGCCTTGCCTACTATGCTGTGTAACAGACTTTAAAGCTGTGACAATCAGCATAACGAAAAGGCGAGGGGTCTCGCTCGTTTTGTCCACGGCTGTACACCTCGTGTCCTCTCGAGGGAATACTAGTCTACCGTACTGTATGCGGTGACTGCGGTGCAGCACCACGAACACTGCTTTACAGGCACTGCAGATATCTTTGGTAGAGAGGCTCTCGATGCCGTACGATGCACACCTTTAGCCTGCCTCTGGGTGGCACCTTCCAGTGTGCAACACGCATACATTTTTGATTACAGACCTAGAAACTCCACGATCGGCACTCCATTTGCCTTGTCTTTCATAAAGCCGATAAAATTCTTGTTCTGTGGAACAATACGATACGGATTATCAGTCACATATGAGGATGTGTGGACTTCATTACCATGGTACATCATTACTTCATATGGATTGCAATTCTTCAACCAGTAGATAAAGATATCTGTATCCATATAAAGTAATTTAGGATCTGCAGAATGAGGTTTTGCAAACTCATAATGAAAGCGGTACATGTTGAGTCTGGATAGGTCTAGTATGTGCATCCCCACATAAACAAGTTTTGTAAACCTACTGCAGTCATTGCAATCTCCACAGCAACAAAGTTCTTATTGAATATGGTGACTCTCTCAAAATTTGGTCTGGCAATCAATTTCTTACGCCATAACCCCCATCCCATTCGGTTCTACTCAGAATTTGACGTAGTTACCACAAATTCTCCATTGTTTTACCAAAAATTGAATTATTCATTAATTTATAAAATCTTTCTCGAAGTCACAAGTCGCAGAAGCTCTCCGTCTCGTATCTAAATCAATATACTCCTTCAACCAGGGGGACTGCTTGAAGGAGATAGCCTGGGTAATTCCAAACCGCTCCATCCCCAAGCTGAGAGACTGCTGGATGTTACAATAATGAATAACGTATCTCTGCTTATTCCCCAGCGTTGTCATCAGTTCCTCTGGACACAAGGGCAAATCGGTGTGCCCGTCATGCAAACTAATATCGTATGTGGCTCCAGCACATTCCCTACATCAGAATCAGCCACCATACCCCCCCCCCCCACCCCCACCCCCCCAAGACTTTTCCACCTAATCCCTGCATTCGTCTTTGGGCACCCATAGAAACTCACCAATCGGCAGTGACTGCTGCATGCCATGCCTGTATAAGTTATTTACATCCAAGTACATTATGTAATTCGAATAAAGGGACGTGTTGAACCTGTCACCCACCCGTGCGTTATTTGCCTATGCATGCCTATGGACACATTGGAAAAGCCCCCACAGATTCCTCGCTCAAAGAAAAGAAGTATGTCGATCAATAATTCAATGCTGCACTCTGTTTTCTTGAGCATTGCGTCCCAAGACAATCCAAGTGCCATGTAATAATAGACGGGGTTCAGAGAATATGTGGTCATGCATAGACGCCAGAATTTCTCGAAAAGCAAGCAAGCAAGCGTATGTCTGTGTCCAAGTGAAACTGTGTGTACTCTCTTTAATTAATTTTTCTTTCTCGCTCATTTGTAACTGGATCGAGACCGTACAGTGAATTATAGCAATGAATTAAAAAAAATATATACAAACTTTCGGCACTTGAGCATGGCATTTTCGTTAAAGGTCCATTCATGTATTTTTAACCGTGTTCCTTATTTCTGTGATTTCTCTAAAATTGGACTTCGTTATCCAACAGCACCCAAAGACGATGGTGGATCGAGCTGGACGACTTTTTGCTTAAAATTACAGAACCTTTTACCATGCCAAGTCACCCAACAATCTCACAGTGACCAAAGACACAAAATAAAACATACATTGATTAGTAATTACATTGTATTCTGAAATAAAAACACCATTAAAAAGTACACTTACGTTGTACAATTACGAGTGCCGTTTGGTTGCAACTCGTGAATAAAATAATCAAATAACGTAGTATTAATGGTGGTGTGCCACGCACGTCTGATCTGGACAAGACCTAGAAAACAAGAGGTGATTCTTCCTCATTCGCCAATAATATGACGATCAAAAATCTTCAAATGTTTCCAGCGGCCGCATACAATATTCATGCAGCTGTGGGCTGTATCTATGGCTTAAATTATTTCTATTTTTGTTACTTACAATTACGTTTTCCGTTAAGAAAAGCTCAGCATGCAAATATGCCTTTAAATCTCCTAAAGTGAAGATGTTGAATTCCCCCAAACATTCATGGCATGCTTATTCTCTGCATCCGTTATGGCATAACCCGTAAGGTTGCTGGAGAATGCAGCTATGTCGGGTAGCCTGGTTTCGTTGAGTTTCGCCATACTGACCACAGACTCGTGAGGGAAAGCCCCCTTCCTAGTCACAAGTTGAAACATTTCCTCGCCAGGAGACGCAGCCCGAGTCATATGCATATCCCCCTGAGGTAGAGTTTCAACGAGTTACTGAAGTGGCTCCCGCATAAAGCGTAGCATATCAGAGAAGCAGAGCGTAATTTGGGCGTCATTCGTTTGGAGAATGAAATGTGTTTCTCGACGCTCTCTTGTAGGACACTGACCTGATTTTCCTCCCATCCGAAATCAGCCAAGTGCTCAACTCGAAAGTGAGCGTCATATTTGCTTAAATTGTGGAAGAAAATGGTATGTCCCTTGGTAGTTGGTACTTCAAGTTGCACGAACTTGTGAGCTGCGCCACGGAACTACCCCGTAAGATGACAGAGGTCCCTACGAGGAGTTTGCGCATTTGTATCTAACGGCAGCCCACAAATATGAGAATCAACCGCGTTATTGCACAAAGCTCCATTCTCCTTCGATTTGGTCATGGAGACATTATTGCTGTAAGGCTTTTCAGCCGCCCATGAAAGTTTTCCGAGCTCAGTGAGCAGCCAAACCGCAGGATTATCCCCTACATAAGATTTGTAGCGATTAGACTCGAATCATAAGACGATACAATTTGGTACGCTATCGCACATGGTACGTGTTTTTCTGTAAAAGTGGTGTGTGAGGTCGTTCAGTCACCTTCACAGTGGGCCACAGGAGCGAGGACGCATTCAAATTCGGAGTACACTACAAATGGACATCGCTCCTGGTGACGAGCATTTTTAAACTTTATGAATTTGTCTTCCTCAGTAGGCATAATAACACGTACCAGGTCGCTGGAAGCGCAATCTACTAGATGTGCCATTAATAACTTGCCTGAGGAAAAATAACTCAGGCACCTTAAGCATGTATGCTGTTTACCCTTAAGTTCATTCATCTGAGACGAGAAGGCAGCACATGTCCTTGATCGAAACATAATGATAATTATTACCTCCAGACAAGAGTAGTATGTTAACATGCCTCTCATGCTCACAGGCAAATTTTTGGAAATGGAAGGGGCTGACGACAGTATGCTTGTCCTGCTTATCTGACTTGCTTTTCTTCTTCAGACGATAAACATGAACCAATATTCCGGTATTCTGTGCCTCAAATTTAGGTATGTCCTGGATCTTGGTGGGGAACTCGATACCATCAAAGTTATCACACCCACGAATATTATCACCTATATGGTAGGTACTGACACGCTCAGGATGATCCCTACGATTGTAATTTCTCTCGCAAGCCAGGATTGGCCGTGCAAAACAGGCCTGATACTTTCTATATTCGACATTAATGCATGCCTGCTTATTACCTATAGCTTAGAGAGCTTGATGTAGATAGACCCTCCATTTACCGGATCATAGGCATCTGTATGGATGTCCACGTTTAGCATTCGGCTGAGTGCTTCAACAGACCCTCTCACTTCCATCTCGGAAAACCAGACCAAGCCGACCTGAGTGGCCGAGCGGTTCTAGGCGCTACAATCTGGAACCGCGCGACCGCTACGGTCGCAGGTTCGAATCCTGCCTCGGGCATGGATGTGTGTGATGTCCTTAGGTTAGTTAGGTTTAAGTAGTTCTAAGTTCTAGGGGACTGATGATCTCAGAAGTTAAGTCCCATAGTTCTCAGAGCCATTTGAACAAACCAGACCTAATTTATGAAGCCACTCGGCGACTAACGTACTCCGCGTTATCACCCCTGTAGGATTCTGCCCACTCGTCTCTTATAGGGCGCCTAGGAAGCTATTTTCTCAGATAGCTAGACAACATACAAGCAAATCATATTAATGGTCATATGGATCCACAAGTCACGGTTCTTCTAATGCGTTCTTCTAGTCTGGGTTTGCTTGTGCGGCCGAGGCTAGGCGGCGCTCGCTTTTATTCTCTTCGTGTAGATGCCGCTTCTGTCGTATAAACGTCCTAGTCAGCTTGCTATTGGATGATGATGTCTCACAGCCCTCTCTGCTGTATCGTTCTTGATCTTCGAGCTGGCATTTGTCGTTACGCCGGAACAACCCCATCCCCCCCCTCCAAAGATAATGAATACTTGTCTCTTAATGTCAGAATCAACATGGCGGGAGGGGGGTGGAGCGACATTTCGTCGCAGAACACTGCACTGCATTTAATGGCCTGATACCGTGGATCATTGACTACCTCGAGGAGCTCCTTTTCCATGACCAGAAGGAATGCCCTTAGAAAACCAACAGGCTCGTGGTACCCTCCTGCCAGGTTCGCGATCCTCATGAGCGAGATTTACTCCTCAAAGGCGTGTCCAATCACTGAGTATTCTAACTGTGGTATGGTGTCACTGACCTGATGTCCTTAACTAAAAGTACAGGAGAGGGACCTGCCACTAGCCACAGGATAATCTCTGTTACTACTACTAATACTACTACTGGGTATTCCATACTGTCGATGATGGGGTCGGTGAGGTGCTGAGCAGCACCAGCCTTGGTAGACATACCCTTCTGGGGTGACGATTCTGACAAGGATGAGTAGGTGGATGAGGTGGCGCTACTGGGTCGGATCGTGGGATCAATCTGGCTGTGGCGATGGTTCCCGATGCTGTTATTGCTGTTGCTGCTGCTGCAAGCCTGACCAGGTACCAGGGTGGTAGTTCGTTGCTCGGCCCACGGACGCCAAAGCGACAGTGCTGGCCAGAGCTGGTGACGGCCTCTCGTGCTATGTATAACGGCGCTCTTATAGGCGATGTGTGCCTTACTGGACACCGCTGCTTTGGCGAGAAGAAGGTTTAGGCACCACCGGTATGCACGCCACATTGTGCTGCAGCTGCTGAGATGCGTCCGCTGTAGAAGAAAGAAAAAAAATTGAGTACAACCTTTGCTGTAAGGAAAGAAAGAAAGGCAGAATACATACTACAACCCTGCTATTATTCTGGCTAATTAGGCTTTTCTATATGAGTGTGTACCCAAAGTCCTTAATCTGTAGGGAAAAAGCATCTACTCTGAAGAATAATGCAAAACCGAGAGAAGTAGATGAAGTTATAACCAAATCACCATTGCTCAGTATGTTAGCAATGACAATTAGAAACGAAGTTTGGTTAACTTTATATATTTTTAATTATGTAAACTAGTTTTTTTATTAACAGTAGTTAGTAGAAAATTTGGAAGAATGGTTTTCAAAGTATGTCATTAATGAAATAACCAACAGTCGCCATTTCCTTGCTGGAACAAGAGTAATTAAATTGGAACTGAACTTTATACTCGTAAGAAATCTTACTTAAGAATAGTTATTGGCGTCATGATGTAGGTACAGTACCTAATGCACACTTTCAAGTACTTAACACCACACATGTCACAGTAGTCAGATAATAATCAAATAGCAAACATATACAACATATCACATTAATTTTCAAAGATGAATTAAAGTAAGATTGTTTTCTGGCTGTGGACAGAAACTTTTTGCTATGTTACTCACCGTTTACTGACTGTCGCAATTCTAGCAAGCAGAAAGATTGTTTGAATTTAGCAGTTGCTTTGATATTTATTTGTAATCAAAGTCACAAATTATGCCACAAACTATAAATTAGAACTGTGCTCTGAAAATGAAATTCAGTGTCCAAGTTAGATAAGGTTTCACTATGAGTTTTTTATTATGAAAGTTACTCTATTTTTAGCAAATTAATTAATACTGGCATTTGCATCATTCTCTTTCTTACATCATTCATACTACAACCAAAGATTTCATTATTACGTAACTGTCAAATAGATGGAAAAATTATGTTTTGATAATCTAATAAATTAATATTCACTTCATTTTCAGCTCATTTTCTGATTATCTCGGTTCATACAAAGGGATAGGATGGACACTACTTGGATAATGACTTAGGAAAACTATTTACGTGATAATATGCATGAAAACAATATTATTCAAGCAATAAAATTTCAACGACGCTGGTCAGTCTATTACACTTCTAGTTATAAAAAGACTAGATCTTACTTCACTTCATGATGCCATAGGTTTATTGAGTGGCTAGATTTAGCGGTAAATAGGGCACAAGTTGATCTTGTTGCCATACCATAGCCAATAACAAGGGCCCACAGTACTCTTGATGTTATGTGAATTACTCTTGCTGTATTTGTACCGCGCCCAGTAGATGCCATATCCTGCCCACCAACACAACCAATTCAGTTTTCACTGCTATGCACTTCGGAAACAAACTTTTTGTCTCTGCACTTTTGCATAGCCACACCGACGATACACACAACCAACAACACCAACTATCTCGTCATGAAAATCAACTGCTACTACTTTTGGCGCTCTCACACGCCCAGCGATAATGAATTTACAATTTATTACACTCTTTGACAAGAGCTTTTCCCTGACTATACAAGCGTGTCTACTTACAAATGTTAACATTCCATGTGTATTCTCTTTCTTAAATAACAAATAGCATTTCTCACTTGACAACATGACAACATATTTACAAGAATACTATTCAGCAAACTTCGCAGAACACGTAGAAATAGTATGATCATCCACAGAGTTGTGGTGTTACAAGACGATCACATGGTTATAAGCGGAGTGAGTAATTACCTCTCCTGCTCTGGGTCCACGGCCTGAGCAACTCATCAATGTTGTCCAGTATTTCCACCATCCCTTCAGGAAAGTCATCCTCCTCCTCTAAACGAGCCAGGTCACGCTGCCTTTGTACCTCTACGTCTAGGGCCATTTCCCTGACCCAAACAGGTATTTCATCCTCTCAAAATCAATATGCTGCTGATCCATCTCACCTACAAATATATATATATATATATATATATATATATATATATATATATATATATATATAAACACTTGTTAGAGGAAAGAAACCTATACAACTACAGACACATAAAAAAATTAGAATTATTTTTACAGTTACGGGACTGCTGTGCCTTCTCATTAGGCACTGGAGACTGTTGCAAATGCCAAATTGCCTCCAGCTGCCTGTCTAGGCCGTCTAACACCTCTAGAACTTCCCTGTAACAAGACAAAACATAAATATGTATACACACATTTTAATTACATAGCTACTACTACTGATACATAGATATTTCCCTCTCTTTCTAGAAACTTACAAAACTGTTGGCGCCAGATATTCTTGAAGAACAAGAAATAGACCATCCATACACAAAAAAAAAAAACAAATTACGCTATCAGTACAACAATTTTTTTTATATTCACGTGGTAGTCCTAGCTACTGGCTTTCCTCATGAGGAGGAGTTTGCAGGGGCCCAGGCTCTTCCTCCGCCGCCTCCTGTCAGCCCTCGCAATCCAGGATAAGGTCCTGGAATTGCACTGTACAAAAAAAAAAGAAACCACAGTACCAACGGAAATTCTTTTTTCAACACACCAATTTTTTCCCGATTTAAACACCGTAACCATATATATAAATTATTCACTTATGTGGTAGTTCATTTTGTGTTGTCATTGCCACTATAGAGTCTTGTACCATGGGAAGCAAGGAGATGATGTTGTGTGGTGGCCAGTATCCTCTTCCTACAACACAACTGCACCTTTGTATTAACATTTATTTATTTATTTGTCCATATAAATCTCTTTTTAAGTACACATATTGTACACAGGATATTGGACAGAAAACCTTTTTAGCTATTGGATTTTCAAATGTCAAACATAAATTTTATAAATTTTTATCACAAATTGGATCTATACAGTTAATAATTACAAATTTAGAAATACTGTATATTTATAACTTATTTCTACAATAAAAAATACAAATTACATTTTTCCTTGCATAAGATACTGTGAGACTGAATAGTAGCAGTTTTTCAGAAGGTAGGATGTCAGACTTTTTAAAGCTTTGTAGTTCAGTAAGAGATTTTATATGGCTTGGTGACCTGTTGTAAAGTTTCGTTCCTGCATGATATACATCTTTTTGGCATAATGTGGTGTTACAATGATTGACATGTATGTCACTGTCTGACCTGGTACTGTAATGATGGACACTTTTGTTTTGAGGAAAAAGGTTTTCTTTTCTCAGTATGCTTTTTTTGACATGCATGACTACTTCCATTATATAAATGCAGGGAAGGGGTAGGATCTTTAGATCTTTAAAGAAAGGTTTGCATGATTTTCTGCTGCTCAGTTGTTTTATTATTCTTATAATTGCTTTTGTTTCCTGAAAACTGTTATGGCCTAATGTACATTTCCCCATAAAATGATACCGTACTTCAGTATTGAATGTACACAAGCAAAGTATACAGCCCTAACTGTTTCTGCACTAGTACTGTTGCAGAGAATTCTTACCACATGGCTCATTTTTGCTAGTTTTGAATTTAGGGCTGTGGTATGAGTGTTCCATTTAAGATTTTCCTGGATATGAATCCCAAGAAATTTAGTTTCATTGACAGAACTAATGTTTCGGTTATCTATACATATTACAGGTTGTGCCAGATTTTTATTTTGATCAGTGTGGAAATTCATAAGTACCGTTTTTTGGGGATTAACTATTAGCCTGTTTCTGGTAAACCATTCAGACACTCCTTTTGTAATATCTTTTGCAGATGCAGTAAGATTTTCTTCATTATTCCCTTCAATCAATAGACTGGTGTCATCTGGAAACAGTACTGGTTCAGAATCCCTAATGTGTGATGGGAAATCATTAATGTAGACCAAAAAAAGAAAGGGACCTAAAATGGAGCCCTGTGGAACACCATGAGTTAGTCCACATGGTTCTGAAAGGTGTACCTGGAGTTCATTTCTTTCCATGTACTTAATTTCGGTTACCTGAGAGTGATATTCCAAATATGATTTGATCCACTGATTTGGCACACCTCTTACACCATACCATTCGAGCTTCCTCAGGAGTATAGAATGATCAATCACATCAAAAGCTTTTGTTTGGTCCAAGAATAAACCTGAGATATATCTGTGGTTGTCCACTGCATTTAAGACATGGTTTATCAGATTGAAAGTGGCAGTTTCAATTGATCTCTGTGGTCTGAAGCCATGTTGACATCCGGAAATAATATTATTCTTGTCGAAGAAGGATTCTTTATTCACAAGAACAAGAAAGCTACTTATCCTTAAGCGAGTCCCTGTGTTGTGGTACAAACTCTTCCACAATAGTCCACATTTGCCTCACTGCTGGTGAAGTACCAAGTCCCACTATAAACACTAAACTCTTGTAGCCGATGGCATGAACTGACAGATGCCAACTAGAATAGTGACTCAGCTAGTAACTAAGCTGACTGCCACTGAGGCTGACTCTGTCTGCGACTGGGCTGACTGTCTGTGACTGACTGGGCCATCCAGTCAGCGGCGGCGATCTAAATACTTGCAGTCGAGAGAGCATTGGTGGTGCATTGCTTGCAAGTCTCACTTTGTTCTCTCTCCTGACAGGCGTACTTGATTCTGCGCCTATTATCGATCTTCTTGCAACCTCTTTGCCGACCAATGTGCTAATAACAGCTTACACCAGCACAGTTCATATTCTCGCTCTTCTTCTTCAGCCATTCTACAACACTTGCTACTGCCGCTGACACTGGTGGTGCTGCCTCTGCTGCACTTCATACTCGGTTGATGAGAGACAGGGAGACACACAGAGTCACACAACTATACAGACCTTCTGACGATGGCTGAATGACATCTACATCTACATCTACATTTATACTCCGCAAGCCACCCGACGGTGTGTGGCGGAGGGCACTTTACATGCCACTGTCATTGCCTCCGTTTTCTGTTCCAGTTGCGTATGGTTCGCGGGAAGAACGACTGTCTGAAAGCCTCCGTGCGCGCTCGAATCTCTCTAATTTTACATTCGTGATCTCCTCGGGAGGTATAAGTAGGGGGAGGCAATATATTCGATACCTCATCCAGAAACGCACCCTCTCCAAACCTGGCGAGCAAGCTACACCGTGATGCAGAGCGCCTCCCTTGCAGAGTCTGCCACTTGAGTTTGCTAAACATCTCCATAACGCTAACACGGTTACCAAATAACCCTGTGACGAAATGCGCCACTCTTCTTTGGATCTTCTCTATCTCCTCCATCAACCCGATCTGGTACGGATCCCACACTCATGAGCAATACTCAAGTATAGGCCGAACGAGTGTTTTGTAAGCCACCTCCTTTGTTTATGGACTACATTTTCTAAGGACTCTCCCAATGAATCTCAACCTGGTACCCGCCTTACCAACAATTAATTTTATATGATCATTACACTTCAAATCGTTCCATACGCATACTCCCAGATATTTTACAGAAGTAACTGCTACCAGTGTTTGTTCCGCTATCATATAATCATACAATAAAGGATCCTTCATTCTATGTATTCGCAATACATTACATTTGTCTATGTTAAGGGTCAGTTACCACTCCCTGCACTAAGTGCCTATTCTCTGCAGATCTTCCTGCATTTCGCTACAATTTTCTAATGCTGCAACTTCTCTGTATACTACAGCATCATCCGCGAAAAGCCGCATGGAACTTCCGACACTATCTACTACGTCATTTACATATATTGTGAAAAGCAATAGTCCCATAACACTCCCCTGTGGCACGCCAGAGGTTACTTTAACGTCTGTAGTCGTAACAACATGCTGTGTTCTGTTTGCTAAAAACTCTTCAATCCAGCCACACAGCTGGTCTGATATTCCGTAGGCTCTTACTTTGTTTATCAGGCGACAGTGCGGAACTGTATCGAACGCGTTCCGGAAGTCAGGGAAAATAGCACCTACCTGGGAGCCTGTACCTAATATTTTCTGGGTCTCATGATAAAGCGAGTTGGGTCTGACACGATCACTGTTTCTGGAATCCATGTTGATTCCTACAGAGTAGATTCTGGGTTTCCAAAAACGACATGATACGCGAGCAAAAAAAACAAATTCTAAAATTCTACAACTGATCGACATCAGAGATATAGGTCTCCACAGGGAGTGGAGGGGGGAGGGTTTATATAGACTCTTTGATTTGGGAGAACCAATTAGTAAGAGTAGTTGATGGGAAATCCTGAACAATATATTCAGTAACCAATAGCAGTGTGGCATTCTACCCCCCCCCCCCCCCTCCCCCTATATATGAATGCTGCTCTGAGGACACAGGACAAATTCGTGTGGTCTGGCCAGCTACGGTTTACGTGCAGTCGTGGATTCAGCTGGAAGAACCCTGCATCTCGTCTGCACTTCATTCTGTGGCGAGCTGTGGCCGCTGACAAACACGCTGCCACTTTGCGAGTCCTCCAGTTACAACCGTCCCTCGTGTAGCAAACTGCTGTGATAGTGTATTTAACAACTTTTTTCTTTTTACGTGATGCAGGATCATCTTCAGAGTTGTGACTTGGTGTATTTGCCCTCATTTATTTTAGCAATGTTCTTTTCAGTGTATTTTGCCATAATGTATTTCCATTCCATGTGCCCCTGGGAAGACAGCGCAGTGTTTTGTGTGTGACTGTATTGGAAACAAATTGCTTAAAGCTACATCTGAAAACATACTGAGGCGTTCAACACTTTACCTAATTTGTTTACGCACGCAAATATTCCAGAGTAGTGGAGGAAGACTGAGAGGCTTCACAAGTGTGCTGTGATCTTTTGTTTTAGAGTCAGTGGTGGTATACATCGCAAAACTGAGGCAAATTACTGTGCAGCGATCTTTTTGAAAGTGCATTTAAAGACATATTCAATTGGGTTTAGTAACGCCTGAAGCACCTTGTGCTCAAAGACAAGGGTATTTCCCACAAAAGCTCGGGTAGTGTCGCAGAGATGGTTTCACAACTGTGTCGTGATTTTTTTACAGTCCATGTTCAGGTGCAGTGGTGGTGGTATTCCTCGAAATAAAACGTGTGGTTGTTTACATAGTCTTGCATCATCTGCAAAGCTGTCTCTCTCCCTTTGTTCAGCGTTGTATTTAGTTCCTGTGACATCTTCTTATTATGTATGTAACAATATTCCTCAACACCAGATGTAGTAACTCCCAAAGCAGTTCATGTTGAATGCCAAAGGGTATCAGTGCACCATGGATGGAAAGGTGGAAGACCACAGTTATTTCCGTTGTGACAGGAAGTGCTTAGTGCATGTCCTTGCAGCTGCCACGTGGCATGCTGTGAACCCAGCGAGCTCCCTGCCTGAGTGTCCGGGGCCATTGGAAGAGGCCACACGCTGGAATGGGTGAACATCTTGCCTCTTGCACTTCGGAAGAGTCTCTGGACTTTTACTGTATGATCTACAGTTACAGCACATGCATTTAAGTATGTGTTGTGAAGCTTAGCTTAGCCCCATCATGCTTCATATTCATTATTTTATGAAGCATATTAGTCTTCAACAAATACCTTTGCTATCGAGACAGTCCTCAGATGCACAGTTACAGCTTAATACTCCTCTTTCTCCAACACAGGCACATCATCCACTGAACACATTAAACAATTAAGTCCGTCCTCCCAGTCCAGCAGCTAGACACAGACTGAGTCCTTTTCCCACCATTTTCCCCCAGACCGCCATCTTGGATTACATCACAGGAGGAGAGAGGGGGAGGGCCCACAGCCTGCTCTGGTGGCTGTGTTGTGGACTAGGTCACTTGGACTCTGGACCTCATGGTGAACACACCAGATGGAGCTACTATATGTGACAAGTCAAATTGTTTAAATAAACCATGCATACTTACATTCATCCTATCTGGGACTCCTGCACAGACTGAATCCTTTCCTATGTATTTCCATAGGGAGAGCAATGTATACAAAATAAAGACTTATGTCCATCCTATATGGCATCCCAGCACAGACTGAGCTCATTTACCACGAATTTCCAGATGGGGAGGAGAGGTGGGAGAGGGACAGAAGGGGAGGGGGGGTTTAGGTTAGTGGAGGTATCCCAATTGACCTGTTTTCCCACCATGACGTCACTGTAACATTGCCACATCTATGGCCGACATCTTGTATCCGCCATCTTAAAAAAGTGGAAACAATGCAAAGTGTGCCATGCCCGCTTTGCCCTACACTCAGGTGGAATAGCAACAACTTTTCACCAAGGTAGTATAATCATCTGGAATTTATTATGCAGTTGACTATCAACATCAGGCACATCTCTGGTATGGACAACGTGGTAGCCAACAGTCCTTCAGGAGTCAAAGCGTTTTGAGCCCCATTCATTTCAACACTCTCTCACAGATGCAAGAGATTGACCAAGAACTTCTCACTTTCCTGAACGATACTGGCTCGGCATTACACTTGCAGCTTGTTAGTGTCCTTGGCACAGATGTTAAAATATATTTTGACATCTCACAAGGAAGATCCCGAATTTTCATTCCTGTTCAGTTTCATAATCAAGTCTTCGACAGTTAACACAGCTTGTCTCATATTGGAGACTGTCCAGTGTTCTGTTAGCTGCTGAAGCACTTCATCTGGCTGGGAATGGAGAAGGACTGCTGCGAGTGGACATGCACATTTATACTAGGCCAACACAGAAATGTGTCTCACCACATACAACCACAAGTGGTCAAACTCCCTGACATCATTTCACATTTTGCACATGCCCTACTCGATGTCATGTCTATTAACTCCATCAGACGATCGCTAATGCCTATTGATTGTCGCAGATCATTTCACTCGATTGCCAGAGGCAGTACCATTGGACAACACCTCCACAGAAACATTTGCCTCTGCTTTAATGTCCTCTTAGTTATCAAGATTTGATCGTACACTGGACATAACAACAAAATGCAGCAGGCAATTTGAAACAGTTATTCGCCAAGCTTGTATAGTTCTCTGTATATGTCCATCATAAAACAATAAGGTATCTCCCAGCAAGCAACGGTCTGATAGATCAATGGCATTGTTTACCCAAAGCTGTTCTTACAGGCTGTGACACGATTTGGATGATTGCTCTACTAATTGTGTCACTTTGTCTACTTAATGCTTGCAAACTGGGCAAAGATGCATAATTGGTAGAACGCATTTTCAGCGAGCCAATAATTTTTCTGGTGAATTCATAGACATCGGTTCTCAGTAGTCTGCCACATAAGATCAGTCAGACTTTCTACATCACTTGTGTAAGGACATCACATGTTTTCGCCTGCATCAAGTTTCCAGACATGGCACACAACCCTGTTCTGTGTATCACGGCATGGTCAGTTGCTCTCACATAATGCTATCCACAGATGACGTGAAATCTTATCTACAAGCTATGTACATGGGCCCAAACCATGTGTTGCAAAGAAATGCACAATGTCAGATATTTCTGTCAAAGACAAGGCCACGACCATATCCATTGACTGCATCAAATCATCATACATCTTTCATGATGTATCAAGGAGAGCTTCTTCTCTCCTAGCCAGTACTGCAACTGGAACGACGACCTCAAACAACTGCCACAACTGCAACCTCAACAAACATTCGACTTAGTTTCACAACCAGTGTTCACGACACTCTCTGGTCAGCATGTACATTTACCTGCACATTTCAGAGATGACGCTCTGCTTCCACCGCAGGGGCTGGTGTAATGGCACATCATCGTCATCTGCCATCCTCTGCAGTCTGTTATCATCGCATTTGTTGAGTGGAACTACACACACAACCACAGATGGTGTTGCACTGGCAGTGATCTAAACTCCTTGTTTTTGTCTTCCTCTTGGAGAGACTCATCATAGTTACATACAGCTCGACTACAGATTCATTGTTAACTGTTTCAGCCTATTAAGAGACGATTCTACACTAATGTAAAATGTCACCTAACTGTTCATAAGTGAGTTGAATGCAGTTGTTCCCTGTTCTGATGAATAAGGTTATTGTTCCACAATATTCAAAGGGAGGATAATTTACACACTCTAGCAGGCTTGGAATATACACATCTAACAAAGCTGAACAGTCCTAATCACAGTTGCACTGACAGGACTACCAAAAGAATTCAGTGACTAGAGTCCTACTACAGACCTACTTTCTGTGAATTGTGCCATCATTTTGCAATGTTTAATGAATATCATCAGAATTATTTTAGATATGAGCGGTATGTCATACCATAAATATAATATGAGGTACAGATATATATTGGTATTATTCCACTACAATAACAAAAGATACAGAAGTGCTTTGCAAATAAATCAGTTAAACACTTCATTTTCCAACATCAGTGAATCAGTTAAAATAAAAATGTTCCTGTTACAGTTATGAGGTTTCTTATTTTTTTATTTATTAAGAATTCATTAATCAAATCTTTGATGTAGGATATAGCTTACTTTGTTCATTAGTATTCAGTTTTAAATACGTGATACAAGGCAGTTACATTGATTCAATAAGGTAAATAATTTAAGCACATAATGCAGTACAGAAAAACAATGAAATATAATACATTAAAAATAGTACAATCTAATATGTAGTACAATAGATAACAAAGGTAGCCTTATGCACATAACAAAAAAAAAGGAAATAATTTAAATTTATGTCAACAGATATTCAGTTACAGCATAATATCACCAGTCTTTCAAATGTTTTTAGAGCCACTTTGAATTTTTGTATTTCTTTTATTGTGTGGATGTAGTGGGGAAGTTTACTGTAAAGTTTTTTGCCAGTTTTCAGTGGTCCATTTCGTCTGAAATTGTACTTACAGACTCACTGAAGGTTCAATTTTTGTCTTGTGTCATATGTGTGGGCTGCTTAATTTGTGCATCCTGGGATGTTTATATCCTCTGAAATTCTCTGTTGAAGTAATTATCTCAAAAATGAACAAGCATGGCAGAGTGATACTATCTAGAGTGCTTTAAAAAGGAGTTTGCAAGAGTTTCTGGCAGTAGTATTTTCAGTTGCCCTAATGCTTCTCATCAGTGCTATGAAACAGTTTTTGTTAGTGGCTAGTTGCCCCAAAAATTATCCCATATCGCTGCAGTAATCCCGCTTGGGCATAATACACATTTTAATATTTCTTTTGTTGTACACCTAGCAAGTATTTTCATGCCATAGCATGTCATACTTACCTTCTTAAATAATTTATGTGTGTATCCCAGTTCATATTATTCTGAATCCCTGTTCCCTGAGATTTTGTTAAGTTTGCAATATCTTATTGTTTATTGAATTAATTTATGGTGGTGGTTAATGGATGTTTGTTTTGTGTAGTGTGAAGATGCATTGAGACAGTTTTCTCTATGTTAACAATAAGTTTGTAGGTGATGAATCATTCTGCATTGTACTTCATATTGTAGTTCTGTAGCAGTTTTGCCTTTTATCAATACATTTATGTCACCCAGAAATTTTATATGATTATAAATATCAAGAACAACACTGGGCACACCATACTTAATTTCTTTTCTTCCTGATGCATGATTTCTACTATCTGCTCTCTACTTCTCAGGTATGACGCCAGCCATTCTTGTGTGCAAGAACCTAATTCCTACTATTCCGATTTTTGTACACAGTAATTTGCGGTGTATCGCATCATAAGCTTTTGTGAGGTCCAGAAATATGGCTAATACATGTTTTTTCTGTTCTATTGCAGTCAAGGCTTCATTAAAAACATCAAAAATTGCAGTTTCTGACGACCTGAGTTTTCTGAATCCATGTTGGGTACTTGATAAAATTTTTTCTCTGTGAATGAAATAATTCTTTTGTAGAATACTTCTTTCCACTATTTTAGAAAAACCAGACAACAGAGATATTGGTCTATAGTTCTTTTCATTTGTCTTGCCTTCCTTCTTGAATGGAACTCTTAACTTGACTATTTTTAGTTTTTCTGGAAAAACACAATACAACGAAGAGTTGAAAGATGACTTAGGGACTTAGTCAGTATTGTTGCCCATTTTTTTAAATATGTAATCAGGCACACTGTCAACGTCTGAAGAAAATTTTGATTTTAATTCCTTTATAATATTCAGTATTTTCTTATCATCTGTTGGATACAAAAAGATTTTTTTTTCATTTACATTGTGTATGACTTCGTACACAACAGTAAGTGTGGTGGGCTACAGAGTGGGGTGGCAACTGTCGCCATAGGAAAGCTGGACATGAACAGAATTGATTAGTGAACAATATGACACAATAAACAAAAGATTCACTTGACTAGTATTTATTCAAGCATATGAAAACTCATTACAAACATGTAGCACGAATTAGAGTCGAGCTACCACAGTGTCAGAAGGCAGAGGCTCCAAGAATGAGTGGGCCGATTGGCTGCCACCAGCCATCCGCCATCGCGACGGCAGGAGGCGCTCGCTGTCGAGAGCCGCTGGAGGCGTGAACAGTGGGCGTGTACCATTGGGTCCGCCAGATCCCACGCGACCGGTTTTTGGGGCCCAACAGAAACTTTCTATTCTGTTATTAATTGCGAAACGCCGATAGCATGGCATCGACATGTGACACTTTTATTGAAATGGATTTTTAAGCTTATCTGTGTTTGCCAGAAGCTTTTTTTTTGCTATTTTCTGTCCAGTTCTTTGCTATTTCTGTGAATTATACTCTGCGTGAACAAAAATAGAGTGATTGAAACACATTTAGGTTTATTATTGTGATTGTACAATTTGAAAGTGCTCCATCAGCGAACAGTAAGTTATTTATACCTTAATTGACTGTTATAAATGCGTAATAAGTAATAGGAGACTTGTTTAATAGCACAGAAATTAGTAATTAATTGTGCAGGAATCTATTGCATATGCATGTGTCGTAACTGTTCGACACATTCAGATGACTTCTGAGTTCTCGCAAAGATAAAACTGAAAATTCAATTCAATTTAATTTTGGCTGTCAACAGTGTCGATAGCTTCATCGATCAGTTTAACTATCGAACTGATTTATCGATTCTCTGTTTACACCGAATAGCAAAACAAGAGCATTAGAAGCGTAGGCCTGTGATGTTTGTATAACAGTGAAAAATACAGTGTGGTAGTTGGTTAATAAATTCTGAAATGATGAAGAAGCCACAACGCGAAGTTTGTTATTATACCAGTGATATTCTGTTAGGGAAGTCATGATTGCCTGCCGTTATGTGGTGTGTCAACGACAAATTCCCAAATAATGTGTGCCGGTTGTGTGCAAATATTTCCGACGTCCTCATACCGATATTTGGCGCAGATAAGGAGCGAATCGACGTTAAAATAAAGAAATGCTGCCTACCTGTTGAAGTAAGGCAACCCTTTGTATCCTCAAAAATGGTTGTTCTGTTTTGTTGTTAATTTTAATTGCCGTCATAGTTGCCGGTATTTTATTGTGTGTTCTTACAAAGATTTGCTATATCGTAGCGACAGTGTGAAATTTTAGATGGTATCGCATAAAAACGTAGTCGCTCTTAGATGCTGTGCCTTTTGTATTTGATGACAAGCATATGCGCACTAATTAAATCTAGTAATCGCTCAAATTGCTCTACTAAACTTTTTAAACAGGACTCTTCATATTTCATATTTACAGCCATTCTGTGTAATAGAACGAATAATGTAGCCACATTACGGAGATTAATTGTTGATATTTGTTTATTCTGTACTAGGTATTTATGATTATTGAAATCATTGATTTTTGATCAGAGATACGAATGTCTACCATTAGCGTTGAGATCACAGTGTTGTGAGTGTTTCAGGTTGTTAACGTAGGAAAAAACACACACTCATCTCACTTCATATTTAAAGAAAGTATATGTTGCTTTAGGGTACACTAAAACTTACTGTTGTAATTCTCAATAAAGCATAGAGGAATAAAGCTTAAGTCTAAAATTTCATTTTGACCCGCTGTTTACTAGTAACCATAAGGTGATGGAAACACTAAGATGTTGTGTTTTACACATTTGAGTGATTGTCATTACAGTTTGTCTTCAGTTTGCTAAAACAGTAGGAGGCCAAGGGGAATTTGTATTTAAAAGAATGATATCTGACTATCAGCATTGTGAATAGTAGCTGTAGGATTTAGTACAGGACACACTACCAGGCTTAAAGGAATCATCAGTTTGATAATTTATTTATTCACCCACTTATCATCTTACAATGGTACTGGATTTGTCATAGTAACACAATGAAAGCACTACCTCAAAACTATACAGAAACATAGAATGTATAACTATGCATTTGTGAGGATAGGACAGGTGGTTGACCATAGTCTAGATGAAGGAACCATCTCAAATTTAAATGAAATTATTTAGAAAAATCTAAATCTGGCCCATTGCAGTAACTCCAGTCCATTCGTAAAACTGACTCCAGGCCTGTAGAAATCCAGCTATTCCCCATGCACATCTTCAGGGCCTTACCTCAGGCAGCCTGAGAAACCCAGTCAGCATCCTCCCTCTGATGAGTCGGATGTTGAACTCAGGAGAGTGACAAGACTTTACTATAATAGACTATAGAGCTTGGCATGATTTCCTTGTCACATCGAACTATTGTAATGTGACAAGGTTTTGTAGTCATTTCCCTCATTATAAACCACTGCTCTGAGTCCTCCAAGTAAACTCTGTAAAATATGTGTTACTAGTGAGGAGTGTTTTAGCTGCCATCTTAAACAGGTCTAGTTTAGTAATTTCTTTTTTGTCTCCTTGGGTAATTTGTTACACGAGTTTATTTGCCAACAGTAAATACTGTTTTGAGACTATTGTTTGTTTTCATTGTTATATGTTTAGATGTACTCATGTGGTGCAGTAAGGGTGCCCAGTTTCTTATACAGTTATTTACAATGCACCTGACTAATATTTCTAGTTATACCAGCTGCGACATACTTGCGTATACGAACAGTGATCCAATATTGTCATATAGTTTTTATTCCAGTGTTTGATCACAATATCAGTTCTTTTGACGATGGGCGGTTGTAGTCCGTAGTGACCATTTCTCAGATCTTTTCTACACCATGCCCTAAAGTGATATTGCAATCAAAGACTGGAATAAAAAACATTTGATTTCTAGTTATTATTGTAATGCCCTTTTCTGCAGTGCAAATTTTTTATCAATGTTTTGTGCTCTTAATTCCAGAAAAAAATCTTATAGCTATAATGATATGCACGTAAGAAGGTGGATGGTAGGTAAAGGAGCAGTGTACCATGTGATGCTCCACCTATGGAGCGGAAAAGGAGAGAAGTAAAAAGACTAGGTGTGATGGTGGAATGATAGCTGTGTAGTTCTGGAATGGGAACAGGGAAGGGGCTGGATGGGTCAGGACAGTGACTGACCTCCATTAACCTGCAGCACTTCACTGTCCGCCACACCCACCATACTATCCCTCCCCTTCCCCGCCCCAGCCTTCTCCGTAGCCCCACCCAGTCGCCACTCCATCATTCACTGGTGCTGCTGCTCGCAGTGTGGTTTCAGTTGTGTGTGTGTGTGTGTGTGTGTGTGTGTGTGTGTGTGTGTCTGTCCTCTATTGGTGATGAAGGCCTTAATGGCCCAAAGCTCTATTTGTAGCAGTTTTTTTGTTGTGCCTATCTGTGATTAGTTATGTAAAATTTTCCTAAGGCAGTCATTATTTCTGTTGTCACACATGTTCGTCACAGAGTTGTCATCTTTATCTGGCACCAATATCTGAGCCACTGGAAGTTGACCTGATGTTATGATCTGTGGTGTAATTGGCATGTGAGGTGATGCCCTGTTTCTAGACTATGGCTGCTGTGTACATAGTATTTGTAGGTCCAACACCTCTAACACTTTCCCAAGTTCTTGCAACACAATGCACTGAGCATTGCATTTATCTAGCCAGTTTTAATCATCTGCCTCTGTTTCATTGCTGTTGGGATGAGATTGGATTGTAATTGAATGCTATGGAAACCTAGAGCACATAGTTATGCGGCAGTGTAACCTGTAATCATGTACAATTTGTTTGTGTGTCGTCACTAATTGCCTGTACAGATGCTCAGTATCAAATGTCTTCTGTTCCTTCTTAAATACGACTTCAAGTAGTGTGTGCTGTTCCTTCGCTTTTGCAGGCAATTTGTTGACAGTGAGCTGAATATGATCAGTTTCCTCCATGACAGGAAGATTTATGGTGCAGCCTTTTGGATGACCATGCCTAACCAGGTGCCTTATTGCTATGGTTAACACATGCATATCCTCTAATTTAGTCAGTCTCATTGCATTTTCACATTGTGTAAACAGGCTGCAGCCCCAGCCATAAACCCCTTCCATTTTTCCTGCCATCTCCATCATTGTTTGTATGCTTTTCGTGGTTCTCACTGTCATCTATAGATTCTGTGATTCTACACATTTTTGTAATCTTCCTCTATTAGCTGTTGAATGCTATCACACGTCATTATTACAACATGTTGCGTGCTATCACACCTTGCATTTACTACACTTTCAACTATTTTTTAAAAATTTGATAGTATGTACTTCTTTAAGTCTTCCTCCTCTAGAGGTAGGCCTGCTGCCCATTCCTTGTTTTCCTTTCTTCTTAGCCACTTCTAGAAACTCCACTCCTCTCCATTATTCTTATTATTGACCTTTATAAATTCCATCTCGTTATTGCCCTTGTCTATGTGGTCAGTCATATTTTCGGTATGGGTTGCTATGTCTCTTCTCATTCTACCGTTCACATTGGCTCAGAATATTTTGACACTTTCTGCATCCATCATTCTCTTTGATGGAGGCTTCCATTTCTTACAAAGATGACAGCTGATTTTATAATCCGTTTGATCAGTGAACTTGGATTTATCAGTTTTCTTCCTGGACATGTTTCATCTTCTTCGACATGATTTTGCTGTGTTTGTATTTACTCTGTGGTTTCCTGTGACGCTCACCAGCATCATGCACAATGGTTCAGAATCCATATTTGGTTCTTTGAATCTCTCACTCCAAGAACATTTGGCAGGCCCTACATTTCACAGTCCATACTTCTTTGGCTGCATGGTTTCTTCCCTTTCTAACATGGAATGCGCACTGGAGCTTGCTTGGTATTTTTATAGTTCTTTTTTAGATGGTCACACCCTCCACAGTGGGAACATGTCAACTTGTTTTCCTTGCAATAGTTTGCAATGACAAATTTATATACTGTATCTTGAGCTACATTGCATATCAATCTGTTACTGCAATTGTGTTTTTGTGTTGGAATTCGTTGGCTTCACGAAATGAGAAACTAATTATCACATTCCAACCTAATTTACATCTCAGGCCTTACTAAAAGTCAGATTGTCAGCATGTCTCCAAATAAATATGAAAATCCATAGCCAACCATAAAATTCATAATAAACAGATCAGTAAAAGTCATTCTGGGATTCAGCATATAAAAGAAGAGTACTCCATTTGTCCATTTGTTTCTTATTCTGAAAGAAGTTGTTAGATTCAGTGATTGTCGTTGGCTATCCTAAACAGTCACTCAATTGGTTTTGACCAATCTCAACAAAATGCCAACATCATCACAAAATGCAAGAGGTGCTGATACTGTAAGTGCACTTTAGCCATTCGACTTCCAATTTTCTACATCTAAAATCATACATCGCAAGCCACCATATGGTGCATGGCACAGGGTACCTTGTACCACAACTTAACGATTCCCTTTCCTGTTCCACAGGAAAATGGGACCTGTGAAAAACAACTGTCTGTACACCTCAGTATGTGCCCTAATGCCTTGTCTTCATGATCCTTCCATGAAATATACATTGTTGGCAGTAGAATCATTCTGCAGTCACCCACTAATGCCGCTTCTTGAAATTTTGTCAATAGTGTTTCACGAAAATAACTTCATCTTCTCTCCAGGCATCTCTATAACACTAGTGTTTTGATCAAACCTACATGTTACAAATCTAGCAGCATGCCTCTGAATTAGTTTGATGACTTCCTTTAATCTGATCTTATGGGCATCATAAACACTCAAGCAGTACTCAAGAAGGGATTGCATCAGTGTTCCGTACATAGTCTTCTTTATTGAAGAGCTATACTTTCCTAGAATTCTCCCAATAAACCAAAGCCAACCATTCACATTCCCTACAACTGGCCTTAATGTGCACAGTCTATCCTATATTGTTTTGCAGTATTACGTCTTGGCCTAAATGTTTATTCAGTATGACTGTATCAAGCAGCATACCACTGATACTGTATTTGAACATTACAGGTTTGTTTTTCCAGCTCATTTGCATTAACTTGCATTTTTCTACCTTTAGAGCAAGCTGCTGTTCATCAAGCCAAATAGAAATCTTGTCTAAGTCATCCTGTATCCTCCTACAGTCAGTCAGTAATGACATTTTCCTACATACAACAGTGAAATCAACAAACAGTTGCAGATCATTGCCCACCCTGTCAGTCAAATCATTTATGTATATAGAGAATAAGAGAAGCCATATCACAATTCCCTGGGGCACTCTGATTACACCCATATCTCTGATGAACACTCACCATCCAGAATAACGTACCAGATTCTATTAATAAGAAGTCTTAGAGCCACCTATTCCATGTGCTCAGACCTTTGTTAACAGTCGGCAGTGGCGCATTGTGCCTCTGATTTATAGGTTCTGCCTTTTCCAGTATCCTGTCTTATGATATTCCTCATGACTCTGTTTTTATTTTCTGCATTCTATATTATTTTGTTACCGAATGACTTTCTTGCAGCAACCAGTACCCTCCTATATATTTCTTTATATATTTGATAGTAATCTATGAACTATGGATTATTATAGCGCATTTGTAAAGAACTGAAAAATTTAAGTGTGTGGGAAGACTTTGTAAGACCTGTAGTTAAGCATCTGGACATAAAGGGGGGAAACAAGTCTGGAAGAGAGAAAGGGAGAGGGGTGGAAAAAGGGGTGAGAGAGGGGATGAGAGGGAAAGGGGGGAGGGGAAGAGAGAGAGAGATTATGCTCACATGCGAGTGGAAGAGGGAAAGAGTAATGGGAGAAGGCAGTACATGATCTGGCTGGGGAAGTAGTTGTGTGAGCAGAAGAGAGAAGGGAACAGGTAAAGTGGAACAGTGGGATCAGGTTAGCGGAGGTTCAGGCCAAGGGGGTGAGAATGCAGAATATGTTGGTGAGATAATTCCCACCTGTGTAATTCAGCGAGACTTGTGCTGGAAGAGAGTATCCAAATTGCCTGCATAGTGAAGCAACTGTTGAAGTCATTTGTTTTCTTATGCACGGCATGTTTGGCAATTGCTTGGTGAAGTTTGCAGTTTGCCACAGTCTGACTGGCCGTTTATGTAAGTAGACAGTTGCTGACTTGTCATGCCCACATAGAATGCAGCACAGCTGATATGTAACATGGCTGCTTTCACAAATATGGGTAGGATATCCCTCACCTCAGGTCACAACTAGTAGTAGTCCAAGCCCTGATGAAGGGTGTGGTTGTTTTTCAGGGCCGGGATGGTACTGGGAGATCAGAAGATTGCTGGTCAGTGGCTGGTTCACAGGTTAACTGCTGACTGAGGAGCAGAGGGCACAGGTGCTCTGTTTATTTATGAGCAGGATTCTGCGTATCAGTAGAGGCAAATGTGAAATAGTTTCACACATTCTATTATTTGTAGTCACATTTGTTGTAATAAGGACTATCAGTTTTGATCAAATGTTGAACATCTTCAGATTAGTTATAATTGCAGAGCAACTTGTCAGTTCTATGTGCTGTGCACAGTGTCTGTAAGTACGAAGTCACAAAAGTGACAGTACTCTGCAATAAAAATATTAGGATAACAATCTGTTATCACAGATATGTGTCTGCACTTCACACCATGACAGATATTCATGAAGTTACTCATACATTTTGTCAAAGCCTACAATTTCGTATATAATTGTCTGCTTGATATTTTATTTTCTTCATAAAGCTATATGTAATTTACTTCTTACTAAACCAAAGTTAGATCAGGACAGTTTAGTCAGTCAGTCTTTATTTACTTTTTTTCCTGAGTAGTCTACTTATTTATGTATCAGAGAATTATACACTGTAGTAGTGTCTGTAATATAATTGTGGACATGTACACCCGCTCCATTTTTGATCCCCAGTTTTTTATGTATAAAGTAATGAAGGATATTATAATTATGTCAATTCTGAGACGGAAATAATAAACAAAAAGCAAGAGTAGACACATGTGTACGTTAGCATGACTAAAATAAATGTGGGAGGAGAACGAGCAAGATTTAGAGACTGCCTCATTTGTAAGCAAGCAATCACCACCATTCTGGACACAGTTGGGTCTGACTGACCACAGTGTCATCCGTCGGACAATTGAAGAGACCACTGGGGGAAAGAGAAGCAGCTGTATGAATGTTAGGAGCTCAGATGGCAAGCCAATACTAAATAAAGAAGGAAAAGGTGGAAGGAATGTACAGGGTGTAACAAAATGATATGGCTGAACTTTTAGGAAACATTCCCCACATGTAGAGGAAGAAAATATTGTATATGCACCTGGGTCCAGAAATGCTTTATTTCCATGCTAAAGCTCAGTTTCTACAACTCTTCAGCACATTAATTATGGGAAATGCACAGGAAAAGAATGTATGAGCATAATATGAAACACTGTCCTAAATGAAATCTTCAAAATGCCCTCTGTTGGCAACGTTATGTGCATCAGCCTGCCCTCGTGTTGAACCCCTGATGCGCTGTTTCACAGCCTTCCACAATAAATCTTGTACCAGGCATCTGGTCACAGGAGACTGCTAAGTCTCCCACAAATAAAAGTCTAGTGGGTTTAGTGCCAGAGAGCATGGAGACCAAGGAATTGGTTCACCTCTACTTATCCATCCGTAACAAAGTCTATTGTTTAGAAGCCAATGAACATCAGCACTGAAATGAGGAACAGCTCCATCGTTTATGAAGTACATGTTTTGTCAAACTCGCAAAAGCACACATTCTAGCAGAACAAGTAGAGTATTCTCTAAGAAAGCATGGCAAGTTTCTTCATAGAGCCTGGATTAAAGAACATGAGGTCCTATCAAACAGTTCCCAACAATGCTGACCAAACATCAATGGAAAATCTGTGTTGATGACATGATTGCACAATTCCATGAGGATTCCTGACAGCCTATATATGCTTATTGTGAAAATTTACAATCTGATCACATTAAAAATAAGCTCCATCTGTAAAGAGCACATTTGCACTAAAGGGAGGGTTGACACATTGTTGAGTGAACTATTCTCAGAAGTGTACCCCGTAGGAAAATCAGCTGCTGATTGTGCCTGCAGAAACTGTACATGGTATGGGTAGAGCATGTTCTCATGTAGCACTCTCCAGTCAGTCATTTTGACACTAGGGATGTCATCAACTAGACAAAGAAGTTCCTCTTCGAGGTGAGGTGTCGTCATCATTCTAGGCCTCCCCCATCACGAACAAATGGCTCAAACATCTCATGCCCTGTAAGATAGCGATCAGTTGCTTCAAGTGTCCTCCTGTCGGGGAACTGTTGTTCTGGAAATCCCTCCTGGTACAAATGTTGAGCCCCACAGCTGTTATCTTCTGCTAACCTGTACAGCAAATGGGTATCTGCCAGCTCTGCATATGAGTACACTACCATTGCACTGTACCATAAACAAAGTCCATGATGAACATTAAACGGTTGATATTATGTGCTTGATGCCAGTAGAGCAAAGAGGTTAGTTGCAGGTCAACACAAGCAGTGAAGCATGTGAAATGTCCCCTGAAAGTTCGGCCATACCTTTTCGTGATACAGTGTATCTTTTGTGTAAGGAAAACAAACCTGAGGACAGCATTATAGAAAGAGAACAGGGAGAAAGTGAAGATGAGATGGGAGATACAATACCACAAGAAGAATGTCGTGCTGATATACCTAAGTGTAAACAAGGCACCTGGAGTAGACAACATTCTCTCAGAATTATTGAGATCCTTGGGAGAGCCAGCTTTTACAAAATTTTTCTATAAGGTGTGCAGGATTTATGAGATGGGAAATGCTCTCAGACTTCAGAAAGAGTGTAATAAATCCAATTTCAAAGAAGGCAGGTGCTACCAAACCATCAGTTTAATAAATCATGGTTGCAAGATGACGACACAGTTTATGTACATAAGAATGGAGAAAAATAGCAGAAGTTGACCCTGGTGATGGTCAGTTTGGGTTCCAGAGAACTGTAAGAATGTGCGAGGCAATACTAACCCTACAACTTATCTTGGAAGGTAAGTTAAAGAAAGGCAAACCTACTTTTATAGCATTCATATATTTAGGGAAAGCTTTTGACAGTGTTGACTTGGCTACTTCTTTCCAAATTTTGAAGGTAGCAGGGATAAAATACATGAAATAAAAGGTTATTTGCAACTGGTATAGAAACCTGACTGCAGTTACAAGAGTTGAAGGAAATGAAAGTGAAGTAGTAGTCAAGAAGCACTTGAGATTGGGCTGCAGCTTACCCCGAACGTTATTCAGTCGGTGTATTGAGCTGGCAGTAAAGCAAGTCAAGGAGACATTTAGAAAGGGAATTAAAGAAGAGCAGTTGAGCGGAATTGATGATGTTTTGAAAAGAGATTATAAAATAAAAATAAACAAAAATGAAACAAGGGTATTGGAATTTAATTGAATTAAATCAGTTTATGATAATGGAATTAGATTAGGAAAAGAGCTATTTAGGCAGCAAAATAACTGAGGGTGGCTGAAGTAGACTGGATATAGAATGCTGGCAATAGCAAGAAAAAAATTTCTAAAATAAGAGGGAATTTGTGAATGTCTGATATAAATTTAAGTGTTAAATCTTTTCTGAAAATAATTGTTGGAATGTAAGGAAGTAATGCATTTTTTGATAAGCAGTTCAGACAAGAAGAGAATAAAAACTTTTGAAAGATGATGCTATAGAAAAGTGCTGAAGATTAGATGAGTAGATTGAGTAGCTAATGAAGAGGCACTGAATCAGACTGGGGAGAAAAGAAATTTCTGGCACACCATGATTAAAAGAAGGGATTAGGAATCATCAATTTGATAATGGAGAGGGGTAATAAATGTTGGGGGAGACCTAAGACGAATACAGTAAGCAGATTCAGAAGGATGTAGGTTGCAGTAGTTATTTGGAGATGAAGAGGCTTGCACAGGATAGATTAACATGGACAGCTGCATCAAAGCAGTTTTTGGACTGAAGACGACAATAACATGAAATTTAGACCGCATACAGGTTTGTCTTTCACTAAATCAATTGAGACAAGTTATGGGATGGTTCCTTTGACTGGGACATGGCTGATTTTGTTCTCTACCCTTTCTCAATTCAGGCTTGACCTCCACCTCTATTAGTGTTGATCTGATGCTGAACCCTAATCTTCCTTTCCATGACATATTTTGTTTTCCTACTTGACGTTTTTGAAACAATGAAGAAGTTAAAACAAATTTGTTATGCAAACTACATAAAGTAATAAAAATTAAGGTTTAAAATGGGACTTGAAATATAGATCTTGCTTTTAGTAGGCTTTAAGCTGAGTCATTTGAGCACAGTTCATGTCTTGACATAAAACCTTGAAACTCCTTTGAGATTGAATTTTTTCTTCAACAAGGGCACACCATATACTAACCCCCTCCCCCTCATATTTGATAAGTTAGGTGCTGCTGCAGTTTCCGTTGTTTGATTTTACACTTTCATTCTTATTTCATAGGTTCAGTAGTCGAATAGCTCCTTTCTTATCTGTCATATGAAGTGTGTGTAGATGTCTATCTACCTTATGAAGTGTGTTTGGATGCCATTGTTTGTTAAACCATGTCTTGCGAAAGCTACAGATCTTAAGTTGATTGCGCTAATCCAACACACATCTTTAATCTGCCAGAAAAACACTATAAAGACTAATGCTAGACTACATCTAATAATGAATAAGAAAACAGGAATGTGGGTAAGACACTATGAACAACATAGTGAACCCATTATCATAACCAAGATAGACATAAAGCCAATGCCTGTTACATTATCTACATCTACATCATTACTCTGCAATTCACAATTAAGTGTGCAGCAGAGGGTTCATCGAGCCACCTTCGAGCTATTTCTCTGTGATCCCACACTCTAACAGCGTGCAGGAGAAACAAGCACTTAAATCTTTGTGTGAGCTCTGATTTGTATTATTTTATCATGATGGTCATTTCTCGCTTTGTAGGTGGGAGTCAACAGAATATTTTCACATTTAGAGGAGAAAGTTGGTGATTGAAATTTCATGAGAAGATTCTTCCGCAGTAAAAAACACTTTTGTTTTAATGACTCCTATCCTAATTCATGCATCATGTCCATTGCATTCTCTCTCCTATTTCGCGATAATACAAAAGAAGCTGCCCTTCTTTGAACTTTTTCAATGTCCTCCATAAGTCCCATCTGATACGGATCCCATGCCACACAGCAATACTCCAGAAGAGGGCGGACAAGCGTGGTGTACACTGTCTCTTTAGTCGATCTGTTGCATTTTCTAAGTGTTCTACCAATAAATCACAGTATTTGGTTTGCTTTATCCACAATATTATATATGTGATAGTTCCAGTTGAAGTTATTCATAATTGTAATTCCTAAGTATTTAGTTGAAGTTACAGCCTTTAGAGTTGTGTGATTTATCATGTAACTGAAATTTAGTGGATTTCTTTTAGTACTCACGTGGATAACTTCACACTTTTCATTATTTAGAGTCAGTTGCCACTGTTTGCACCACACAGATATCTTGTCTAAATCATTTTGCAGTTGGTTTTTATCATCTGATGACTTTATAAGATGATAAATGACAGCATCATCTGCAAACAATCCAAGAGGGATGCTCAGATTGTCTCCTGCGCCATTTTTGTAGATCAGGAACACCAGAGGGCCTGTAATACTTCCTTGGGGAACGCTAGATATTACTTCTGTTTTACTCGATGACTTTGTATTAGTTACTATGAATCTACTTTACAGGAACTCACAAACGCAGACACATAACTGAGACGATGCGAAATAGGCACACAATTCGATTAGGAGACACTTGTGAGGAAAGGTGTCAAAAGTGTTCTGGGAATCTAAGAATATGGAATCAATTTGACAACCCTTGTTTATAGTACTCACTATTTCGTGAGAATAGAGAGCTAGTTATATTTAATAAGAACAGTTTTTCCTGAATCGGTGATTCTTAGTCAATAAATAGTGAATAAATCATTTTCTTTGAGATAATTAATTATGTTCGAACACAGAATGTGTTCCAAAACCCTACTGTGAATCAACATTAGTGTTATGAGTCTGTAATTCATCAGATTATTCCTAATTCCTTTCTTGGGTATGACTTGTGCAACTTTCCATTCGTTAGGTACAGATCTTTTAATGAACGAGCAGTTGTATATGATTGTTAGATATGGAGCTATTGTATCAGCATACTCTGAAAGGAACGTGACTGGTATGCAGTCTGGACTGGAAGCCTTGCCTTAATTAAGTGATTCAAGCTGCTTCACCACATCAAGGATATCTTATTTCTGAATTATTCATGTTGGCACTTGTTCTAGATTTGAATTCTGGAATATTTACTTCATCGTCTTTGGTGAACAAGCTTTGGAAAACGGTGTTAGTAACTGCTTTAGTGGCACTGTCATCAGTGATATAACCATTGTTATCGCACTGTGAAGATATTGATTGCGTCTTGCCACTGTTGTACTTTACATATGACCAGAATCTCTTTGGGTTTGTTGCATGATTTTGACACAGAGTTTCATTGTGTAAACTATTAAAAGCATCTCACATTAAAGTTCGTGCTAAATTTTGAGTTTCTGTAAAATTTCACGAATCTTGTGGATGTTGTGTTTTTTTAAAATTTGGTATGATCTTTTTGGTGCTTTTGCAAGGGTGTTCTGACCCATTTAGTGTACCAGGGGGATCAGTACTATCACTTATCAATTTATGTATCTCTCAATTGCTGTTGATATAGTTTCTTTGAATTCAAACCACATCTGGTCTGTGCTTACATAGTCAGATTGGAAGGAGTGGAGATTCCCTCTTAGATAGGCGTCTAGCAAATTTTTATATACACTCTCTCTCTCTCTCTCTCTCTCTCTCTCTCTCTCTCTCTCTCTCTCTTTCTTTCTCTCTTTTTAGATGTACTTTGCATTTGTTTTTTGTGGATTTGGATGTTGTTATATACAGTCTCGCTACAGCCATCTTGTGGTCACTAATCACTGTATCCATCATGATGCTCTCTATTTGTTCAGGATGATTTGTTGCTAATAGGTCAAGTATGTCTTTGCAACCATTTACACTTCAAGTGAGCTCCTCAACTAATTGTTCAAAATAATTTTAAAGCATTCAGTACAATTTCGGACAATATTTTATGCCTATTGCTAGCTTTAAACATGTGATGGCAGATTGAAGTCACCACCAACTAAAATTGTATGAGTGAGGAACCTATTTGAAATGAGACTCAATTTTTCTTTGAACTGTTCAGCAACTGCATTATTTGAGTCAGGAGGTCGGTAAGATGAACCAGTTATTAATTTATTCAAGTTCTCAAGTATAACCTCTACCCATATTAGCGCACAGGAACTATCCATTCAATTTCACTAAAAGGTAAACTACTTCTGGCAGCAATAAACACTCCACCACTGACTATTTAATCTGTCCTTTCTGAAAATGATTAGGTCCTTTGAAAAAATTTCAACTGAACTTATTTCCAGCTTTAGCCAGGTTTCTGTGCCTAAAATGATTTGAGCTTCAGTGCTCTCTATTAATGCTTGTAGCTATAGTCCTTTCCCAACACAGCTACCACAATTTACAACTACAGTATCAATTTTTGCTCTCTCTACCTTCATGCGTTTGCCCTGCACCCTTTTAGACTGGCATCTTTTCTGTAGTTTCCTGAGACCCTCCAACCCAAAAAAAACCACCCGTCCCTTCCACGCAGCCCTCGCTACCCATGTAGCTGCTTCATGTGTGTAGTGGACTCGTATTAAGTGGAACTCGGAAACCCAATACCTGATGGCGCAAGTCAAGGAATGTGCAGCCTTCACTGTTGCAGAACTTCCTGAGCCTCTGATTCAGACCCTCCCTTTGGCTCTGTACCAAAACCAAAGGACCACAGTCAGTCGTGTCAACAGTGCTGCAGATGGTGAGCTCTGCCTTCATCTCGCAAGCAAGACTACCAGTCCTTACCGCTTCAGCTAGCCAGCCGAAGTGCAGAGAATCTCTTCTGATCAGAAGCTACAT
The DNA here is from genome assembly GCF_021461385.2 of Schistocerca piceifrons. Classification (NCBI taxonomy): domain Eukaryota; kingdom Metazoa; phylum Arthropoda; class Insecta; order Orthoptera; family Acrididae; genus Schistocerca; species Schistocerca piceifrons. The sequence goes on along the minus strand of NC_060139.1, from coordinate 268,456,821 downwards.
GCATCGTTGATACCGACGTTAGTCACCACTTGCAGATGTCTGCACCCTTTGCTCTTCATGGCATCTGAAAGCACCATTTCCACATCTGGAGTGACTCCATCCGGTATGCACACGGAGTGCACACAGGACTCCTTCCCCTCCTCTGCAGCCATATTCCTATGGGGCCCCATTAGAGGGCCTAATGCTGGAGTTCCCAACTACTAGCAAACCCACCTTCTGTGAATTCCCAGACCTTGTGGGTTGAGAGGCTTCCTCTGGAACAGGGGGAGCATCTGCATCTGGCTCAGGGAAATTATCAGCCACAGATAGCACCTGAAACTTGTTTGACAGAAAACCGGGGTGCCCTTGTGATGAACCCCAAGGAAAGTAGTTCGCTGCCTGCCAGACCCTGGAGTGACCTCCCGCTCAACCATGGGTTAGAGGTCAGTCTCAGTGCAGGCGGTAACGGGGGCAACAATAGCAGTGGACCGAAAGGGGGACATGTGAGATGTACTCAACAACCCTTGGATCACCACATCTGATCCCCCTACAGTGATGCCCATTGGCAGCAGCTTCAAGCTGCATGATGGAATCCAACACAGCCTGGAGCTGTCAGTGAAGGGTCACCAACTCAGTTTGCATCTGTATGCAGCAATCAGTAGTGCAAATTTATATTCTGTCTAGCTCCACAGAAGATGTAGAGACTGAAAGAATTCATAGTGAGATAAAAGAAAATATTCAGATACTTAAGAAAGAGGAAAATTAATGTGTGGTGGGAGACTGGAATTAAATAATAGTAAAGGAAGTGAAGGAAAAGTAGCAGGTGAATATGGACGGAGGTAAAGGAATGAAAGAGGTAGCCGACTGGTAGAATTTTCCACAGAGCATTATTTAATCATCGGTAACACTTGGTTTAAGAATTGTGAAAGAAGGGTGTATAAATGTAGCAGACCTGGAGACACTGGAAGGTTTAAAATTAATTATTTAATAGGATACAAAGATTCTAAAGCTAGATTTTAAACTGTGAGGCATTTCCAGGGACAGGTGCGACTGTGACCATAATGATAATAATAATGAGCGTATGGCATTGGTGGCCGGGAGACCTCTTGCGGGGCGGTTAGGCCACCGCTCCACAAGTTCTTTAACACCACTACAGCGACTTGCGAGTGAATGAGGATGAAAGACACACAACACCCAGTCATCTCGAGGCAGAGAAAATCCCTGATCCTGCCGAGAATCGAACCCGGGACCCCGTGCACGGGAAGCGAGAACGCTGCCGCAAGACCACAACCTGCGGACATGCTGACCATAATTTGTTGGTTATGAACTGTAGATCAAATATGAAGAAATTGCAGAAAGGAGGTTGTGGTCTGGATAAATTGAAGGAACTAGGGGCTGCTGAGAATTTCAAAAGGGTTATTGACCAACGATTGACTGAAACAAGGGAAAGGAATACAATAGGAGACAAATGCATAGCTTTGAGACATAAAATAATGAAGGTAGCAGAGAATGAAATATGTGGATAAAAAGACAAAGTCTAGTAGAAATCTATGGATATCATTGGCGGTATTGAATTCAATTGGTGAAAGGAGGAATTGTGTAAATGCAACAAATGAAGCTGGTGAAAAGGAATGCAGAGATGTAAAAAGTATTATTGACAGAAAGAGCAGAATAGCTAAGCAGGAATCTCTACAGGACAAGTACTAGGCTATAGGAGCATGTATAATTAGTGGAAAGGTAGAGATTGCCTAGAGAAACATTAAAGAGGCCTTTGGAGATAACAGAAACAGCAGTATGAATATCAAGAACTGCAATGGAAAATCAGTATCAGAGATGGGAAAGGTGGAAGGAATACATGGGGAGGCTCTACAGGGGAAACATACTTAAAGGCAATATTATGAAAGGGAATGAAGTTGATATGGGAGATGTGATACTGTGTGATGAACACTGAAAGAACTAAGTTGAATCAAGGTCCCTCGAGTAAGCAGCATTCCCTCAGAACTACTGATAGCCTTGAGAAAGCCAACCGTGACAAAACTCTATGCAATAATTCCAGTTCCAAAGAAAGCAAGTGCTAACAGGTGTGAATATTACTGAACTATCAGTTTAACAAGTCATGGTTGCAAAATAGTAATATGAATTATTTACAGAACAATGAAGAAACTGCTAGAAGCCAACCTTGGAGAAGATCAACTTGGTTCTGGAGAAATGTACGAACATGCTAGATAATTCTGACTATGTGACTTATCTTACAAGATAAACTGAAGAAAGGCAAACACACATTCATAGATTTAGAGAAAGCTTTTGACAATGTTGACTGGACTACACACATCGAAATTTTGAATGCTACAAGGATAAAACACAGACAGTGAAATGTTATTTACAACTTGTACCAAAAACTAAACTGCAATTATAAGAGCCGAATGACATGAGAGAGAAGCAGTAGTTCAGAAGGGAGTGAGACAGGATGTGGCCTATTCCAGTTGTTATTCAATCTCTACATTGAGCAAGCAGTAAAGGTAACCAATGAAAAATTTTGGAAAAGTATTAGGGTTGAATGAAAAGAAGTGCCTCCACCATTGTTAATTGGGTTTGGATGGGAATATTTAAAAAAATCAAATGCAGAAATAATCCTTAGAATGTGATCTTTAATTACCAATATTCACTTTTCCACATAATCACCAGCCAATGGGGATACATTTCTGCCGATGATGAACAAGTTTTCTGAAGCCGACACAGAAGAAGCCGACAGTCTGTTTTTGCAACCACAGTCTCACAGTTCTCTCAGCATCATCATCAGAAGCATAATGATGTCCCTGCTGATCATCTTTCATTATCGGGAACAGATGGAAGTCAGACAGTGTTAAATCTGGACTGTATGGAGGATGCCATACAGTCGCTGAAGTTCTGCTGTGGTGGCACATGAAGTGTGTGGTTTGGCATTGTCATGCTGCAAGAATACATTTCCCTTTTCCTTTTGGACCCTTGTTAGCCATCATTTTAGAGTTCACAGTGTTGTGATGTAGTGCTCTAAACATGGATAAGACCATCTGCATCCCAGGACACTGTGACCATGATTTCTCCAGCTCAGGGCTGCGTCTTTAATTTCTTTTTCTGAGGTGAGTCTTTGTGTCGGTATTCCATAGAACGACGTTTCATCTCCGGGTCGTGATGATGTACCCACGTTTCGTCTCCTGTCACAATTGAATGGAGAAAGGCGTCACCTTCATCCTCGTAACGTGAGAGTTCTTGGAAAATTTCAAGTATGTACGCTTTCACTTCAGGAGTCAGTATCCTGGGTATCCATCATGCACAGATCTTCTAATAGCCAAGCAAAGCAATAATGTGACCCACATTCTTGTGAAATGCCAATTGTGCTTGCAATTTCTCTTCAAGTGATACGACGATTATCCTGAATCAGTCAGTCAACAGTTTGCTTGTGAAACTCCATGGCTGCTGTCACAGGACGTCCAATTCTTTGTTTGTCACTCAGGTCAGATGTTCCTGCCTCAGCATGTTTAAACTTACTCACCCAACGGCGCACAGTATTCACATTAACACAATCACCATAAACTGCTTTCATTCTCTGATGAATCTCCTTTGGGGTGAAACTTTCTGCTGTCAAGAATTCAGTGACTGCACATTGCTTAAATCGCATTGACCGACCATCTGCGCAGGGTTCCACACTTTACGCTGTAACAACACAACCATTCAATACTAAGGCTTCCCGCCAACTGGAGCTGTAGAGAAGACACTATGGAACAAGCCAGTACCTGCCGCATACCAATGCTGTCATGAAGGTGGAGGCATTTCTTTTCAGTCAACTCTTGTACTTAAAGTACAGGGAAAGAAATAGAAACTGGGAGGTTTGCCAGTGACACTGTAATTCTGTCAGAGATAGCAAAGGATGTTGAAGAACAGTTTTACTGTGTGATGTGATGGTAACAGTACTAATGCCAGTGCCACTAAAGCGGAGTTACTAAACAAGTTTTTTGAAATATCTTCACAAAAAAAGACAAAGTAAATATTCCAGAATTCGATCCACAAACAGCTCCCAATATGAGTAACTTAAAAGTGGATATCATTGGTGTGAAGCAGGTTAAGTCATTTAGTAAAGCAAGTCTTCCAGTCCAGATTGTATACCAAAAAGGCATCTTTGAGAGTGTGGTGATACAGTAGTTCCATATTCAACAATCGTATACAGCTGCTCTCCTGATGAAAGATTTGTACCTAAATTGTGGAAAGTTGCACAGGCCACACCAATACACAAAAAAAGGAAGTAGAAGTAATCCAATGAATTACTGACCCAAATCACTGACATCAATTTGCAGAATGATTTTGGAACATATACTGCGTTCGAACATAAGGAATTACCTTGAAGAAAATGGTCTATTGTCACATAGTCAGCGTGGATTCAGAAAATATTGTTCTTATGAAACAAACTAGCTCTTTATTTCCATGAAGTAATGGGTGCTTTTAGTAGGGACTCTCAAATTGATTCCATATTTTTAGTTTTCCAGGAGGCTTTTACACTGTTCCTCACAAGCAACTTCTAATTAAATTGTGTGCCTATGGAATATTGCTTCAGTTGTGCAACTGGATTTGTGATTTTCTGTCAGAAAAGTCGCAGTATGTAGTAACTGGTGAAAAGTAAGGGACTAAAACAGGAGATATATCTGACATTTCCTTAGGAAGTGTCATAGCCCCTGTGCTGTTCCTAATCTATATAAATGATTTAGGAGGCAATCTGAGCCAACACTCTTAGAGTGTTTACAGATGATGCTGTCATTTATCATCTGGTCAAGTCGCCAAACAATCAAGACCAATTGCAAAATGGTTGAGATAAGTTACCTGCATTGTGTGTGAAGTGGAATTGATGCTACAGAATAAAAAGTGTGGGGTTATCCACATGAGTATTCAAAGAAATCCATTAAATTTAAATTACATAATAAATCACACAAATCTAAAGGCTGTGAATTCAACTAAATATCCAGGAATTACAGTTATGAACAATGTAAATTGGAACGATTACATAGATAACGTTATGGAAAGGTGAACCAAGGACTGTGTTTCATTGGCAGACCTACTAAAGCGACCGTCTACACTATGCTTATCCATCCTGTGCTAGAGTATCACTGTGTGATATGGAATCCTTACCAGATGGGATTGATGGAGGAAACCGAAAAGGTCCAAAGAGGGGCAGCTCATTTTGTATAATAATGCAAAGGGAAGGGAGTGTCATGGATGTGACAAGTGAGTTTTCGTGGCAATCTTTAAAACAAAGCAGCAAAATCTTTTCACGAAATTTCAATCATGAACTTTTTCCTCTGAATGCAAAATATTTTAATGACACCAACCTACATCAGGAGAAATAATCATTGTAATAAAATAAGATAACTCAAAGCCAGTACAGAAGGACTGAAGTGTTCATTTTTCCCACGTGCCATTAGAGAGTGGAACAGTAGAAAAATGCCTGAAGGTGGTTTGAAAAACCCCTGCCAGACACTTAAGTGTGAATTGCAGAGTAGTCAGTTGGATGTAGATGTTTTGAAAACAGGGTATAAGATAACACCAATAAAACCAAAACAAGGATAATGGAATGTAATCGAAGTACAGGGTGATCATAATTAAAGTTAAACTTTCAAACCACTGTAGAAATAACACCACTGGTCAGAACAAGGTCAAATTGTAACAGAATATTATTGGAAAAGGGGGAAAATGTGAGGCACAAGAAAAATAAATGGTCAAAAATGTAGCATCATAATTTAATAGTGGTAGATTACAAATGACACATGACTCATACAACAATGCCTAAGGAGCATGTTTGATGTTAAACAAACTGTACTACTCAGTGTGATACTGTTAGTTACATAAGTCCATCCATCATGGCAAGGTCATATCACATCGGATGGGAAAAATCTGTTTTTACATGCCCTGACTCCAAAAACCACATAAAAAGCATCAATGACATCAGTTTTTAATTGTCCTGAGGCCAAAAACCACATAAAAGCATCAATCACATCGGTTTTTAATTGTCCTGAGGCCAAAAACCACATAAAAAGCATCAATCACATCGGTTTTAAATTCTCCTGAGGCCAAAAACCACGTAAAAAGCATCAGTCAAAATCAAATTGGATTATTAATTTCCGTGTGACTGGTGCAAAACGTGTTCAATATGCTGTCCACTATTTTCTGCAACAAGTTGAAATCGAGGAACAACATGTTCCACAACTGATCGAAGTGTTTCTGGGTTCATATTCAGAATGTGTTGCGCAATGCATACCTTCAATGCAGCTAAGTTTGCAGTCAGAACACTGAACACAACATCTTTCAGACAGCCCCACAACCAGAAGTCACACGGATTAAGATCAGGTTATTGGGATGGCCAGGCTGTAGGGAAATGGCAGCTGATAATTCTAGCATTTCTGAAATGGGGCTTAGCCAGGCTGTAGGGAAATGGCAGCTGATAATTCTAGCACTTCCGAAATGGCATTTGAGCAGCTGCTTATCTGGACTTGCAATGTGTGGAGGTGTGCCACCTTGCATAAAAATGATCCCATCCACACTGCTGGGGAGCTGGAATGACGTGGTTGCGCAAAAGACACTCGTGGCGCTTACCAGTGACGGTACAGGTAACAGGACCGGAAACACACATCTCTTTGAAAAAATGTGGCCCTATGATAAATTGTTCCGTAAATCTGCACCACCTTTTCAGGATGAAGTGGTACTCATTGATTTGCGTGTGGATTTTCCATTTCCCATATTCGACAGTTCTGTGTATTGACATATCCTGTCAGATTGAAGTGGGCTTCGTCTGTCCACAAAATCTTCTACGGCTAATCATTGTCCACTTCCATCTGAGCAAGAAATTCTGACGCAAAGGTCTCTCTTGCTGGCATGTCAACAGGAAGCAACTTCTGCACATGGGTAATTATGAATAGATAGCAAAGAAGGATGTTTCGTATGATTTTACGAACCGTGCTCATGAGTATGTCCAATGTTTGGGCAATTCTCTGTGCACTACACATTTGCACACCATCACTCGTCTCCTCCTGCATTGCTGTGGCCACTGCTTCCACTGATGTCAAATCAATTCATTTTCTCCCTCTACCATGTTGCACACCAAAACAACCCGTCTTTTCGAATTTCTGAAATATTTCTGGCAACCCATTGCCGTCATCGGAACAACACCTTTTTTCAAATCGTTCAGAGTCTGGAACTTCTGCAGAGCGACGTGTGTGCAGTCATCATTCTTGTAATACAGCTTTACAAGCAGATCATGATCCTGCATTGAGACTGTCATGGTGAACGTCGCAGATGCGAAAGGAGAAAAAGCCCTGTGCCTGGTGTGTTCATACCAACTTCAGTGGGTTGTGTGCATGACAGGTGTTTTCATTTACATATTCTGACACATACAGTGCCATCTATTGATCAATTCTCACTTTTTTTCTTCTGCCATATGTTTCCCCCCTTGTCAGATAATATTCCATATCAATTTGACATCATTCTCACCAGTGGTGTTATTTCAACAGCATTTTTAAAGTTTAATTAATCACCCTGTGTATCAGGCTATGCTGAGGGCTTAGATTAGGAAAAAGAGGCTTTGAAAGAGTCAAGTTTTGCTATTTGGGCAGCAGAGTAACTGATGATAGCCAGAATAGCAAGGAGAAATAGGTAGACTGGCAATGGTAAGAATAGCTTATCTGATGAAGACATGTAAATGTAAATGAATAGATAAAATATCTACTCACCAAGGGGTGGCAGGGGAACATACACATGCTTTTGGAGCCAGTGGTTCCTTCTTCTGATAGAAGAGTTGAAGGATAAGGAAGAGGGGTGGTAGAAAAGGACTGGATTGGTTTAGGAAAAGGGATACACTTCAGGAAAGGCACCTAGAACCTGGAGCGGTCAGGAGAGACTTACCGGATAGAATGAGAAGGAAAGTATTTCCTTCTCACCCCCTCCAGTAAGTCTCCCCTGACCCAGGATTCTGGGTGACTTTCCTGAAGTGTACCCCTTTCCCTAAACCAATCCAGTCCTTTTCCTTCATCCCTTTCCCTTCCCCTTCAACACTTCTACAAGAAGGAGCCTTGCACCGAAAGCTTGTAAAAGGTAAATCCTTGTGTGTGTGTGTGTGTGTGTGTGTGTGTGTGTGTGTGTGTGTGTGTGTTTGCCTACCACTATTTGGTGAGTAGATTTTTTATCTATCCATTTACATTATATTACCAGTAATTGATTAGTTTCATTGTTGTATTTGATGAATATGAGTTTGTTAATGTCAAATGTAAATTTAAGTGTTAGAATGAATTTTCTGAAGGCATTTGTCTGGAATGTAGGTTTGTAGGAATGTGAAACGTGAACAATAAGCAGTTCAGACAAGAAGAGATTACCAGCCTTGGAAATGCGATGCTGCAGAAGAATGATGAAGATTAGATGGATAGATTGGATAACTAATGTATCAAATTGGGGAAAAAAGAAATTTGTGACGCAATTTGACAACAAAAAGGGTTTAGCCGATAGGAAACATTCTGAGACATCAAGGAATTTAGTATTGTAGGGAAGTGTATGTGGGGAGGGTGGTTGGGGTGAGGGTGAGAGCTATTTCTAAGGAAGATCAAGGGTTGATTACAGTAAGCAGGTTGAAACAGATGTAGGTTGCAGTAGGTATTTGGAGAACAGGCTTGCATAAGATAGAGCAATGCTTGCATTGAAAGCAGTTACTCCATCTTTGTTGATTTCGTCCCCACCGCCTACATTCCTTTCATTTCAATGAATTTTATTCGGGTTGTGTACAAGAGGCAGTCAAAAAGTTTCTAGCCCAAGATAGTTACTGTAATGTCTCGCACAAACACCACCACCTACTTTTATGGTGGCCCTTTGTGGGTATACAGATCAAATTCCGTGGCTCCAGCTTCATTAGTTTTGCCGCTAGGATGCATTGTATACCATAGTGTAAGCAAAATGGCAAATATCGAGAGAATCAAGGACCATACTGTGATTGAATATCTTCATTTGAAAGGAATGATGCCCAAGGAAATTGTGAAGGACATGCAGAGTACACTTAAGGAGAGTGCTCCGTCTTATGCAACAGTGGAAAACTGAATGTCTAACTTCAAACATGGAAGAATGAGTGTGGCAGATGTGCCAAGGAGCGGAAGGTCTGTCACAGTTGTCACTGATTAAACAGTGACTGCAATTCACGATATGATTTTGCAGGATCATTGAGCAATGTTGCAGCACATTGAAACAACATTTTCAATCTCCCATGTGCATGCTCATGACATTGTTGTGGGTATTTTGCGAATGCAGAAAGTTTCATGTCGGTGGGTCGCGAAAGACTTGAATGCAGATCAGAAACGGGAACGTATGCAGTGTTGTGAAGAAATCGTTTGCCAATTTGAAGTGGATGAAGATAGCTTTCTTGCAGGGTATGTGACAATGGACGAAGCGTGGGTTCGCCACTGTGAGCTTGAGACAAACAACAGTCACAACAATGGAAACATCCTTCATCCCCCACCCCAAAATAATTCTGGGTGTAAAAATCATCTGGTAAGGTGATGGCATCAGTCTTCTGGGATGCAGATGGTGGATTACTTGCAAAAGGGTGTAACTATCAATGCATCATACTATTGCACCATCCTGTGCTGTTTGAGAGAAGAGATAAAGAAAAAAAGGTGTGGAAAATTGGCACACAGAGTTCTTTTGCATCAGGACAATGCGCCGGCCCACAAAGCCCTCCACGACACTGGAAACTCAGTGTGACTGTGGGTTGGAATTGTTATGTCATCCGCCATATTCTCTAGATTTGGCTCCATCAGACTTTTTTCTTTTTTCAAACCTAAAAAAGGACCTCAGAGAATGACAATTTGACAATGATGATGCAGTGATTGATGCTGTGAACACTTGGTTGGACTCGTAATGAAGGATCTTTTATTTGAATGGTTTGCAGTGGTTATCTTAGCATCCCTGCAAGTGTATTAGTGTACACGGGTATTATATTGAAAAATAAATTGGTATTATGAAATTTCTGTCATTATTTACTAGGCTAGAAAATTTTTGATGCCCCCTCAATTATTAATCTGATGGTGCCTGTTTCTCTATTAATTTAAACTTTTCTGACGTATTATATCACTGAACTTGTAAATGTGAACGTATGCTTTCCCGGCGTATACAGCTGGTGAAGAGTTCTCGGGCTTCCAGCCGGGTGGCGGTGTCTTCAAACTGCAACGTTTCAGCGAGTGACATACTCGTCATCTTCTGGCGAAGTGCCGAGACTTTGCGGATGCCGGTCCCTTTATACCTGCAGCGTGCCCCCCACCACATGGCCGCGGGAGGCTGGATCCAGAGGAGCCGGCGGGTGGGGTGGAGGGGGAAGCGGGTGCGCTGTTCGTGTCTCCGTCAGAGCATTCCGGTCGCGTCTCGTGAGCGGGATGGTTCTTGGTGCGTTCCTGGCGTATTGTGGCTAATGCTGGATTCCAGGCCGCGCTCAGTTGATAACCTTCGTCCCTGTTTACAAGATTCTCGTGGAATGTTGCCGCAAAACAGATCGACAAATTTGACAGACTCTGGAGCTCAGTCGACGCAGGTGACAAATAGCACCAGAGCTATTGTAAATTTGACAGATAAGGTGCTAGATGCAGCCACAACTTCTGTTCTCACGAAAGGGTTGAACTTTGCACCTATACCAAGGGCCATACCGAAACAGGACGTCATCAGCAGCGTAGAGGAAGCAATCCGGGGCCTACCCAAGGAGGAAGCTGAGCAGATCCGAAGGGAGACCTGCAGGATCATCGACAAGTCACGACTCTCGATAACCAAAATTACTGCACCGGAGCGAGAGGCTATCCACGCACTGAGGGATGATGCTGACATCATGGTCCTCCCAGCAGACAAGGGAAATGTGACGGTGCTGATTTGCACAGTCGACTACCAACAGAAAATCTGCTCTCTGCTGCAAGACCCAGCCTACAGGAAACTCAAGAAGGACCCTACATCAACGATGACCAGGAAAACCGTGGCGCTACTGAAGGACTCAGATCTACCAGAGGCAGTGCAGAAATGGCTGTATCCCAGAGCGTCAACGACACCACGCCTGTATGAATTGCCCAAGATTCACAAAGATGGGGTGCCTCTACGGCCGATTCTGGGCACTATCAACTCGCACAGTTATGGACTGGCCAAATACCTGGCGACACTATTAAAACCACTGGTGGGACACTGCAGTCATCACGTGAAAAACTCCGCAGATTTCGTAAGAATACTGAAGGACATCCAAATACAGTGAGATGACCTACTCGTGAGCTTCGATGTCACCTCCTTGTTCACGAAAGTACCTCTACGAGATGCCTTGGCACTCCTTAATCAGCACTTCGAGCCAAAAACAGTGTGCTCTTTGAATATGCACTTACGACCACCTACTTCAAGTGCAATGGAGAGCATTATGAACAAGTGGATGGAGGGGCCATGGGATCTCCCCTTGCTCCAGGGATCACGAATCTTTATATGGAACACATTGAGGAGGTGGCACTACAAACTGCTCACCATAAACCCAGGTACTTCTTCCACTATGTGGACAACACTTTCGTGATTTGGCAGCATGGCAGGCAGGCTCTGAAGGAGTTTATGGACCACCTAAACGGCATACATGAGAATATCACCTTCACGATGGAAGTAGAAGAGAGTGGCTGTATTCCATTCCTGGACATACTGATCAGGAAGGAAGCGGATGGTACGCTGGGCCAAGAACCGTCCAGCTCACGAGATGCGACCGGAATGCTCTGACGGAGACACAAACAGCGCACCCACTTCCCCCTCCACCTCGCCCACCGGCTCCTCTGGATACAGCCTCTCGCGGCCAGGTGGTGGGGGGCACGCCGCAGGTATAAAGCGACTGCAAAGTCTCGGCACTTCGCCAGAAGATGACGAGTATGCCACTCGTCGAAACGTTGCAGTTTGAAGATACCGCCACCCGGCTGGAAGCCCAAGATCTCTTCACCATCATTGAAATTGCCTATTACTGCTGTTTTTATGTCATAAATCTCTTTGATGCCTAGCATCTCTTATCTTGTGTTAATCTTTTCATGTCTGCACACTTACTTCACCCCATGTCTTCGGACAAGTGTTTAACATATTCCAATCTGTCTAACTATATAGCCCTTCTTCTGCCAAGTCAAGTCCTTATGGACCAATTAGCTCACCTTCTTTTGACATATCCTTGCTTCTGGTAATGATTCTCTAATGCTGTTTTTCCTTGAAGGTATACTTCAGTTAACAGTTGTATTTTTGTTCACATATTTTGAGGACTGGTGTAGTTGTTGTAGTTTTTGATGGCTGGTCTAATTGTTGTAGTTAGATGCTGCAAGTGTTAGTCTGTATGTGCTGCTCAGAAATCTCACTGCTTCTCTGCTTAACTTCTTTCTACAGGGTGTATCATAATTAAAGGTGTAAATGCATACAGTTGAAAGTACACGGTACCAGAAGAAAAAAGTCTCAGTAAACATAGGGTCCAAAATGCATACCTTAAGAGCTATGAGCAATTTTTCATCTTCGATGCTGTGAAACAAATCTCTTCTACTGCAAGTTCTTTGCTTTCCATATTTTGGGAACTGTTAGTATGGACCAAAACAAGAAAAAAAAAGTCCAGTAAACATGTGCTCTGAAATGCATTCCTTTAGAGCTATGAGCACTTGTTAATCTTTGTTATTTTGAAACACAACTCTTCTAATGATATTACTTCTTAATTTCATACTTTTTCTGTCTACTTAATTTGTGATTCGTTTTCTAAATGCAAAGAAAGTTAAACCGAAGGAAATTTATCGGCAAATCTGTGAGGTTTACGGAAAAATGCTATAAGTGATTCAATGGTTAGAAGATGCGTCAGACTGTTCAGTGAAGGACGTGATCCAAGTGCTCGATGAAGAATGAAGTGGATGCCCATCTGTGGTTACTGATGAACGTTCACACAATTGAAGAGGAGCTTAAATACAGCCGTAAGTTTACACTTAGTACCCTTGCTGTGGAAGTTCTCCAAATATCATGATCACTAATTTATGAAATTGTTACTGAAAAACAGAAATTTCAAAAGCTTTTCTCACTTTGGGTACGCAAAATTATTACTGAACAATACAAAAAACAACGGATGGGCAGTGCACTTCAGTTTTTGACAAGCTACAATGAAGATTGTGATGGTTTTCTTTCTCGGATAGTCATGCGGGATGAAACTTGGGTATCGTACGACACTCCTGAAACAAAATGGCAATCAGTGGAATGGAAGAACACTTCATCCCCAACGAAGGTTAAGCCTAAGCAAATCTTGACACCTTGAAAAGACATGTGCACCATTTTTTGGGACAGAAAATACATTTTGCAGATTGATTTCTTACCATGAGGCCAAACAATCAATGCAAATGGTTGCTGCGAGACCATTAAGAAATTGCGCTGCACAATACAGAACAAGCACCAAGGATTACTGTCAAAAGGTGTTGTTTTTCCTCGATAATGCTCGACCTCACACAGCAAATGTGATCAAACAACTCTTGTGAGAATTTCACTGGGACACGTTTGATCATCCTCCGTACAGCCTGGACCTCGCCCCTAGCGACTTTCATCTCTTCGTACACCTAAAATCTGTCCTTGGTGGTCAACACTTCAATGACGATGACATGCTGAAAGAACATGTTACCACATGGTTGAATACACAGGCAGCAACCTTCTATGAAGAAGGCATACAAAAATGTGTGCCACACTATGACAAGTGCCTACAAAATTTCGGAAGCTATGTGGAAAAGTAGTTTAACAGTTGTAGATTTTTGTACAATAAATATTTTTTCTGTATCTGTACATGTTTGTTTTATACAACCAAATCGAACTCACTTTGTGGCCATACCTTGTATATAAATGATCTTCCCTCTGATATACAACAAGCGGAATTAATTCTTTTTGCAAATGACTCTAGTATTGTAATGGGTCTAAGCATGCATATAGAAGAAATAGTAAATAATGTTCTTAAAAGTATCGCTGACTATTTTTAATTCTAAAAAGGCTCAACATTTCAGTTCTGCATATCTAGGGACACTACACCAATGATATGTGTAACATATGATGAAGAAATATTAAATAGGGCAGAAATTTCAAAATTCTTACCTGTCCAGGTTGATGACTATTCAGACTAGAAAAAGCACATTTTGGAACTCCTAAAACAACTTAGTTCAGTCAAATTTGCACTTAGAATAATTGTAAAACTTGGGTAGGGAAAAATCAGTAAGTTGACATATTTAGCAATTCTGGGGTAACTCATCTTCAAGGAAAAGGTTAAATTTCTACTCACCATGAAGATGACACATACACTATTGCAGTGCCTGTGTTATTCTGAGTTATGATACAAAGTTTGTTTGGACATGCATGCAAATCCAAAGGAACTTTGCATCATACTTCAGAATAACATAGGCACAGAATATCATATTTATCCACCGACACCGCGCAAGCAACTTAAAGTAGAATGTTTTGTCTGTACGAGAATGTACATAATGGATGTGTATGAGTATGGATTGTAGACCCATGGTTGACAACGTGGGAAGTTTGGGTCTGGCCGTGAGTCATGCACGAATAGCCAAATGGTAAGGTGACGCTCGGGATAAGTAGGAAATCTGGGTTTGATTCCTGTTCCAGCACAAACTTTCTTTGTTGTCATTCCATTTTGCAGCGGATGGTTTTCCATAATCCCAATCACGAGTACATGTAATCTATAAAGATGACATGTTGAGTTGCGGATAGGCACAACAGAAAGACTGTTACACATTTAGCTTTCAGCCAAAGCCTTCTTCAGAAAAGAAAACACACACACACACACACACACACACACACACACACACACACACACACACACACAGATCTATTCACTAAAGCAAGCACACCTCGTGCATATGTGATCGCCATCTCCAGCAGCTTGGACAGATGTTCCCTCTCAGTTTCTGCAAAGTGTCTTCATAGCGCTGAAAATTGACTGTGGTTCCACACTTGAAGAACTTGACGAGCAGAGGGCCCCTGCAGTTGAAGAAGAAGGTCATCATGACATTATCAGATCGAGTGTGAACAGCCTCGGATTTCTTTGGTAGGAGAGATGTGGCATGTTTCCATTGTTGATTTTGTTGTTTGCCCTCAGGCTCAAAATGGTGGCACCACATTTTGCCCCCGATGCCAGTAAGGGACAGAAACGCGTGCTCTTCCACGTTGTACCACAGCAAATGATTCAGACTTGACGGCATTCTGTCCATCTTTTGCATCTCTGTCATGTAATGCGGCACCAACAACACCCAAGTTTTGTGGTAATGCAAGTGGTTTTTTATGGTGGCATGCACGGGGCCATAGCTAATGCCGATGTGAAGACAAATTCATAAGTCTTCGTGGATAAGGCCATCAGTCCTCCCCATTACATCAGGGGTAATGGCTTAATTGGCCTCTCGTGGGCGCAGATCATCTTGCAGCAATGTGCACCACTCCTGTAATCTCCTCTGTCACTTGTTCACATGTTAGGGACATGCAGTGTTCACCGTATGCAGCAAGTGTGTGACGATTAGTTTCATGTACTCCAACACCTCAGCCACCAGAAAATGAACCACACCTCTCTGCTCTTCTTTGCTTGTCTCAGTGTCAACAGCTGGACGAACACAAAACCAAGGTCATAACCAAACAACTGTGTGCACTTGTGATATGGCACTATGCTGTTCCCCTACCACAGTGGGGACAATATCGAAATGTAACTACAGTGGCACCACCTGACGCGTGGACTGTGTGTTACAATGGGTGTTTTTCGTTTGACTGTCCCTTGTAGTTGCCTTCAATAAATATGACGGCTCTTTTTAATTTGTGTAAGGCAAACTATGTAACATTTTGCAAGTCAATTAAATTTTCGTGCTTAATTTGTTTTTTGTGATGACTTTGGATGAGGTTAAATTACAAAGGTGCACAAATAGTCCATTTAATCTCAAAGCACAATTTGATTCCTTCACTTATGACTTAGATAATGAATTTATTTGTTTACTTAAGTTTTATCTACAGCTGTTTTTCTTTTTACTGAACACATATCACCAGTTGCTCCTTCAAACCAGTAATTTTAAATTTTTTGTAGGTTACTGAAGATGACCTTAAGCCTAAAAGTATATGCCTCGACTGTGCTTCAAAACTGGAAATATTTACTGAACTGATAGAACTCTGCCTTGCCGCTGATGCAAAATTTGAAACAATTTTACAGAATGCTAATTCAAATCAGAAAGCAGTGGAGACGGTGTTGTCACAGGGTGATGAAGAACAGGTATGTCCATCGGTGTAAACATTATATTGAATTGGAACTGTGAGTAAATTTTATCTAGCAGGGAACAGAGTTGGACCAATTTTTTTTAGCAGTTCCCAGTTTTCAAATCACTGCTCATTCATTATGTTGTAGGTGGTTATAGGTGCAATGGTATATTTACCAAGGAATATTACCAAACAGCCATTGATTTTGAGAATTTATTATGTTTTGAGAACCAGTTTCGGCATTTCAGTCTGTGATCTTCAGGCCCAGTATGGACTTAATGTTTAGACATTCAGATGTATCGATATCGCCATTCCGGAGTCATCAGTATCTGGATACAGTGAATTCATTATTCAAGTGCTTGCTTTGAAGACCTCTTGTCGAAGTTACCTGAATGTCAATACATGAAGTGCATATGGGGCCTGAAAATGGCATATTGAAATACCGAAACTAGATGTCAAAATAAAATAACTTCTCAAAATGCATGGCTGTTTGGCGATTTTCCTTGGTAAATATTTGACCAGCCGCTATCCATTCTCTCTCTGTGTGCCCTTTTTTACATCCAGAACAAGGCTCTATACATTGAAATATGTAAAGCTTACATGTACATTTGAATACTTTTGTCAGTCATATTCAGTCCATGCTGATATGACACTGACCAGTTTTTTTTTTTTTTTTTTTTTTTTCTGTGTATTCAGGTTTGATTCTTGAATATAACAGCAAATTGTCTACTGTAGGAAAGGCTGATTTATTTTAAATTTGTAACTGTTTTAAATAATAAAACACTGCACAACTTACACATTTTCATGCATGGCTTGATGTCTATCAAGAATCA
Organism: Schistocerca piceifrons; assembly: GCF_021461385.2. Classification (NCBI taxonomy): domain Eukaryota; kingdom Metazoa; phylum Arthropoda; class Insecta; order Orthoptera; family Acrididae; genus Schistocerca; species Schistocerca piceifrons. Next base: position 268,439,716 of record NC_060139.1, on the reverse strand, counting down.
TTATTAGTAAATGATAAACCCACTTCGTGGCACACCTGCTCCAATTGCAGGTTGCCTATCTAACAACTTGCAGGGGCAACAGAAATTTTCATTGTGACATAAAGTGACTCAGAAAGAATGGAACCATACTCCAGACTAATACGAGTGCTGCAAAATTGCTGAATTGCTCGCTAAATGAAATTCCACTAGTTAAAAAAACCAGTGATGTTATTTGACACCTTTCAGGAGATACTCATCATCAGACAGTCATGATCATCTAGGTATTCAGAAGCATAAAGACACGTTCTATCTGATACATCTGTCAAGTCATGTCATGGCAGTCTGCCATTACAGCTGTATCAGCTACAACATGTCTTTATGCATCTGAAAACCTAGATGATTATGCCTATCTGATGGTGGGTATCTCCTGAAAGGAACGAAATAAAGTCATTAGTTTTTTAACTAGTGGCTTTTCATTTAGCGACCAATTCAGCAATTTTGCAGCACTCACATTAACAAAAATTTTATTTTCAGAGTTTTGTATAATTATTGAGCAAATTTAAAAATTTTAACTTCTATCAGAATCTACTCATTAACAAGTTTAATTTTATGCTGAAGGTTTGTCACAGTAAGACTGGTGCTACAGTTAGACAATTTTAATAGTAAAATCAGGCTTTTTTAGATGATGCACCTATCTATAATGAAATATTATATGGAAGAAGCTGCATAAATAATCTATCATATCTTGAAAAGGTTTCAGATCTTGATAAAATTTCAAAGTAGTGCAGAGATTGACAACTTCCTTTGAATGTTCGGAAATGTAAAATTTTGCACATCATAAAACAAAAAACTTAGTATCCTATGACTATAATATCAATGAGTCACTGTTGGAATTGGCCAACCCTATACAAATACCTGGGTGTAACACTTCGTGGGGATATGAAATGGAATGATCACATAGGTTCAGTAGTGGATAAGGCAGGTGATAGACTTTGGTTTATTGGTAGAATACTGGGGAACTGCAATCAATCTAGAAAGGAGATTGCTTACAAACTTGGGCCACTGGTTCTAGAATACCTGTTGAATTGTGTAAACCTATACCATATAGGCCTAACAGGGGCTATTGAACATACACAGAGAAGGGCAGCACAAATGGTCACAGTTTTGTTTAATCTTTGGGGGAGTGCCACATAAGTACTGAAGGAACTGAATTGGGAGACTCTTGAGGATAGACGTAAACTATTCCAAGAAAGTCTATTAACAAAGTTTCAAGACCGGCCTAGGAATATACTACAACCCCCAGTGTACCATTCACAAGGGGATCATGAAGACAAGATCACCACAGTTACTGCATGCACAGAGACATTCAAAGAATCATTCTTCCCATGCTCCATACATGAATGGAACAGGAAGAAACCCTAATAACTGGCACAGTGGGACATGCCCTCTGCCATGCACCTCACAGTGATTTGCAGAGTATAGATGTAGAAACTGTGTATGTCTTGATGCTGCATAATTCACTGCGTGCAAATACCCAGACTATATTCATCCAGTATTTGAGAATGAGAGCAACTAGCAGCTTCCAACAAAGTTTATATATAATTTCAAACCTTACAAATTTTTTCTCATTGACACCCCATATCACTTGTACATTTTATTTTGTATGATAAAACGGGAACAATAAAAAATCAATCGATGAATAAAAACAGAAACCTAGATCCTTAAAATACCATTAGCTACTTTTCTCAGCACAGCACCAGTACTTCAAAGAAAACTTTGCTGTACTGGGTAACCATATTGTCAACTACTGGTATGGGTGCTAAAGGAACATTGTTCTTGTTGAGGAAAAAGGAGCAGAAGTGTTTGTGGAATTCTGAGGCATCCAGTTAGGGATTATGTTTCCAATGTAAGCATGGTTCACATTGCACAAGCTATATTATGTCTCTTTCATTGTTACTTTCTTCCTGCCAATACTTGCAGCACTTTTTTAAACCTTATGTAAATACGTAATTCAGAAATAAAGGTAACAGTTCACTATTCAGTGACTCAACACCTCAGCTATTCAGTGAATTATCACCTTTACTCCTAATTTATTCAGATTCTGCAAGAACTTTCCATACAATATTTTCTGATCCTTTACCATTCTCCTATTATAGATTTATCTCCCAATATTGATATACTATTTTGAAATAGTTGTACACTCATGTCTGCCAGCTTTTGCCCTGTTTCAGCAACTATAGATAAAACCTTCTTTGTGTGCTTATACAGAAAAAGTTTTTGTCTCATGTGACAATAATTAAAACTGAATTGTAGATTTCTTTTCTTTTTTTCTTTTTTACTTTGTACCATAAAAGATTCAGTCAACTAACTCATGTAACGTGATGTATTGCAACAGGTCGAGGATGAAGCTGTCAAGATGGCCACCATGACAGAAGCGGGCATAGAATCTCTTCTTGCGGAACAAGAAAAAGAGCAGGAACAGGACGAAGAACAGGATGATGAGCCTGTTGGAACGCAAACTGAGTGGATTCCAGAAGTCCCCAGCCATGCAAATCCCCTTAACGTGCAGCCTGATAGTGGCGTTCTCGTACTCAGCAAGGTAAGTAATTGATTAAATAAAAATGACTGCTGCTTCTTGATGCTCTGTCTGTCATACATCTGATCAGATGTTCTGTAAGTCTGACGGTTGAATGATAACTGTTACTTCCAAAAGACAGTACAAATAACTGTATGAAACTATATCAGAAATTCCCTTTGAATTTCCTGTTCAGCGTTGTACACTTTCCTTTTTCCCCCTGCACACAGGGACCCCACATAAATGGGTACGCCAAACAAGTTTCATGGAGTTATTACATGTCCATGTAGGTCATTCATCATTTTAAGGAAGAGATGAAAACAACAGGGTGCCAGACATGGACTGTATGGTGCATGTAATTTTCCTTCTCCCCAGTTTTCCCTGAGAGACTTTTTTTACCACTCAGTTAGTTGAAGTTATGATTGTGTTTGGTTCAAGGAAATCGGTGTGTGTGACTCCATCAGTATCCCAGAATACAGATGTCATCACTTTTTAACCAAAGATTTGATCTTATTTTCTGTGGCAGATTTTTATGTCTGTATTTGGGATCTCCACACAAGGGAAGACAACTGGGCTGAAGTACATCTCTAAATTTGTATTCCATCAAAGCAATGCACAGCGTTATGTTGAAATTAATAGAAAAGTCTTTCTGAAATACAAGGGAGATGACTTTTACTCCAGCTCGCCAATTTATCATATGCTACCAAAAACGCATTTTAAGGTTATGATTTTTTGGTAATCAGGTGGTCATAAGTGAATTGTGAAATGTGTTATTGCAGATAATTGCACTTTCAATGCAGCCATCACTTCTGTGATTCATTTCTCCAGAATGCAAAACCTTGCTGCTGCCCATGACTGTTTCACACATCAGCTGCTTCTTGTCATGTCTTAAGTATATTTATTTGTTGTATATTCTGCATGTTCTGGAATGCCCACATTAATTGAAATACAGGGTGTCCGAAAAGTCTTTCCCTGATTACATAAATTGATAACTCAGGCTAGAAGTAAGATACAAATATGAAACTGGTGTCTAATTGTTTACAAACTATCCAAGTTTTGTGCATACAAAGTACAAATCGTTCAGGCCTTGTTGCCCAATGACAGTACATGTTGATATGACTTTGCGGTCGAAATGCTATCACGTATTGAGGACAATGATGGTTACCTCAGACGAATTGCCTTTTCTGACGAAGCCTGTGTGGTGATTTTAAATAGACGGTCATCGTGCAATGTGTCTCAGATTTGTATCTCATTCTGCGACAGGCAGAGTGGTTGGAACCTTTCTTTATATAGGGTAAACCTTTAACCCTGGCCTGAGACACATCCCAGTCTGGCACTGGTGCTGCTGTCTCCCATCAGAACCCAGATGGCACCAAGCAACCCATCACTTACACATCAAAAGCACCTTTGCAGTCATTTTAAACAGACAGTCATTGTGCAATGTGTCTCAGATTTGTATCTCATTCTGCGACAGGCAGAGTGGTTGATGAAGCTGTCGAGGTGGGGGAGGGGGCTAGTATTTTTCCCACATGCACTTGTGTGATGCTTGGCTACAGTTGCCAGTGGAACAGATTTCTCGACTTCCTCAACACTCCCTTTGGGCTTTAGCAGTTTAATCCTTGCATTGTGGAATCTCGTCTGCTCCTGGAACTAACCGATAGTATTTGGAGCAGTTGATTCAGGACATTTCCTGTTGTATCAGTTACCTTCATAACTTCTGAGTCATGGACCCTACTCAGGAGGAGCATTTACAAAACCTTCACTTTGTTTTCCAATGAATCCTGGAGAAATACCTTCATTGCAAGCTGGAAAAGTGCAGTTTTTTCTCCCTGGAGGTACATTTTTTTGGGTCATGCGCATAGTAAAGATGGTGTTGTCCACACGGGAAACTACATCAAGGCCACTGGTAATGTTCTGGCACCCAAGAACCTGGAAGAGCTTCAGTCTTTTTTGGGTAAGATTTTGTATTATGCTCAGGTCATTCCCCAGCCGGCGCAAATCTGCCAAAATTCTTAACTGGATTCGCCAGAAGAGTGTTCAGTTTGTCTGGTCTGCAGATTGTCAGCGGGCTTTTCAGTGTCTCAAGCAATGTTTGTGCTTTTTCTAACTGCCTGGCTTTCTTTATATAGGATAAACCTTTAACCCTGGCCTGAGACACATCCCAGTCTGGCACTGGTGCTGCTGTCTCCCATCGGAACCCAGATGGCACCAAGCAACCCATCACTTACACATCAAAAGTGCTTGCCATGGTGCAACATAGTTATTCACAAATGCAGAAGGAGATGCTAGCTGTTACTTTGGGGTTAAAAAGGTTCCACATTTTCCTATGTGTGGCAAATTTCTTCCTCATCACCAACCACAAGCCATTGGTTTTCTTATTTGGCCCTTATTCCAAACTGCTGGATAGGATGCCCACCAATTGCAGTGGTGGACCCTCTTTCTCAGTAACTGTCATTATGACATTAGTTACAGGCCCATTGCACAGCACACCAATGCACTATTGCAGCTACCAGTGGGCCCAATCCAGAGTTTGATCAGCAAGAAGCACTTGTATTCACATTGGATGATGCCTTGCAGCAAACCCTGTTGGGCTTTTGATCGATGGCACGCAAAATCATAATAACCACAGCCACTGACCTGTTTTTCCAGAAAATCATTCCAGTGATCGAGTTGGGTTGGTCGGAACACTTCTCTTTGGATGCATATGAGGTGTGGTGTACATTTTTCCTCCTGTGTGATCAACTCTATGTTGTCCAGGTGGTTCTCATGCTTGCTGTGGAGGATCAATGCTGTTGTGTGATTGTTCCCCCAGTGTTGTGTCCTCGTGTACTCCAGTTGCTGCATTTGTGTCATTGGGGTATGACTTCATGTCTGCTGGCCAGCAATTGTTTGCGACAGAAAACATCTGGAGCCTTCTTGCAGGGTTTGAGGACAGAACCAGGCTGCATCACAGTGCCAGTTCTCTCCTTCATCGGTCCTAGAGCTCCCTTGAGACAGGGTGCACGTTGATTTTGCCAATCCCTTTCTCGGGCAACGTGTGGTTGTTAGTGGTTGATGCACTGTCCAATACTCTGTATGTGACCAAGCTGTTGTCCACATTATTGACTGCTACAGTTCACATGTTGTCAGTTATTTTTGCAATTGAGGAGACCTTGGTATATGAGAACAGTCAGCAGTTTGTCTCATGGAAATATGAGGACTTTTGCATTCGCAGTGCTATCCAGCATCTGATTACCGTTCCATTTCACCCAGCTTCTAACTCAGAGGTAGAGCACTTCATGCATACATTTAAGACCCTACTGAAGAAGTCCTTGTCTGCCACCTCCCGTGATAATGGGTTGTCAAACTTTTTGGTTACATATCGGGCAATGCCAGTCATTGCATGCAGTCACGGAGCACATTTGGATGGGTGCTAGCAACAGGATCTGGATTTGCTGCACCCTGAGTTGCATGCCATGAACCACTGCATTTTTCTTCCAGGGCTGCCGTTTGAATCCAGTTCTTCTGCTGGAGACGGGAATGGCTGCCAGGTGTCATGGTGGTTCCATGAAAATCAGTTATGCCCTCTCCCTGTTGGTCTGCCAGGTGGCAGGATGGGTCATGACATTGTTCCAGAGAGGACTTCCACTTGCAGTGGCATTCTGCCCCATTGCTGCCTACTCCCCAGCCTCCGTTGTCCTCCCTTCATCTATAGCAGTTATCCCCAGTGAAACCCGCACCTTCTCCTGCCGATGTGGAGCTCATAGATTTTGTCCAGCCTCCTCCTCTTCCTCAGTCTCCTCGCTGGTGGAGGTGGCATCACTTCCACTGCCGCCGGTAGACACCCCTCTCCCTCCCCCCCCCCCCCCCCAATTGCCCCATTGCTCCTGCCTCCCTTCCAGCAGAACCATCAGCATCAATGTTGCCCCCTCTGGTGGGGTTCATCCGCTGTCAGGTTTTCCAGGGGCTGTCCAGTTCTTTGCTGGCCCAAGCCTGATCAGTTTTGGCCCTGTGCCGCCTTTTCAGGAGAGAAGAATTCAGTATCCATGCCAGCACACATCACAACGGTGGCAGATGCGCTGGCGTAGGTAGCACAGCGAGTTAGTGTAGAAACTTGCCTAGTGCTATGTTTTCCTTTGTATGCTGTGTGGCTCTTTAGTGAATATAGGAGTGAGAAACAGATGTCGCTCATGAACAGAGAATTCAGATATTAAAAATAATACATAACTTTGTTGCTGTAGATTGCAGTGTCAGTTGCTAGCGATAGATTTGAATGTTGAAACATATACAGATACAAAATATTTGTAAATCTGTCACTCTCTAATACAATGTCTATTCAGAAGATGTTGAGCCCTGGCTACTATGAAAGTCTGTAAATGTTGTTCAAATGGCAAACACTCAAAATGGGGGTCAGTGCGTGAATGTTCAAAATTAAGTACACGTGCTGCTGGATCTCCAGAGAGGGGTTGCTTGCATCTCATCAGCAGTGAAATAATTATTCATGGCAGCACCCTTGTGCCACTCTGGTGGCTGTAGAAAACACAGCAGTTTAACTGATGGTGCATGTATTTGAAAGTGCAGCTGACTGGATAACAGCTGATCTTGCACTTCTCCCCACGCATTTGGCAGGTACAGAGGGAGTACTTTGCCATGCATACTGATGAGGCTGGTTGCTTGGTTGGAGGCAGTGCAAACCAATCCACTTCCTGACATTGTATCTTGTGACTGCCAGGAAAACTATTCAACCTTAGCGACAGGAAGATAACTGGAAGCTTCGCTCAGAACACTAATGACAGCTGCTGAAATGTCACGAAGCAAGTGCTGGCTGAGCTGTCACCGGAACGTGCACTTCACTTAGGTGCAAAAGCCATAATAACTTTTCCATATAAAAGCAGAGCTCATAATTTGTTTTGATTTATTGAAATTCAGTTCCTTACATTAAATTTAATTAAACACATAATATGTAGCAGCTCAAAATATTGTCTGGTGGGTTAGTACTTTCTTTCACAGAGCCCTTCAATTCGTCCCATATATGTACTGTATTATCTTATGAATATTTAATTAATTCAGTGGTGACTAGTTATTTTAAAACTTATGTTACCATGCTGTAACAATAACCTTAGCATTTATCTCTTAACATAATAGCTATTTTAGTAATTCTAGCACATTAAAAAACTGTAAATAAATATGGTGTTAATGGTTTACTTCCCGTACCCATGCCTCAACACTGGTCCCATCATTCTGGTGTCTGACGGAGATAGAGCACAGGTTATAACACTGTTCAGTGTTGTATAGATCTTGTTTTGTTAATGTGTATATTCTTTTCAATTTCGAATCTGTTACCGAGTCCCAAATTTTGTCTAAAATAACATGAAATGGAATTTTATTTGCTGTATGATGTACCACTACACTTTCCTTCTCTTTTTCTGAGGAATTTAAGAGACTTAAGATCATTTTCGTGGGCAACATGGGTCGAGATATATTTCACTAGGCACCTCCCATCTTCAGCTTGATGCAATTTCATCGTAGATGGATACACTCCTGAGATTTTATTGCTGCCTGGCAGCTTTAAATGTTTGGCACCTTTATCTTTCATAGTAAAACAGCCTGAATGATGGTATAAATAGTAGTGTGTTACAGAATTGTCAGCAGCAAGTTGAGACCCACTATTCTTGCCATAAAATGAATATGTCAACTTCTCTGTTTTGTTGTCCCAATTCTAAAAGTTGGCAAAAGATGCTAAATTCAGTGCTTCGCTCATAAGCTGTATATTGTGTGCCACTGCTAAACGTTTGGACAAACAGTTTTCTGTGAGCACTTACTAATTACAAATGTAGCACTACTAATTACAAATGTAGCACCTCACTGATCCATCTCCACCAACAAACTCACCATGATGACTCCGATGATGTCTCACGTTCTTCTCAAAACTGAAATTTATGTTGCAGAGATGACAATGGATTGCATAAGTATTTTGGCTTCTTAGAAGAGGCGTCACAACTTGCAGCTTCCCTAGATGTACCTTGGAGACATGTTATCTCATGTTTTTGTTGTAGGTGTTGTGCTGACTGCTGGGTAGTCAGCACCAACACAAATAAAGAAGGAGAGAAGGTGCGATGGCTGGTGGCAGGAATCCAAAATCATCTGTACAAAACACTTTTTAATTAATAGAAAACTGTATTTCTGTTATGGGAAGAAGCAATATTCAACTTCTCGCCATGAGGTGGCTTCCTACATGCAGTTAAATTTACTCTCTTATCACTACTTGCAGAACACAGACTGAGTATTGTCTTTGTATTACTCAGTACTGATGCTCTCGAAGTCTGTGACCAAACTAGGGCCAACCAGCAGTGGGTGGCAGGTTAAGTCAGCGTTGACAGGGGGTGCTGAACTCTGTCTTCCTGGAGGTGTGGTACTGCCTATTCTTTCCATTGGCGCATGGGTCAGCACCCTCTTGATGCCATTTTGCAGTGCTGCAATGCTCGATGAGCAGTTAATGCTTTAGAACTGCACAATAGGCATACACCTTTCCGCACTCTGAACACTCAAACTGCTTCATTTCACTCATGATGCGACACAGCCCTGCTATGAACAGAATACAATAACACAAATTGTGCCAAGTCAGATTCCTGCCACCAAGCGCTGGCTTTGTATTATTTTGGCTACCTGAGGTTGTTTTTGTAGCGAAGCATACAGTTAGTTACCATCCATGCAAATGTTCTGCCAGCGAAATATCAGGAGCGGGCAAAGTACAATGTGAACTCAGAAACATCAGCAAAGCAACTTCCGGTAAATGTGAAGCTCAAAGTTTTGACAGTTGCATGTTGAACATACTAACGAAACATTCGACCTCACTGTTGAAAAAGGAGGTCCATTGTCAGAAGCAATTGTTTGTGTTAAGCCTTTGAGAGAAAAAACAGAAGCTAGCACCTTTTTAGTGCTGGCGGTTAGATTCATTGGGATAACAAAAGTTTATTTGCTGAATGCATTGACAGTAATGGTTCAACTTGTTTGCCAAAAGGGGCCAGAAAAGTTTACATGGAGGTGTTGCCATGGGGTATCAGAATGTGCCCAGGAGAAAAATTTCTGGCTTGGGGGCAGCCTGATTGTCTGTGCAAGCACGACATTGTGGTGTCACTCATTCTATTTGCTCATCTACACCAAGCTACATAAAATGTTAGCATTCCAGTTGTTTAGAGTGAATTGTTCTCGGTGACATCTATGTAGAAGACTTAACACCTGCTGTTGCAACAAGGTGGTGATTAACACTCTCGTCTGTTTCTTAGGCACGTTTTTTTAGACATGTGAAGCAGAATCACATCATTCAGAACGGATAAACTGTTGTGGTACATAAAGTATCTTTGCACTAAGGAATTAAGAATACACTTCTGAATGCACTGCCTACCTTTGTGAATGTAACATTTTACCAGTCATAGTGATTAGTCATGCTCTGTGGCTTGTGCGATCTGATGTAAATCATAGGAAAAGAATCAAGTGCTTGCAAATCAGAAGAATCAGTATGTAAACAAGAAGCTTCTGATGTGTCAAATGCTGCATCTGTGCTGACAGCTAAATGAGACAACATGTTGGCGTTTGTGTGTTGTGCCGTTGGGCTGTATTGAATTTCATACAGGTAATTTGACAGTAATAGCAACCAGTTTTGAAGCCTTTGTGCCACGTGATCAGGAACTTGTTTCACCAGATGAAACAGTGCAATCAAAGGCTTATGGTCCATGACCAGGAAAAAATTTCTGCTGTACAGGTAATAATGAAACTTAGTGACACCATATATTATAACCAGAGACTCCTTCTCCAGCTGACTATAATTAATCTGACCACTATTCAAAATTTTGGAAGCAAATGGCATGGGACATTCTGTTTTGCCAATTTTGTGGGATAAAATTGCACCGATGCCATGGGACAAGGCAAGCACAAGTGGTTTGAGCGGATCATAATGCATAAGGCAAGGTTCATGAAACCAATGCCTTTTTCAGTCTTTGAAAAATTTGGTCGCAGTCTTTTGCCCAATGTGGCAAGACTTATTCATCTGCGGTTGTTCAGGGGTGCGGCAATTTGTGCCACATTAGGAATGAAATTTATGTAGGTAAGTCAATTTTCCAAGAACGGCTTGCGGTTCACTTAAATTCTTAGGAGATGGCAATTTCTGAATTGCTCACAAATGTTTCATTGAAGGATGAGCACTATTGGCATTGATGGTATGTCCTAAAGATTCAGTTATTGTGTTGAAAAAAGAATATTTCTGCAAGTTACATTTGAGACCTGTCTCAGTTAAAACTTGAAAAAGACAGCCCAAATTTTTAAGGTGCTGTTCCGAAGTTTATCCAAAGATAATTATGTCATCAAGATAATTAAAACAAGAAGGCATCTTGGACATTCCTTGTTCGAGGAATGTTTGAAACAACACAGGTGCAGAAGCACCTCCGAAAGGTGGGTTGATATTAAACAAGCCCACGAGTACTCACTTCAAAAATTCTCTTTGTCTCTTCGTCCAATGGTAATTGAAGCTAGATTTCTGAAAGATCAATTTTTCCGAAGAACTGACCTCCCGCTAGGCAATCCATAAAGTCCTCTGTAAGTGGGAGTGGGTAGGAATCAATGGGCATCTATGAATTTACAATGGGTTTGAAATCTGTACAGGGATGAATCAAAAATGGTTCAAATGGCCCTGAGCACTATGGGACTTAACTGCTGAGGTCATCAGTCCCCTAGAACTTAGAACTACTTAAACCTAACTAGCCTAAGGGCATCACACACATCCATGCCCGAGGCAGGATTCGAACCTGCGACTATAGCGGTCAAGCGGTTCCAGACTGTAGCGCCTAGAACCGCTCGGCCACTCCGGCCGGCAAGGATGAATCTTCCCATTTGGCTTCCAATTGACGACTAAGGATGATGCCCACTGACGTGATGAAATACGATTCCAGTCTGACTTCCTGTAGCCACGTCATCGCATAATGCATGCAGCACAGTGCATGCACAGCAAAATTTGGACTGCACATTAGCTTTCAGCATAATGTGAGCATGAAGATCTTTTTTACATCTTAGAGCACCATGAGAAACTTATTGACACTTGTCACAGTGTTGTTGAATTGCAGCATGGGAAACTTTTGTGTCAGTGGCATGCACATTGTCCAGTATGTCTAATCCGAAGGCATCAAATGCATGCATGCAGAAAATATTTGGGCTCACTCATGAGGAAGCTAGAGTGAAAGGGACTTCCTCAGTCATGTTTTTGTATTTTACAGTTAAGCGGCATGTTCCAAGCACTGAAATGCTGTCTCCCTTATAGGTGGTGAGATGCAGACTTGATTTGTGCAAAGATGGTTGGCCAATTTTTCATCCGTATCTAGGTTAAGCAAAGTGACAGAAGCTCCGGTATCTAGTTGAAAAGGCGCTGATTAGCTGCAAATTTGCAACAGCTTGCAATGTGTACTCTGAATACAATTGTCCATTCTGCGTTGTGAAAGATCGTTCTTTGTTTCCACCTGTGCACTAGAGCACTGTCGTGAATTTCGAGATTGGGAGATCCTGTTTGAAGTGGTTGGGTATTCACATCAAATACATGTGTGCATAATTTCTGCATCTTCGCTTGTCTGATTTTTGAGCAGGAGGAGGTGCAGAATCTGAATGTGAAATTGACATTGCATTCCATCCATTCCTGCTTTCCTTTGTTCCCATATGAAACAGAGGAGGGATTTCTAGTCTTTTCCATGCAGACTGGTTTTGTATGTCCCATGCAGTGACAAAATTTGTATTCAGCGTGTCTGAAGGCGCAGTTCTTCCAATCAAGTGTGACAGCATTTCACATGACTTCGCTTTGTGCAGAGCTGGGACAATGTAATTAGTTTTGCTCCAGTGTGGCAAATGGTGTATGTAGTGTGTCCAGACAAAATCTTTTTCAGCTGAGTCTTGAATTTTTTGTGCATCGTTAAGGACTTCACTGAAGGTAAGGTTGCAGTGCTTTAGAATTTGGGCCCTCGATCTCTGATCTGATAGATTCTGAACAATAGTATCACAAAGCATTTCATCCTAAGTTGTGCCACAGACACAATTGAATTTACAGTCTTTAGTCATGCCCTGCAATTCTGCATGCCATTGCGTATAAGACTCGAAGAAAAATTTATACCATGGAGCAGCAGTGTGTATTTGACTCTCAAAAAGTTTGTCTAACTTGCAGTTATGACCTAATAGGGCTGGGGCTCACTGAGGATAGACAGTTTCATTAGGAGGCAGTAGGCATGCACTCCTACACATGATAAAAAAATGCACAACGTGATTCACCTGTGATTTCATGGGCATCAAAATGCCGATGCAGCTTGGTTATGTGTTCTTTCCACATTTCCTTCATCTCATTGATCTGTTAGAAGAATGGAGGTGGCAGCTTAATTCCTTCTTTAACTTCTGGCACCTTTTGTTGTTGTGCTGCTTGCACTTGTACGAGGCAAGAAACTGCTGACAGCAGGTCTGTTATTTGTTCACTCTGAAACTGAACAAGAGACATTAGATGCTGCTCAGCACTTAGATGTTACTCTCCCTTGTTTTCCATGAATCCTGATATATGTCATCTCAATTATTTCAACTTATGTATTTCAACTTAATATATGCACAAGCACAAAAAATAATTCAATAGAAATAAAAAAATTGTCTTGCCCTGGTGTCCCAAGCTCTTTGTTCCACATTCTTTTGCTCATCACTAGTATGTTATGTCTTCTTTGCATGCTGTGTGGTTCTTTAGTGGGTGCAGGAGTGAGGAACAAATGCATTCATGGATAGAGAATTCAGATATTAATTTATTCTACAGCTGATATCAAATAGTAAAAATAATAAATAAATTTGTTGTTGTAGATTGCCAAGTCATTTGCTAACAGTAGATTTTAATATTGAAACATATACAGATACAAAAGATATGTAAAATGTCTATTCAGAAGATGTCAAGCCCTAGCCGCTATGAAAGTCTGTAAATCTTATTTAACTGGCAAACACACAAAATGGGGGTCAGTGCATGAATGTTCAAACTTAAGTACACCTGCCTCTGGAGCTGCAGAGAGGGGATGCTCGCATCTCATTTGCAGCAGTGTAATTGCTCGTGGCAGTACCCTCATTCTGCGGTGGTGGTTGTAGAAAATGCAGCAGCCTTATTGGCACCACACATATTTGAAAGTCGGCCTACTGGATAATGGCTGATATCACACAGTGGAGGTCACAAGTGACCCATGGTATAGGCAGACCCACTGGCGTAGTTGCTTACCTCTGGGCAGCAGTAGGCAGGTTGGGCCTTTGCTTACTCAGAGTTTGACAACTGCAGATCTCACTTAGTATATTGTGCTGTTTGTTGTGATAGTGCTTACCATTAGCCATCTGCACCATCCGCATGCCAAGTTCTGCTCACAATCATCCCTACTTGGATTTAGACTGTGCTTCCCATAGATTAACTCACATGATGAGTTTTTTCCCTCCCTGGATTCTGTTGCTGTGCTATTATCAAGCCACTGTTGGCCTGTGAAGTATCCGTGCCAACCATGTAGTGAAGCAATTGCTAAATACAGCATAGCTGATATATAACGTGGCTGCTTTCACATGTGGCCCTGTCTTGTACTGGGTAGGAAATGACAGTGAATTCTTGGACCACATCAGCAATATCCGGGACAACATCAAGTTCTGATGGAGATAGATAGACAGATTGTGCCGTGCCATTCTATGATGTCCTCATCTGCTGTAGAGCAAATGGGTGTCTCAGCCTCAGTGTTTACCAGAAAATCCACCCTCAAGGACTGGTATCGCCGGCCGAAGTGGCCGTGCGGTTAAAGGCGCTGCAGTCTGGAATCGCAAGACCGCTACGGTCGCAGGTTCGAATCCTGCCTCGGGCATGGATGTTTGTGATGTCCTTAGGATAGTTAGGTTTAACTAGTTCTAAGTTCTAGGGGACTAATGACCTCAGCAGTTGAGTCCCATAGTGCTCAGAGCCAGCCAAGGACTGGTATCCACATCTATATCGGCATGACTACTCTGCAAGTCACATTTAACTGCCTAGCCGAGGGTTCATCGAACCACCTTCACAGTAACTCTCTGTTATTCAGCTCTCAAACAGCATGCAGAAAAAATGTACACCTATGTCTTTCTTTGTGAGCTCTGATGTCCCTTATTTTATTTTGATGATTGTTTCTCCCTATGTAAGTCTGTATCAACAAAATATTTTTGCATTCAGAGGATAAAGTTCCTGATTGAAATTTCGTGAAAAGATCCCGCCACAATGGGAAATGCCTTCATTTTAGTGATTTCCACCTCTTATCCTGTATCACGGCCTGACACTCTCTCCCCTATTTCTCTATAATACAAAATGTGCTGCCCTTCTTTGAACTTTCCGGTGTACTCTATTAATCCTATATGGTAAGGATCCCACACCACACAGTGATACTCCAAAAGAGGATGGACAAGGATAGTGTAGGCAGTCTCTTTAGTGTGTTTCTTGCATCTTCTAAGTGCACTGCCAATAACATGCAGTCTTTGGTTCATCTTTCCAATGACGTTTGTTTTTGTGTGTTCTTTCCAATTTAATTTTTTGTAATCATAATTCTTAGGTATTTAGTTGAATTTACAGTCTTTAGATTTGATTGATTTATTGTGTAACTGAAGTTTTAACAGATTCCTTTTAGCACTCATGTGGATTTCAAATGACTTAAGATGGCTGCTCAGATTGTCTCCTAAATCATATGCACAGATAAGGAACAACAGAGGGCCTATAACACTACCTTGGGGAATGCCAGAGACAACTTCTGTTGCACTCAATGACTTTGTCAGTTACTACAAACTGTGACCTCTCTGACAGGAAATCATGAATCCAGTCGCATAACTGAGACAGTATTCTATAATCATGCAATTTGATTTCAAAATTGCTTGTAAGGTTCAGTGTCAAAAGCCTTCTGGAAATCTAGAAGTATGGAATCAATTTGAAATAGGATTGTCAATACTACTCAACACTTCGTGTGAGTAAAGAGCTAGTTGTGTTTCACAAGAATGATGTTGATTGAATCATTGTTGACTATGTGTCAGTATACCATTTTCTTCAAGGTAATTCATGATGTCAGAACACAATATTATGTTCCAAAATCTTGCTGCATATCAATTTTAATGATAGGGGCCTGTAATTTAGTGGATTATTCCTATTGCTTTCTTGACTTTTTGTGTGACTTGTGCAACTTTCCAGTTTTTGGGTACGGGTCTGCTGTTGAGTGAGTGGTTATATATGATTGTAAAGCATGGAGCTATCGCATCAGCATATTCTGATAGGAACTTAGTTGGTATACAGTCTGGACAGGAAGACGTGCTTTTGTTAAGTGATTTAAGTTGATTCACTGCTCTGAGGATATCTACATCTAAATCACTCATGTTGACAGTTGTTCTTGATTTGAACTCTGAAAAATTTATTTCGTCTTCTTTGGTGAAGGAATATTGGCACACTAACACCTATCACCACCTGTTGCAGGAACATTCTATTCTGAGGATCTTGGTACATTGAGAGGAAGCTGTCTCAGATGCAGGAAACCTGCTGAAAGAACTGAGCTTGTTACAGAAAGTGTTCAAGGAAAGCAGCTACAACAACCACCAAATTTCACAAGCCTCTTTCTGAGAACACGGAAATAAGGTCTCTGGGGAGGAGTCAGAGAAGCTTGTGTTTTTGCCATTCTGTGATCCAGTAATAGGGAAGATAGTCTCCTAAAGAGGCATAGAATCAATTTCGTCTTCAGGACTCCAGCAAAAAATTGACAGATCATAAGGGTTGTGAAAATTGATGTAGGCCTCAAAACATCAGGTATATTTGAAATATCTCTTGGGTTTGGACAGTTTTATCTTGAACAGACTGTGAATATTGTTAAACAGAGCTGTGTAGAACACAACAGATGTTTTTGGCTCTGGTACCCTTAGAAATTGACAGTAGCAGAGCATTGCTCTATAAAATGGACATCGTATTGCATTTGAGGAAACATCTGGTATGAAATGGACTGTCATGGACATGAGATAGCGTAATAAAAGAAGTGATTGAGGTAAAAATTTGTAACAACATCCTTAATAAAAATGGCGACCTTTAGCTAAGCATGTCTTAGGATACAGCTAGTGGAAGGTTGAAGCAGTTGCATAATGAAAACATTACCTTATATGGCAGTGGAACAAGCACCAGTGATGTCAGAGACGGCAGCATGGCTATATAAGGATGGTAGCTGCAACCAAACAACAGTCACCCCTTGACAGTGGCCAAGGAGTGCTTTTCTTAAACCTCATGGATTTTAAACCACTTGACTTGCCTGGAAGCTTGAGAGGATTTTATCAAGTCTACTGGTGTCAGGAGGAGGAGATGGCACAGGAGATCTGTTTACGGATGAGCTGGGTGGGATGTTTTATTTAGTTGACGTATGGCTTACAGAATTATATTTTAAAAGTACATACAATTAAGTTGATTTAAGATAAGATAAAATTATATGAATCGTTATAAGCAGATACATCTATATTATGTGTGTATAGTCAGACAATGAAAACTCCAGGGTAGAACATCAGCAATGTTGAAAAAGATAGATTGCTACTTACTGTGAAGATGAAGATGACACATTAAGTTGCAGACAGGCGCAGTTAAAAGACACATACACATAAGCTTTTGGCCACAGCCTTCACCAGAAAAAGAGAAACACACACTGTTCATTCACACAAGCAAGCACACCTCATGCAAACATGACCACGAACCCTCGCAGCTTGGGCCAAAATGCAACTGTCATGCTTGATGGAAGCAACAGTTTGGAGGGGGCAGGGAAGGTGAAGGGATAGCAGTGTACAGGTGGTGGGAAAGTGGTGCACTGTTTGACGGAGTGTGCAGGGACTACAATCCCAACCGACATGGCATCTGGAGGTTGTGGGCCAGGGAGGTGGGGAAAACAGAGTAAAAAAAGGAGAGGAGTGGAGAAAGATAGGTGAGTGCATTGGCAGAGGGCCACAAAGAAAGAGGGTGGGAGATGAGACTGGAGAGAACGTGATACGACAGAGGGGATGGTAACTTTTTGGTGGAGGTGGCAGTGTGTTTCCATAGGCTGAGGCCGGGTAACTGTGGGAGCAGAGAACATGTTGTAAGGATGACTCCCGTCAGTGCAGTTCCAAAAAGCTGGTGGTGGAGAGGAGGATCCAGATGGCTTGGGTAGTGAAGCAGCTAATGAAATCAAGCATGTTATGTTCAACTGCACGTTGTGCCATAGGTGGTCTACCTTGTTCTTGGCCACAGTTTGGTAGTGTCCGTTCATTCTGGTGAACTGCTGGTTGGTGGTCATACCACTTGGTATATATTGGCATATAAAAACCTGTCATATATTGACATATTCGTGTGACTACCAACCAGCTGTCCACCAGGATGAATGGACATCACCAAACTGTGACCAAGAGCAAAGTAGATCACCCTGTGGCACAACACGCAGCTGAACATAACATGCTTGATTTCAATGGCTGCTTCACTACTCAAGCCATCTGGATTGTCCCCTCCATCAACAGCTTTTCTGGACTGTGCATTCTCCATTTCCGTAGTTATCTGGCCTCAACCTCCAGTAATATACTGTCATCATGCCCACGACCAAACAGTTTCCACCCTCTCTGTCCCATCACCTCCTTCACATTCTCGTTTCCCATCATATTTGTTTGTTGTCCTGCCAGTTGCCAGTGCACCCAGCCATCTTTCCCCACTCATATCCTCGTTTGCTCCATTTTCCTCACCTCCCTGCCCCACATGCTCCTGACGCTGCACCTGTTAGTGTTCTTGTCCCTCTGCACTCTGCCAGTCAGTGTTTATGTCTCCCCCAAACCATACACTGCTATCCCTTCCCCTTGCCTGCCCCCTAGATACTGTTTTTCCATCCCACATGGTAGTTGCATTCTGGCCCTAGGTGCTAGAGTTGGCAGTCCTTTGTGTGAGGTGTGCTTGCTTGTGTGAATGGATGAATGGCTTCATGGGTGGTGAGGCTGTAAGGAAGAGACTGTTTGAAATGGAATGGAAGACAGCTTTTCTATCTAGATTATCCATAAACAGATCTCATGTGCCATCTCCTACTCTGACACCAGTAACCTTTTAACCAACCACCAACCAGCACTCCTCTGATCACCCAGTATCACCCTGACCTTGGAAAACTCAACCACATCCACCATCGTGGTTTTGTGACTACCTCTTGTCATGCCATGAGATGAGAAATATCCTACCAAACATCCTACCTAAAGTAGTGTTCCACCACCCACCTAACGTACAAAATATCCTTGCCCACCAACATTACAATTTTGCTCTCAATCCTGGACCATGTGGGTCATTCCCTTATTGCCCCCTAAGCTCCAAGACTTTTTCCATACACCAACCCACCGCCTCCTTCTGGAGTCCAGTCACAGACATTTGATAGCAAATAAATGGCATGTCCATGTGTGAAAACAGCCATGTTCCATATGAGGGGATATCTAGAAAGTACTGGAACTATTTTTTAAAATCTATATATTTTCAAATTGTACAAAACAATCTCATCCTCTTCATAATACTCTCCATTACAACTAATACATTTGTTCCACTGATGCTTCCACTGTTTGAAACATTATGTGTAGTCATTATTAAAAATGGCTGACAACCTCTCCCTCATTTTTTCTTGACTACTTCAAGTTGTCAAATCAATGTCCTTTCATGCCCCTTTTCATGGAAATAAGAAAAAGTCGCAAGGAGCCAGGTCAGGCATGTAAGGACTGTGGGGGCAACAGATCCATGCCATTTTTAGACAAAAACTGTCTTAACATGATGGCTGTGTGCGCAGGTGCATTGTTGTGGTGGAAGACCCAGTCTCCCGTCTGCTACAAATTGGGCTCCAAGATAACCCACTAATCTCTAACTGTTGATCAGTTGTCTGTCGATGGTCTGTGAGCACAAGCCCTCGAATTTTTTTAATATTTTCATCGACTCGGGCAGTTGATGGATGTCCAGAATGAGGTTTGTCATCAATCGACATGTCACCTTTTTTTTAAATCAAGCAAATCACTCCTACACCTGAGTTTTTCCCATAGCATCATCTTGGTAACCTGTTTTAACATTAAAACAGTTTCAATAGCATTTTTACCAAGTAGGAAACAAAATTTCACAACTGCACATTGTTCACTTAAATTTGCCATCATAAAAACCGAAACAAGAACTAAACATTGAATTGACAGCAAAAATAGTCACTACAGATGAACAGAACAAGCCACGTCGAAAACAGCGGCAGCACTGAACTGGCAGTGAGTTGTACTGTACACACCTACTGGCAGAAATATATACTACACAAGCTCCACCCATGGCAATGTTATTCCTCTCTTTTTTTTCCCTCGTATCAGCTATGCTGCAATTACTGTGCTGCATTCTGTGTGGGCATGACAAGTACCCCACTGTCTACTTACATGAGAGGCTATTGCCAAGCTTTGACAAACCGCAAACTGGACCACCCAGTTGCCAAAAATGCTGCACACAACAACCGAAATGACTTCAACAGTTGCTTCACCACACAGGTCATTTGGATACTTCTTTCCAGCACAGGTTTCTCTGAACTACACAGGTGAGAATTTTCTCCAACATATCTTGCAGTTTTGCATTCCCCTTGGCATAAATCTCTGTTAACCTGTTTCCCATTGCCTCGCCTTATCTTCCGCCTTGTCTCTTGTGTTCTGTCCACACCATTCCTTGCCTATCTGGATTGTGTATGGCTTCTCCCATCACTCTCCCCTCCCTCCCCCTGGCAGGGGGCCATTCTCTCTCTCTCTCTCTCTCTCTCTCACACACACACACACACACACACACACACACACACACACACACACACACCCTACCCCTCCCCCTTCCTGTTCCCCCTTTCTGTCTCCCTCTTCATCTTTATCTCCACCTTCTTCTCCCCCCCCCCCCCCCCCCAAACCCGCTCACTTTTCTTTTTGAACTCCTTTCATCTTGTGCAGCCACTGAGACATCTGTCAAATTGCATACTTTTACTAGAGAGAGAGAGCAAGAGCGCAAAAGATAGCATGTGTTTTCTCTTATGTGTTTCTTTGCTCAACACATCAGTCCATTGTAGGTGAGTGGTTATATTTCCCTAATTTTAGTAATATTAATTTTGTAGTTCCTTGTGTATGCTTTATAATTGTTTTCCCAAGTTTGCAATCATTCTTTCCCAAAATGTGTCATATTTGGGGGGGGGGGGGGGGGGGGGTGCAGCCTGTCTTCTATGAATTTTCAATAATAGTAACATTGGATATTATGGAATAAACGCATAATTTAATACCACTGTGATGGAACTTCTGTTTACATTATCTTAAAGTTACAAGTTCTCATTTAAAAAAAAAAAAAAAAAAAAAATAATATTTGCTTCTGCCATTTTCCCCAACATTTGAGGCTTTAATGAAACAAATTGGTTACAAATGTATCATTCAAAGTATTTTCCATCGCTGGCCACTACTTTCTCCCATTTTTCAGGCAGTGTACGAATCCCACGTCTAAAAAATTATTCATCTTTTGAAGTGATCCACGAATCAATCCAATTTGCAACTTCTTTATGAGATTGGAAGTGTGGGTCAGCCAGGCCATGCGCCATTGATCTAAACATGGGATAGTCAGAGGGAGCAATGTCTGGAGAATATGGCGGGTGGGGTAGGACTTCCCATTTTAATGTTTCCAAGTACATTTTGACCTCTTATGCAATGTGGGGTCGAGTGTTGTCGTGCTGCAAAATTAATTTATCATGCCTCTCACTGTATTGCGACTGTTTGTGTTTTAATGCTCTGCTCAAACGCATTAATTGCATTTGATAACGAGCACCTGTAGTTGTTTCACTTGGTTTTAACACCTCATAGTACACAACGCCGAGCTGGTCCCACCAAATGCATCTTGGAGCCGTGAATATTCGGTTTGGCCGTCGACATGGAAGCATGGCAGAGATAACCCCATGATTCTGTGCATTTAGGGTTATCGTAATGAACCAATCTTTTGTCCCCGGTCACTATGCGGTGCAGAAATGCCTTCTCTTTTTGCCTTTGAAGCAACTGTTCACAAACACACAAATGCTGTTCAATGTCTCTTGGTTTCAGCTCACACGGGACCTAAGTTCCTTCTTTCTGAATCATGCCCATAGCCTTGAGACGTTTTGAAATGGCTTGCTGTGTCACTCCCACCAATTGTGCCAATTCTTCTTGAGTTTGACGCGAGTCTTCACTCAGCAATGTCTCCAATTTTGCATCTTCAAAATTATTCTCTCTTCCACCACTATGCCAGTCTAAGACATTAAAATCACCGTTCTTGAAGCATTGAAACCACTCATGACATGTTCTTTCACTAATAGCGTCCTTACCATACGTACTTGAGAACATTCAATGAGACTCAGCCGCTGTTTTCTCGATATTGAAACAAAACAGTAGCACCTCCCACAAATGAGGAGAATTAGGCTCATAAACTGCCATTTTCAATCAAGAACAACTTTGTTATGCATACACAAATCGACTTATGTTTGAATGAGGTTATGTTGACCGAGGTCCAAGCTAACTGCGCGACGTCTACGAGCTGTTTCTTTCGACCGCTACTTACTACTATTGTGTCGCAACCTATCGGCAAACGGTGGAAGCAAAGTAGGACACCTTTTTAAATAAAATGTTCTGCAAAATAAAAGTGGTAGTCCAAGTAGAGATCATGCAAAATAGTGTTACACTTGTGTAGAAAGACCTTCTCATTTTGAACACAGGGCATTTCCACCCCATTGTTCTGAAGGGATGCTGCCTCAGTTGACTGTCACCTACTGATCTGCAT
Source organism: Schistocerca piceifrons (assembly GCF_021461385.2). Lineage (NCBI taxonomy): Eukaryota > Metazoa > Arthropoda > Insecta > Orthoptera > Acrididae > Schistocerca > Schistocerca piceifrons. The sequence goes on along the minus strand of NC_060139.1, from coordinate 268,417,346 downwards.
ACTTGGAGCATTCTGTAGATGCAGGAAAGGTTTTTCATAATGCAATGCCATTATATTTTTGTCAGAAGAGGTAGATGAAGGCTCAGAAATATTGTTACAAATGTGAGATGGTTGCAGGAACCATTGTTCCAATCACTTATATAGAGACAAAGGAGGGGTAAGACATTGCTACAAGAATTTCCCAAGGCTTCACCACTTAAAGAAGACATTGAGGATTGAGAAGTAAATTGTACTTTCAGGTAATATTACTGACTAGGTTATCATGGGATTGACTTAATTCCACGCACCACATGTTCTTTATTTGATGCTGTCAGTGCCATAGTAAGTGATGTTGTCTGCTATGCTACTTTTTATCCCTTTTTTGTTTTATAAGGTGTGCTTTTGGCAGCTCGTAGGGTATCACATTTTACTTTGATTGGTCCTTCGTTTAGGCAGCTATTCCTTTTTTGGTGCTCTGTTGAGAAACTCTTGACTTTGAAAGCCTATACTGTTCATACTGACATAACCTGTTAATACAGTCATATGCAGGCTCGCTGTAGCTTACAAGTTATGTGAGACATATATTTGTGCGTAGGCTGCAGCTGTTGAGCTGCACCTCCCTGCCAGACACTCTGTCGCTGGCATTGTGTCCTCCCTTACCACACACTCTGCCAGTAGACATATACAAACTAAAGGTGGCAATAAATCTTACTAATCAGAAGCAGTCAGAACCAGAGGTTGTGTCCAGAGAGAGAGAGAGAGAGAGAGAGAGAGAGAGAAAGTACTTACACTAGAATAAGTTGCACTGTAGGTGAAAAGCTAACGCAAGTGTGTCTGTATACCAGCCATCAATCATCAGAAGGCTAGTGCTTAACAATTCCTCATTTTTGTTATTTGTAGGTTACTAAGTAAACTATAAAATAATCACATTTTTTATATATGAACATTTTTTCCCACTCTGTACAAACAATTGTCTGATTTATGCTTAACTCCCCTGTTAATCGAATTACAATTTTTTTTCTTTGCAGCAGGCAGTTAATACCCATTATCAGTATAGTTGCTTCTAAATAAATGCATTTATGCTTGAAAGGTATGCAGGTGTGATCCATGAAAGTGAAACTGCTCTGAATTGGCACTAGCACAGTGTCAAAAGTGTTTGCTGAAAGAGTTATCAGCAAAGAGCTTATTTCTGTATAAATAATAAAATTAATTCTTCTAGCAAAGCATCACTTTTTTGCAGGTTGATGGGAGTGTAGGAGGTCACGAAGAACACATCCTTGTTATGGTGGAACTAAGCAGTAATTGTGAGCAGACAACACAGCAGCTGTCATTTGGGGCACCTCGCTACCACATACAGAATGCTATGGGCAAGGTTCCACTCCACAATTGTGCAGAAAATAACCAACAGACTTCTGTGATGTACGACGTGAATATGCAACACATTTCAAGCAATGGGAAAACATTTGCCTCTCCATTTACTGCAAACAGTCAAAGTGTCTGTCCAGCCAAAACCAATATGTTCAACTGTTCTGACGGACGCCCGAGCCTAACGCAGGTTCAGGTGCTCACTTTCTCGTCGGGCAAAGATGGTGTTTCAGCTGCTGGGCCAGCACACCTGTATGCCACTCAGCCAATGACGTCTGTCTCAAAAAGTGAAGGTCTTGTGGACTTAGTGCAGACAGAAAGGACACTGTTCAAAGATGTGTCCAGTGCACAGAGAGATGATCAACCGACCAAAGTGGATTTGTCGAGTGACAGAATTGCTTCTGTATCTTCTGATACTTTGCATCCCCAGTCTGTACATAGTGCATCTACCTGTGATACTGCCCCATGTTCATCTTTAGTGAGTGCTATCCCAGAAACTGGCAATGCAACATCAATAGTACCAGATAGCATTAGCACACAAATGATGTCCAGTATTCCTTCCGAACTACCCATTGAAATACCTACCTCATCAGAAGCTGTGTCTGCTATGAACTGTGATGAGAGTCAAGAAGTGCCCAACATTGAAGCCTCTGTGTTAGCTGCCAGTTCATCTGTTAATATGACAGATGAACTGGGAGACGATCTCAGCACAAACACATCCGATGACCTTTGCCTTGCTGTCGGTGTATCAGACTCAGTTTCTGGAAATACACCAGGGGTCATGCCTGCTGACATATCTGTAAGCTTGCCTACACAGATTTCTGGCTCTCAGTGTCCTACCATTTCCAGTGTTACAAATAACTGCCCTTCAAGTGTTTCCATTGACTTGGAAGCTGAAACACATAGTAGTACCTGTCAACTTCCCAGAAACAATTCTCCAGAGGTTTCTGGTATTGCATCTACGCTCGTATCACGTACAGTACATGCTGACACTCAGTGTGATATTTTGGCAGAATTATCAGGGGAGAAACAAGACATTTCCAGTGGTGTGTGCACTGTCGCGTCAGAGTCAGAAACTGTAACCTCAACACACTTAATGCCCAGTAGTATTACTGCTCTACCTGTGTCTATGGATCAACCTGAAGACACAGCTGCTGCCTCGGGTACTGTGTCTCCTTTAAACCATGGCAGTGCTACAACTCTGCCTACATCTATCACGGACACATTTCCAGTTACAGAAAGTGCACTGCTTACAGAAATCTTGTTGCTTCCGAGACCCCAACAAGAAACTACTGTAGAACCTCTGCAGGCACGTTCCAGTGTGCCTCAAAGCGAGGCAGTAAGTCCATGTCCAGCAGCCAGTGATTCACTTCCTGCCCTACAGTCTGCCACCCCAGCGCAGCCAGTGTGCTCTGTACAGACCTCCACAGTTGCAAATAGTGCCTGCAGAACTAATTTCTCCACCATAAGCCTTGTTGCACCAAGTAGTATTCCTGCTCCCTTACCTCCACCTTCGGCACCTGTTTCTGTACATAATACCTCATCAGTTGCTGCCTCATCTATAGCCGATCCACATACTGTTTTCATTGCAACAGCTGCTGTCCCAGTTACGAGGTCTCCCACAACATCTGCCGTAGGTTCTACAAAATTTCAGAATGGTGCTACTGAGATATTTTTTATTGAAGAAGAGGATCAGACCTTAGCTACAGCAATGGCACTCACACCCGTAATTGAGTAAGTACCTAATTCACAATTATTCAGTATCAATTAAGAAAAATAGCTATTAAAATGTTTACTGCAATTTTTTTTTTATTCAATTGGGTTAAAGTTTACAAAACATTGTCCACACACACTGCTTGTGCGTGGTATAGAGCAAAAACCAAGTTCCTGTGTCAGCGTAATTAAGGACTGTTATAAACAAAGATACTGAAAAGCATAATAACCTGGGATTAAGAAAGAAAGTCTTCATTGCTGCAAAATGTACTGTAAGAATAATATGTGCTACACATCTACAATATCTTATAGTCATCTGCTTAAGGAGTTAGGCACTTCGACTACTGTTTCACAGTATATTTATTCCTCATGAAATTTGTTGTAAATAATCCAATGCAGCTTAAAAGGAACAGTGGCATACGTAATTACAATACCAGGAGAAAAAATGACATTCGTGACACCACAATAAGTTTGTCTTGGGTGCAAGAAGCATTGTATAATTCTGGAACCAAAATTTTTGACAACTTACCTAGTGATATAAAATGTCTGACAGAAAGCAAAGTAAAATTTGAAAACAAACCGAAAACATTTCTCCTTGACAGCTCTTGTTCCATAGAAGAATTTCTGTCATATTAATGTGTAAAATGTGGTGGGTAGGAGTTACTTAACTCACATATGTATATTATGACTCATTCCACATCATTAAGATTTATCATGTAAAGATCAATGGGACATGAAACTAATTAGCATTCTCTAAGATACACTACATCTCCTCCGTGTTCTGACAATTGCTCACATGATTTTACTGTCTATGTATGGAAATATGAGAGGCATGACCTGTCACTGATGAAAGAACAGTGTCAGAGATCAATTTCTAGATAGATGTCTTGTAATGCAGTTCTTTATAATTGTAAGTTGACTACCAGATATCACATGGTTGTTAATGTTACTGAAAGTCATTTTACATTTTGCAACAATTGCCTTAAGCTGCCAGTTCTATTTCCTTAGGTACCACCTTTTTTAGGTTTGATTTAACTGATTTTGATAGAACTTAAGTCTGTAAAAGAAACTTTTCAACTTGTTATCATTTTTATTCCTTTATTCCTGTTGTAGGTACAAAGAGACTGACAGTGAAGACAATGAAAATGCCTCATCACGTGGTGGGAAGTTTCGTTGTGAAATGTGTGAAAGGACGTTCAAACGACGAGCGAAGTTGAATGAACACATGGCTGTGCACAGGCAAGAGCGGCCATATGAGTGTGATCAGTGTGAAAAGAAATTTTTCCAGCGTTGGGATCTTACTCTGCACAAACGCTTGCACACTGGCCTGTTCCAGTGTGAGTTCTGCAACAAGACATTTCCTGTGAGTTGTAAGGCAGACTAATTTTTCATCTTTATTAAAACTAATAAACTTAATCAAAGAATTGAAATTCCGATTAGGAGCTTATTAAACGAAGTAGAGGAAATTTAGCAGTAATACTGCAATACTGCAAAATTAATAAACTTTTTATTTACTATCGACCCAGTTATTGGACGCTGCTAGTGAACTAAATATCTCAATTTGAACTTAGAATTAAAGATGTTATATTTTAGGTGGCATAGCTATTCTCTGGTAATGTTTTGGATATTGGTAATGTTTTGTATATTGGTATGTTTTGTATATTCATGTATTTGAATACTTACACTCCTCAAATCAACTTAGTGGAGAGTACTTTAGCACCAGTCCCACTTCCCATCTTTCCTTTTACATCTGCAAATGGTCTGTGGGAAGAATGATTGTTGGCAAGCCTCCATGTGAGCTAAAATCTCTCTAATTTTACCTTCACGGTCTTTTTGCAGATATACGAAGGAGGAAGAGATATATTTGTTGACTCTTCTAGGAGCATACACACTCAGAATTTTAACAGTAAAGCACACTGTGATGCAGAATCTCTCACTTACAGTATATCTGCCACTAGAGCTGGTTGTGCATTTCTATGCCACTTAATCAACCTGTAACAAAATGCACTGCTCTTCTTTGAAACTTCTCTACTTCCTCTGTTGACTCTATCTGTTTGGATCCCAGACTGACAAGCAGTCTTCAAGTATTGATCGAATGAGGTTTTTGTTAGGTAACTCCTTTGTGGATGAACCAAACTTCCTGAGGGCTCTTCCAGTAAATGTCAGTCTGGCATAATCTTACCTGCAGTATTATGTGGTCATTTTGCTTTAAATTGCTCCATATGCATTCTACTAGATATTTAATGGATGTGACTGCTGCAAGTGATCGTTGCAGTCATGTAATCATACAATAATGAGCGTTTCTGCCTATTTATGTGCAATATGTTGTGATTACTTATGTTGAGGGACAACTGTCAGTCCTTGAACCAAGTGCTGATCCTCTGTAGGTCTTGCTACAGTTTGCTACAATTCTTTGTATGTAACTGTATCATCCACGGGAACCCTCACAGAACTTCTAATGCTATCCAGTAGGTCTTTCATGTATTATATTGTAAGAAGTAAAAGTCCTATAACACTCTCTTGGAGTGAACCCAAAGTTATTTTCACATATGAAGTTTTTTCTCCAATAAAAATGAGATGCTTTGGTCTGTTTGCTAGGAACTCATCGGGTGCTCTGTATTCTCTACACTCGTATTTCATTCATTTGGCTGTGGTGAGGAACTGTGTTGAACACCTTTCTGAAGTCAAGGAACAAGGCATCAACCTAGGGTGCCAATATACACTGCTGTCTGGTCCTGATGAACAAACAAACTGAGCTTGGTCTCCCACATTCATTTTTGGAATCCATGTTGATTACTTCAGAGGAGATTTTCAGTCTCTAGAAATCTCATAATAAGTGAGCATGAAACATGTTCCAAAATTCTGCCACAGACTGATACCAGCAGTATAGGTTTGTAACTGTATGCATCTGTTCAACAACCCTTCCTAGAAACAGGTTGACCTTCACATTTTTCTGGAGCCCATATTGAAATTCTACATCTACGTCTACATCTACATCTACATCTACATCCATACTCCACAAGCCGCCTGACGGTGTGTGGCGGAGGGTACCCTGAGTACCTCTATCGGTTCTCCCTTCTATTCCAGTCTCGTATTGTTCGTGGAAAGAAGGATTGTCTGTATGCTTCTGTGTGGGCTCTAATTTCTCTGATTTTATCCTCATGGTCTCTTCGCGAGATATACGTAGGAGGGAGCAATATACTGCTTGACTCTTCGGTGAAGGTATGTTCTCAAAACTTTAACAAAAGCCCGTACCGAGCTACTGAGCGTCTCTCCTGCATAGTCTTCCACTGGAGTTTATCTATCTTCTCCGTAACGCTTTCGCGATTACTAAATGATCCTGTAACGAAGCGCGCTGCTCTCCGTTGGATCTTTTCTATCTCTTCTATCAACCCTATCTGGTACGGATCCCACACTGCTGAGCAGTATTCAAGCAGTGGGCGAACAAGCGTACTGTAACCTACTTCCTTTGTTTTCGGATTGCATTTCCTTAGGATTCTTCCAATGAATCTCAGTCTGGCATCTGTTTTACCGACGATCAACTTTATATGATCATTCCATTTTAAATCACTCCTAATGCGTACTCCCAGATAATTTATGGAATTAACTGCTTCCAGTTGCTGACCTGCTATTTTGTAGCTAAATGATAGTAGATCTATCTTCCTATGTATTCGCAGCACATTACACTTGTCTACATTGAGATTCAATTGCCATTCTCTGCACCATGCGTCAATTCGCTGCAGATCCTCCTGCATTTCAGTACAATTTTCCATTGTTACAACCTCTCGATACACCACAGCATCATCTGCAAAAAGCCTCAGTGAACTTCCGATGTCATCCACCAGGTCATTTATGTATATTGTGAACAGCAACGGTCCCATGACACTCCCCTGCGGCACACCTGAAATCACTCTTACTTCGGAAGACTTCTCTCCGTTGAGGATGACATGCTGCGTTCTGTTATCTAGGAACTCCTCAATCCAATCACACAATTGGTCTGATAGTCCATATGCTCTTATTTTGTTCATTAAACGACTGTGGGGAACTGTATCGAACGCCTTGCGGAAGTCAAGAAACACGGCATCTATCTGTGAACCCGTGTCTATGGCCATCTGAGTCTCGTGGACGAATAGCGCGAGCTGGGTTTCACACGACCGTCTTTTTCTAAACCCATGCTGATTCCTACAGAGTAGATTTCTATCCTCCAGGAAAGTCATTATAATCGAACACAATACGTGTTCCAAAATTCTACAACGGATCAATGTTAGAGATATAGGTCTATAGTTCTGCACATCTGTTCGACTTCCCTTCTTGAAAACCGGGATGACCTGTGCCCTTTTCCAATCCTTTGGAATGCTACGCTCTTCTAGAGATCTACGGTACACCGCTGCAAGAAGGGGGCCAAGTTCCTTCGCGTACTCTGTGTAAAATCGAACTGGTATCCCATCAGGTCCAGCGGCCTTTCCTCTTTTGAGCGATTTTAATTGTTTCTCTATCCCTCTGTCGTCTATTTTGATATCTACCATTTTGTCATCTGTGCGACAATCTAGAGAAGGAACTATAGTGCAGTCTTCCTCTGTGAAACAGCTTTGGAAAAAGACATTTAGTATTTCGGCCTTTAGTCTGTCATCCTCTGTTTCAGTACCATTTTGGTCACAGAGTGTCTGGACATTTTGTTTTGATCCACCTACCGCTTTGACATAAGACCAGAATTTCTTAGGATTTTCTGCCAAGTCAGTACATAGAACTTTACTTTCGAATTAATTGGACGCCTCTCGCATAGCCCTCCTCACACTACATTTCACTTCGCGTAATTTTTGTTTGTCTGCAAGGCTTTGGCTATGTTTATGTTTGCTGTGAAGTTCCCTTTGCTTCCACAGCAGTTTTCTAACTTGGTTGTTGTACCACGGTGGCTCTTTTCCATCTCTTACGATCTTGCTTGGCACATACTCATCTAACGCATATTGTATGATGGTTCTGAACTTTGTCCACTGATCCTCAACACTATCTGTACTTGAGACAAAACTGTTGTGTTGAGCCGTCAGGTACTCTGTAATCTGCTTTTTGTCACTTTTGCTAAACAGAAAAATCTTCCTACCTTTTTTAATATTTCTATTTACGGCTGAAATCATCAATGCCGTAACCGCTTTATGATCGCTGATTCCCTGTTCTGCGTTAACTGTTTCAAATAGTTCGGGTCCCCTACAAATGTGTAGGTGAGTAAGACCAGAATAAAATGACCATTTTATCATTGTTTTGTTCAAGACAACTTGCAAGTCAAGGACAGCTTAAATTTAGCTGAAGATTTTAGTGTTGATATCATTTATAGTTAAACAAGCGACCTACATCCACATCACATGAATACCACTAAGTATCTTTCGCCAGATGACTTGCCTGCCATAGTTGTAATTAAATCTGTTCTTTAGGAAGTCGGCAGTATCTTACGCCAGCCTCCTGATAGTGATAACTCGCACCAGCTCATCCTTACAGTGGGGTCGTTGTATGTGGTTCCAAGGAGCTCTGCTGTTCATCAGTAGTTGGTAGTGGCATCATTTTCACAATGGCGAGGGACTTAAAGTCATCATAGTTCAGCCAATTTGCATGAAAAATTTATAAAATACATTCATAAACCATTCTCATGACTCGTCTATCTGTTAATGAAAACTGTATCAAAATCCAGAGTAGTTCTTGAGATTAGTGTAACATACAGACGGAGACCATAGTGGGTGACTTTTATTTATATACTTATAGACCAGAAGTTAGAAGAAGATAGATGCAGTTCACTGAATGTTTAAGGATGCAATCATTTACCATGAATGATGAAAATGTGAAAATAAGCTGTTACAGTGCTGTTGTGAAACCAGAATGTCTATACACAAGTGAATGTCTTGTGTATAACCATAATGTAGATAAATTAGAAATACTAGAAAGGCAAAATTATTAGGAAAATATTAGTCCTGCGAAAAACTTGGGAAGGATGGAACTTATATTGCGATGATGAAAATGTGGAATACATATCATAAGTAATGCAAAAAAGAAGATTTTTTTTTGTTTTGTTTTTTTCATCTATATCAAATACAAAGCAATAGATTAACCAAGAAGATATTCAAATATTTGTGGGATAAGAAATCAGAAAGAAGCTGCAGCCATGAAGTAAAAAAATGATTTAGAAAAAAATAATATAAAACCTGAAGAAAGAATGCACAGATGTTTGTTTTTAGGGAAAAAGTATTGAATATTGAAGGTTTCCAAGGTAGAAGAGTGAAAAGAACTAGTATGAAGTGGCCAGAAGACAGGAAAAAAGAACAAAGTGCAAATGAAAGAGTACTAGAAGAGTATTTGAAATCAGTACATGATCCTCAATTGACCACCCATCCACTCTCCCCTACCCCAACCCACACCCTCTAAAAAACAAAAGAGAGAGGAGGAAGAGGTAACCTCATCGGCTCAACTTCAGGAACTTGAGACCACAATCTGTTTGCAACTTAGTGAACAGGTTGTGATATGTGCCTAGACAGCCTGGTCAATAAGACCGTTGCCTACGAAAGGCGAGTTTCTGATTTACACTCTCACTGCAACACACAGTTTTATTGGGTCAGGGAGTTACTCTTTAAGATTTGGGTACAACATGGCCCATCCACTTGAAGAACAAAATGGTGCTCCGGCATGGGACCAGTGTCAGACACACTATCGTGGAGGAACAAGAAGAGATTGGAAAAGGAATCAAGAAATAAGAGTGAGAATGGGCATTATAAGTGGCATTGTCGAGACAATTGAAACAGAATGACTGAGGTGGCATGGACACATTAAAAGAATGTGGCCCAGCAGAGTAATAGAGTGGCACCCCTTGAAAAAAGAGAGTGAGGATGGACTAGGTGAAATTGAGTAATGGAAGTTAAAGAAGCCATTGAAGACTGGTGACGTCCAAGTGTGTGTGTGTGTGTGTGTGTGTGTCACATAAGTTTTCACCACATGTCATGCTTGATTAATTGTAAAATCCTTTAATGAGTGTTTCTGTGAAGATCAAATAGGAAAAAAAAATGTAAGTTTACTGAATAGTGAATGAAAAACTTTTTGTTTATTTCACAAGGGAACAACTTCAGACGTAAATAAACAATGTTGATGAAACTTTGCAGGTATGTAGGGGGGCCAAAATAATGAGTACCTATTTTTTCTTTTATGCCAATTTCACTTTTACGGAGTAAAACAAAGGCTGAAAGGTAATTTACCATATTGATTTCAGAGAGAATACCTTCAAAATCATGATATATAAAAAGATGTGTTTCATATAAAAGTTGAAATGTAATTAACATTCTTGAAAACTGTATAATCATCTTTTGTAGTGGTGTAAAATTTTACAAAATACCCGCATCACCATTAATTAATTTTGAAAATTCGAAACTTTTGTTACAGCAGAAATTAAATAATTTTTCATGGCATGTAGATCCCTATGTAATAAAGCTGATTCCTAATATATCATTTTGTGAAAATAAACTGTGCACAATGTGGTGTTGCAGTATTTTAAACATACCTAATTAAAATATCTAAACATTCATTAATGTTCTAATTATTTGTATAACTTATTTTTGTTTTATGTTTTACATTGTTTTATGTTTTAAAATCTCTCTCTCTTTTACATGATTGAAAGTAACTCATTACTACAATACAAAATCATTTCTATAATGATTATCTGTAAAGAACATTTCTATAATGATTATCTGTAAAGAAATGCTTAATATGTAAGGTTTTTTCTTCACACATAATACACATGACAGACAGCATGACATAAAACACAATTCAGCAGACTTCTCAAATTGTGTGGCTGGCGATCCTCTAAATATCCTGAATTGTATCAGGGACATTTCAGGAAACTGGGAAACCTCAACGAACAGAATTGATTGTATACTTGTCGTTGCAGCTTGATTAAGTTGTTTCTCAAATAGTATTTGACATTATAATCATGTTAGTAGAACTAGGTGTGAAATTTCACAAAGTTCTTCAACGTCAAAGCCACGTACACCCAGTGGCTGTATCTGCCCTATCGAGCCTTTTGGGATCACCAGATGAACAAGTTCATTGTCCTCAGGTAGGAAGCTCAAAATTGTTCTTTCACATTGACGACACGAAGAATCTCACAGTTGTACAGATTTTTCTCCTGCACTGTGAAATAAAACTATTTCAAGTATCTTTTGATGTAATCAGTCATTAGTTTGCCAGATTCTGATGCCATCACAAGAACACTTGGGGTTCAGAAAGAGACTGTTGAATTCTTAGTCCAAACTTTCCATAAGTTTATGAAAAAAGAAATGTTTTGAGCACCATAGCAGGGAAAAGGAACTAGTCAATGGGACAGGTACAGCTGTTGGACACACAGGGCTTTTGATGTTAGAAGAACATTGTGAGAAGGTTTGTCACATCTATTTCTGCTGAATGATTATGATGTCAGTCTCCACTTGAGAAACAGTATAATCAAGCTGCAGTGACTAGTATATAATCAGTTCTCTTCATCAAGGTCTTCAGATATAGTGAAATATACCTGGTACACTTCAGAATATTTATTCGATTGCCTGCCACAATTTGAGAAGCCTTCTGAATTTTGTTTTAGGTCATGCTGTCCATCATGTGTATTACGTGAAGAATTTTCATTCATTTTATGTGCATAGCATAAAAAAGTTAAGTTTTAAGCATTTTTTTGACAGATAATCATCAATTCAAACCATGTTAATGAATTATTTATTATTTCCAGTCAACGTAACACACATATGTGAAACGGTAAACTTAAAAAGGAAAAAATGAATTTAAAATGCAAAATAACAATTTAAAACACAAAAAAACAAATATAAGTATAATAATGAATGTTTAGGTACTTTAATTAGGTGCAATCAAAATACTCTGCCAGCACAATGTGTACACCTTATTTTAACAGAATAATATTTTGGAAACCACCTTTATTAGACATGGATGGATGCAGTGTGGAAGCTTCCAGATTATTACAGAAGTTGAGTATACAGTTTTCAAGAATGTTAATTATAAGTCAACTTTTATATGAAATACATTTTTTATATATCATAGTTCTGAAGATATTCCCTCTAAACCTAATATGCCAAATTACCTTTCAAGGTGTGTTTTACCCCTTAAAAGTAAAATTGGGGAAAAATGAAAACATACTTATTGCATTATTTCCACCCCTGTACATACCTACCAAGTGTTGTGAAGATTGTTTATTTACACCTGGGAATGTTGCCTTGTCAGTGCATCAAACATGTACAAAGTAAGGCCCCAGCAGGAAAGTAAGGAAATCTGTAAGAGTCTGAAGATGGATTTGTAATAAATCCAAAACAGGTAATGGTTTGATTTAAATAAACATTTTTGAACCATACTTTTGGTTAGTTGTTGTTTAAATTATAAACCATAAAATTCGTGACAGATTCAATATTTGTCTTTACACCAGGGCAGGACTTGAATCCAGAATTTTGTCTCTCATGGACAGTAGAGTTATTTGAATCGAGACCTGACAGATGAATTTTGCTAATTTGTAGTAGGGGCACTGTCAAAGAGACAAGCAGTTAGCGCTTGAAATTTGTATGTATATATAATGGGCATTGATAAGTACCATTAATTTAGTAACAGGGTGTATACAACCTGGGAGATCCAGGAAAAACCTGGGAATTTTTTCATCCAGGAGAAAACCGGGAAAAACCCGGAAATTTTTTAGAATTCCAGGAATTTTTTGTTGTTTTAGTTTTCAGTTAAAGTTTTTGTAATTTTGACTGGAATGAATCGATACTCTAACAAAGGATATTACTGTATCCCGCTACTGCAGAATAATACTGCAACAATAAAACGTGAACGAGAAAAAAAAAAAAAATAAATAAAACATAAATCACAAAGGAAATGTGGCATATACAACAACAAAACACAGTGCTCATACAAGCGTTTGCCAACAGCAAAATGTGTCAAAGGCTTTAGGAAGACTATGCAATGCTTCATAACAGCAAATTGCCTCTGATGAGCATGACGTCACAACTGTTTAGATTCGTTTTCGCCGTTACAAGCGTGCTCATGCGCATGCGCAGTTGAGTGGTGTATGAATAGTTGGGTTGTTGGATTGGGTTGATTTGGGGGAAGAGAGCAAACTGTGAGGTCATCGGTCTCATCAGATTAGGGAAGGATGGGGAAGGAAGTCGGCAGTGCCCTTTCAAAGGAACCATCCCGGCATTTGCCTGAAGCGATTTAGGGAAATCACGGAAAACCTAAATCAGGATGGCCAGATGTGGGATTGAACCGTTGTCCTCCTGAATGCGAGTCCAGTGTGCTAACCACTGCGTCACCTCGCTCGGTATGAGTAGTACCTTCTCCCGTTTCTGGCTACAGAAATGGGGCTGTTGGCTGTGTAAACAGTCGCAGCAAGCAGCTAGATGCATCTGGGAAAAATTTTACTGTCGCGCCCAAGCTGCCAGATTCACGCGTGCGCAGCGGGCCCGGATCTATGAGTAAGGAAGGGGGGGGGGGGGGGGCAAATTCATATTCTTGAGGAGAAAAAACCTTGTTTCACCAAGCGCCTAGCATCCAGCGCACGTTGGTCTATCGATTACTCATATGAGTTTGGTGCGCATCCCTGTTGGTTTTTGAACACACTCTGCAAGTTGATTTCTGAATGAATCATAAACTGCGTGGGGTAGCCGTGCGGTCTAGGGCGACTTGTCACGGTTCACGCGGCTCCCACCGTTGGAGGTTCGAATCCTTCCTCGGGCATGGGTGTGTTTGTTGCCCTTAGCGTAAGTTAGTTTAAGTTAGATTAAGTAGTGTGTAAGATTAGGGAGTGATGACATCAGCAGTTTGCTCCCATGGTTAAATAAATAAGTTGATTTTTGAATGCGTGCATAGTGTTCATGATGTCTCTGTCAGGGGAATCCTCGCCGCATCTAGAAATAATCTTTCCTGCAGGCAAAAGGGGACCGGGCTATACAAGCTGAGTGGAGTAAAGCCGAATGAGTGAACACCAATCGCTGTCTGATTATGTTGTTGATTTGGTTTGCGAATGACCAGTGTTGTTATAATTACTAGGGAAATCCATAGATTCAGACTACCTAAGTGGAAATAAACGACTAACAGGAATAACAGGTAAGAAAGATTACCGTATTTACTCGAATCTAAGCCGCATGTTTTTTCTGGTTTTTTGTAGTCCAAAAAACCGCCCGCGGCTTAGAATCGAGTGCAAAGTAAGCGGAAGTTCTGAAAAATGTTGGTAGGTGCCGCCACAACTAAGACCTGCCGTCGAATATATGTAGTGCTACACAGGCATGCTTTGCAGGCACAAAGATAAATACTGGCGCCGAAACTTCTGCGTTAGTAAATAAATTTTAAAAAACATATTGTTCATCTTTGAATGTAGCAGCATTTCAATGTACTACGAAAATCCGACTGGCAAGACTGTTTGGGATGCTTGTCAATATGGCCAACTCTACACCCTGAATTTTTTCCTACCTGTGAGATGATTGCTAATAGGAACTTTTATCTATTGTGAATCACATGCAGTATTCTCTTCACCGTAAGAATAATACGAATATAAACATTTTGCCATGTATTGTTTCGTGTTTGCTGCTATCTCATTTAAATCTTGTCTGTCTAATAAACTACAAAACTAGAGTGAGACAACAGCAAACGCGGAAGAATATACATATCGTGTCTTGTTTATATTCGTATTATTCGTATTCCTAATAGTGATACATTCAGAAATGAAGCACGACAATTGACTAGATTTTTAAATCTAAGATGACTCTAATTTCTGTGCAGAATGTAATGTACTAAAGAGGCTTCTGCAAAAATTTTCAAACGGAGAAAAATTTTCGCTAAACTCTCGTTAAGAACATCTTCTATCATACGCAGTCTATTATTTGTTTCTTGATGATTATCGAAGAAAGCAGCAGTGTAAGTAACAAGAAATAGCAGTCTCTTGCTATTGTTTCGCTAATGAGACGATTCCTCTCTTTTGTTTTTTAATTGTAAGCGGCGGTAGCGTGCACAAAAGCAAGCCATGCCGCGAGTGGGGACAGGTCGTAAACACACAGTATCAGAATGCGACAAACAATGCATGACACATTAAAATAATACATTTTCAGCTTCGAGTAACATAAACACCTATAACAAAGAGAACAGCATTTATCAGATCAAAGAAAAATAAGCAGTCAATTCAAACCAGAGGAAGCACGTGAAAAAGAATGGGTACCCGTATAAATACGGACAGAGTGTCTGACGCATAGCAATGGCTACCTGGTAAAGCTTAACTACTAAGCTTATGACTCGAACCAAACTACGACCTAAATTGTGTCTCATATTACAATGGACCAACTTTGTTTTGATTTGGTGGTGCGGCCTAAAACTTTTCTCTCCCCTTGAATTTCGAGTCTCAAATTTCAGGTGCGGCTTAGATTTGGGAAATTTTTTTTTTCGAGTCTCATTTTTCAGGTGCGGCTTAGATTCGAGTAAATACGGTACATATTATCTTCTCGATGTATCCAGGAAAATGAAAATTTGTCAGAAATTTTTTGGGCAGGTCGCTACACCAGTAAGGGGCCAGTTGCACAGTCCCCGTGTAGCAGCCGCTTAAGTTCTATTCTGGAAGTAGAGTGGAAAATGGTTTGTAGGAACATAACAACGCCTAACCGGAGAATAATCAGGGATAACTAAACCGGTGATTCTGGCAGGGTTAGTGAAGTTAACCGGCGAATAAGTTTTGACAAAGGCAGGAATAGTTCCAGAATTAGTCATGACAAGATTGTTTGTTGGAACAAGGAAGGAGAAGAAACGGAGACATCACACAAATTAGGGAAGAATATGACGATTCCAAATTCATTTAAAAATCTCGTACTTTTCGATCTCGTGCTTGAGAAACTGGCGCTTATGAATGACATGTGAAGCTGTTTTCTAACATAAAGCTTTTTGCTTGTAGTAGGCCTAATAGGCATTTTATGTTGACCTTCATGAATTATATATTCTGTCGTGTTATAAAAATGATCATTTGTGCCAAAACAGTCTCGTTTATTTGGTGTGTGTTACAATTTCTGCAGTGTTAGAAAGGCCAATTTTGTTTTATCTAGCAGATATTGACAAAATAGACGCAATCAGATGGAGAAATCACACCAGTCTTGAGTATTATTTGTATTAACAGCTTATGCAGTATTAGACAACAATATTTCAATTTTTCATGTAGCAGAACGTTTGACGAACTTTGAGGTAATAGATTCTTTCGCAGAAAGGAAAGCACGCCATGTAAAGCTATAGCAAGATTAGAGAGAAAACAATGCTAGGAGCTAAGGATTGAAGAAATGTGTACTGTATTGTTTGTCTATTGTCTTTACTGGTTTTATGTATCCTATATTTAATTTTATGTCACCCAAAACAGAAAGTTATTAGGTAACAGGCAATAAAGAGTGAAAATTTTCTTAAGAGTTCTTGTCCTCCTGATTACAAGGGAGCAGGAGAGGCACCACAGGAAATTTTAATTTCCACTGTCCTGAATGTAGTTTGATGGCATCCGGTACAAAACATACACGTTTCAATTCCACGGAGCGAAATACAGTGACTTGCGATAGAAGAATGCTGTGTGAAGAGGGGTGGCACTGCACTCTGGCACGCTTAAGACCAAATTTCCTCGAACATATACGTTTTATGTATCAGACACCTCTGGTTCGGAAATGTCGTAGATCCTGGGCTGATGCTCAGAGCAGTCTGAGTTATAGTGGGGAAGTGTGTAGTCTCCATGTGACCCGTGTTTACATTTAGTGATTATGCTGTTTCCTGTTCATTTACTGCTCTGACATCAAATGAAAATAAAATGGATTTCTGTGGCCGGGAGCTATCAAGTGAATTAAAATACATTCGCCTAATTATGGAAGGCTAATATAAGTTGTTGGTTTCAGATTTCATTTTATTTCCACTTTTCTGACAGCCATGCATTAATCGCCTTGTAGAACAATGAAGTGTGTCGGTTTGCTAAAACAATTTGGTTTTTATTAATCTTTTACACTGAGGCAGTCAATGTGTTTGAAACGAAGTGTTTAGCTCCACACTATTGCCTAATTTCAACTGCTCTCTGCATTTCAAGTGAACGTTTGCATCTTCAAGTACATATGGCATTATGCCATAATAAAGAATCAAAAATGAGTTAATACATACTGGTACTTCAAGAAAATTTACATCCCTAAATCCACACTGAAAAGCTTGATATTAGGTCGAGGCCTACTTCATTGGTAATATGGACATAATAATGTGCTCTTTAAGTATGCACTTCAAATGTGCCATTTTAGTATGGTTCACAAAAATTCGATGCTCTTGCAGTATCCTCTGATGTCTTTTATGAAGTAGTGAAGTAGTTTTACACGTACAAACATACAGGCTTCCTGCGTCATAGCAGCTGCCAAAGTGCGGTGACGCCTGTTATCTGGCACTTTCTCACTACTGAAACAAACCTGTTTCTAACAGGTCGCGGGAAAATATTGCGAATGGTGCTTTGAAAAGCATTACTTTCAAAGTAAATTTCATTTTATGCAAGTTGAACTATGTGCGAGAATGTACGATGAATTTCTTAAATCACAGAGCGTATGATGATGAGCCATTTAGGAGTATTTCGAGCCCAAAAGATCAGACATTCATGTCGTTATTATGAGCAAATTGATATAGTGCTACAGGAAGCTCTCTCCTCTGCGGTAGCCAATTTATTTGTGGAAAACTTTAGAGGACAAGTCACTGGACTCGGCCAAAAATTTTACTGGCACATCTGTGTGATATGTCTTAAAGTGTAACGCGCGCAAAAAATATTTACATTATATGTGAAAGCTTAGCTTCTCTTGCAGCTCATTAACCTTAGAGACCAATAAGCTTTTCTTTTCTTGTAGCAACACTGTGTATATTAATTTAAAACATTAACTTCTCTTGTTTGTGTATCCGCACTACTTAACAGTGATGTTGCTATTGGCTGACTACATCACGTATCCTGTGGTGTGAATATCCGCTGTCATTGGCTGGCGGGATCATGTGACATAGGCTATGACTGGCTTATAAAAGCGCATCACAATCTCGATTACAATGGTTCAGAAAGTAACATGCGGGGCTTTGGTTGAATTTGAATTTATAATTTCGTAATACGAAAATATGCAGCGTACATGTTGCTGCTCATCTAAAATCTTTCCAAAAGGAGTTTTCTTCCCCGAGTTTCGGTTTCTATAGTGCCCGGAAATTCTACGCCCGTGTATAAACAGATAACCATTCAAAGAATTGATAAGTTTTACAGTTACGAAGGAAAATATACGGTCACTTAATAATACGGAAAAAGTGTGTTTTCATCCGGGACAAAGTGTATTTTTAACCGGGAAATCCGGGAAAAATCTGGGAATTTTTTTTCCTTGTCCGCGTATACACCCTGAGTAAGTAATTTAAGGAGTAACGGCAACAACTCACCAAATAGTTGAGGCACAAAGTTGTCAGTAGGAACAGAAAAGACAGAGAATATTCTTAGCTTTTGTACGAATCTTTCATATGAAAGCTAACAACTGTCATGTCCTGGCACAGGTGGAACACACAAATACAGAGTTAGTGAGGCCTGAATAGCACAATTGGAACACTGAGTTTGTTTTGATGTTTTAATTACTCTAATCAAGCGTTGCAGCAGAGATGAGAGGGAGTAGGACCTGTTGGTTGCTTGGTTTGGCATAGCTGACTGGTGGAAAAGAATTGGTTTGGCAGGAATGAGCTGTTGAAGCAGCAGGTAAATAATTTTCTTTAAATGTATTTATTTATCTCTAAACACATTGACGTGGGGTGTCTGATTAGTTACCCTTTATTATACTTATAGTCATACAGGTTCCTATAAATTCATTCAGAATCCCGCCTCAGGACCCTACTCTTACTATATATGAGCTGCAACTAATTTCATAGATGAATGCTCTTACTGTCATTCATTCTGTAAACTACTAACTCCCTGTCCCCTTGACCCAATTCACTATTAACACTTGGCCTTACAGGAGACAAGTATTAATCAGTGACTTGTACCTGGTATTAACTGAAATGTTCAGCAGATAGCTATTTGAGACAGAGACTAGCTTTCTGTTCAACACTGCTCCAGTGAAAACATAAAGTGCTACTTATGTATCCGTTGTAGTCGTGTCCACCAGAATATTACATCGTCTTCTTATAGAGCTTCTGAAGCTCCATCAGTAACTGCTGTTAGGCTTTAACCCTGCCCAGTGACTGTTTGACCCTCAAGTGGGCGTACCTCTTTTTATAACACGAGCGTACGTGCGGCATACTTTGCACATATGTGAAGAATACATGTCTTTATGTTACCTAGGTAAACATGTATGAGCAGAATCACATTTTACTCTTAGTTTAATTAAAATGAACTTACATTATATGAGCTAAATCACTGTTTAGTGAAACAATAATAAAATCAACTTTCATTGTATCGCTCTGACACTGCGTACAAGTGGTACCCCACAATAATGACACACTTGAAGCATTAAACAGCGCAGTTGCATCAGATCATAGCCAAGCACTTATTCGGTTGCTAGTTATCTCGTTGACAACTGCCTGATTGTGGCCACTAGTTCGAAATCTGGATCATTTTATTGTATGGATTGCAAGTTTTTCTTGCCAGCGCACTGTTTATTTTATATTACTGTTGTTCACTTTGACGCATGACAGCACAATTTAACAGTGTGGTAGCTGAAGCAGTAATGAAGGAATGGGTATGGTCTTCCAACTTTTACACAACATTTCAATGGTACAAAACAGTGTTATTTCTGGTTGGCGCACTTACCATAGGTACACCCACTTGAGGGTTAAATTCAGAGAAAGCAACTGATTTACAACTTACTGCAGACAGGGACTTGTAAAAATACCCCATAAGTACATACAAAAGAAATCATTTTATTCACAATAATATTTAATTTGCTATTAAAGATGCACATAGAACACTTCATCTACATCTACATTTATACTCCGCAAGCCACCCAACGGTGTGTGATGCAGGGCACTTTACGTGCCACTGTCACTACCTCCCTTTCCTGTTCCAGTCGCATATGGTTCGCAGGAAGAACAACTACCGGAATGCCTCTGTGCACGCTCGAATATCTCTAATTTTACATTCATGATCTCCTCGGGAGGTATAAGTAGGGGGAAGCAATATATTTGATATCTCACCCAGAAACGCACCCTCTCGAAACTTGGACAGCAAGCTACACCACGATGCAGAGCATGCCTCTCTTGCAGAGTCTGCCACTTGAGTTAGCTAAACATCTCCATAATGCTATCACGCTTACCAAATAACCCTGTGACGAAACTCGCTGCTCTTCTTTGGATCTTCTGTGTCTCCTCTGTCAACCCGACCTGATACAGATCCCACACTGATGAGCAATACTCAAGTATAGGTCGAACGAGTGTTTTGTAAGCCACCTCCTTTGTTGATGGACTACATTTTGTAAGGACTCTTCCAATGAATCTCAACCTGGCACCCGCCTTACCAACAATTAATTTTATATTATCATTACACTTCAAATCGTTCCGTACGCATACTCCCAGATATTTTACAGAAGTAACTGCTACCAGTGTTTGTTCCGCTATCATATAATCATACAATAAAGGATCCTTCTTTCTATGTATTCGCAATACATTACATTTGTCTATGTTAAGGGCCAGTTGCCACTCCCTGCACCAAGTGTCTGCCTGCTGCAGATCTTCCTGCATTTTGCTGCAATTTTCTAATGCTGCAATTTCTCTGTATATTACAGCATCATCCGCAAAAAGCCGCATGGAGCTTCCGACACTATCTACTAGGTCATTTATATATATTGTGAAAAGCAATGCTCCCAAAACACTCCCCTGTGGCACACCAGAGGTTACTTTAATGTCTGTAGACGTCTCTCCATTGAGAACAACATGCTGTGTTCTGTTTGGTAAAAACTCTTTAATCCAGCCACACAGCTGGTCTGATATTCCGTAGGCTCTTACTTTGTTTATCAGGCGACAGTGCGGAACTGTATCAAACGCCTTCCGGAAGTCAAGGAAAATGGCATCTACCTGGCAGCCTGTATCTAGTATTTTCTGGATCTCATGAACAAATAAAGCGAGTTGGGTCTCATACGATCGCTGTTTCTGAAATCCATGTTGATGCCTACAGAGTAGTACAGTGGCATGATACGCGAGCAAAAAACATGTTCTAAAATTCTACAACAGATCGATGTCAGAGATATAGGCCTATAGTTTTGCGCATCTGCTCGACGACCCTTCTTGAAGACTGGGACTACCTGTGCTGTTTTCCAATGATTTGGAACCTTCCGTTCCTCTAGAGACTTGCGGTACACGGCTGTTAGAAGGGGGGGGCAAGTTCTTTTGCGTCTCTGTGTAGAATCGAATTGGTATCCCGTCAGGTCCGTGGACTTTCCTCTGTTGAGTGATTTCAGATGCTTTTCTATTCCTTGGACATTTATTTTGATGTTCACCATTTTTTTGTTTGTGCGAGGATTTAGAGAAGGAACTGCAGTGTGGTCTTCCTCTGTGAAACAGCTTTGGAAAAAGGTGTTTAGTATTTCAGCTTTACGCGTGTTATCCTCTATTTCAATGCTGTCATCATCCCAGAGTGTATGGATATGCTGTTTCGATCCACTTACTGATTTAACGTAAGACCAGAACTTCCTAGGATTTTCTGTCAAGTCGGTACATAGAATTTTACTTTCGAATTCACTGAACGCTTCACACATACCCCTCCTTACGCTAACTTTGACATCATTTAGCTTCTGTTTGTCTGAGAGGTTTTGGCTGCGTTTAAACTTGGAGTGAAGCTCTCTTTGCTTTCGCGGTAGTTTCCTAACTTTGTTGTTGAACCACGATGGGTTTTTCCCGCCCCTCACAGGTTTACTCAGCACATACCTGTTCAAAACGCATTTTATGATTGCCTTGAACTTCTTCCATAAACACTCAACATTGTCAGTGTCTGAACAGAAATTTTCATTTTGATCTGTTAGGTAGTCTGAAATCTGCCTCCTATTACTCTTGCTAAACAGATAAACCTTCCTCCCTTTTTTTATATTCCTATTTACTTTCATATTCAGGGATGCTGCAATGGCCTTATGATCACCGATTTCCTGTTCTGCGCTTACAGAGTCGAAAAGTTTGGGTCTGTTTGTCATCAGTAGGTCCAAGATGTCTCCACGATTCAGTTCTCTGTTTAATTGCTTGAGGTAATATTCGGATAGTGCACTCAGTATAATGTCACTCGATGCTCTGTCCCTACCACCCGTCCTAAACATCTGAGTGTCCCAGTCTATATCTGGTAAATTGAAATCTCCACCTAAGACTATAACATGCTGAGGAAAATTACGTGAAATGTATTCCAGATTTTCTCTCAGTTGTTCTGCCACTAATGCTGCTGAGTCGGGAGGTCTGTAAAAGGAGCTAATTATTAACCTAACTAGGTTGTTTAGTATAACCTCCACCCATAATATTTCACAGGAACTATCCACTTCTATTTCACTACAGGATAAACTACTACTAACAGCGACAAACACGCCACCACCAGTTGCATGCAATCTATCCTTTCTAAACACCATCTGTGCCTTTGTAAAAATTTCGGCAGAATTTATCTCTGGCTTCAGCCAGCATTCCGTACCTATAACCATTTCAGCTTCGGTCCTTTCTATCAGCACTTGAAGGTCTGGTACTTTACCTATGCAGCTTCGACAGTTTACAATTACAGTACCGATTGCTGCTTGGCCCCGCATATCCTGACTTTGCCCCGCTTTTTTTTTCCACCCTTTGAGGCTGTTGCCCTTTCTGTACTTTCCCAAGGCCATCTAACCTAAAAAACTGCCCAGTCCATGCCACACAACCCCTGCTACCCGTGTAGCCGCCTGCTGGGTGTAGTGGACACCTGACCTGTCCAGCGGAACCCGAAACCCCACCACCCTATGGCGCAAGTCGAGGAATCTGCAGCCCACACGGTCGCAGAACCGTCTCAGCCTCTGATTCAGACCCTCCGCTCGGCTCTGTACCAAAGGTCCGCAGTCAGTCCTGTCGACGATGCTGCAGATGGTGAGCTCTGCTTTCATCCCACTAGCGAGACTGGCAGTCTTCACCAAATCAGATAGCCGCCGGAAGCCAGAGAGGGTTTCCTCTGATCCATAGCGACACACATCATTGGTGCCGACATGAGCGACCACCTGCAGATGGGTAGACTTCTGATTGAATTTGCGGTTAATGATAAAGGTGAATTTAGGATGAAATGTGCAGTTTACAACTACAACACTAGAAGTAAAAATAATTTCCCTGTAGGTCATGCATCCCTATCTATGGTTTAGAGTGGAACTTTGTGTCTTGATGCAAAATTATATAATAGGTCTGTCTTCGGTTTATTAGGAGAATTCTAGGAAACTGTAGCTCACCCATAAAGATGACCGTACACAGAACAGTTGTGAAAGCCATTCTTGAGTACTGTTCGAGTGTTAGGATCCCCACCAAGTTGGATTAAAGGAAGACACCAAAGCAAATCAGAGGTCTGGTGCTAGATATGTTACTGGTTGGTTCAGTTGACATGCAAGTATTATGGAAATGTTTTGTGAACTCAAATGGGAATACCAGAGGTAATATGACATTCTTACCATGATACACTACTGAGAAAATTTAGAGAACAGGCATTTATGACACTGTAGAACAACCCTGCTGCCACCAAATTACATCTTGTACTAGGGCTGCAAGGACAAGATAACATGAATCAGGGTTTGTATGGAAACATATAGACAGTCAGTTTCCCGTGCTCCATTTGCAGGTGGAAGAGAAAATGGAATGACTAATAGTACTTTGAGGTACCCTTTGCCATGAACTGTATGGTGTCTTGCAGAGTATGTATGCATATGTGGATTTTACCACAATGTTTGTACTGCGGTAAGTAAATTAGTCATATCCGTAATGTTTACAGCAACCAGGTTTTGACTTTGCCACTATATAGGCAACTGATAGTAGTCTGAGTAAGGTAATATAAGTACAGAGTGAGTCAAAAAGGACTTTACAATTTTGGAATGATTTAGAAATTTACTGAGACAACTTACAGAATCAGTAGATTTGTCATTTCGTAGCAAACATTCTGCCACCAGAAGTGCCAGCATAGTGCACAGTTAAAGTGGCTAATTTCACTGGTACGGAGCGTGCTTGCTGTGAAAGTTGTAAAGTCCTTTTTGATTCACCCTGTACTTTGTTTTAAGTGTTAGGTACAAGCAACAGCTGAGTAATAGAAGATGGGTTGCAGTTGCTGTTTTTCTGTTAGTACACACAAACTTATGTGAGCTAATTTAAAAGTAATTCACATAAGAATGGCCATGAGTTGACAAGCAGTAGTCACAATTTTTTGTTCTTATACTTTACAGAAGTAACCTTCACTGGTTGCCTGTTAATAGATAAC
Source organism: Schistocerca piceifrons (assembly GCF_021461385.2). Lineage (NCBI taxonomy): Eukaryota > Metazoa > Arthropoda > Insecta > Orthoptera > Acrididae > Schistocerca > Schistocerca piceifrons. The sequence continues at coordinate 268,392,841 of NC_060139.1, read as the reverse complement.
TGTAGTAATTCCATAGAGCCTTCAGCTCACCATCATAATGTCGTTTACAGAAATAATGAGTGAATAAATGAATCAAACCTGATTGAATATATAGGTACTGTACACTCAAGCTGTATTGAAACTGTGTACATTGCTAACTCTGCCGAATAATGTTCTGTTACTCCGTTCACTCCATCAGTGCTGGGTTCAGTGATCTCTTAGTTTAATTATGTGTTTTTAGGCTGGGCATGATAAATGGTACAAGAAAGTTCGTCCACATCTACATCTATACTCCACAAACCATTCTGACCCAAGTTGCTGGTCATGTGTGCGTGAGATGTGCTTGGTTGTGTGTATGAATGGTGTGTTTCTCTTTTGCTATTGAAGACTGTGGCCGAAAGTTTTATGTATGTGTCTTTTAATTGTGCCTGTCAGCACCTTAACATGCCTTCTTTACAGTAAGCAGAAATCTATTCAGTCTAGTGTTTGCCTTTCATAAGATTAGTTTCGTGTAATTGTTGCAATTTAAATCACCCTGTGTGAACATTCCCAGATATTTAATGAATGTGATTATTCCCTGTAATTGTTCAGGAAACATGTAATTGAGCTAACTGCTACCCTTCAGCAGGTGTCAATTCTTTGTAGGTCTTCCCTCATTTTGCTAGTTTTTTAGCGTTATGACTTCCTTACATGCAATGGCAACATCTTCAAACATATCTCTCTCTCTCTCTCTCTCTCTCTCTCTCTCTCTCTCTTTCTTTCTTTCTTTCTTTCTCTTTCTAATTTTTTTATTTTATTTTACATGTCTAGTTTGGTAGGAGCTAATTTCCATGACCATGGAACAAGTCATCACGTGAAATTAACACCAGAAAAATTAATAATAGATAATATAAAATTTATATGAATTCTATGCAAATGACAAGCTGCAGAGTGTATATGAACACAATCAACTACATAACAAAGGATTTGCTTAAATTTTTTCCAGGGATTCCCAACAGATTAGAAGCAGTGAGCCACGAGGAAATTCTTCAGTTTGGACTTGAAATTGCAAGGATTACTTCTAAGATTTTTTAAATTCTTGTGGTAGGTTATTGAAAATGGATGCGACAGAATACTGTTTGGCTTTCTGCAGAAGAGTCAACGAGGTGTGATCCAAATACAGATTGGACATCTGCCTAGTATTAACTGAGTGAAAGCTGCCAATTTTTGGGAATAAACTCGTATTGTTAATAACATTCAACATTAAAGAAATTATATGTTGAGAGGCCTTAAAGAAAGTATATGTTGAGAGTCCAGTGTCAGAATTACCAGACTTCTGAACAGAGGTTGGCAAGAGGTACACTGCATACTGTACGAACTGTTTGTTTCTGACCTTAAAAAACCCTTTACGAATGGGAATAGTTAACACAGAAGATGTGCAGTATGTCAGAAGTGAATGAAACTAAGCAAAGAAGTCTAATTTTCATGTTGAACTATCACTTATTGCAGTTACTTTTCTAATGATGGATATTGTAACATCCAGTTTTTGAATAAGATCGCAAACATGGGCTTTTACATGAAAGCTTACCATCAATCTAAACACCTAGAGATTTGGACTGTCCAGACTCTCTCTCAGAGGGCTCGCCACTCATTGTTGGGTTCGTGCTTGGCTACTGTGGGGCCCTTGCCTGTGCAGCATCTTTTCCCTTCCGTGCTGTATGTCTATCCTCTTGCTATTCTTTTTCCCCTTTCTTGGGGAACATGTCTAGGGTGTTTTTGGGAATGTTCTGCTTTGTCCCTAGCTACATAAGAACAGTCTCACGTCTGTGTTTGAGGCCTCCTCTTTTCCTTCTTCCTCCCTGTACACTCCTGAGTGCCAGCCCATGCATCTGGCACCTGACAGGTGACTGGGTAACGCATAATTCCCAGCCGCTGGTCAACAGGTGGGTTTGCACGTACCCCCTGGTACAGGCCAGTGCCAGGCAAGGGTGATTGTGTGAGCTGCTACCTTTCCAAATTGCCGATTGGTCCCTCTGTCAGGTGTTCAGGAGGTGTGGCCTGAGGTGTGAACAGTCACCTAAGGCAAGTGCACCCCCTGGTGAAGGCGGTCCCCAGTTGGATGGAGCATGCCATTGGAGATACTGACAGTCATGGGGGATTTTCTCGCATTGAGCCAATCATGCCGCTGCCTCTCGAGGTTGTCCCATGTATCTCGATGAGTGGACTGTCCAGGAGATCCAGGTAAAGAAAAAAGTACTGTACCCTGTTGCTCACAAGTTATTGACTAGTTGCAAATCCTGCTTTCTACCATCCGGCACTTACAGCACTGTTCTTGCTATATCTCGCTCTACAAAGGATGTGGCCACACAGACATGCGACCTCAAATTCACCACTGAGGTTGTGAAATTGCCCATTGTCATGGTAGTGTTGCCGTCTCCTCATCCAGCTGTGCAACAAGTCATCAGACTCTCGCCTCAGGGGGCAAAGTCACCAGTTACACAACTGGCCTTCAGAAATGACAGAAGGAATACTACTGTGAAGACTCCAGTCAGCCAACACCTGAGTCTTTCTCTTCTAACTGGAAAGGCTCAAAGAAGTCCAACGAAGGCAAACGGTCTTCTCCTTCGCTGATTCGAAGATCCTCTTTGACAGTGTGGCCACATGATACCCTCACTGGACTGACCTCCATGTCACTGGAGTGCACCACCAACCATTTTTCTGCACTGGACAGCAGAAGAAAGCCAATGCTTCTGTATACCTCATGGAGCAGTATCCTTCTGCCTCTGTACCCTGTAACAGCATGTCTTCACAGGCTGGCACTTGGCAGACGCCGAGGTGACACTCCTTTGTTTTTCCTTATCATAACTCTCCTTCAATGGAACATCGCGACCTTCGATCCAACAAAGACGATTTAAGGCTGCTCTTAGACTCTCAGTGTCCACTTGTTCTCTGCTTTCAGAAAACAAAATTACATCCTCACGACCGCTTTGAGCTTTGGCATTTCTTCCCTGTCCATTTTGACCTTCCCCCTGAGATCGGCATTCCATCTCTTGGGGGAGTCATGCTGCTCATATGGGATGACATTCATAGTCAACCCATCTCCCTGACTACCCGTCTTCAAGCTGTTGCAGTTCGCCTTTTCCTTCTTCACTTGACCTTTTCCCTTTGTACTGTTTACATCGCTCCGTCATTCAGTGTCACCAGGGCAGAATTCCTCCAGCTTATTGGGCAGCTACCTCACCCCTTTCTGCTGCTCAGTGACTTTAATGCGCTCCATCCCCTTTGGAGTTCACCCAGAACCTGTCCGAGAGGTGCCCTGTTGGCTGACCTTCTTAATCAACTTAACCCTTTCTGCCTTAACACAGGAGCTCCCACTTCCTTTCAGACTCCTCGCACACTTATTTCCATTTGGACCTATCCTTCTGCACTGCCCAGCTTGCCCATCATCTCGAGTGATCTGTTCTCTCTGACACATTCTCAAGCAACCATTTCCCCTATGCTGTCTGTTTGCTCACTCCTACCCCGCCTCCGTGCACACCCAAAAGGTAGCTTACTGCGGCCAACTGGAGGCTTCATTCCTTCCTGGTGACCTTTGACGAACAACATTTCCCCAGTTGTGATGATCAGGTGGAATATCCTACAAACATTATCCTTACCATCGCAGAACATTCTATTCCTCACACTTACTCTTTACCACACTGTGTCCAGGTCCCTTGGTGGACTGAGGTGTGCCACAACACAATTTGCACACAGAAATGTGCTCTCCGCATTTTTAACCATCGTCCTATGATGACAAACTGCATTCATTATAAACAGGTCCATGCACAGTGTAGTCACATTCTTTGGAATAGCGAAAAAGCTAGCTGGATTTGATTCACTAGTTATTTTAACAGTTCCACTCCCTCTTCCATCATGTGGGCCAACCTCCGATGGCTCCCCGAGACCAAGATTCATTCCCCAATTTCCGGCCTGACAGTAGCAGACAGATATCATTGTGGACCCTATTGCTGTCTCCAACAGCTTGTGCCGCCATTTTGCGGAGATTTCATGCTCCTCCCGCTATCATCCTGCCTTCCTCCATCGGAAACGAGTGGAGGCAGCTAAGGCAATACCCTTCTCTTCTCCAAATTGTGAGTCTTACAATGCCGTCCTTACTGTGAGATAGCGAGATCATGCTCTCACTTCATCCCAATCCTCCGCCCCAGGGTCAGACGCTGTTCACTTTCAAATGTTGCAACACCTTTCTCTTGCAGATAAGCACTTTCTGCTTAATACGTACCACTGCATCTGGGCACATTCCCCGTGAAGCCATTGTCATACCTATACCCCAGTAAGAACAAAAACCTTCCTTCTAGTTATTGCCCCATTTCTCTCACCAGCTGTGTTTGCAAGGTGATGGGACCTGTGATTCATGCCCAACTGGTATGGTGGCTTGAGTCTCGCAATTTGCTAACCACTGCACAGTGTGTATTTCAAGTACGGCATTCTGCAGTTGACCATCTCGTCACTTTGTCCACCCATGTCATGAATGGTTTTCTGTGGAAATCTCAGACTGTGGCCATGTTCGATTTGGAGAAAGCCTATGACATCTGCTGGAGGACTGGTACCCTCCATACTCTCTACATGTGGGGCTTCCATGGGTGCCTGCTCGTTTCCTTCAGGAATTTTTAAAAGACCAAGTTTTCAAGGTACATATCAGTTCTGCTGTGTTGGACACCTTTATACAGGAAAATGCCGTTTGTCAGGGTTCCACCCTGAGCATCATCCTCTTTGCTATCACCGTTAACCGTATAATGGCTCGCATTCGGGAGGACGACGGTTCAATCCCGTCTCCGGCCATCCTGATTTAGGTTTTCCGTGATTTCCCTAAATCGTTTCAGGCAAATGCCGGGATGGTCCCTTTGAAAGGGCACGGCCGATTTCCTTCCCAATCCTTCCCTAACCCGAGCTTGCGCTCCGTCTCTAATGACCTCGTTGTCGACGGGACGTTAAACACTAACCACCACCACCACCTATAATGGCCTGTATCCCACCGGGCATCTGTGGTTCCCTTTTCGTTGACAATTTTGCCGTCTCTTGCAGTTCTCCACGGACTTGTCTCATCGAGTGGCATCTTCAGCGATGCCTCAGTCGTCTTTACTCATAGAGCATCAACAATGGCTGTAGTTTTTCCACTGACAAAACCGTTTGTATAAATGTCTGGCAGCACAGTTGGTTTCTTCCAGTGTGTTTACATCTTGGGCCTGTAGCTCTTCTGTTTGTTGAAACTACAAAATTCCTGAGGCTCATGCTCAATAGGAAACTTTCTTGGCCCTCCCACGTGTCGTACCTGGCAGCCCGCTGCGTGCGGTCCCTCACTGTTCTGTGTGTCCGCAGTGATACTTCCTGGGGTGCATATCGAACCACCCTCCTCCGTTTGTACCGGTCCCTTGGTAGACTATGGGTGCTTTGTTTATGCATCTGCACATCCGTCCCTCTTACGCTATCTCAATACTATTCACCATCATGGCATCCGTTTGGCCACTGTTGCATTTTACACTAAGCCCAGTTGAGAGTCTTTATGCAGAACCTACCGAACTACTGCTGTCCTACTGCCATGACTTTCTCCTCAGCAGATATGCATGCCGTTTTTCTGCCATGCGTGGCCACCCATCCTATGCCTCCTTCTTCATTAACTCCCTTGATTGCCAGTATTGGGCGCATCCCTTTTCTCTGTTGCCTCTGGTAGTTCGCTTTTGGCTGTTGCTCCGGCAGCATAAGTTCATGCTCCCCGCAACTTTCTTGGTGGATGTGAGCCCTTGACCACCTCAGCTTTGTGCGGTGGTCGGTGTTCACCTGGCCTTCATTTGCTTCCTGAGGACACTACTTCAGCCTCGCTCTATCACTTTCAGTTTCACGACCTATGTATAGAACTTCGCGAAGGTATCTTTGTGTACGCTGGTGGCTCTTGAACTGACCATGGTGTCAGGTATGCCTTTGTCATTGTCTCCAACGTTTTTCGGTATTGGCTTCTGGAACACTGCTCAGTATTTATCGACCTTTCTGCACATCTCTGTTTTCAGCAGTCTTCTCTTCCATCGATTGGGATTGACATGTAGTCGTTTTTAACTCTTTTCTTTGTATTCGTGTTCTACAGTTTTGACATGGGTGCAGATGACCCTAGTTGTTTTCGCTCCCTAAAACAAAAACAAAACAAACTGTCCAGGCTCACTAATCATGTATCCACTCTGTGGAATCAAAATGTCAGCTTTAGTTCAGTTGTGTTTTAGAAACAGTAAAAATTGAATCTTACTGTGATTTAGCGTCAATAGATTTTTTACAAGCTATGAACTTATGTCTTGAACTGCACTGTTTGATACATTACCTATGTTGCAATCAACACCCTTCTCTACGAAGCTACTGTCATCAATGAACAGAAATATTTTGGAATCACCTGTCATATTAAAAGGCACTCTCTCTCTTTTTCTCTCTAGTGAACCTGGCAATGCTTCATGAATGCTAAATATACATGGGAATTGTAAATACATCTAATGCCCTTCTCCCCATCTCTATCTGTCCATCTCCTCCTCCCCCTCAATTTGTCCCTCTCTCCATCTCCTCTTCTTTTCCCCTCTCTCTGTCCATTTCCTTCTTCCCCCCCCCCCCCCCCCCCCCCTCCATCCCCCCCCCCCTCTGCCCATCTCCTCATTTATTCTCTCTGACCCTGAGGCTTGTTTATGATTACTGCAACCAAAACCATGATTGGAAAATGAAAATCAGTTGGGATCATTAATATAAGGAGTGCAGGAGAGGCCTCTCCAGCTGCTGTATCTTTGAGGATTGTAGCTTCAATAACAACCTTTTTCACAGTTTTAATCTGTGAACTGGCTAGGATTGCAAAGTTTCAGATTCCATAGTAGTATTCTAATCTTGACTAGATAGCCCATAAGTACTACTTCCCTCTTAAAATTGACTGTGACAAAGAAAACAAAACAGCGCACTATTGTGTACACAATTTTTATTTAAAGTCTACATATATAAAAGGCAATGTGCTAATTGATTGACTGACTGACTGATTGATTGATTCATCACCACTCAGCCAAAACCGCTAATGAGAGAAACTTGAAATTTGGAGAAGGTGTTCGCTACGAAATGACACAGCTACTGATTCTGTAAGTTGTCTCAATAAATTTCTAAATCATTCCAGAATTGTAAAGTCCTTTTTGACTCACTTTGTACTTATAGTACTTTACACAGACTACTATCAGTTGCCTATATAGTGGCAATGTCAAAAGGTGTCATTTAAGGAGGGATTTTTTTTATTAAGACGGGATTTTTTGAAATTCGACCCCTAAGTGGCTGAAATAAGGGATGAAAGGTTTTTCTGAAAAATGTCAGTATTAAGACAAAAATTGGCATATGGTTTCTCAGAAGAAATGAAGAAAGACACATTTCAGCATTTTTGGAAATTCTATCACTAAGGGGGTAAAATAGTGGGTGAAAATTCTTTTGAAAATAAATCATGATTAAAGTACTACTAAAGAATTATTAAAGCTGCATCTGTGAAAATAGGTATGTGACATCTCAGCTAGAAATAAAAAAAAATGTGTGTTTCATTGCTGGAAAAAATACGTTTCACTGTACTTGGAAATGCAACCCTTAAAGGAGTGGAATGGGGCCTGACTGATCCACTGACTCATCGTTGTGCATCCAAACCACTAAGGATAAAAACTTGAAATTTGGAGAGGATGTTGATCGTATACTGTTGGCACCATTTAAGAAGGGCTTGTTTGAAACCCTGTCTCAAGGGGGTGAAATAAGGGATGAAAGGCTTTTTCAAAATATATTGTTATTGAGGCAATTTTTAAGCTAGAACTACGAAAATTGGTATTTGGTTCCTCAGTTAGAAATAAAAAATTATGTGTTTAAGCATTTTTGGAAATTCAACCACTAAGACAATAAAATAGTAGGTGAAAATGCTTTTGAAAATAAATCAGTATTAAAGAAATACTAAAGTATTTTTAAAGCTACATCTATGAATGCTGGTATGTGACTTCTCAATTATCAATAGAAAAAAAATTACATGTTGTTATTTACTATCGACCCAGTTATTTGACGCTAATAGTGAACTAAATATCTCAATTTGAACTCAGAATTAAAGATGTTATATTTTAGGTGGCATAGCTATTCTCTCTGGTAATGGTTGTTGTTGTTGTGGTCTTCAGTCCTGAGACTGGTTTGATGCAGCTCTCCATGCTACTCTATCCTGTGCAAGCTTCTTCATCTCCCAGTACGTACTGCAGCCTACATCCTTCTGAATCTGCTTAGTGTATTCATCTCTTGGTCTCCCTCTACGATTTTTACCCTCCACACTGCCCTCCAGTACTAAATTGGTGATCCCTTGATGCCTCAGAACATGTCCTACCAACCGATCCCTTCTTCTACTCAAGTTGTGCCACAAACTCCTGTTCTCCCCAATCCTATTCAGTACCTCCTCATTAGTTATGTGATCTACCCATCTAATCTTCAGCATTCTTCTGTAGCACCACATTTTGAAAGCTTCTATTCTCTTCTTGTCCAAACTACACTCCTGGAAATGGAAAAAAGAACACATTGACAACGGTGTGTCAGACCCACCATACTTGCTCCGGACACTGCGAGAGGGCTGTACAAGCAATGATCACACGCACGGCACAGCGGACACACCAGGAACCGCGGTGTTGGCCGTCGAATGGCGCTAGCTGCGCAGCATTTGTGCACCGCCGCCGTCAGTGTCAGCCAGTTTGCCGTGGCATACGGAGCTCCATCGCAGTCTTTAACACTGGTAGCATGCCGCGACAGCGTGGACGTGAACCGTATGTGCAGTTGACGGACTTTGAGCGAGGGCGTATAGTGGGCATGCGGGAGGCCGGGTGGACGTACCGCCGAATTGCTCAACACGTGGGGCGTGAGGTCTCCACAGTACATCGATGTTGTCGCCAGTGGTCGGCGGAAGGTGCACGTGCCCGTCGACCTGGGACCGGACCGCAGCGACGCACGGATGCACGCCAAGACCGTAGGATCCTACGCAGTGCCGTAGGGGACCGCACCGCCACTTCCCAGCAAATTAGGGACACTGTTGCTCCTGGAGTATCGGCGAGGACCATTCGCAACCGTCTCCATGAAGCTGGGCTACGGTCCCGCACACCGTTAGGCCGTCTTCCGCTCACGCCCCAACATCGTGCAGCCCGCCTCCAGTGGTGTCGCGACAGGCGTGAATGGAGGGACGAATGGAGACGTGTCGTCGTCAGCGATGAGAGTCGCTTCTGCCTTGGTGCCAATGATGGTCGTATGCGTGTTTGGCGCCGTGCAGGTGAGCGCCACAATCAGGACTGCATACGACCGAGGCACACAGGGCCAACACCCGGCTTCATGGTGTGGGGAGCGATCTCCTACACTGGCCGTACACCACTGGTGATCGTCGAGGGGACACTGAATAGTGCACGGTACATCCAAACCGTCATCGAACCCATCGTTCTACCATTCCTAGACCGGCAAGGGAACTTGCTGTTCCAACAGGACAATGCACGTCCGCATGTATCCCGTGCCACCCAACGTGCTCTAGAAGGTGTAAGTCAACTACCCAGGCCAGCAAGATCTCCGGATCTGTCCCCCATTGAGCATGTTTGGGACTGGATGAAGCGTCGTCTCACGCGGTCTGCACGTCCAGCACGGACGCTGGTCCAACTGAGGCGCCAGGTGGAAAAGGCATGGCAAGCCGTTCCACAGGACTACATCCAGCATCTCTACGATTGTCTCCATGGGAGAATAGCAGCCTGCATTGCTGCGAAAGGTGGATAAACACTGTACTAGTGCCGACATTGTGCATGATCTGTTGCCTGTGTCTATGTGCCTGTGGTTCTGTCAGTGTGATCATGTGATGTATCTGACCCTAGGAATGTGTCAATAAAGTTTCCCCTTCCTGGGACAATGAATTCACGGTGTTCTTATTTCAATTTCCAGGAGTGTATTTATCGTCTGTGTTTCATTTCCGTACATGGCTACACTCCATACAAATACTTTCAGAAACGACTTCCTGACACTTAAATCAATACTTGATGTTAACAAATTTCTCTTCTTCAGAAATGCTTTCCTCGCCATTGCCAGTCTACATTTTATATCTTCTCTACTTCGACCATCATCAGTTATTTTGCTCCCCAAATAGCAAAACTCATTTACTACTTTAAGTGTCTCATTTCCTAATCTAATTCCCTCAGCATCACCCGACTTAATTAGACTACATTCCATTATCCTCGTTTTGCTTTTGTTGATGTTCATCTTATATCCTCCTTTCAAGACACTGTCCATTCCACTCAACTGCTCTTCCAAGTCCTTTGTTATCTCTGACAGAATTACAATGTCATCGGCGAACCTCAAAGTTTTTATTTCTTCTCCATGAATTTTAATACCTACTCCGAATTTTTCTTTTATTTACTTTACTCCTTGCTCAATATACAGATTTAATAACATTGGGGAGAGGCTACAACCCTGTCTCACTCCCTTCCCAACCACTGCTTCTCTTTCATGTCCTTCGACTTGTATAACTGCCATCTGGTTTCTGTACAAATTGTAAATAGCCTTTCGCTCCCTGTATTTTACCCCTGCCACCTTCAGAATTTGAAAGAGAGTATTCCAGTCAACATTGTCAAAAGCTTTTTCCAAGTCTACAAATGCTAGAAATGTAGGTTTGTCTTTTCTTAATCTATTTTCTAAGATAAGTCGTAGGGTCAGTATTGCCTCACGTGTTCCCATATTTCTATGGAATCCAAACTGATCTTCCCCGAGGTCGGCTTCTACCAGTTTTTCCATTTGTCTGTAAAGAATTCGCGTTAGTATTTTGCATCTGTGACTTATTAAACTGATAGTTCGGTAATTTTCACATCTGTCAACACCTGCTTTCTATGGGATTGGAATTATAATAATCTTCTTGAAGTCTGAGGGTATTTCGCCTGTCTCATACATTTTGCTCACCAGATGGTAGAGTTTTCTTAGGACTGGCTCTCCCAAGGCTGTCAGTAGTTCTAATGAAATGTTGTCTACTCCTGGGGCCTTGTTTCGACGTAGGTCTTTTAGTGCTCTGTAAAACTCTCCCATTTCATCTACATTCTCTTCCCTTTCTATAGCATTGCCCTCCAGTACATCGCCCTTGTATAGTCCCTCTATATATTCCTTCCACCTTTCTGCTTTCTCTTCTTTGCTAAGAACTGGGTTTCCATCTGAGCTCTTGATATTCATACAAGTGGTTGTCGTTTCTCCAAAGGTCTCTTTAATTTTCCTGTAGGCAGTATCTATCTTACCCCTAGTCAGATAGGCCTCTATATCCTTACATTTGTCCTCTAGCCATGCCTGCTCAGCCATTTTGCACTTTCTGTCGATCTCATTTTTGAGACGTTTGTATTCCTTTTTGCCTGCTTCATTTACTGCATTTTTTTTTTATTTTCTCCTTTCATCAATTAAATTCAGTATTTCTTCTGTCACCCAAGGATTTCTATTAGCCCTCGTCTTTTTACCTATTTGATCCTCTGCTGCCTTTACTACTTCATCCTTCAAAGCTACCCATTCTTCTTCTACTGTATTTCTTTCCACCATTCTTGTCAATTGTTCACTTATGCTCTCCCTAAAACTCTGTACAACCTCTGGTTTAGTCAGTTTATCCAGGTCCCATCTCCTTAAATGCCCACCTTTTTGCAGTTTCTTCAGTTTTAATCTACAGTTCATAACCAATAGATTGTGGTCAGAGTCCACATCTGCCCCTGGAAATGTCCTACAATTTAAAACCTGGTTCCTAAATCTCTGTCTTACCATTATATAATCTGTCTGAAACCTGTCAGTATCTCCAGGCTTCTTCCATGTATACAACCTTCTTTTATGATTCTTGAACCAAGTGTTAGCTATGATTAAGTTGTGCTCTGTGCAAAATTCTACCAGGCAGCTTCCTCTTTCGTTTCTTCCCCCAATCCATATGCGCCTAATATGTTTCCTTCTCTCCCTTTTCCTACTGTTGAATTCCAGTCACCCATGACTATTAAATTTTCATCTCCCTTCACTACCTAAATAATTTCTTTTAGCTCATCACACATTTCTTCAATTTCTTCGTCGTCTGCAGAGCTAGTTGGCATATAGACTTCTACTACTGTGGTAGGCGTGGGCTTCTTGTCTATCTTGGCCACAATAATGCATTCACTATGTTGTTTGTAGTAGCTTACCTGCGTTCCTATTTTCCTATTCATTATTAAACCTACTCCTGCGTTACCCCTATTTGATTTTGTATTTATAATCCTGTATTCACCTGACCAAAAGTCTTGTTCCTCCTGCCACCGAACCTTGCTAATTCCCACTATATCGAACTTTAACCTATCCATTTCCCTTTTTAAATTTTCTAATCTACCTGCCCGATTAAGGGATCTGACATTCCACGCTCCGATCCGTAGAACGCCAGTTTTCTTTCTCCTCATAACGATGTCCTCTTGGGTAAAATATTCCGGAGGTAAAATAGTCCCCCATTCGGATCTCTGGGCGGGGACTACTCAAGAGGACATCGTTATGAGGACAATACATATAGACATAGAAAGACGGCTTTTAAAGCTCAAAAAGATAAGTTACAAAATTTTTAAGATCATCAGTAATAAAATCCCAAGTTTACTACTGTACTGAACGTTGACTAAAATATCTGGAAACTTGAAGTCAATTTTTTTAATTTCTATATAGTTGTAAATTCTAAGCATGTATTTCACAATTTCCTGTGAACATAAATCTGCATACAGCATATGTACATCCAAATTTTTATTGGAATATAATATAAAAATTTCACATTAATTGTTCAAGGACTTTCCAAGATTTTTTGCTAGCAAAGTGCCCCCTTTATGTATTAGGTATATATTTCTGTAACATATAATTTAAAAAATCCTATGTCCATCTGAATGTTTGTTAGGGTATTGTGAATAATCAGAAGTAATTCGCCCACATACTTCTAGAGATTTTTAGTAACACTGTTAATCAATAGCTTGTCTTATACAGTAAGTTATATGTTATATATATTTTAAAAATATATAGCCTTTTTCCATCTGAATGTTTATATAGCGTTGTGTGAAAGTATGGAATAAATCTCTCAAGTAAAAATCTGTGAAATAAAAATTTGAAGTAATTTTGTCATGAACTTTTCAAGATTTTGCTTACCAGCTTTTCCCATTTATATAGTGTATATATACTTTTGAGACTTTTTTGTAACAATGTGAAACTATAGCTTGAAACTGTAGTGGTCCCAGCACTGACCCCCAAGACAACTCCTACTTAACCGTGCTCCAACCAGAAGCAACTTGGAAGCCATTCTCATTACTGTCGAGAATCTGCAGCAATATTTTGTGATCAATACAATAAAACATGTTAGTTAAATCTAGGAAGACACCAAATGTTTATAGCTTTTTGAGTCATCCATCAATTGCTGCACAGAGAAAAGAGAATATAGCATTTTCAGTTGTTAAACCACTTTGAAAATAATGTGCAGAGTCTGCCAGGAGGAAGGAATTGTCAGTATCCAGGTATATGACAGGAATTATCATTTGAAGCAAAAAAGTCTAGTGAATGTGGGCTATAAAATGCATACCTTAAGAGCTATGAGCACTTTTTCATGTTCCAATACTGGAAACAAATATCTTCTACTGCAATTTATTTTCCCTATTTTGGGAGGAGATACTGTGGACCAAAACAAGAAAAAATGTCCATTTTACATGAGCTCCAAAGTGTATACTGTAAGAGCTATGAGCACCTGTTCATCTTAATTAATGTGAAACACATCATCTACTGAACAAAGGTTCATAGCTCTTAAAGTATGCATTGTAGAGCCCCTGTTTACTGTAGGCTTTCTCGCTTCCAATGGCTGTTCCTGTTATTTCCCTGAATATTGACCATTCCTCATGGGACATCCTATATACAGCATTTTCGATAACTTTCACAAACACCCGTTGCATAGAAACAGATCTAAAATTCTCTACATTATCCCTTTCTCCAGTTTTGTAAAGCAGTTTCACTACTGAGTTCTTTAATCATTCAGGAAACTGACATTTTGTAAAAGAAGAATTACAAATGTGGCAGAGCACAGTACTGTCACGCGAGGTGTGTTCAAAAAGTATTGAGAATTGTGTAATTCTGCGGGTTGCATTAGTCCGGTTCATGCAATTTGTCGTTGTTTTCATAAACATGTCTGAAACCTATCTGTGCACTGGTAGTCATATTGGATGTTTAGTATGTCATCAGTTGTTAAGAAGGTTACATGTGTTTGCTGGTGATTGGCGATTATTGATTTCTTTTAAGAATGGATCAGAGAATTTGTATTATGGTGATTATTGATTTCTTTTAAGAATGGATCAGAGAATTTGTATTAAATTTTTCTATAAAAATTGAATAACATGTAACAAAGTCTTAGAAGTGTTGGACATTGCTTTTTGTGAGCCTTCTATGAGTAAGACAAGTGTTTATGAGTGGTATAAGCATTTCCAAGATTGCTTGGAGACGTTGTAGATGATAAATGTTCTGTATGCCTCAGCACATCAACAACCAATGAAATGGAAAAAGTGACAACAAAATTTGAGCCAGAAGTATTGAATTTCAAGCAAAACAAGGGCGGCGAATATACTGACGTGTTATAAAAGGTGATGAAATATGAGTGTATTGGTATGATGATGTAGCTAAGTCCCCATCTCCCAGTGAAGGCATTTGGATCGCCAAGATTGAATAGAGCTCAGGAAGTGCGGTGGAATGTGAAGGCTCTGCTCACTGCTCTCTGCGATTTTAATAGCATAGTGCATCATGCGTTTTTGCCAAGACATCAAACGATGATCAACAAGGAGTACTACCTACAAGTTCAATGCTGTTTGTGGGGAGGGCGACAGGGGAAAGAGGGGGGGGGGGGGGGGGGGCAGTGTTGTGGCATGCGGCAAAGCAATTCGTAGCTTTTGCACCACAATAATGCATATGTTCACACTTCATTGCTTGTTCATGAATTTTTGGTGAAAAACAAAGCTGTATGATGCCGCGGCCTCCATATTCACCAGATATGGTTCCGTATGACAATTTCCTGTTTCAAAAAAGAGATAGAACCGTACATAGCCATTGATTTACAAGCTTATATCAGACTAAAAGCAAATCACTGAAAGATATGAATGCTATCCCAAAGATAAGAGTTCCAGAAGTGTTTTGAGGATTGGAAGAAGTCATTGTATAAGTATATAATATCTGATGGGGTATACTTTGAAGGAGATAATATTAGTATAGATAAATAAATAAAATAATTTCCAAAAAAAGAACGTTCCTGATACTTTTTGAACACACCTCATATGCAGCACAGTGCTTTAGTATCCTGCTAGAAACTCCATGACAGTGCTTAGTCTTCAACAATTTAATTATTTAATGTGCAATATTCAAAAAGTGACTGGTACTTGCTGTACATGTATCTGAGTTGTCGGTTACAAAAACATTTTCACCGCATATTGACTTTATACCTTCAAACTTTTGCTGTTGGCCAGACACTTCCTACATGATTGACAATATTGCTTTAACTTTATCCTGATAAATAGCTGTTTTATTTGCACATGACAAGCGTTTGCCTTCCTAATGAAGTTTTGAGGCCCTTCCAGTACTGAAACTTCCTGACAGATTAAAACTGTGTGCCAAATTGGGACTCAGACCCAGGACATTTGCTTTTTGCTGACAAGTGCACTACCAACTGAGCTACCCAAGCAAATACCACTGTAGAGTAAAGAATTCATTCTAGACCTTAGTACTGTTTGTAATGGGCTACTGCAGCTGAGCTTTCATTATTTCTAATGTTTTGATACAATACACACTTTGTTTTAAATGATACCGTTATCCAATTAGTCTGTAATCCAGGTTCCATGTTAGTGCTACTGTCTCATTCTAAACATTCTAATAGAAGGCAACTTTCAATGATATATGTGTTCAGGAAAGCATTATACACTGTTTAACCAGTCCATTATGACCACCTACATAATAGCACTTCTGGCACAGATAACAGCGGTGACAATTTGTGGCATTGCTGGAGGGAGTTGGCATATCTACACACACACACACACACACACACACACACACACACACACACACACACGTCACTGAACTCATGTAAATTTCGGGGGGGGGGGGGGGGGGGGCAATGATCTCTGACGCCATGTTCAGTCACATCCCAGATGCATTTGATCAGGTTCACATCTGGTGAGTTGGGGGGGCTGCACATCAATTCAGTTCGCCACTGTGTTGTTACTCGAACCACTCCATCACACTCTTGGCCTTGTTGAAAACTGCCACTCGTCGAGAAACGTGATCGTCATGAAGGGGGTATGTGGTCTGCAGTCAGTGTACGATACTCCTTGGCCATCTTGGTGCCTTGCACGAGCGCCACTGGACTCATGGATGCCCAAGTGAACGTTTCCCAGACCATAACAGAGCCACCGCCACCTTGTCTCCATTCCATAGTACAAGTGTCAAGGAGTGTTCCAATAGAAGGTTATGGATTCACGCGCTCCCGTCGGCATGATGAAGAAGGTATTGGGATTCAGCAGACCATGCAACACTGCCACTACGCCAATGGTCATGGTATTAACATTGTCACGTGCATGGGTCATCGGCTGCTGAGGCCCATCGTTAGGAGTGTTTGGTGCACTGTGTGTTCATGCACACTTGTACTCTGCCCACCATTAAAGTCTGATGTTAGTTCCTCCACAGTTCACCTCATTTGTTTTACCAGTCTGCCCGGCCTGCGACATCCGACTTCTGTAATGAGGGGCTGCCACCCAACCCCACAATGTCTGGTCATGGTTTCAACTATGTTTTGATACTTGTTGAGGACACTCGCCACAGCAGTCCTTGAACACCCAACAAGTTGTGCAGCTACCGAATGCTCGTGCCGAGCCTCCAGCCTATCACAGTCTGCCTTCGGTCAAACTCAGATAGATTGCACGCCTTCCCAATTCTACGCATGGACAGCATACTCACTTGTACTACACGCACCGTGTGTGTGTGTGTGTGTGTGTGTGTGTGTGTGTGTGTGTGTGTGTCAGCCCATCACAGTCTGCCTTCGGCCAAACTCAGATAGATTGCACGCCTTCCCAATTCTACGCATGGACAGCATACTCACTTGTACTACACGCACTGTGTGTGTGTGTGTGTGTGTGTGTGTGTGTGTGTGTTCGTGTCTAGCAGGCATTCCTCACTAGGTAATGCTGCTGGCACCTAGATGGCTTTATATCGATAGTGGGTCGGTAGTCATAATGTTCTGCCTAATCAGTGTATATCACTGATGTTATCAGCACTATAAATGTCCCACCATTTTTGCTGTTTAATGAGCTTTAAAAAAGTTTCTATTGCAATGTGTTTGTGGGGGGAGGGGGGGGGAGGGCTGCATGCCCATTTAGTTTTAAAATTTGTGAATCATGGTCTGAAAGGCCGTTCACACTTTCACTGTTGGAATGCCCTTCTAATAATGAAGAATGAACAGAAATGTTGTCAGTAGGTATGCTCCTGTTCCCCTGCACTCTGGTTGGAAAGAATAAAGTGTGCTTCAGATGGTATTAATTTAGGAGATGTTCTAGCATTCTTCTCCTTGTGCAATCACTTATAAAATTAATATTAAAATCATCACATACAACTAAGTTTTCATGTGTTCTGTAAAGTGAACCAACTCTATCTCTAGCTTGAACAGAAATGTCCTGAAATCAGAGTTAGGAGAACTGTATATAACTAAAATAAAAACTTTAGTTTCACTGAATTCAACTGCTGCTGCACATCATTCAGTGACCTGTTCAATGCAGTGCTTCGATTCATCAATAGATTCAAATGAAATACCATTTTTCATGCACATGGCCACTCCGTCATTCTTCAAAGAGCTCTTTGACAGTTTACACCAGAAGATTTAGATCTGTTAAGAACAATGTACTGTGCTGTATTTTCTAGGAACTCTTCAATCCAGTCACAGAGCTTGTTTTACACTCATGTTATATGCATTAGTTGACAGTGCGGAAGTATACTGAATGCCTTTTGGAAGTCAAGAAGCACTGCATCAAATGCAGTGTCAGTATGTAATGTCTTCTGGGTCATGTGGTCCAACTTAGTGAGCTGGTTTTCAAAAGATCGATGTGTGCTCTGTCCATGTTACCTTCTACAGAAGAAATGCCCTGATGCATGAACACAAGATTTGTTGCGTAACTCTACAGCGGTGGGAAATCCAGGATGGAATAATGTCAATATTATGAAAGGGATAGATTGCTACTCACCTTCAATGGAGATGTTGAGTGCAGGCAAGCACTACAAAAAGACTGCTAAGCAAGTGAGCTTTCAGCTAAAAGGTCTTCTGAATTAGACAGCACACACACACACACACACACACACACACAAAGCAGCAATCTACACTTGCCATAATTCTGCAGCAGACTGACATAAGAAGTATAAACCTATACTTGTGTGCATATGTTCTCTTTGTTCCTCCCATGACCTATGGTACGGTAATCATTGATTTAGAGGGCTCCACTTCACTTTTAATGATTGCTGGAAGAAGAGCAGGCACTTTTGCATACTTTGCATGGAATCATACAGTTGTCTTCCCTGTGTTGAGCAATTTTAGTTGATTTCCTGTCATACGGTCACTTATATCTGTCATGTTGATGCTTATGTAGCAAATAGTAGGAGGAATCATAGCATGCTATTCCTCAGTGAAACAGTTTTGGAAAATGGAATTTAACATTTCGACCTTCACACTGCCATCCTCTATTTTGGGGTCACTATAGTCGTGATGGGATTGGATAAAAGGCGTTGATCCATGTACCCTAATGTTGTAGGAGTTTTTGTCATATAGATATATTGTGCCTTAGTTTAGATTTGTATATCAACAAGGCTTTGGCTACATTTAAATTTGTGATGAAATTCTCTTTCCTTTCATAGCAATTTTCAAAAATGCCTGTTGAATCATGGTGGGTCTTTCCAGTCCCTCAGAACTTTGTCTGGCATGTACCTGTCCAAGGCGTATTATAAAGTACTCTTGATTTTATGATTTATACTGAAAATTTTCAGTCTTAGAGATGAATGTTTGATGTTGGCTGCTCTGATGATCTGAAATCTGTTTGTTGTCATACTTAGCAGCGATATCTTTCAAGCTTTCTTAAAATGCATACTGCACCTATAGCCAATGATGCTATAGCAGCCTGATGAGCGCTGGTTCCTTCCTATACATCAATTGTATCGAGAGTTTGTGTCATGTTTAGTAAGGATATGTGGGATGTTACCCACACAGTTTGTCATTCTATTATTAACTGTGCAAGGTAGCTTTTTTTTTAAAGGAAAGGTATTACACAAATACCTGTTCCTATGGCCCATCGTAATCACTCGAGTCCCCTAGAGTCTGTAGTTGACAAGTTGAACTCTCCCCCTAATACTATAACATTATCAGCAAATTTTATGCAACTGTGTCCAAGTTATCTCAGAAATGTCCTGCCAGTACTGCTCCTGATGCAGGAAGTCTATAAAAGTATCTGATTAAAATGTTTTATTCATTTTAATACTTGTCTTCATTCAAATTACTTAAAATTCAGAAATTGTACTAATCTCAAAAATATAAAAAAAATTATATTGTATTGTTTATAGCTTTAAAAGTGCCTTTTCCACTGATGCACAGCATACCTTTCCAATAAACGTTCCAATCAGAATTTAAATTTATATTGCTGATCATATCAACTTCCTGTTCCTAATTTTTGGTGGGCATTATCACCATTTATAAGTGACTGTAATTCTTCTGTAATTCTTCACAGTTTCCTATGATGTGTCATAACAAATGTTACCCTCTGTAGTAATTAAAACTTCCAGGCTAAGAGGCCATGGTCCAATAGTAGAAATACTTCTCCCTGACGTTTCGTTGCCAGCTGCGGGCAACATCATCTGAGGTGAGTCTACGACTGGCTGCTAGGCCATGGAGGTCCTGTATATATAGAGCGCGTAGAGGGCGCCACCACTTGTCACGTGTTGTCAACAGTAAAACTATCTCTGGCTGGCGTCATTACTCTCGATCGAAGGTAATCGATTGTCACATCTTTGGTACAAAGTCGATCGCCATATCTTATCTAACTTCAAGCCTTCTTCTTTCCTGTTAAAATTATTGTGGTGTTTAAAAATCTCTACAGCCTCTCTATACATATGTGCATAATAATGCGATGTCTTAGCTAGCACGCTCGTCTCTCTAAATTTTATTTCATGGTCACCCGTTTCAAAAATATGTTCCGCTACAGCCGATTTGTCCGTGTGTCCCAGTTGACAGTTCCTTTTGTGTTCAGTTAGGCGAGTATTGATACTTCTTTTTGTGGTTCCAATGTAAACCTTCCCACAACTACACGGAATTTTATACACACCAGGAGTAGCTAAAGGGTGTCGTGCATCTTTCGCCGATCTTAAACGCCACAATAATTTTAACAGGAAAGAAGAAGGCTTGAAGTTAGATAAGATATGGCGATCGACTTTGTACCAAAGATGTGACAATTGATTACCTTCGATCGAGAGTAATGACACCAGCCAGAGATAGTTTTACTGTTGACAACACGTGATGAGTGGTGGCACCCTCTATGCGCTCTGTATAAACAGGACCTCCACAGCCTAGCAGCCAGTCGTAGACTCACCTCAGATGATGTTGCACGCAGCTGGCAACGAAACGTCAGGGAGAAGTATTTCTACTATTGGACCACGGCCTCTTAGCCCGGAAGTTTTAATTACTGAAGACACCAGCCGTGAAAGCCTACATGCTATGGTTACCCTCTGTAATTAATGAGGTCCATAATTCTTGCCCCCCCCCCCCCCCCCCTCTGAAATAGGTACAGATTTATTTAGGCCTGGGGAGGAGGAGGTGTTTCTGTATCTTAAAAACCCATAAGTGCCTGTCACACAATTTGTTACCATAATAGGCGTGTCATGTGTAGTGCTTAAGAGGGCTCCTGCAAATCTACACCCAATTGCAGAGGTTGAGAAATTTGCATCCAAATTTTCACACAGTCATCTGAACCACTGCTTTAAGCCATCTACTCAAATCCAAACCAGAGTACCACATTTGGTTTGTGGAACCCAGTGCACTCAGGAGCCTCCAACAAACCCTCCACCACATCTTGGAAGAGACCTCCAGGCGACCATATCAAATGGACATTGGCCTGACTTCCTTGTCATTTCCCTGTGGAACTTCATCGTCTGCCTAACATTTGAGGCCTGCAGTGCCCACTGAATGCACCCTCTGCACTAGCATGGACATAGACTTAAACAGTCTAGACTTCAAACAATGGAAACTCCAAGTAGGAATATCAACAAAGTATGAAAAGATAGATTGCTACTTACCATAAAGAAGACACGTCAAGTTGCAGACAGGCATGATTATGTGAGTGTCTTTTAATCATGCCTATCTATAACTTCTTTACGGTATCTAGAATTCAATGTAGCTTGTTAATATTGACATTTTGATGATGATGGACTGTTAGGACATTTAGCACGACAGTTGTAGGAATGCATGTGTTTACCTTTTTAAGTGAGTGCAGTTGAAATCTCCAGCATGATGGAAGAAAACTGGATTGATGTCAGCAAAATTTTCTCTATACAAGAAAGATAGGTGTAAGGAGAAGGAGAAAGCCTCACATTAAACATAGTTATTGCTACAGCAGATATTTTGTAATGGAAACAATAAACAAAGACGAGGAAGGACAAACATATGGTCACACGAAACAGTACACAGACTAAACCATGTTTACAATCAGAGGGCTATCCACAAAGTACATTACATTTTGGAATTAAAAATAAATAAAGTATTGGAAATTTTTTTTTATTATATATAGATGAAAGCCACACTTAAATACTACTTTTCTACATAGTTGCCATTTAAATTAATGCACTTATTGTAGCGATGGACGAGCTTGGAAATTCCTTCGTCGTAAAATTCGGCCGCCTGCGCCATCAACCACGTGGTTACCTCTTCTTGAAGCTGTGCATCGTCATCAAAACGCTGCATAGCCAACCACTTCTTCATTGCTGGGAATAAGCGGAAGTCGCACGGTGCCAGGTCGGGACTGTACGGCGGATGAGGAAACAACTCCCGCTTAAAAGATTCAAGAACTTCACGAGTGGCATTTGCCGTGTGGGCCCGGGCGTTGTCGTGAATCAGCAAGATCTTTCAGCCCAACTTTTCCCTGCGCTTGTTTTGTATTGCTCTTCTGAGGTTGTGCAGAGTTTGGCAATACCTTTGAGAGTTTATTGTAGTGCTTCTTTCCAGTAAATCCACAAAAATCACACCTTTTCTGTCCCAAAAGAGGTAACCACATGGTTGAAGCCGCAGGCGGCCGAATTTTATGACGAAGGAATTTCCAAGCTCATCCATCGCTATGATAAGTGCCTTAATTTAAATGGCAACTATGTAGAAAAGTAGTATTTAAGTGTGGCTTTCATCTGTATATAATAAAAAAAATTTCCAATACTTTATTTATTTTTAATTCCAAAACGTAATGTACTTTGTGGATAGCCCTCGTATCTTGTTCAGTATGCTTTTTTCAACAAAATTTCCAATCCCTTCTTTTGAACTGCTGTACTGCTACATTCATCTTATTCGCCGTTTGGATGTGTTCTCTGCCTGTTGTTCCTACAATCACTTCTTTTTTTACATGGTTTTCATTTTAAATCACTATTTTACCTCTGCCAAGTCAGAAAACTGTCTTCACTAGTGTTGCTATGGCCATGGATTGGCACACCTGGGTGTGTTTGTGATTGCGTGTGTGAAATTATAAATTTTCACTAGAAAATAGTGGTTGCTCAGAAGCCTCTGTGTTGTTATGTGTGTCTATGTGCCGCATGTCAATCAACTGTAGGTGAATGGTTACCATCCTTCATCTTTGTTTATTGCAACTTGTAATTATTTGAAAAGGGGGAAAATACTTGGGGCACAGCACTTCTAATGTAATGACACATCTGTAGAAATAAAATGCTCTCAGAGATTAAGAAAGAATTTTTAAAAAAAAGTCATATAAATTGTACGACTAAAAAGTACTTGTTCTCTTCACAGGTGCGTGGAAAACTAGATCGACATCGCCGAACACATACAGGTGAGAAGCCATTTGTCTGTTCAACGTGTGGCAAGGCATTCAGTGATATGCGCAACCTACAATCACATCGGAGCACGCATTCTGATGAACGGCCACATGTCTGCGACACATGCGGGCGTGCCTTTCGTGTTCGTTCCCATCTCATTGATCACTACAAGGTCCACTCGAAGGTTTGTTATTCTGTCTTAAAAATAATTTTGCATCTTAATATGCATGTGTTGTGGCATTAAAACTGTCATTAAAATTCACAAAATAACAATTTTACTTGTCTCTATATAAAAGATATTAAATCGATTTAGGAATACAATGACTAATGTTTTGTATCCATTAAGTTGCGAGACAGCACTTGGTTTTTGGCAAAACATTTTTATGTTTAACTTCACCATTTTAAAGCAATTTTTTCCATAATGTAGTGGTCACAGTGTCCTCATTGTGAACCTAGAAGTCATGAGACTGATTTCCAGTATCTCCTCAGAGTGTTTACTCTGAGATGGAAAATTTCTCCTCTCAACCCAAAGAGGTTACTTAAGCCCAAATAAGAAACTCACGAATGTCTGTCAGCATCCCCTAGATGAAGGGAAAAAAGCTATTTTCATTGAGTTATCACACCTGACAACTGGAGGTTACGTTGGACTTCTGGGATGGGGTTATTCTGGCAGAGTTAGTAGGTGGAGAAGTCAGACAATTTGGCTAGACCTCACGCCATGGAGTAACTGTGATTCATAAGGACAATGTTGGCGCCTTTGTCTGCAGGTAGGATGATTAAGTGAGGATCTGTTTTGAGGCTGTGTATGGCTGTTTTTTTTTTTTTTTTGCTGAAAGGTTGGTGTCTTAGGAAGGTGAATAAAATCTTCCACACTGGCTGCTAAAATACTTTTATTAAGTCACTCCCAGTTTTGCATCAGTAGAGAGGCATCTTCAGCTAATAGGTTTTTTAAACTGTCATGACATGGCAAAGTGATTCCATAGAGTATCAAGATATCTGTTTCTATCTAGAAACAGATGAGGGTGTGCAGACACTATATTATTGAAGATATTCTGTAGTAATATGTAGTAAGGATAATTCCTATCTGGATCCTTCTCTCCACCACCAGCTATTTTTAACTGCTCAGATGCGAGTTATCCTTACAACACATTCTCCATCCCAGAGCTATCCTGTTCTCAGCCTACAATAATCTACTGTCCCCGCACCATTCACCCAACAGTTTCCGCCCACTCTCTCTCCTGTTACCACCTCCCAGTTCACGTCCTCTCACCTCATTGTGGTTTGTCCTCTGCCATCATCCACCAGTCTTTTCCCCTCTGTCCTCCTCTCCCACAGCGACCCGATCTGCATCTGGCAGCCTTGTCCAGCAACTTCTAATCCCTGCTCGATCTCCCTTTCTCCATCTGTATCGTGCTAGTTCTCCCCCTTCAATATCCCACTCCAGGTTGCTTCTTTCGATGTACTCAATAGTTACAGTCTGGCCAGAACAGTGTAAGATAACTGTCATGTGCCTACTTGTTTGTTTTCCTTTCTTTTCTGAAAAAGGCTTTGGCCAAAAGCTCCGTGTGTAGCAGTCTTTTAGTTGTACATGTCTGCAACTGTGGGCCAAGTTTATGGTCAGTAATAGCCTGTTGTTTCTGTTGTTGTTGTTATCAGTCCATAGTCATGTTTGATGCAGCACTCTATGCTACTCTATCCTGTGCAGGCCTATTCATCTCTTGGTGCCCCATCCCTCTCTACAAATTTTACCCCCCCCCCCCCCCCCATTCCACACACTTCCCTTGAGTACTAAATTGGTGAGCCCTTAATGTCTCAGAATGTGTTGTATCAACTGATCCCTTCGTTTAGTCAAGCTATGCCACAAATTTCTTGTCTCCTCAATTCTGTTCAGTACTTCCTCATTAGTTATGTGATCTACCCATCTAATCTTCAGCATTCTTATGGAGCATCACATTTCAAAAACTTCTATTGTCTTCATGCCTAAACTGTTTATCATCTATGTTTCATTTCCATACATTGCTTTACTCCAGACAAATACCTCCAGGAAAGACTTCCAGGTTCTCACATTTATTTTCGATGTTAACAAATTTCTCTTCTTCAGAAGTGCTTTTCTTGCCAATGCCTGTCTGCATTTTATATCCTCACTACTTCAGCCATCGTTAGTTATTTTGCTGCCAAAATAGCAAAACTCACCCATACTTTAAGTGTCTCATTGCCTAATCTAATTCGTTCAGCATCACTTGACTTAATTTGACTAAATTTCAATATCCGTATTTTTCTTGGGTTGCTCTTCATCTTGTATCCTCCATCTAAGACACTATACATTCTGTTCAGCCACTCTTCGGAGTTCTTTGCTGTCTCAGGCAGAATTACAGTGTCATTCCAAAACCTCATAGTTTTTATTTCTTCTCCCTGAATTTTCATTCCTACTCCAAATTTTCCTTTGGTTTCTTGTACTGCTTACTGAGTGTACAGATTGAATAACATCAGGAATAGGCTACAACACTGACTCACTCCCTTCTCAACCACTGCTTCCCTTGCATGTCCCTTAGCTCTTATAACTGCCATCTGGTTTGTGTACAAGTTGTAAATAGCCTGTATTTTACCTCTGCTCACGGAAGAGAGTTGTCATGGCTGGTTCTTCCAAGGCTATCAGTAGTTCTGACGGAATATCGTCTACTCCCAGGACCTTGTTTCAACTTAGTTCTTTCAGTGCTCTGTCAGATTCTTCTCACAGTATCATATCCCCTCTCTCATCTTCATCTACGTCTATAGCGACGCTCACCTGCTTTGTCTCTTCGTTTGTTGTCTTCGGTGTCAATGTACTGGCTGAAAAAATAGAGGATGGAAGTGCAATTACTATCTGCTGTAAACGATGTATCCGACAGATGCACATTTG
This sequence comes from Schistocerca piceifrons, assembly GCF_021461385.2. Taxonomy (NCBI): domain Eukaryota; kingdom Metazoa; phylum Arthropoda; class Insecta; order Orthoptera; family Acrididae; genus Schistocerca; species Schistocerca piceifrons. Next base: position 268,366,863 of record NC_060139.1, on the reverse strand, counting down.
TGTTTCACAGTCTTTACTTTCACTGTTCACAACCCCCCAATATTACAGTTATATGGCCAGTGCACTACTGTTTAACTTCTGATAAGCCTCATTAATAGGTTTCAGGCAAACCTCCACATACTGCTACCATAGTTTACTATTGAATATCTACAAGCAGTGAAAACCTAACCACAAAGTTCACAGTTCTTGAAGAATAGATAGCTACGTATGAAGCACACACTGTCATTCTTTTAATACACAGCCTAATTGTGTAACACTTATTTCACATTTAAGTTGAAGCATTGTTGTGATTCCAATCAGCACAGGTTTCTCATCTGAAACTTGGCCATTGACTGACTGTCTTGGGACCAAAAATTGTGCCTTTATATATCCTCACAATAATAGAAGCTGAAACTACACATTGTTCAAAGTTAAATTACAGAAGTTACAGTTAAAACTTAACTGATTAAATTAACTGAATACACTGAAAAATTCGTTCCTTTTAACAGTTTCTTCTATTACAAGGTGTAGACTTAATTATTTGTTTAAATCATGGAATTAACAATTATCGTTAAACAAACAATACTTTTGACAAAACTTGTAATTACTTTTGAATTAATTAAGTGCTGGCTTTGCTAACATGTTTTCGAATAGAGCTAAATAGATACTTTAAGATTACTAGTATTTCATCTTCCAAATGTTTATAATTAGTACAGATTTTGTATTTGTTTATATGTCAACAGTAGAATTTCAGTTATAAAACAATTACTATTTTGCCCTATAATGAAAGATAATAACTAGGAATAGTTGAAATAAATTAGAAAATCAATTACATACATAAAACTAAGCACAAAATAAGATCTGGTGTTATATACTTTAAGACTAAGGACCAACCTTTTTCTTTTATGAAAATGCAGATTATATAAACTTATGTTAACGGTAATTAGTGAAAAAAAAAAAAAAAAGAATTTTAAGGAGGCCGATAGCAAAACAAAAGGGAAGTAAAATTATCCCAGCTTGTTTTGTCACACGCCCTCTTCCATTTCTGTAATATTGCTTTCAAGTTAATGCCCATTGTATAGGCCCTGAATATACCTTCTACCTTTCAGTTTTCCTGTCTTTGTGTAGGACTGGTTTTTCATCTAAGCTGCTGATATTCATAGCCTTACTTCTCTTTTCCCTTTAATTTTGATTTAGGTGTTATCTATCTTTCTCCTATTGAAATATGCTTCTGAATCCTTATATTTGTCCTCTAGTCATTCCTTCTTAGCCATTTTGAACTTCATGTCAGTCTTATTTTTTAGACATTGGTATTCCCTTTTGCCTGCTTCATTTACTGTACTTTTATATTTTCTCCATTCATCAGTTAAATGCAGTATCTCCTGTGTTATCCAAGGATTTCCACTAGGCCTTGTCTTTTTACCAATTTCATTGTCTGCTGCTTTCACTGTTTCATCTCTTGACGCTACTCATTCGTCATCTACTGTATACCTGTCCCTCTTATAGTTGATCTTTGCTACTGCTTGCTCTCAAACTCTCAACAACCTCTAGTTCTTTCAACTTATTCAGGTTCCATTTCCTTAATTTTCTACTTTTTTCAGTTTCTTCAGTTTTAATCTACTATTCACAGCCAATCAATTTTGGTCAGAGTCCACATCTGCCCCTAGAAATGCCTTACAATTTATATCTGGTTCCAAAATCTCTGTCTTACCATTATATAGTCAATCTGAAACCTTCCGGTGCCTCGAGGTCTTTTCCATGTATACAGTTTTCTTTCATGATTCTTAAATCAAGTGTTCTCAATGATTAATTCTACCAGGGGGGCTTCCTCTATCATTCCTTTCTGCCAGTCCATATTCACGTACTATTTTTCCTTCTCTTCCTTTTCCTACCATCGAATTCCAGTCCCTCATCACAATTAAATTTTCATCTCCCTTAACTGTCTGAATATTTTCTTTTATCTCATCATACATTCTTCATGTCTGTCTTGGCTACAGTAATGTGTTCAATATGCTGTTCATGGTAGCTTACCTGCATTCCTTTTTTCTTATTTATTATTAAAGCGGCTCCTGTGTTACACCTATTGACTTTGTAATTATAACCCTGTATTCATATGACCGGAAGTCCTTCTCCTCCTGCCACCAAACTTAACTAATTCCTACTATATCCAACTTCAACTTATACGTTCCCCTTTTTTAAATTTTCTTACCTACCTGCCCAGTTCGGGGATCTAACATTCCACACTCGATCCATAGAACCCCATTTTTGTTTCTTCCGATGACAATATCCTCATTTTTGGGTGGGGGGGGGGGGGGGTGTAGCAATCTATCCTTTTCATGAACTGCGTTTCCTGATGTGAGTAGAAATTGAACATAAAATACCATAAGTAAAATCAACCTCTTTAGTAATGAACTGTTTTTTTATGTAAAACATAAGCCACATTGTAAATATGTTTCATTACAGACCATTGATTTAAAAAAAAAATTGCATTTGGGACATACCCATACAGCCATCTCAACCATGGATTGTCAGTTATGACAATACAAACCTAAGGACAGCACAACATACAGTCCCCGAGTGGAGGAAATCTCCACTTCAGCTGGGAATCAAACCCAAGCCCCTTCGGAGCAATCCACTGTGCTGACTTCACACCTACCGAAGTGGACAGACCACTGTTTTTTTTTAATTTATTTTTTATTTATGTATTTATTTTTTTTCACTCGCCCTCTCTCTATCCATCTCTACCTCCCCCCCATCTGTGTCCACCTCCTCCTTCCCCCCTCTCTCTGTCTATCTCCTCCCCATCTTGCTTCACTGGCAATCACCCCCACCACAACAAGAGGTTGGTGGTTCTTACCACACAGTATTTCTTTCCAGATAGTAAATAATACGTATACCAGGTCTAGTTGAAATCGACCCAGGGATCTAGGAGGCACTTCTTATCCACGGCTTCCATCCATGTATGCATATCACATGCATTTCACAAATATATTTTATATGTGTTTCAATATATTTCAGACATATTTGTAAACACATTTCACTTCTTTTTTTCACACAGCTCAATGTTAATAATGGCTATCTCCTGAACTATATGTCATGCAATGATATAATTTTGTAGGTACATTCACTGGTACATTGTCTGCAAAATGTGTCATGAATAGAGCTAGTAGCAAAGAGATAATGATTTGAAATGGCATGCCTGCTGTGGCAGTTTTACTGCAGGAACTGCAAAAACTTTGTAAACAATAAACTTTTTTCCTTTCATCATTATGTGCAGGGTGTCAGCGAGAAAAAGTTTCATAAATTATGTGCAGAGTTTGTTGCTAGTAATTACGTGCTCTCATTCTCAAATACTGCATGAATAAAGTCTGAGCATTTGCACGTCATGGGCTATACTTTTTTCTTTCCTCCCCAACCCCACCCTTTTGACAGATAGGTGGTTCTTACCCTGGATTGAAATGTGGGCGATTTCTCCGCCTGGCTTCATTTTTCCATTTCGTGTGCGCAGTCTGTAATCAAGTTTGTTGAGGTGGACCTGCTAGTGAGTTCCAACCAGCTGTGATGCAGTAGCCTTCACAGAACTTCGTCTCCCTGTGCATGGATGGGTGCTGAGGGGGAGCAGCAATTGTCCTCCAAGCTACTTGAATAGTGTAAACAACTGAACTTTAAACTTCCTGTATTCACACTTTCTTTTACAACAACACTATCTCATATACTAAGTGGGTTGACAAATTGTTTTATACATATTTAGCTTGTGCAAAAACTAGCCAAATCAGCAGTCATTTGTCACAGTGTTCATTATGGTCACGACCTTTCCCCTTTCTCTTCTTGTCTCTAAACAGCTTCAAAGCATGATACCAAGGAACAAGCACTCCCACATAGCATTTGGGAATGCTCACTCCCCATCTTGTCTTGTAGAAGTGATGGATTCAAAGTATTCTTTCATCTAGACATACCATAATAACATTTCCCACAGTTGGATGTCACGATATGTACTTACTTACTTCTAAATGTTATAAACGTCTTTCATCATCACAGGGCTTGCAAGTGGGATATGCTATCCTAAAAATGTCATGTCACACGTCACCCCCTCAGTGCTTCCTTTCAGACAGTAAGTGAGGTGTGCTGCATATGACCGTTACTGTGGAGGGAGAGGGGGGAAAATATTAGCCCTTTTTCACTTACATTAAATAGCTGCTGCTTATCTAGTTATATCCACAGGACCACATTGATATTTAGGAACCTCTAAGTATTGTGTGACATTTTTCTTCGTTTCTCGTCTCTGAGCAATGTTTTATGCATCCTTTTATTGGTATATCTTGCTACTTACAGGACACACCTTTCACCTGTGATACTTGTGGAAAGTCTTTTAAGTGGAAGACGAACCTCAACATCCACAGGAACGTACACACTGGGGAACGTTTCCCTTGCAATTTATGTGGCAACGAGTACATTCGGCGAGCTGACTTGACGAAACACCGGCGCTCCCATGGGCCCGCTTCCCTCACAGACACTGCGGTGGAGGCAGAGGAGGAAGCACCCCCGGAGGGTGACGGTGATAGCCGATCTGCGTCGTGTGACTATGTTTGCGCTGTGTGTTGCAAGAGCTACAGTGACCAGGCTGTGCTGCAGAAGCATCTCAGGACACATGGCGAGCACCGTCCCTTTGTCTGTGATATTTGTGGGAAGGGCTTCCACTTCCACTGGTACCTCAGCTCACACAAGAAGGTCCACCTTGATAGTAAAACTTACACTTGTAGGACTTGTGGCAAATCGTTCAACAAGAAAAACTGTTTACTCTCCCACACGAGGTGCCACGCTGAACAGGGTTTATGATATTACGCTTAAAAGCAGTACAAAGTGTTGTTGTTTTATGTCTTATATTTTGTACAAATAATTAGCCATATTTCAGCGGATTTTGGGTGCAAAGTTTGTAACTGTAATGTGTTTTACATTTACATTTTGAAGTCTGTTGATGCTTCAGCCTAAAGAGATAATGTTGACAGTTTCGTTTGTTTATATTTACAGTTAACTGTGTTTGGTTTGCTTTGTTAGAAGAATTTATGTGGTCTCAGTAACCCCATTTTGTGTGGGGAAATAATTTTAAAGTTACATACAGTATTATTTTCAATATGTAAATAAATTCTTTCGACTTGTTTTTGTGATTACATCACTTATCTTGTTCGTTGTTGACTGTATGAAACCATTTCAGATATGTTCTAAGCTATATTTTGTTGTAATTATAAAAGAGTGGAAGACATTTTTTTAAAAATGTTTATATTTAAGCAGATGTTAATTTATCATAGGTCAATTTCTTTCTTCTTCATCTTGTGGCCTAAATTTTACACTCATTGGATAGTAGTGATCTGCAGTTTGTTGAAACAAAAAGCATGTAAAGGTAACACTGTTAATTTTGAACCAGCCACCGTTTGACTGTCAGTTTGCAGTTTATATTCATATGGCATAATGTTTAGACCTATTTGTGTGGTGATACATTTAATTTTGTAAAGCATACTGTCACATTCCAGACATCTAGGTAGATAATAGGCAACAGGATTAAATTACATTAAAATCTTTTGAGGTGTACAGCCACATCATCCTATTAAATACTAAAATAACACACGTTTCAGCCATTTTACAGTGTCCTCCTTCAGGACATAGTCTAGTCTAGTGTGAGGAAGGTTGCTGCAACACAGCTGAAACATTTTTTTACTATAGTAATCTATTTTATATGACATGCAAAAGGATTTTAATGTAATTGATACTGACCATGAAAGCCTAAATATTTGTGTCAGGAACAAAATTGTGTATTCTGGGTGGTACTGAAAAGAACTTGTATCACATATCTGGTGTTATGTGAACAAATTGTCTTTTCTGTAGGTACCATGCTGAGGGTAGTCAGTACCAAACTAAAGACTTCAATTGCTCTCAGATAAAAACCCTATTCAAATACCTACAACTAATCCAGGAATCGAATGAGGGGCCTCACTTGACCACACACAGTGTCAAAAAACTTACATCCCAAGACTGAATTCCAGAGCCCTGGCAGCACTTGCACCAAAGTCTTGTCGACACCAATCCCACTCTTTCTTTAATGACTGCAGTATGCATTGACCTTTATTGATCCTATCACTTGAAATTCGGTGAAAATCCTTCCTTTAACCCTGTAGCATGGCTGACATTGTATAGTAGCTAGCAGCTTATCAGTGGTGCCACACTTGTGGTCGGAAGCTACTAATACCACCTTCTCATGTCTTAATCGAATAACATTCTCTGCTATGGCATACGAGCATCATCCCACTGATAACAATGCAGTATCTCAAGCTGTGTGGCCACTCCTCACTACACTATGTTGCGGAATTACCCCAACTTCTTATTGTTTTTTTGGTAGTATGTAATAAACTACATATACACTACCACCAAACGTTGTTTTTGACTGTGACAGTATGAAGCTCCCAAGTACAAAATGTAATTAGGGAAAGTTGGTTTAGGTGTGTGTGCTGTAACTGTTTTACCTACATCATGTTATCTCTTTCTGGCATATTGTTGAGTAGCAGTAAGATGACTTATGTGTGGTTCCACATTTTCATCTCAATATTTGAAAACTTGTATCTGTGCATCGACATATTGCTGCTTTTTGCTGCACCCACGGATATGGGACCAGAACTCAATGTCTTTACCTCACAACATTACAGGACAGAAATAAAATGTAGTAGTGTTCATTATATTTTAATTGCAAAGTATTGATGCTTGTTTATTCGACTTGTCTTTTCCTCTTTGTTTATCCAACTTGCCTTTTCCTCATGGTTATGTTTCAGATAGTGTCATTTAGTGGGTAAGTATCATATTAAAAGTTTAAAGTTATGGAGATTCAATTCCAGTTAATTCTAGGATTTTCTTCAATCAGTGCTTTCTGTATGTGGTAGATTACAAGTCACGAAGTGACTGGGAGATCAAACTTGATTGTAAATTTCTCTTTTAATATCTGACAAACAAATATTGAAATTGGAGGGAGGCAAGGGCAATACTGCTTCCATTCAGACTGTCTAGCAAACTCTGTGGTGCTCAAGCCAGTTTCTAGGCTGACGATTGTTTTACTTCAACAACATCATGAAACGGTTATATTCCTACTCATTTTAAAGTTGACTTGTTGAATTGCAGACAGGCAAAATGAAAAGACCGTTATACATCGAGCTTTCAGGCAAAGTCTTCTACAGAAAAAAACTGCACACACACTCACAAAAGCAGCCACATCTCATGCACACATGATCACTATCTTCAGCCACTCCAACCTGACTGCAACTCTCACACTGAATGAAAGCAGCAATCGAGAGTGGGATGGGGAAAGGAGAGGGATACAAGGGTATGGGTGAGAGGAGAGAAGGGCACTGTGTGGCAGAGCATGGAGGGACTAAAAGGCAGCAGGACAAGGGACATGGAGAAGAAGAGGAGAAGAAAAGAGGGAAAGATCAATGGGTTTATTGGCAGAGAGCGGTGCACAATGAGGGTGAGGGGACATGAACAGTGAGGAGGTAATAGGACAGAGGGGCAAAAACTATTGGCAGCAGGGTGTGGGAATAGCATGTTATTGTAGATTAAGGCCTGGATGATTTTAGGAGTGGAGAATGTGTTGTAAGAATAACTCCCAACTAGGCTCTGCCCTCCCCCCACCAGCTTTTCTGAACTGTGCAGATGGGAGTTATTGTTCAACACATTCTCCAATACATCATCAGTGGTGGCATTTCCAGCATCTTCTGCAAAGAGCTGCTCTATTCAATAAATGGGCTAACTCGTGTCACAGCTCATAAACATTTTCACTCAGTGAGTTGGTGGCCCAGATGACAATACTGACATTCAACAATCCTAATACAGGTTTTGGTGGTTTTCCTAAAGTACTTAAGGAATGTGCCAGGATGATTCTGTTGAAAAGGACAGGGCTAGTTTCCTTCCCTCATACCAGTTTGTGCTTTCTCTAATGACTTTATTATACACAGGACACTACACTCTAAAATTCTTTTCATAAGCATTTTTCAGGCCAGTTTCATTTGGACAGTCTGTACCATTTGTACTTACATAGGCTTAACTTAATGAGATAAATTTAACAGAAAAGAAAGTACTTTGAGAAAAGCTATTGTTCACTTAGTTACACAAAATAGCTGCAGTTTTATCTCTTACTGCTAAATTATCTATTAGTTGTGGTAAAAACATAACTAGTAAGTTAATCCTGATTTTAAGTGTAAAAACTACAGAAGTTGATTGCCACCTAAAAGTTCTGAAATGTAAAAGATAGAGTGTGTGAAACAAATCTAACAATACATGTGTCTTCAACCAAATAGACAGAAAATTCATCTTTCCAGATGAAAGCAAGCTAATACACTTTCTCTGACAATGTAAGATTCATTAACCAGAAAAAAAGAGGAATAAGTTGACTGAAACAAGATTATTCTTGGAACAAGTATGAAAGTCGTCCAGGATGTCACGTGAAGAGAGACATGGGGAGACCAGCAATTAAATTCCTACAGAAGAATGAGATCAGAAAGATGAAACAAAATATTGAAGACAAACAACCCTATTCAATTCCTAATTGATAAACTAACTGAATCCTAAATATAATAAAATTGTGTTGTTTCATTATTATTATTATTATTACTATTAACAGTAATGTGACAGCATCAGATGTTGATTCCAAATTTGTAATGATTGCCAAAGGATGGGGAAGATTATTGTTGTGACACATTACTGACTGCCTTATCCAAAATTCTTGAAAAAGTAATGTATTGTAGAGTAGCTTCACACCTTTGTAAAAATAAAGTTTTAACAAAATGTCAGTTTGTTTTCCAGAAGGGTTTTTCTACGGAAAATGCTATATATACTTTCACTAATGAAATATTAAATGCTCTGAGTAACCGGAAGCCACCCGTTGGGATTTTTTGTGATCTATCAAAGGCTTTTGATTGTGTAAATCGTGGAACACTTCTAGATAAGCTCAAGTACTGTGGTATGAATGGACCAGTACTCAAATGGTTTAAATCATACCTAACTGGAAGAGTGCAGAAAGTTGAAATAAACAGTTCATATAATATGCAAAAAACTGGTGATTTCTCAAACTGGGGAACAATCAAGAATGGGGTGCCGCAAGTTTTGGTCTTGGGTCCTCTGCTGTTCTTAATATATATTAATGACTTGCCATTCTATATTCACGAAGATGCAAAGCTGGTACTTTTTGCTGATGATACAAGTATAGCTATCACACCCGACAGACGAATTAACTGGTGAAATTGTAAACAATGTTTTTCAGAAAATCATTAAGTGGTTCTCTGCAAATGGACTCTCATTAAACTTTAACAAAACACGGTGTATACAGTTCCACACAGTAAATGGAATGACCCTATTAATTAATAAATATAGACTTCGATCAAAAATCGGTAGCTAAGGTAGAATATTCAAAATTTCTAGGTCTATGCATGGATGAGGGGTTGAACTGGAAAAAAACACACTGAGGATCTGCTGAAACGTTTGAGTTCAGCTACTTATGCTATTAGGGTCATTGCAAATTTTGGCGATATACACCTGAGTAAATTAGCTTACCACGCCTATTTTCATTCTCTGCTTTCGTATGGCATCATATCCTGGGGTAACTCATCATTGAGTAAAAGAGTGTTCATTTTCACAAAAGCGTGTAATAAGAATAATTGCTGAAGCTCATCCAAGATCATCCTACAGACACTTATTTAAAGAGCTAAAAATCTTCACTGTAGCCTCACAATATATATATTCACTTATGAAATTTGTTATTAACAATCCGAACGAATTCAAAAGTAATAGCAGTGTACATGGCTACAACACTAGGAGAAAGGATGATCTTCACCACTCAAGGTTAAATCTAACTTCGGCTCAGAAGAGGGTAAATTATGCTGCCACAAAAGTCTTTGGTCACTTACCTAATAGCATCAAAAGTCTGACAGATAGCCATATAGCATTTAAAAGGAAATTAAAAGAATTTCCTCTACTCATTAGATGAATTTTTGGACATAGTAAGTGGGTAATTTCCCAACAATTGTTGAGTGTCATGTAATATTTTGTCTAATGTAATCTAATCTCTAATCTACTAGAACAAGTTCCAGTGTTCACCAGGAGTAATTTAGCAAATAGTCAGAAACTCAAGGCATTAAAACTGAACCAAGTAAAAACATGGAATCCTAATGAGAAGCACAATATTTCCCAAATACTGTTAGTCTTAGTAAGTTATAAGAAAAAGCATTACATGGTAATTGGCCTCAGTATTCATGCATTGAGTAGAAGAGGCTGCCGAAGAGAGAAGCCTCCAAGTTGGTCTCGAAAATATATATCTCGGAATGATAGCATTTCTTTTTCTCAGAAAATGTATGCAGCAGGGTAACAGCCTTTTTATGTACAGCAAAGACACTCTTGACATCATGTCTCCCTGTTGCGTCCACTGAATGTATCCATCTATTCCTTTGAAAGAAATACTTCTTGTCAACAACAAACTTTGTGATGCTATATATGAATGACCTACAATATAAACAATAAAATATTTAGCTCTGATTGTCTTAAATTACATCAGTTTCTTTTATATTAAACAGAACAAGTTCTGTTGGTAGTTGATACTCTTACTGTGGCTTGTTCTAATAACCTGATGGCCACAGAGAAGATTGAAAGTAAAATTTTTAAGAACTTGTAAATGTAACATACAAGGTATGATCAAAAAGTAATGCAAGTGGTCATTTCCTAATGCTCCTATTGTCCCGAGCGCTACCCCGACATTGGGGAATGGTGGAGGAGGATATCAGATTTCCAGCACTACAGTCTGCTCCGAGCTGTGGAAGCATCAGCATCATTGTTCGTGTAAACCCTTGTTCAATGGTTGTGTCATCACACAAGATGCAGTCAATTTTGGAGCAGTGCTACTTATTCAAGTTTTGTTCAAAACTCAAAAAACTTCTGGCTAAAACTTACAAAATGATTGAAGAGGCATATGGTGAGTCTGCCATGTCTTAGTCGGAATTTTCTAGATGGATAGAACAATTTAACAAGGGCTGTGAAGAAGTTGCTGATGAAGACTGCTCAGGATGGCTGATGGCTGTCAACAAGATCAATGCCCAATAACATGACCCATGCACGTGTGTTGCTGAATGCAGACAGACGTGTGAGTGTCCGGTGGCTAGCGGATAAGCTAAACGTGTCGTATGGGACGGCATTTAACATCATTACCGATGATTTGAACATGCATAAAGTATGTGCCAAATTGGTTCCAAAACTGTTGAGTGACGACCAGAAGTGTAATCGTTTGGAGGTCGCGACAGAACTTGTGGAATGGCTCGAAAGAGACCCAGGTGTTTTAGATAATGTCATAACCAGTGATGACCCAGAAACGAAGTGCAAACTTATATAGGGAGACCTACATAGAGAGAAACAGTCTTCATAATAAAATAAGGGAAATCAGAGCTCACACAGAAAGATGTAGGTGTTCGTTTTTTCTGCGCGCTTTACGAGATTGGAATAATAGAGAATTGTGAAGGTGATTACATGAACTCTTTGCTGGGCACTTAAATGTGGTTTGCAGAGTATCCATGTAGATGTTGAGCAGCACACTCCCATGTCTCCCAAGCATAAGAACGCAAGAATGAGCAAATGAAAAATGAAAACCATGCTCATCAGCTTCTTCAATGTGAAAGGCTTGATCCATTCAGAGTTTGTATTGCAAGGAATGACAGTGAATGCAGCTTACTACCTCAGAGTGTTAAAAAGACTAGCGGTTCGCATCGCCAGCATAAGGCAGATGCCTACTTCAATGTGGACAGTGATCAGGACAACACATCATGCTACACCACTTTGTTGATTTGTGAATTACTAGCAAAGCACAACCTGGCAACGTCGCCACAGCCACTGTACAGCTAGTGGCTAGTGTTACTACTTCTGGATCGCGGGGACCCAGGTTCAATTCCCGGAGAGGTCAGGGATTTTCTCCATCCAGGGACTGGGTGTTTGTGTTGATCTCATCATCATTTGGGAAGTGGCAAGATTGGAACTGGAAAGATTGGGAACTTGTACGGGCGCTGATGACCATGATGTTGAACACCCTACAAACCAACATCATATCGTCATCATCATCACCGTACAGTCCTAACATTGCACAATCAGACTTCTTCCTGTTTCCGCACATGAAAACAAAGATGAGGAGGTGCCATTTTGCTGGCATTGAGGACATGCAAAAGGTGACAACACATGCTATAAAGGAAACTCCAGTCACTGCCTTCCACAAAGCATATGAGGCATAGGGGAATTTCTGGAAGAAGTCTTTATCACTGCTCAAGGCAACAACATTGAATAATTTTAAGAGGTTGTACAATTTGGATCAATAAACTTAGTTGTACAGACACAATTGCATGCATTACTTTTTATCACACCTTGTACAGTCATTTTTGCACAATAAAGCTTACTACTCTAATGGTACATGTGATGCAGGGTCATAAATCAGTAAATGAGAAGCTGTTGGAGTGTTAGCAATACCAAATGTCATTTTAAAGTCTGGTTACAAATTCAACACAGCCATATGTGTCTTATGATTTGCAGAAAGTTATGTGCGAATATAGTTAAAGTACAAAATTACTAGATGACAGAATGAATAGCCAGAACTTCCCTTCGGGAGGTTAAATTCTAACTTCTACCAAAAGACACACCCAAAAGCATGTGACAACAAGCTGGCTTCTCCCCAACTGTTATGTTTTTTCTGCTCCCATAAATAATTTTTTCACTAATTTTTATCTTATTTTCAATGCACTTTTCTATTGGCAAGTAACACTTACACAAAAATATTGAGATCTTATTTAGACTTAATTTCACTTGAAGTTATTGTTCAGGTTGTCATTTTGGTTGCCCTTTTTACACTGATGTAATGAGCTTTCATTAGGGCACTCATAAGTGAGGGAGAGGTAAGGTGTTTGGCAATTTTGAAAGGTAAATACAAAGTCTGTTCAAAAAAATTCCGGAACATTCACAATTTCACATCAATGGTTTGTTGGAGCGAAGTGCAGTTGGCATCCCTACACACTCCCGTGCTTAATGTGTTAACTGCCGGAAGTTTCATTGTTGTACGTTTGTTAGCTACTTTTTAAGTGCTGTATTGTGCAGAATGTTTTGCCACACAGTTTGCCAATTTTGAGAGGGTAGAGTCAGAGGAGCTAAGTATCTGCATTAAATTTTGCGTGAAACTCAAGAAAACTTTTGCAGAGACACACCAAATGATGCAAGAAGCCTGTGGTGATGAGTGCTTAAGCCATACTTGGTGTTACGAATGGTTCACACTTTTTTAAAATGGCCTTATGGAACTTTAGGATGACCCTTGTTCAGGACACCAATGCCTACCGACAACCCTTGTGTCAGGAATGTCAATAAAATTGTGCATGCCAATCGAAGACTGACTATCCAAGAAATTGCAGAAGAATGTAGCATTTCTGTTGGATCATGTCAAGAAATCCTGGCACAGCTTCTTGGAATGCGTCATGTAGCCAACAAGTTCATCCCATGGCTCATGAGTCAACACCAGAAAGACCACCTCGCAATCTGTGGAGAGCTTTTGAATCGCACAAATGAAAACGAGATTTTTCCTTAAGAGAATCATAACTGATGATGAGATGTGGGCCTATGGTTATAACATTGAAACCAATGTTTGATCTTCGCAATGATTCAGGAAATGTTCTCCAAGACAAAAAAAACTTGTCAGGTCAGGTCAAATGTCAAAGCCTTGCTGATAGTTCTCTTTGACTTTGAAGGATTATTTCACCATGAATTCGTGCCACAGGGAAACCTGTTAATCCATGGTACCATCAGGATGTTGTGACACCTGTGAGAAAATGTGAGAAGCAAATGGCCTGAAATGTGGCGAGACAATTTATGGCTCTTGCAACACGATAATGCAACTGCACATTCATCCCTGTTGGTGCGTGACTACTGTACAAAAAGTGAAATCACTTTGCTGCCTCATCCTCCATACTCTCCAGACCTGGCATCTGTGGACTCTTTTTTTTTTATTTCTAGAGTTGAAAACCCCATTAAAAGTAAGAAGATTTGTAACGATACGTGAATAAAAGAAAATTCACAGATGGTACTTTGCGCAATCCAGCAAGAGGCACAACAAGACTGCTTCCGGAAGTGGAAATGGCATTGGGAGTCGTGTATCAACTGTGGAGGAGAGTATTTCAATAGAGACCATGCACAAAAGGTAAAACGTAAGCATAGAAAAATTTTATGGACAATGTTCTGGAATTTATTGAACAGACATCTTTTGTAAAGTTAAGAAGTAGCAACAGAGATGGGAACAGGTGGCTCTCAACAGCTCCAAAATAACTGAAAGAGTGACATTCACAAAGTTGGTGGAAAGCAAAGGGATAAATGTGGAGTACGAAGCAACGGACGTGACCGCTTTCTGATTTCAGCTAAATGCCAGATGCACTTCCGAATTTTAGTCACTCATATGCCACAAATTTTAGTCACAAGCATATTTTATTGTCTCTCTTCCAGCACTGACAACACAAGGGCACGTGTGACTCGTACTGATCAGCTCCTGCAGCATAAATTTTGACACAGAAGTAACATGGATTCTGAAAGTGCATTACAGAAACGTTCATCTTTAAACGCAATACGTATTTTTAGCAAGGAGTATGAAACTGAATTAATGCTGCTGTAATACAACCACAATGAGCAGAAGAAAAAATGACGTTCAAAACACTTAATAAATGTTTCAGATCTTGTCTCATATTGCATAATGCATTTAAATACAGTTATAATTAGTGTTATTAACCAGTTAATCATCCATTCATGCAGACAGCACTTTGTGAGGCAATTACAGTGCCACAATTTTGGAATCTGAAAAAGAGAACAGTCAACACAAAGTATTCTCAATGATGGCTGACTTTTAAAGATTGGTACTTGGGGGCTGCTGGCTAACTTATCATGCCCGTACTATAGCTAGACCACTGGGGCCCCATAATGTGTTTTTGTTGTTGTTGTTGTTGTTATTGTGGTCTTCACTCCAAAGTCTGTTTTGATGCAGCTCTCCATGCTATCGCATACTGTGCAAACCTCTTCATCTCCAAGTAACTATTGAAACCTACATCCTTGTGATACAGCTGCTTCTATTTTCTCCAAAGGTCTTTTTAATTTTCCTGTAAGTAGTATCTATCTTTCCCCTAGTGATATATGCTTCTGAATTCTTACATGTCCTCCAGCCATTCCTGCTTAGCCATTGTGCACTTCCTGTCAGTCTAATTTTTGAGACACTTGTATTCCCTTTCACCTGCTTCATTTACTGCACTTTTATATTGTCTAAATTCAATATGTCTTGTGTCACCCAAGGATTTCTACTAGGCCTCATCTTTTTCCCTATTTGATCCTCTGCTGCCTTCACGACTGCATCTCTCAAAGCTATCCATTCTTCTTCTACTGTATTCCTTTCCCTCTTTTTGTCAGTAGTTCCCTAATGCTCCTTCTGAAACTCCCAAAAACCTCTGATTCTTTCAGTTTATCCGGGTCCCACCTCTTCAAACCTTTCTGCAATTTCTTCAGTTTTAATCTACAGTTCATAATGTCTTAAAATTTAAAATGTGGTTCCAAAATTCCAGTCTTACTGTTATATAATCAATCTGAAACCTTCTGGTGTCTCGATGTCTCTTCCATTAATACAACCTTGTTTCTTTGATACTTAAATCAAGTATTAGCAATGATTAAATTACGCTCTGTGCAAAAGTCTACCAGGCAGCTTCCTCTTTCATTCCTTTTCCCCAGTCCATATTCACCTATTTTTTCCTTCTCTTACTTTCCCTACTATTGCATTCCAGTCCCTCATGACTATTAAATTTTCGTCTCCCTCAAGTATGTGAATAATATTTCATATCTCACCATACATTGCTTCAGTCTCTTCATCATCTGCAGAGCTAGTTGGCATATAAATTTGTACTGCTGTGTTGGTTGTGGGCTTCGTGTCTGTCTTGGCTACAACAGTGCATACACTATGCTGTTCGTAGTAGCTTAGGTGTATTCCTATTTTCTTATTCATTGTGAAACTTACTCCTGCATTACCGCTATTGAATTTTGTATTTATAACCCTGTATTCATCTGAGCGGAAGTCCTGTTCCTCCTACCACCGAACTTTGCTAATTCCCACTTATATCTAACTATAACTTACCCATTTCCCTTTTTATTTTCTAACCTAACTGCCTCATTAAGGGATCAGACATTCCACGCTCCGATCCCCTTGCTCTAAGTCATTCACAGTACCACTACAGCAAGGCCATTTTGATTGATGTTACAAGGCCAGATCAGTCAATCTTCCAAACTCTTGCCCTGCAACTACTGAACAGACTGCTGCCCATCTTCAGGAACCACATGTTTGTCTGTCCTCTCAACAGATACCCCTCTGTTGTGGTTGCACCTACCATACATCTATCTGTATTGTCGAGGCACATAGGCCTCCCCACTAATGGCGAGGTCCATGGTTAAAAGGGGAGGGGTGTGGGGGGGGGGGTTATATAGGTTACCAATTGATGATAAGATCAGTTCAAATGTGGCCTGAAGTTGCACCCCACAATGTCTGTATTGGCTCTTGAACAATAGACAGTATCCTTTGGAGAGGGTTCTGCTTGAGTTAGTTTTGTTATCTCTGGCACATGACCCTTGTTAGTTCACCAAACACACCATTTCGCAAGAGTTGAGGCAGTTTCCAGTTGCTTACAGACAGTAAACAACTCCTCCCGCATCTGGAGAACACTATTCACAGTTGGGCTGCATTGTGGCTGGTGCAAAGTTTTCCTGGACAGTGAATAAGTAACTTCAGATTTACCTAGCTGAATCTGTTTTAATTTCAGGATCTATTATGCCACAAGTATTATTAGAAGTTCCCTTCAATATGCGAAGCAACATTGCCGGAAGAAGTGGTTTGTGTTAACAAAAGAAGCTGTGATAAAATTTACCGATTCCCTGAAGCTTGTCAGAACTGTGTATGAGGAACAATGGTTGTGGTCAATAACAGACTCGCGAAGCAAATCCAAACGTAGCGGAATTTTATAACAAACGTCGTCTATTTACATTGCTGTAAAGGGGTAACTAACTGGAGCACAATATGACAGTTGCAATATACTCAGAAGACAATATTATACCACCACATTCGACTTCTGTAAGAGCTATTCGAAAGGTACCGGTAGTAAAAAATTTTTAACTATCACCACTACAAAAATAATTTAATTTTTTGTTAGTCTGCTGTTAGCAGGTATATGTCTGCAATCCTGGTACAAATTTAAATCCCGCTAGAGCACGGTGACCAAACGTCCCGGAAAACCACGATTGTATTGGTTTTCCATCATAACGTGCGTTGTCCCGCAAAATTGTTTCAGGAGATTGAAAAGTCGCGGAACCCAGTTTTTAAATTTACATTATGAAATTCTGTAAATTTTATGAGACCTCGCTGGATTGAACGGAGTACAACACTATAAATTAAATTCATTTTAGCTTATTTCTCTAACCTATACAGCCGCCCTCCCCCCTTCCCATTCCAGTAATCACAGTACCAATATTGATACATTGAAACAATAATTTATTTTGAGCGGTAGTGTGGCTGAAGCGTAGTTTTATTGTGTAAGTTTCCAGGCGTCTCAACTTGACAAGAGTTAGGAAACTATCGGATTTTCGTGACACTTAATCCTGTCACTGTCAGAATACGGTAGTGTAGTTGTCGGCAGGCAGTACCGATGGCTTCTCGTATTAGTCGTATTGTTGTCAATGAGTTACGAAATGCGATGCAGAAACGTGCCTGCAATTGTCAGTTGAGGTCTCTTTAATTACGAAGCAGTGCGTTCGGTATGTAACTCTTTTATTGGTATCAATATCAATATATATATTGGTCCGCGGATGAATAAATAAATAAACAAAACTAAATCAATCATGGTCAGCGTCCTCACAAGTCAAAGAAACACATTAACAGATATAACGCTCCGAATTGTAGTAAAGAACTACAACCGTACACTAACCTACAAGAACATTGTCTGAAGCTGGAAGTATCCTCTTCGGAAACTGGCGGGATCGAACTGGGGTACACATCCACAAATACTAAGAAAAACAGCTCTTGCCTTATGCTATTCTGCAGGAGAGTACGCTAGCCCAGTGTGGTACAATTCAGTACATGCAAAGCAGGTTGATGTAGCCTTAAATGACAGCTGTAGGATTGTTACAGGCTGCCTAAGGCCAGCTCCATGGACAAAGTTCAATGTCTCGCTGGGATTGCTCCTTGTGACATCAGAAGAGAGGTCGCCACTAACATTGAGAGGCATCCACTCTTTGGACGTCAACTTGCCAAGCCAAGACTGAAGTCCAGGAAGAATTTCCTAATAACTTCATAGTCCTTAGAAGGATCAGCTGCAGCTATCCGACTCACCAAGTGGAAAGAAAGACGCCAACACCTGTCAGACTGGATGACACCACACGAATCCCTGCCACCTGGACACATGGAGAAGTGGGTCATCTGGAAGTCCTTGAACAGACTACAGACCCGAAGTCGCAAGATCGAGGGACAGTATCCTTAAATGGAACTTCCAAATGCCAACACAACACTATGTGAATGCGGTGAATTGCAGACAACCCATCATCTCTTCTAATGTAACTTATGCCCAACCAGCTGTAGCATGAAGGCCCTAAAGCCTGCAGCACCCAATGCTATCAAAGTTGCCCAATTCTGGGTGAATACTGTATAGTTTTCTTTGTATGTATTGTATATGTGTTCATTTTAGTGTACCTCTGATATGAATAAAGACAGAAATAACTACAAAATTATTTTGTAAAACGCCAATCAAGTGAGGACACAAAAGTTTGAGCAGCCGAACGTACACTAGCATGCCAAATGGTCAGACAGCACCAAACCTTTAAGCCTAGTTTACACGACGACACTGGGTTGCGGGCAACTGCAACTGCGCTACCGACCACTGCTCATGCAAGCCGTGCGTTTGTGTAGCTCGTCGGTGGAACTAAACAGTTTCGGCGTGTTCCATCTTTGGCGACACTAGTTGCATGGGTTTTGAGGTTATGTTTGTTCGTAGAGTGTAGACAAACCGAAATATGAAGTGGAGAACGGAAAATAATGTTCGCTTCTTGGATATCTATGCATTGCATAGGTGTTTGTGGGATTTCAGTGATGCCGATTACAAAAATAAGCAACATATTGCTGCTCCTGAGACCTTCACGTGCGATCAGAACATAGACAGTTTGACAGTATCTGAGCTGCAGGGCAAAATTTATTGAATTAGGTGCACATATCCAGGAGTATTGTTGACAGGAGCGAAGGCTACACAGATCAAGAAGCTACATTCTTTATTTAATATTCATCTATTTAAAACGTCGCAGCAGTACTCCCAATTCGCATATGTCTGAATTTTGACAAATTGCCACTGTACAGATCTATCTTCAAGACAGTAGTTTGCAAACCATTCTCTTCTTAATGCGGCCTGTTCGAATAATTACTGCTGTTAATGTTAATAAATATTACTGTTAATGTTAGTAATTATTGGTGTTAATGAAAAAGTGTCATCGCTAACTAAATGCGCATCTTATAGCATGTCGAATGTTCTCGATTGTAATGCACACAATGTAATATGTAATTTCAGTTCTGGCGAAGTGCTTCATGCATTACAGTATCTTTATTCCTTATCGCAAAATTAACTCTATTTGGAAGAAATATGAACAGTTCTGGCGACATTCTAAGATAATTAAAAGAACTTCTTGGGTCTTCCATTACAAATTATTTCAGCACTAATGCTGAGCAACCGAGCTGACGTCTTTTCTTCATCCAGCCACGAATCGAAGCACGTTTCTTTTTCTTTTTTTTTTTTTTTTTTTTCATGCAGCGATTCCACACAGCGAGTTTTAACTCCATCACAACTCGTGCGACGTGCACCTGCCAAATCATTTCAGACACGACTCAGGAGCCCACAAAACGATGAAACCGAAGTGTATACTGGTTTCGCCATGTCGACAGTCAAATATGAAACCATTTGCGCGCAACTCATTCCACGCAACGAGTGGCGCAACCCAATGTCGTCGTGTAAACTAGGCTTCAGATCTAGTGATTGTACGAATAAGCTGAATAGCGTAGTTTTGATGATTATTCCATCGCAAAACAGTTTGGTTCGAAAAGAACTAAAGTATTGGCCTTAGTAAAAGGAGAAATTGCTCCCCAGAGCCTTGAGATTATCGAAAAGTTGTTTTATTTACGACATATCCAGTAGTTACGAAAGTATGTCCGTCTGCTCTTCAGTTTTTCGATATTAATGAAGGCATTCAGTTTAAACTAAACGTCCTACGAAATTCCAATGTTTTCTACGAAAACTACTGAAATGTTTGATCTTGGAAGAAAGCGTGACATTTCGTGGGTGAAAAACGAACACCAACTTGAGTGGTTTAAAAAGCCAAGACAAATGTAACCTATTTACATCTACGTCAATACTCTGCAAACCACGGTGAGGTGCACGGCAGAGGGTACGTCCCATTGTACCAGTTATTAAAGTTTCTTCCTGTTCCATTCATGGAGCGCAGGAAGAATGAGTGTTTGAATGCGTCTGTGCTTGCAGTAATTATCCTAATCTTATGGTATCCTCACGATCCCTATGTGAGGGATACGTAGGAGGCTGTAGTACATCCCTAGAGTAATCATTTAAAGGCTGTCTTCAAGAGCGTGCCAGTTCAGTTTCTTTAGTATCTCTCTGACATTCTTCAACTGATTAAAAAAACCTGTGACCATTCGTTCTGCACTTCACTGTATACGTTCAATATCCCCTGTTAGTCCTATCTGGTACGGCTCCCACACACTTGAGCAATATTCTAGGATCGGTCACACGAGTGATTTGTAACCAATCTCTTTTGTAGACTGATTGCATTTCCCTATTATTCTGGGCGGCCGAAGTGGCCGTGCGGTTACAGGCGCTGCAGTCTGGAACCGCAAGACCGCTACGGTCGCAGGTTCGAATCCTGGCTCGGGCATGGATGTTTGTGATGTCCTTAGGTTAGTTAGGTTTAACTAGTTCTAAGTTCTAGGGGACTAATGACCTCAGCAGTTGAGTCCCATAGTGCTCAGAGCCATTTTAACCATTTGAACCCTATTATTCTACCAATATACCGAAGTCTACCACCTGCTTTACCCACAACTGAACCTACGTGATCATTCCATTTCATATCCCTTCAAAGTATTACACCCAGGTATTTGTATGAGTTGTCCGATTCCAACAGTGGGGCATTGGTATAATATAGCATACTACGTGTTTTCGTCTTGTGAAGTGCAAAATTTTACATTTTTGAACATTTAAAGCACGTTGCCAATTTCTGCACCACACTGAAATCTTATCAAGATCTGATTGAATATTTTTGCAGCTTCTCTCAGCTAATACTGCATTATAGATAACTGCATCATCTTTAAAAAGCCTGATTTTACTATTAATATCGCCTGCAAGGTCATTAATACAAAATATGAACAGCAAGGGTCCCAACACACTTCCCTGGAGCACATCCGAAGTTACTTCTACATCTGACGATGAGTTCCCATCCAAGATAACATGCTGTGTCCTCCCTATCAACAGCCCACAGTCCAGTCTCCATCCCATATGATCATACTTTTGGCATTAAGCGTAGGTGCGATACCGAGTCAAATGCTTTACGAAAATCAAGAAACACTGGATCTACTTGGTTGTCTTGATCCAAAGCATTCAGTAGGTCATGCGAGTTGGGCTTCACATGATCGATGTTTTCGAGATCCATGCTGCTTGGCATTGAGGAGGGCATTCTGTTCAAGATACTGCATTATGTTTTAGCTCAGAATACATTCTAAGAGTCGAAAACAAATCGATGTCAAGGCTATTGAACGGTAGTTTTGGATCACTTTTATTATCCGTCTTGTAGACGGATATGATCTGTGACTTTTTCCAAGAACTGGGCACGGCTTTTTGTTCGAGGGATCTACGATAGATTATAGTTAGAAGGGGAGCTAACTCAGGCGCATATTCAGTATAGAATCTGACAGGGATTCCATGGGAGCCTGGAGATTTCTTCAGTTTTAGAGATTTCAGCTTTTTCTCAACACTATTGACACAAATTCTTATTTCGTACATCTTTCCAGTGGTACGGGGATTAAATTGGGGCAATTCTTCTGGGATTTCCTCTGTAAAGGAACATTTGAAAACGGAGTTAACCATTTCAGAGTTTGCTTTGCTACCCTCAATTTCAGTTCCTGTCTCATCACTACGGACTGGACACTAACGATGGTGCCAATAACAGCCTTTACATACGACTAGAATTTCTTTGGGTTCTGTGAAAGATCACTTGACAGTAGTCATTGAAGGCATCGTGCATTGCTCTCTTGACAGCAAAACGTTTCATTCAACGTCTCTCTATCTATAGCCTAATGCTTTGCTTTACACTTAATATGCAGTAATCTCTGTTTCTTTAGAAGTTTCTTTACAACGGCAGTATACAAAGGACGTCACCTCCCACTATGAACTGTTCTACTGGGTACATATCTATCCAGTGCATGGTCAACTGTTCTTTTAACTTGAGCCAGAGTTCATCTACATGCTCCTGACCTGTGCTGAAAGTTCAACATTGACATGTGATATTACTGATTTTTTAAATCTAATTTAGTGATCATACATATCTTTCTGTTTGTTTCAGTTGTTCTTTTACTCTGGTAACCATTGTTGCCACAAGCGCATCATGGAGACTGATACCAGTTTCGAAGTGGACATCCTCAAAGAGGTCAGGCCTATTTGTCGCCATTAGATAAAATATATTTCCATCATGAGTTGGGTTCTAGGTAGTTTTCAGAGGAGTTATGTAGTAAAGCTTCACATGATTTCTTATCATGCCTATGATGAGCAAAACTGTAATTTTCCCAATTAATTGTTGGCTGATTAATGTCTCCACTGATGGTTACAGTATGATTGGGGAACTTACATACAACTGAAACGAGGTTTCCACTAAACTTTTTGGTTTCATCAGGAGATGAGTCTGGTGGGCGACAGAAGGACCCAATTATCATTTTATGTCCACCCCTCATACTGAGTCTTGCCCAAACAATTTGACATGTAGCTTCAACTTCGACCTCGGTGGATTTGAGTTTCTCGTCTACGGTGACAAGTACACCAACTGCATTCCCCATGTGCCTCCCCTTCAATACACTTAAATTTTCTCCAAAAATCTCGCTGCTATCAATTTCAGGTTTCAAACAGCTTTCAGTACGTAGTATTGCATTTCATGAGCACCTCAATCTCTGGCACTTTGTTGCGAATCCTTCGGCAGTTTACCATTAGGATTTTAATACTTTCACCCGTGGGAGGCATTTTTTTCGATATTACTCTGATACTTCCGGGTTTCCTACAACTATTGTTATCTGGATTGCATGGAGAGTCGCCTAATCTAAAAAACCCTTGTGTGCACCCCACACACAGTCAGCTACCTGAGTGACAGCCCCTGACGTGTACTGCACATCTGACCTATTTAGGGGACCCAACAGTTCTCAACCCTACGGCGCAAGTCCACGAAGACACAGTCTAGCTTGTCAAAGAATCTTCGAACTCCCTGGTTCAGTCCTTCCACTTGAGAACCAAATGGCCACGGTCAGTTCTGCAGACAACGGTGCAAACTGTGAGCTTCTTTGAAACTTTATGCACAAGGCTGGTCTTCTCCACCTTCTCCGCCCATCGCTGAATGACCCAATAATGATCTCAGAGCCCAGACGACAGGCATAATTTGTCCCAACGTGTGCCACAATCTGCAGTTGGTTGCACCCTGTTCCCACAATGACTGCAGGAATAGCCTCTTCAGTATTCTGTGAGACCCCAGGCATAGGCACTGAGTGCACCTGATGACCTTTCCTATCCCTTGCACCCATTTCTCTAAGGGGTACCGTCATTCGCCGTAACTTTGAACTGCTGATCATTAATAGACCCCCACCCTTTTGCGTTTGCCTCCTCCTGACACTGGGCAACACACGTGAAGTAAGTCACACTGGCTCAGTTTCAGCTTCAGTAAAAGACAGCACCTCAGACTTGTTGGTAAGGGGGATTGGTCCAACATCCTAATTCCTCCCTGGTCCCCACACACCCTGTACAGGAAGCCTAGGTCTACCATTGACAACCCAATCGCAGTCAAGTGGATGTGTAATGACTAGCTCCTGTACTTCCTGCAGAGAAGACAGGATCCACAGTAGAGGATAGAACATGAGGTACCTGTAGTACAGGTATCAGGGGTAAACGACTCTCTGGAGCTTTTCCAACACACCGATTCGTAGCAGCTGCCAGTCGTTTAACAGTCGTCAGGGCGATTTCCAGTTACTTACGAACGTCAACCCCCCATGAACCATGGACCTTGCCGTTGGTGGGGAGGCTTGCGTGCCTCAGCGATACAGATAGCCGCACCGTAGGTACAACCACAACGGAGGGGTATCTGTTGAGAGACCAGACAAACGTGTGGATTCCTGAAGAGGGGCAGCAGCCTTTTAAGTAGTTGCAGGGGCAACAGTCTGGATGATTGGCTGATCTGGCCTTGTAACAATAACCAAAACGGCCTTGCTGTGCTGGTACTGCGAACGGCTGAAAGCAAGGGGAAACAAAAGCCGTAATTTTTCCCGAGGGCATGCAGCTTTACTGTATGATTAAATGATGATGGCGTCCTCTTAGGTAAAATATTCCGGAGGTAAAATAGTCCCCCATTCGGATCTCCGGGCGGGGACTACTCAAGAGGATGTCGTTATCAAGAGAAAGAAAACTGGCGTTCTACGGATCGGAGCGTGGAATGTCAGGTCCCTTAATCGGGCAGGTAGGTTAGAAAATTTGAAAAGGGAAATGGATAGGTTAAAGTTAGATACAGTGGGAATTAGTGAAGTCGGTGGCTGGAGGGACAAGACTTCTGGTCAGGTGACTACAGGGTTATAAACACAAAGTCAAATAGGGGTAATGCAGGAGTAGGTTCAATAATGAATAGGAAAATAGGAACGCGGGTAAGCTACTACAAACAGCTTAGTGAACGCATTATTGTGGCCAAGATAGATACGAAGCCCAAGCCTACTACAGTAGTACAAGTTTATATGCCAACTAGCTCTGCAGATGACGAAGAAATTGAAGAAATGTATGATGAAATAAAAGAAATTATTCAGATAGTGAAGGGATACGAAAATTTAATAGTCATGGGTGACTGGAATTCGAGTGTAGGAAAAGGGAGAGAAGGAAACGTAGTAGGTGAATATGGAATGGGCCTAAGAAATGAAAGAGGAAGCCGCCTGGTAGAATTTTGCACAGAGCACAACTTAATCATAGCTAACACTTGGTTTAAGAATCATGATAGAAGGTTGTATACATGGAAGAACCCTGGAGATACTAAAAGGTATCAGATAGATTATATAATGGTAAGACAGAGATTTAGGAACCAGGTTTTAAACTGTAAGACATTTCCAGGGGCAGATGCGGACTCTGACCACAATCTATTGGTTATGACCTGTAGATTAAAACTGAAGAAACTGCAAAAAGGTGGGAATTTAAGGAGATGGGACCTGCATAAACTGAAAGAACCAGAGGTTGTAGAGAGTTTCAGGGAGAGCATAAGGGAACAATTGACAGGAATGGGGGAAAGAAATACAGTAGAAGAAGAATGGGTAGCTTTGAGGGATGAAGTAGTGAAGGCAGCAGAGGATCAAGTAGGTAAAAAGACGAGGGCTAGTAGAAATCCTTGGGTAACAGAAGAAATATTGAATTTAATTGATGAAAGGAGAAAATATAAAAATGCAGTAAATGAAGCAGGCAAAAAGGAATACAAACGTCTCAAAAATGAGATCGACAGGAAGTGCAAAATGGCTAAGCAGGGATGGCTAGAGGACAAATGTAAGGATGTAGAGGCTTATCTCACTAGGGGTAAGATAGATACTGCTTACAGGAAAATTAAAGAGACCTTTGGAGATAAGAGAACCACTTGTATGAACATCAATACCTCAGATGGAAACCCAGTTCTAAGCAAAGAAGGGAAAGCAGAAAGGTGGAAGGAATATATAGAGGGTCTATACAAGGGCGATGTACTTGAGGATAATATTATGGGAAGGGAAGAGGATGTAGATGAAGATGAAATGGGAGATACGATACTGCGTGAAGAGTTTGACAGAGCACTGAAAGACCTGAGTCGAAACAAGGCCCCCGGAGTAGACAACATTCCATTGGAACTACTGACGGCCTTGGGAGAGCCAGTCCTGACAAAAATCTACCATCTGGTGAGCAAGATATATGAAACAGGCGAAATTCCCTCAGACTTCAAGAAGATTATAATAATTCCAATCCCAAAGAAAGCAGGTGTTCACAGATGTGAGAATTACCGAACAATCAGTTTAATAAGTCACAGATGCAAAATACTAACACAAATTCTTTACAGACGAATGGAAAAACTAGTAGAAGCCGACCTCGGGGAAGATCAGTTTGGATTCCGTAGAAATACTGGAACACGTGAGGCAATACTGACCTTACGACTTATCTTAGAAGAAAGATTAAGGAAAGGCAAACCTACGTTTCTAGCATTTGTAGACTTAGAGAAAGCTTTTGACAATGTTGACTGGAATACTCTCTTTCAAATTCTAAAGGTGGCAGGGGTAAAATACAGGGAGCGAAAGGCTATTTACAATTTGTACAGAAACCAGATAGCAGTTATAAGAGTCGAGGGACATGAAAGGGAAGCAGTGGTTGGGAAGGGAGTAAGACAGGGTTGTAGCCTCTCCCCGATGTTATTCAATCTGTATATTGAGCAAGCAGTAAAGGAAACAAAAGAATAATTTGGAGTAGGTATTAAAATTCATGGAGAAGAAATAAAAACTTTGAGGTTCGCCGATGACATTGTAATTCTGTCAGAGACAGCAAAGGACTTGAAAGAGCAGTTGAACGGAATGGATGGTGTCTTGAAGGGAGGATATAAGATGAACATCAACAAAAGCAAAACGAGGATAATGGAATGTAGTCGAATTAAGTCGGGTGATGTTGAGGGTATTAGATTAGGAAATGAGACACTTAAAGTAGTAAAGGAGTTTTGCTATTTGGGAAGCAAAATAACTGATGATGGTCGAAGTAGAGAGGATATAAAATGTAGACTGGCAATGGCAAGGAAAGCGTTTCTGAAGAAGAGAAATTTGTTAACATCGAGTATAGATTTAAGTGTCAGGAAGTCATTTCTGAAAGTATTTGTATGGAGTGTAGCCATGTATGGAAGTGAAACATGGACAGTAAATTCTTTGGACAAGAAGAGAATAGAAGCTTTCGAAATGTGGTGCTACAGAAGAATGCTGAAGATTAGATGGGTAGAGCACATAACTAATGAGGAGGTACTGAATAGGATTGGGGAGAAGAGGAGTTTGTGGCACAACTTGACCAGAAGAAGGGATCGGTTGGTAGGACATGTTCTGAGGCATCAAGGGATCACCAATTTAGTATTGGAGGGCAGCGTGCAGGGTAAAAATCTAAGAAGTTGCTGCTGATGCGTGTAGGAAGTGAAGCACATTCACAAAACGAGATTTCTATTAAGGTAACACAAAAAATGCCTCTGAGCACTAAGGGACTTAACATCTGAGGTCATCAGTCCCCCAGAACTTAGAACTACTTAAACCTAACTAACCTAAGGACATCACACATAACCATGCCCGAGGCAGGATTCGAACCTGCGACCGTAGCGGTCGCGCGGTGCCAGACTGAAGCGCCTAGAACCGCTCGGTCACACCGGCCGGCGGCAACACAAAAATCTATGGTAAAAATTACTAGTTCCTAAAACGTTTTGTTGTTAATTATAGTTATTAGCAAACACGAAAACAGTGTCAATTTACGATAGTGCAGATAATAGGAGGGTGAGTCAAATGAAAACCTTAATTTTGCAATAACAAGTCGAAATTTCGGGCCGTTATCCTGTAAGTTGGTGAGCGTGCTACAAACAGCGTGCAGAATGGCCTGTAGGTGGCAGCATAGTGCAGATGCACACATACCGTCGCAGTATCAGTATAAAGATGGCCGCCCCACTTGCGACTTGCACCAGGGAAGAACAGCGTTCTGTTTTTCCGTTTTTGTGTAGTGAAGGTGTGAAACCTATTGAAATTCATCGACGAATTAAGGTTCAGTACAGCGATGCATGTTTGCCACAGCAGCAAGCCTACGAATGGGGTAGTAAGTTTGCAAATGGTGTGACTTCAGTGGAAGATGCTCCTCGTCCAGGTCAGGCACAATGAGTTGTGACTACACAGAACACTGCATCGGTTGAAGCCATAGTGAAGGAAAACCGCCGAGTGACACTGAATGACATTGCAGCATGTTTACAGATTAGTCATGGGTCAGCACACCACATTGTGCATGATGTGCTCCAGTTTCACAAAGTGTCTGCAAGATGAGTGCCACGGCAGCTGACTCTTGAAATGAGAGAACGACGTGTTGAAGCTTGTGAAGAACTTCTTCGGCTCAAAAAATGGCTCTGAGCACTAAGGGACTTAACTTCTAAGGTCATCAGTCCCCTAGAACTTAGAACTACTTAAACCTAACTAACCTAAGGACATCACACACATCCATGCCCGAGGCAGGATTCGAACCTGCGACCGTAGCGGTCGCGCGGATCCTGACTGTAGCGCCTAGAACCGCTCGGCCACCCCGGCCGGCTGAACTTCTTCGGCGCTTTGAACGAGAAGGTGATAACTTCCTTGCAAGAATCGTTACTGGGGACGAAACCTGGGTTCACTTCCACCAACCGGAAACGCAGAGAGCGAACAAGGAATGGCGCCATTCCTCACAACCAAAACCAAAGAGGTTTCGAACAGAACTATCAGCAGGGAAGGTTATGCTAACTCTCTTTTGGGACGAAAAAGGCGTCATTTTAGAGCATTACATGCCTAGAGGGGCCACTGTCACTAGTGCATTATACACAGATCTAAAAAATCATCAGTGGCCTGCATTCAAATAAAAGGGACATGGATTGCTGTCAGCAGGTGTCCTTTTGCAACATGACAATGCAAGGCCCCACACTGTCCGTACAACAGTTGCAACAATCACAGACCTGCATTTTGAGCGTCTTCCTCATCCGCCATACTCACCAGACCTTGCCCCAAGTGATTTCCATATCTTTGGACCACTCAAAGACGCAATGGGAGGAAAGAAGTTCCGTTCTGATGAAGAGGTACGCCACGTGGTGCATGAGTGGTTGCGCGGACTACCAAAAGAATTTTTTTCGGAGATTGTGTTGAAAAGTGATACAGCTTTGTACCACTTCTGCACAAAAAAAAAGAAATGATCGTATGGCATTTTAGCCGGGAGGCCCAATTTGGGGGAGTTCGGCCGCCGTATTGCAAGTCCTTTTTAGGTGACGCCACATCGGCGACTTGCAAGTCAATGATGATGAAAATGACGACGAGGGACAGACAACACCCAGTCTCCTGCCGGGAATCGAACCCGGGCCTCCTGCGTGGTAGGCGGTAACGCTACCGCTACGCTACGGAGGCGGACACTTCTGCTTAATAAATAATATTTTAAAAAAATATTTAAGGTTTTCATTTGACTCACCCTCGTATGTAGGGCTACTCCTCTTATTAGATGTAATACAATGTGTTAGTTAGAAAATCTGCTACAGAAACTAAATCACAAACTCCGATTTGTTACAAATTGTTTGTAGATTATGCAAAGAGAATGATAGCTTCCGAAACTTCTCAAAAACGCACGTTTATTTGCGTTGATACACAGTGAAATTCATGGGTGACATATACTTCGGCTGAACAGTGAACCACAAACGCTGATTTGCTACGACTTAAATTACGTATCCAAAACACTCGTGCTGCTAACTTACGAAAATATAAGTTTGTAAGCGTCCGAAAAAGTCTGAAACTAACCTATTTCCCACGTAATTATACAACGAAATTAAAGTTTGTTCTGAACTAGGATAGGCCTACTGTCCTCAAAAATTTTAAAAAGAGTACAATTTAGTTCAAAAATGGTTCAAATGGCTCTGAGCACTATGGGACTTAACTTCTGAGGTTATCAGTTCCCTAGAACTTAGAACTACTTAAACCTAACTAACCTAAGCACACCACACACATCTATGCCCGAGGCAGGATTCCAGACTGTAGAGCTTAGAACCGTTCGGCCACTCCGGCCGGCAGTACAATTTAGTTTAAGCCTCCAATTGACGAAACAGTACTAGTTTATCGTAGCTCTCACGAATGTTCAAAACTTTACAATATTTCTAAATACAAACATTTTTTGACACATTCAGTGAAAGATTTTGCAGAAGAAGCGATGCGAACTGTAAAACACGCGAATCTAGAGCTCTAAATCGACACACGATCTTGTGCACGCGGTCCCACACAGGAGAAAATTCCTATGTCGGCTTTTGTATACAAACCAACGTGCGTATTTCCTGGATTTTTCACTTAGCTGATTCTGTGCACACTTCTACACTGGTGTGCCGAAGAAGAAAAACGCAGCGTAAGTTTATCTCGATCAAAATCGGTAAAATGTGCAGCACCAACGAAGAAAATTTTTTGTCTGTTGCAGCTAACAACGGAGCGTGAGAACGTTGAATGAATAGGCTGTCCTGCACAACTTATATCGACTAGGAGTAGGTTTATTTTATATAACTGTTATTTGCAATTTATGAAGTGTGTATTCTGTGTTGTTTAAACATCTTGATTTATGGCAAGAAAATTAAAGTTTTGTGATTCGCATATGAAAAAGCAAAATAATATGTTGAAATTCTAAATTATTATAAAATGAATATGATTATAAAAAAATATGTTCGTTAAAAACAGGTTCATGCTTCGAGCACTTGTATTTGTAACATGTAAACGCTGTAGGGAAGTCCCTCTGCAACAGAAGTGGCATGGCGCGATGTAAAAGGCTCCTTTGTGGGAACGACACGCAGTATGTGGCTAGCCCTAGCACGGTACACATCGACGGTGCTAAGAGAGGCAATTTGAAGCTACATAAGAAAGGATTTGCCTCGGATGTGGATCTGGCTATTATTTGGTATTCACAGCATAATAGAATGGCTCTAATATGTTTAAGAGAATTTATAGAGCACTTGCTCATCAAGAGCCATGAGTACAGTTAGCCGCCATTGCGCCTGCCACCAATCCTCGCCACTGCTCCACAAACTTCATAGTTTCAGTTAAGTAATGTGTATGGGGATGGGCCAGTTAATTTTGTGTGTTGTTTCAATAATAATCACATAAAACATAAATTCGTGTCCAGAACCATATTTTCAATCCTGATCACGAACCTACACAGGGTCCTCACCTAAGTGCTACTAAAACCGACTATTCTGATTTAAATGAACAATTCTTGCATTCATGTGTTTGAAAGTGATTTTTTTGTCCAAAGTAAAAAGAGTAGTAAAAGTTAAAATTACAAAAGTGAAGTTGAATAGGCTTTTGCTAAAGTATCCTTAGTTTATTATGATAGTTTTGTAGGATTACAGTGGAAGACTGTGCAAATATCATGAAAGGTTCCTTTTTTGAAGTTAATTAAGCCCAGTGTTGTATTTTATTGTCTTGCAAAATAATTTATGAACTACTCCAAGTGAAGTGAATGATTACCTTTTAGAGTTACTCTTGACTATTGTAATAATCAAAGAGCTTTGACTAGTGAAACTATACTAGTTTATGGGTCCCCATCATAGCCTCCACCTATTAAGAAAAAATTGAACTATTACTGTTACCTAGGAAAACCGCTATTTTTAGAGGAGCTTAAACAGTGTCTTTATGCTGTTATTCATCTCTATTTGTGTTTTTAATGTCAATCTAGATAGAAGCCCCTCATGTCCAAATTTAGTTCTGCATTTCATGCAGTGACATTTTAGTATTTGATTAAGAAATGCGCTTGGGTGTGGCTGTCATTAGTATGAGCATGGTGCAAAGTTGATCCCCATAATTTACTGGTGGGTGTGTTATTGGTAAATATTGCTACACACAGTACAGAGTGCACGGTGTCAGTTTGTACCCCATTTGCTATTCAAAGGGAAATCTGGACAAAATTAACTTCATTAACTAATATTCAATTTTCTCCAATAGATATTTCCAAATTAATGTGCCTAATTGGGCTGGCGACCGTCCATTTTTCATTCATTTATGATTTTACCACTTTCGTTAACTCCCAGGGTTAAAGTCCATTTCGTTTTTCTGTTATTTCACCAAATTCGAAATTATTGCCCGATACCCTTATCCATTAGACACTCACGCAGTCAAACTTAGAAATCCTCTTAGAAGGTAACATTATCGTATTTTACGGCACGTTAGTGTTATATGTGACTTTTCCCCGTGACAGGACTAAAGGTTCGGTTATTAGGGAATAGTGTTATATGCGCTATTAGAACAGAGAGGCTTAGGGACTTTTGTGATTGTGTAGGGGATGAATACCGGTATATGAGTGTAATATGTCACTCGAAAACCCGCTGGTTATCACTATTTCCAGCGGTAGAAACAGTTTGGTAGGGGATGAATACCGGTATATGAATGTAATACGTCACTCGAAAACCCGCTGGTTATCACTATTTCCAGCGGTAGAAACAGTCATCAAACTGTTTGAACCCTTAAAAATTCGTATCCTTTCTTCCAGGAGTGCTAGTTCTGCAAGGTTCGCAGGAGAGCTTCTGTGAAGTTTGGAAGGTAGGAATTAAAGCTGTGATGGCGCGGCGTGAGTCGTGCTTGGGTAGCTCAGTTGGTAGAGCACTTGCCCGCGAAGGGCAAAGGTCCCGAGTTCGAGTCTCGGTCCGGCACACAGTCTTAATCTGCCAGGAAGTTTCATGTAGTAGACAAATTTTTTTATATTCTTGCAGCTGAATGCCAAATAAAGAAGTATGCTCCTGACTGCATTTTCAATGTGGCTGAAACAACGGGTTTATCCGTCGTTTAGAGTAAAGTGTCTAAAGTTGTGGGTCTCAAAGGTAAGTGGCAGGTTGGCACATTGACGGCTGCCGAAAGGGGATCCCAGGTTACAATTGTCTGTTGCATGAGCGCTGGTGGGACTTTGTTCTGCCAATGCTAATTTTTCCCAAGTAAAATATGTCTGACCTTTTGATGAAAGGTGCTCTGCCGGGCTCCATAGGACGATGCCACCCATCTGGTTGGATACAAGGGTGTTTGCTTACAGAATCGTTGGATCACTTTATCAACTACGTCAAGCCTACGGGAGAAAGCCCAGTTCTTCATATGTTGGATGGGCATAACACACATACCAAGAATATTAATGCCGTAGATCTGGCAAGAAGAAACCATGTCACAATTGTAAGTCTACCGCCCCAAACGTCACACAAAATGCAACCATTCATGTCCCCTCTCAAGTTTTACTATAGTGAGAATGTTAGGCAATGGATGTTCCATAATGATAAACCACTTGGTCATTATAAGATAGCTGAACTGTTTGGAAAAGCATACCTAAGGTGACAGAGTGGTCAAATAGCTGTGCATGGGTTTGAAGTACGTGGGATTTTCCCTTGCAATCGAAGGTTTTTCACAGTTGTCGACTTTGGACCCTCAAACATGGAAGAGTTGAATGTTAACACCCTCTGGACACATAAAGGAAGGAATCGTTCTAAAATAAAACCAATCTTGCTGCCTCAAGGAAACCAGCCTGATAACACAGAAGGCTCGCCCCAGAAACACACTAGCCTCCTACTGGTCCACACAAGGCTCACACCAGCGACCAGAGCCACCACACACCAAGTGCCAAGGAACTAGCAGGAGCTGACCCTAGAAGTGAGTTCCACTTTCAAATAGGAAACATTAAAATATCAGCCAAGGACATCTTGCTTGTTCCAAAAAACAAGGAAAATCAACAAACGAAGGACCTAATCCAGGAAAGGCAGTTGTAATTACGGCATTACACTACAAAATATACTTGGAAGAAGCTAAAAATAGCACTAAGAAAAGGAAGCCGATAAAAAAAGGAAAATGAAAATAAAATAGGAAAAAGAAGTGGATATACGAAGATCGAAATTGATGCTATAACAGAGAATACGAGGAACATGAAATGTGGGCTGGATGTCGACAGAAGAATGAAACAAGGAATAAAAAGCAAAACGCCATCAGTGAAACAAAAAATGATCATCGACCTACAACCATCATCCGAGAGCTCAAGAGGAGGGAAAGACAGACTCTGAGGAGTCAGTTCTAGAGCTATGTATTGGTGTTGAAAAGCCAAGAGTTAAAGATGTTATCTGCCTTTTTTGTGAGGTGTTATATTTCAAAGCAAATAAAGGAGAATTATGGACCCAGTGTGCTGGCTCCGGAACAGAACATTATATTTGTGTTTTTTGCCGACCCTAAATGAACAATTTATGATAAATATGTCCTAGTATAAAAGGTTTGTTATTTTCTAATTACTCTACAAAAATTTACACGAAATAATATTGACTTTTTTGTTTTTATAAGGTAGCCTATATTACCACCACGTTTTATTTTTTCACAATTTGTCAATTTTGTAAAAATGTTTTCATATTGAAGTTTGCATAGTGATTTAAACTAAAAAAATTGTGTTTTGCTTTTTTATAACACCATAAAGATTATTTTCTGAAGTTTTCAGCAAATTTCAGTTACAATTTTGGAATTTATGGTTTAAAAATGAAGCGGTAGTCCATAATAAAGCCTTCGCCTCTAATAATTTGTGAATCGTTCTGCATTCCCTTTCAGTCTTTCAAGGACGATACTTTTCTGTACATTTACATGTGCATCTACATCTATATTCCCCCCGCAGGCTTGTGGTGTGCGGCGGAGGGTACTTTGTGATCCAGTGTCACTTCCCTCCTTTTATTGATTCAGTCGCGAATGGGTCACAGGAAGAACAACTGCTAGTAAACCTCCGTGTGGGCTCGAACCTCTCCAATTTTATCTTCATCATCTTTTGGCGAGATGTGCATAGAATGAAGTCACATATAATTTGACTGTTCTGGGAACGTACACTCTAACAGCAAACCACAGCGTGATGTAGAACACCTCTATTGCAGCGTTTGCCACTGGAGTTGGGTGATCACCTCGCGACTTTCTGCGCTTAGTAAATGAACCTGGAACGAAATGTGCTGCTTTTCTTTGGATCTTTTGTATTTCCTTTATCAATCCTCTCTGATACGGGTCCCATGTCGACGGGCAAAATTCAAATATTGGTCGAACGAGTGTTTTGTAAGCTACCTCCTTTGTTGATGGGTACCTTCCCTGATGAGTCTTCCAGTGAATCTCAGTTTGGCATCTGTCTTACCGGAGATTAATTTTATGTGGTCGGTCACTTCAAATCGCTCCATACAAATACTCCTAGATATTTTACGCAAGTAACTGTTTCCGGTGATTGTTCGGGAATCATGTAATCATACAATAATGAGTCTTTCTACGTTTTCATAATACTTCGCATTCGTTTATGTTGGGGGATCAATTGCCACTCCATGCACCAAACTTCTATCCTCTGCAGGTCTTTCTGCATTTCTCTACAATTTTCTAGCGTTGCGACTCTGTATACAACAGCATCTTCCGGGAAAAGCCTCATGGAACTTCCGACGTTTCCTACTATGTCATTTATATATATTGTGAAAACTAATGGTCCTATAACACTTCCTCGAGGTACACCTGAAATTGCTTTAACGTCTGAAGACTTCTCTCCGTTCAGAACGGCATACTGTGTTCTGTTTGCTAGATACACTTCAATCCAGTCACACAGTCAGTCTGATATTCCATACGTTGGTATATTGTTCTTTAGGTGGCTGTGCAGAAATGTGCTGAACGCCTACTGGATGTCATGGAATATGCTATCTACCTGAACGCCTGTATCTACTACTTTCTGGGTCTCGTCGACGAACAGAGCGAGGTGGGTTGTTTTTCTGTCCCTTGGTCACCTACTTCGATATCTGGCATTTCGTCGTTTGTGCTACGATTTAGAAGAGAAACTGCAATACGACATTCCTCTGTGTAACAGTTCTGGGACAAAAAAAAGTTTAATATTACGACCTTTTCTCTGTCATCCTCCGTTTCAGTGCCCTTATGGTCACGGAGTGTCTGAACAGCTCACCTCGATCCGTTTACTGATTTGAAGTTCAGATAATTTTTTTTTAATTTTCTGTCTACATCTACATCCATACTCCGCAAGCCACCTGATGGTGTGTGGCGGAGGGTACTTTGAGTACCTCTATCGGTTCTCCCTTCTATTCCAGTCTCGTATTGTTCGTGGAAAGAAAGAATGTCGGTATGCCTCTGTGTGGGCTCTAATCTCTCTGATTTTATCCTCATGGTCTCTTCGCGAGATATAAGTAGGAGGGAGCAATATACTGCTTGACTCCTCGG
This sequence comes from Schistocerca piceifrons, assembly GCF_021461385.2. Classification (NCBI taxonomy): domain Eukaryota; kingdom Metazoa; phylum Arthropoda; class Insecta; order Orthoptera; family Acrididae; genus Schistocerca; species Schistocerca piceifrons. Next base: position 268,330,526 of record NC_060139.1, on the reverse strand, counting down.
TGAAGGCATTTTCTCGAAACTTCAACAAAAGCTCGTACCGAGCTACTGAGCGTCTCTCTTGCAGAGTCTTCCACTGAAGTTTATCTGTCATCTCCGTAACGCTTTCGCGATTACTAAATGATCCTGTAACGAAGCGCGCTGCTCTCCGTTGGATCTTCTCTATCTCTTCTATCAACCCTATCTGGTACGGATCCCACACTGGTGAGCAGTATTCAAGCAATGGCGAACAAGTGTACTGTAACCTACTTCCTTTGTTTTCGGACTGCATTTCCTCTGGATTCTTCCAATGAATCTCAGTCTGGCATCTGCTTTACTGACGATCAACTTTATATGGTCATTCCATTTTAAATCACTCCTAATGCCTCCTCCCAGATAATTTATGGAATTAACTGCTTCCAATTGCTGACCTGCTATATTGTAGCTAAATGATAAAGGATCTTTCTTTCTATTTATTCGCAGCACATTACACTTGTCTACATTGATATTCAATTGCCATTCCCTGCACCATGCGTCAATTCGTTGCAGATCCTCCTGCATTTCAGTACAATTTTCCATTGTTACAACCTCTCGATATACTACAGCTTCATCCGCAAAAAGCCTCAGTGAACTTCCGATGTTATCCACAAGGTCATTTATGTATATTGTGAATAGCAACGGTGCTACGACACTCCCCTGCGGCACACCTGAAATCACTCTTACTTCGGAAGACTTCTCTCCATTGAGAATGACGTGCTGCGTTCTGTTATCTAGAACTCTTCAATCCAATCACACAATTGGTCTGATAGTCCATATGCTCTTACTTTATTCATTAAACGACTGTGGGGAACTGTATCAAACGCCTTGCGGAAGCCAAGAAACACGGCATCTACCTGTGAATCCGTGTCTATGGCCCTCTGAGTCTCGTGTACGAATAGCGCGAGCTGGGTTTCACACGATCATCTTTTTCGGAACCCATGCTGATTCCTACAGAGTAGATTTCTAGTATCCAGAAAAGTCATTATACTCGAACACAATACGTGCTCCAAAACTCTACAACTGATCGACGTTAGAGATATAAGTCTATAGTTCTGCACATCTGTTCGACGTCCCTTCTTGAAAACGGGGATGACCTGTGGCCTTTTCCAATCCTTTGGAAGTCGATTGACAGCATTTTACCTTCAAATTCGTTGAACGCCTCACGCATGAGCCTCCTTACGCTAACATCACCATCGAATAATCCTATAACGCAGCTGGTCGTCTCTGATGCTTCGTGTATGTATATTGAAGCCATTAGTGTTTCTTCAACAAAACTGTCTCGGTTCACAAGCCGCGTCGCTTCGAATAAAACGCTCGAGCTTTCGATAGCCGCCCCCGCTGTCTACGTCAAGAGTAGCGTGACTGACTGTCGGGTCTTACACGCTGTTCTGCTTACGCAGAGGAAATTGCTGCGTCTGGAACGTTCCAGATAGGGCTACAGTGACGCATGCGCGGAAGGCAGGTTGGGCAGCTCGTAACAGTTCCATTTGGCGCGACCGCGGAACCGGATGAGGTAAGTTGGCCCGAGAGGCCGGCGCCACGTTTGAAACTGCCGCTCCCGCGTCCCTACAGGCGTTAAGCCTAAATCTTTGCTTTCACTAATACCCAGGGCCCGACCCGATACACTACTAAATGTGTACCCCCTCGTCTGTGTTACAACTGCTGCAGTTTATTCTAATTTCGGCCGCTTCTGTAATAACAGAATCTCAATACGATGGTGTTTGAGCCAAAACTCTCGTGTTTTCAAATTGTATTTCAGCCCTGTTGCTTATTGGGTTCAGTAGCCTTGGTCTCTGTTATTTTGTCAACTCTACTAGTGGCGTCTTCTTCTTCGTCGTCGTCTGAAGGAGACGTTAAGGTTTCCTAGCACTGGGCTCGGAAAAAACGTCCGAGCTGAACTCCATGAGGGTTGCAAATTTACTTTTCTTGTGTGGAAGACTGGAAGCAGGTTCAGAGCTAGACTGTGGAGTCTGGACATTTACCCTAAACGTATCTTGCAGGCTTTTCTGTTACTCTCTACTTGCGTCCCATAGAACAAAAACAATTTATCTCGTTAAAACAAAATATTATTATTGAAGATTGTAATACATAAGTGTAATAATATATTTATGCACTTCTTAAATTGTTTATAATGAAAAGATATAGGTTAACAGGTCTGGCTCTTGCATAGCTAGTAAATGCAAAACCTGTTTAATAAGGTATTTTCATTTTAACAAAAATTATCAATTTTTCTTTATTTTTCGACTATTAATAAATTTTAACTATTAAACTACTGGCCATTAAAATTGCTACACCACGAAGATGACATGCAACAGACGCGAAATTTAACCGACAGGAAGAAGATGCTGAGATATGCAAATGATTAGCTTTTCAGAGCATTCACACAAGGTTGACGACGGTGGCGACACCTACAACGTGCTGACACGAGGAAAGTTTCCAACCGATTCTCGTACACAAATAGCAGTTGACCAGCGTTGCCTGGTGAAACGTTGTTGTGATGCCTCGTGTAAGGAGGAGAAATGCGTACCATCACGTTTCCGACTTTGATAAAGGTCGGATTGTAGCCTATCGCGATAACGGTTTATCGTATCGCGACATTGCTGCTCGCATTGGTCGAGATCCAATGACTGTTAGCAGAATATGGAATCGGTGGGTTCAGGAGGGTAATACGGAATGCCGTGCTGGATCCCAACGGCCTCGAATCACTAGCAGTCGAGATGACAGGCATCTTATCCGCATGGCTGTAACGGATCGTGTAGCCACGTCTCGATCGCTGAGTCAACAGATGGGGACGATTGCAAGACAGCAACCATCTGCACGAACAGTTCGACGACGTTTCCAGCAGCATGGACTATCAGCTCGGAGACCATGGCTGCGGTCACCCTTGACGCTGCATCACAGACAGGAGCGCCTGCGATGGTGTACTCAACGACGAACCTGGGTGCACGAATGGCAAAACGTCACTTTTTCGGATGAATCCAGGTTCTGTTTACAGCATCATGATGGTCGCATCCGTGTTTAGTGACATCGCGGTGAACGCACATTGGAAGCGTGTATTCGTCATCGCTATACTAGTGTATCACCCGGCGTGATGGTATGGGGTGCCATTGGTTACACGTCTCGGTCACCTCTTGTTCGCATTGACGGCACTTTGAACAGTGGACGTTACATTTCAGATGTGTTACAACCCGTGGCTCTACCCTTCATTCGATCCCTGCGAAACCCTACATTTCAGCAGGATAATGTACGACCGCATGTTGCAGGTCCTGTACGGGCCTTTCTGGACACAGAAAATGTTCGCTTGCTGCCCTGCCCAGCACATTCTCCAGATCTCTCACCAATTGAAAACGTCTAGTCAATGGTGGCCGAGCAACTGGCTCGTCTCAATAGGCCAGTCACTACTCTTGATGAACTGTGGTATCGTGTTGAAGTTGCATGGGCAGCTGTACCTGTACACGCCATCCAAGCTTTGTTTGACTCAATGCCCTGGCGTATAAAGGCAGTTATTACGGCCAGAGGTGGTTGTTCTGGGTAGTGATTTCTCAGGTTCTATGCACCCAAGTTGCGTGAAAATGTAATCACATGTCAGTTCTAGTATAATATATTTGTCCAATGAGTACCCGTTTGCCGGCCGGGGTGGCCGAGTGGTTCTAGGCGCTGCAGTCTGGAACCGCGAGTCCGCTACGGTTGCAGGTTCGAATCCTGCCTCGGGCATGGATGTGTGTGATGTCCTTAGGTTAGTTAGGTTTAAGTAGTTCTAAGTTCTAGGGGACTGATGACCTTAGAAGTTAAGTCCCATAGTGATCAGAGCCGGTACCCGTTTATCATCTGCTTTTCTTCTTGGTGCAGCAATTTTAATGGCCAGTAGTGTATTGAAATTATTTGATGCCAAAACGTTTTGTTCTCTTTTCTTTCGGGTTTTTGGCAACAGGGGCCACTTTTAAATATCTAGCATTTGAATTTAGACTTCCAAAACATACTGTCAGCATGACACTTTATGACTCATGCTCAGCTGTTGTGTTAGGGTTTGGACCTTAAACAACGCCGCCACCCACCGAAGAACAGTTCAAGAATATAGCAGGAAAATATGTTCTGTTGTGGAAATTTCCGAAATACTTCGAAGCAACAGCTGGACGACATTTTGAAATTTCACAGACATAGATTTAGCCGCCAGACAACACAATAAAGTCCTTAAAAGTGAACTTACTGATTTCTGACAAGTTTGTGAGTTTACAAACTTGAGTAAGCGAAGCGCCTGGTTTAACAAATGCTGTTGCATTAACAGTAGATTCTTCACTTAGGCGAGACGACAGGCCACGACCGTGGTTGATGCGAGAATTGTTAGTTTTCTCTCTAGTATTGGTTTTTGGAGACACTGAAATTGTGCGTCGATGACTAGAGAAACGGATGAAGCAGAGTACTTTTTCTGAGATTCTGTATTAGCGGGCAACCGGTCACCGTTTTTATGAAGATAATCTGCCGAGGCTTGTTTTTCTGTCACTTCATCTGGAAGTTGTGGTAATATTTCACTCAGAACATCGTAACTTTTTTTTCGAAGGAATCTCTGTGGAGCACTTATTAGCTACCGGTAAAGTTTGTCTTCGCCACTCGACGATGAACAGGCCAATTATTTACATGACTTCCGGATATTCACACTTCCACTGCCGAACAATGTCTATATTGTCTTTTATTGAAGGCTCCACCTTCCACACCCACAGTTGAACATTTGGTTGCAGTCTGTACACGTCATACATGTCTTTGCTAGTTTTCGACACTTTTTACAAAACTTCACGGAACTGGTTTCGCGTGTTGCTGCAATAACTTCACCATTTTCTTGAGGGATGGTTTCACTAGTGCACTTGCGTGTGTTTAACCCACTCTCAGTTTCATGCTTTTGTAGAGCTTTTTTTAAGATTGATATCTCCTGTATCAACACTGGAATAATTGCGCCTGTACAGTCCTTTCCGCTAAGAATCAAATGTAACTTCTTGTCCCCATATTTCGTGCAAACCCAAATCTTTTGCTTTGGGTCTGAACCAACACAACTATAGGGAATAACAGTCTTACATTCAAAGTAAATAACACCTTTACTGGCTCTCTTGCTACAGGAGCAAATTTCTGAGTTTAAATTTTGTTCCACAGGTGTGTAATCATTCGATGAAGTGATCGGTTCATCAGCGATATCGGTAGCATTGTTAACTCGCTTTGAGGCATTAAGCTGAGTCACTGTCGGCACAACATAACACGTTATACTCACATTGTTATACTATATTACAAAATTTCCACGATTTCCACATTTTTTCACGTTGTATCGAAATATACCTCCCTCCATGAACCATGGACCTTGCCGTTGGTGGGGAGGCTTGCGTGCCTCAACGATACAAATAGACGTACCGTAGGTGCAACCACAACGGAGGGGTATCTGTTGAGAGGCCAGACAAACGTGTGGTTCCTGAAGAGGGGCAGCAGCCTTTTCAGTAGTTGCAGGGGCAACAGTCTGGATGATTGACTGATCTGGCCTTGTAACATTAACCAAAACGGCCTTACTGTTGTGGTACTGCGAACGGCTGAAAGCAAGGGGAAACAAAAGCCGTAATTTTTCCCGAGGGCATGCAGCTTTACTGCATGGTTAAATGAGGATGGCGTCCTCTTAGGTAAAATATTCCGGAGGTAAAATAGTCCCCCATTCGGATCTCCGGGCGGGGACTACTCAAGAGGACGTCGTTATCAGGAGAAAGAAAACTGGCATTCTACGGATCGGAGCGTGGAATGTCAGATCCCTTAATCGGGCAGGTAGGTTAGAAAATTTAAAAAGGGAAATGTATAGGTTAAAGTTAGATATAGTGGGAATTAGTGAAGTCCGATGGAAGGAGGAACAAGACTTCTCGTCAGGTGAATACAGGGTTATAAATACAAAATCAAATAGGGGTAATGCAGGAGTAGGTTTAATAATGAATAAAAAAATAGGAGTGGGGGTAAGCTACTACAAACAGCATAGTGAACGTATTATAGTGGCCAACACAGACACGAAGCCTAAGCCTACTACAGTAGTACAAGTTTATATGCCAACTAGCTCTGCAGATGACGAAGAAATTGAAGAAATGTATGATGAGATAAAAGAAATTTTTCAGATAGTGAAGGGAGATGAAAATTTAATAGTCATGGGTGATTGGAATTCAACAGTAGGAAAAGGGAGAGAAGGAAACATAGTAGGTGAATATGGATTGGAACTAAGAAATGAAAGAGGAAGCCGTCTGTTAGAATTTTGCACAGAGCATACTTCATCATAGCTAACACTTGGTTCAAGAATCATAAAAGGAGGTTGTATACATGGAAGAATCCTGGAGATACTAATAGGTATCAGATAGATTATATAATGGTAAGACAGATATTCAGGAACCAGGTTTTAAATTGTAGGACATTTCCAGGGGCAGATGTGGACTCTGACCACAAATTATTGGTTATGAACTGTAGATTAAAACTGAAGAAATTGCAAAAAAGTGGGAATTTAAGGAGATGGGACCTGCATAAACTGACTAAACCAGAGGTTGTACAGAGTGTCAGGGAGAGCATAAGTGAATAATTGACAAGAATGGTGGAAAGAAATACAGTAGAAGAAGAATGGGTAGCTTTGAGGGATGAAGTAGTGAAGGCAGCAGAGGATCAAGTAGGTAAAAAGACGAGGGCTAGTAGAAATCCTTGGGTAACAGAAGAAATATTGAATTTAATTGATGAAAGAAGAAAATACAAAAACGCAGTAAATGAAGCAGGCAAAAAGGAATACAAACGTCTCAAAAATGAGATCGACAGGAAGTGCAAAATGGCTAAGCAGGACAAATGTAATGATGTGGAGGCTTATCTTACTAGGGGTAAGATAGATACAGCCTACAGGAAAATTAAAGAGACCTTTGGAGAAAAGAGAGCCACTTGTATGAATATCAATACCTCAGATGGAATCCCAGTTCTAAGCAAAGAAGGGAAAGCAGAAAGGTGGAAGGAATATATGGAGGGTCTATACAAGGGCGATGTACTTGAGGACAATATATTATGGAAATGGAAGAGGATGTAGATGAAGTTGAAAAGGGAAATACGATACTGCGTGAAGAGTTTGACAGAGCACTGAAAGACCTGAGTTGAAACAAGGCCCCGGGAGTAGACAACATTCCATTAGAACTACTGACAGCCTTGGGAGAGCCAGTCCTGACAAAAATCTACCATCTGGTGAGCAAGATGTACGAGACATGCGAAATACCCTCAGACTTCAAGAAGAATATGATAATTCCAATCCCAAATAAAGCAGGTGTTCACAGATGTGAAAATTACCAAACTATCAGTTTAATAAGTCACAGCTGCAAAATACTAACACGAATTCTTTACAGACGAATGGAAAAACTAGTAGAAGCCGACCTCGGGGAAGATCAGTTTGGATTCCGTAGAAATACTGGAACACGTGAGGCAATACTGACCTTACGACTTATCTTAGAAGAAAGATTAAGGAAAGGCAAACCTACGTTTCTAGCATTTGTAGACTTAGAGAAAGCTTTTGACAATGTTGACTGGAATATTCTCTTTCAAATTCTAAAGGTGGCAGGGGTAAAATACAGGGAGCGAAAGGCTATTTACAATTTGTACAGAAACCAGATAGCAGTTATAAGAGTCGAGGGACATGAAAGGGAAGCAGTGGTTGGGAAGGGAGTAAGACAGGGTTGTAGCCTCTCCCCGATGTTATTCAATCTGTATATTGAGCAAGCAGTAAAGGAAACAAAAGAATAATTTGGAGTAGGTATTAAAATTCATGGAGAAGAAATAAAAACTTTGAGGTTCGCCGATGACATTGTAATTCTGTCAGAGACAGCAAAGGACTTGAAAGAGCAGTTGAACGGAATGGATGGTGTCTTGAAAGGAGGATATAAGACGAACATCAACAAAAGCAAAATGAGGATAATGGAATGTAGTCTAATTAAGTCGGGTGATGCTGAGGGAATTAGATTAGGAAATGAGACACTTATAGTAGTAAAGGAGTTTTGCTATTTGGGGAGCAAAATAACTGATGATGGTCGAATTAGAGAGGATATAAAATGTAGACTAGCAATGGCAAGGAAAGCGTTTCTGAAGAAGAGAAATTTGTTAACATCGAGTATAGATTTAAATGTCAGGAAGTTGTTTCTGGAAGTATTTGTATGGAGTGTAGCCATGTATGGAAGTGAAACATGGACAATAAATAGTTTGGACAATAAGAGAATAGAAGCTTTCGAAATGTGTTGTTACAGAAGAATGTTGAAGATTAGGTGGGTAGATCACGTAACTAATGAGGAGGTATTGAATAGGATTGGGGAGAAGAGAAGTTTGTGGCACAACTTGACTAGAAGAAGGGATCGGTTGGTAGGACATGTCCTGAGGCATCAAGGGATCACAAATTTAGCATTGGAGGGCAGCGTGGGCGGTAAAAATCGTAGAGGGAGCCCAAGAGATGAATACACTAAGCAGACTCAGAAGGATGTAGGTTGCAGTAGGTACTGGGAGATGAGGGAGCTTGCACAGGATAGATTAGCATGGAGAGCTGCATCAAACCAGTCTCAGGACTGAAGACCACAACAACAACATCGAAATATATTTATGGAGCTAACCATATGGTTTTCTATAGTGGGCGCCATGGTGGGTTACAGAGATCAGTCCTCAGCTAAAGCTTGTTACGTGGTTCTAGCAACAAAACTGCAGGAGACTGTCATCTCTTTCCTCTGTTTTATCCATAAAGTTGTGTCCTTGTCCATGGCTGCTGTTATGCACCTCTGGAGAACGTTGTAATAAAATTTCGCAAAAACTCAACATCGAGATTCGTTTCGTAATTCCATTTAAGTGAAAGGAGAGATTTTTTTTTTGTTTTTTTTTTTTTTTTTTGAGCTGCTCACCATCATCGAAAAAGGTATTTACCCTTAAGATACAAACATGAGCCAGTCCATAAACCCAGAGATAGGTATATGTATATTTTGCAGAAAGTTTCATAATAGTAAAAACTGCCAGTGTTAACTTCCGTTTGTTTCCTGGCATAGACTGACAGTTACTTTAAGATTTCTGACCACTGGGAAAACATTCCGGTCGTTGGCCTAAGTAACAAGAATAGCAGCAAATACATTGTTTATAATATAAGACATCGACTTTTGAAATGTTATATTTTTAAATAAATGAATAAAAAAAACCAGAATATTTGAGAAAACAAAAGGTGAAAGAAACGAACCTGACACCTTTCTCTCCACATCTCACAACCCACGACTCTATCAACTGCGCTGTAGATTCGATACAACTGCTGAGGCTCCTAATATTACATACACTGTCTACAGACTGTATCTACAAATGTCATTATTTGATATGTAACACAAAAATTGTACCTCAAAGACGAACTTTTGATACATCATCATTGTGCCGTAGCATTTAAACAATACACTTCCGTAGCACACAAGTTATAACACTAAAAACGTCAGCTATACGAAGCTGTTACCTACTGATATGTAGTTTTCCGTTAGTTTATTGTAACTAATCATAGCTAAAACGACGCATTTTCGAGAGAGCCTTAATCTGCTGATGTTTTGAAAAAGCTTATATTCCTACCACGTACTCTATGAGAAAGAAAACCCACCAAATATATTTACCGCCATACAGCAAGACGGCTTGTATGTTCTGCCTGCGACGAAAATCGATGTCGCATATTACTGGACACAGCCCTCTTCTCGAGGCAGGAATCAGACATGACAGACAGGTGGAATTGCAGGCTGTGACGTCACCAGCTCCTCGTCCATGTGCGTTTTCACGTCCTGCGAAAGGGCTGCTTTAGGTTTTTTTTCGTGCATTCACGTACAGAGCTAAAAAAGGACTGTTTAAATTCTAATTAAACTAATCTTCTCCTCACGACCCCTACACAAGCGACATGTAAGGGGTTGTGACATATTCCTAGAGTCATCATAGGGTTCCTCAGACTTGAACTTTGTTCTAGGATACGTAGCACGAGTGATATGTAAGCAACTTCGTTTGTTGGCTGATTGCACTTCCCCAGAATTCTACCAACAAACCGAGGTGCGCTGCCTGCTTTGCCCACGACTGAGCCTATGTTATCGTTCCATTTCATGAGCCTACAAAGCATGACATCCAGGTATTTGTACGGTTTGGCCGATTCCAACTGTCGCTCGTTGATACTGTGGTAATAAGATAGTATGAATCTACATTTTGAGAGGTGCACAGTTTTACATTTTTGAGCAGTTAAAGCAAGTTGACAATGAGTGCACAGCTGTGAAATCTTATCAAGGTCTGACTGAATATTTATGCCGCTCCTTTCAGACTATATTTCTTTGCTGGGGCGATTGTAGAAGTCGGTCAAGGGGGGGGGGGGGGCGAGGGGGGAGGGAGAATGGGTGAATGGAATATCGCGTAACATAAGGAGAGTTGGGGTCCTCCACCGACAACCTGGTAAAATTTGGTGTTGCTTAAAGTAGTTTTGGGTAATTGTTTTGGAGTTCAGGGTAAAAACATGTCTACAGAACGTATGTGCCCAGGAAAATAATACGATTTGACCCAGATGTCCGACGATTTCGAAGTTTTTGTCTGAGGTCAGCAATTTAAGTGCTGGTAGGCATACCCGGCATATTTAGCTTTCTTGATTATTGTAAGTGCTATTCGTACATTAATATATATCAAAAGTATATTAATAAATAACAAGACGCCCATTTTAAGTTAAATGATATTTATTGGTTTTGTTAGTAAGCTATTTGCCGCTCTTATTCTTTTGTTAAGATGAATTTGAAATACATTGCAGCCTATATTGCTACATAATTAAAAAAAATTATTGAATCTGTTGAAGTAATATATTCGCTGATTTCTGAAGTCATTTTATCCAGTGCAATATGATACTACATTTGGGGGGGGGGCTATGACCGCCATAGCCCCTCCCCCCTTGCCACCTCGCCTGCTTCTTTGTACACACCTGCGAAAAACCTGACGTTACTATTAGTATTCTCCACAAGATCATTAATATATGTCATTAACAGCAAGGGTCGCAACCCACTTCCCTGGGGCACACCTGAAGATACTTCTGCATCTGAAATTTTGGAAATTTGTGGTAAGTTCCTATGGGACCAAACTGCTAAGGTCATCGGTCAGGATTACACACTACTTAATCTAACTTAAACTAACTTACGCTAAGGACAACACACCCACCCACGCCCGAAGGAGCACTTGAACCTCCGACAGGGGGAGCCGCGCGAATCGTGGCAAGGCGCCATAGACCGCATGGCTACCCCGCGCAGAACTTCTGCATCTCACAATGACCCTCTATCCAAGGTAATATGATGTGTCCTCCCCACCAAAAAGTCCTCAATCCAGTCACAAATTTCGCTTTTTACTCCATAAGATCGTACTTTTGATAATTAGCGTATGTGTGGTTCTGAGGCAAACGCTCTTCGGAAATCGAGAAATACTACACATACCAGTCTACCTTGACCCATGCCTTTCAGTATATCATATGAGAAAAGTGCGAGCTGGGTTTCACATGAACGATGTTTTCTAAATACGTGTTGGTTGGCATGGAGGTGGCCATTCTGTTCGAGGTTCTAAGATTCTTCAAGAAATAGACGTCAAAAATATTGGAGGGTGGTTTTGTAGGTCAGTTCTGCTACTCGTAAACGAGTATGACCTGCCCTCTTCCATCTATTGGGCACAGTTTATTGTTCGAGGCATCTACGACAGATTGTTGTTAACAGGTGGGCTACCTCAGCAGTAAATTCAGTGTAGAGTCTGACAGGGATTCCATCTGGCCCGGCTGCTCTGTTCAGTTTTAACGATTTCAGCTTGTTTCTCAATGCAGCTGATACTAATATCTATTTCGCTCGTCTTTTCAGTGCTACTAGAATAAAACTGAGGCAATACTCATGCGTTTTCCTCTGTAAAGGAACACTTGAAAATGTATTTCGGCATTTCTCCTTTCGCTTTGCTACTTGCAATTTCAGTGCCTGCCATTTCTCTTAATGCAGTCACTGAAGGCTTCGAGCATTGCTCTTCTGACAGCCAAAGTTTCCATTCAGCATCTCTCTATCTCTAGACCTATGCTTTGTTTAACATTTGTTACGCAATAGTCTCTGTTTCTTTAGAAGTGTCTTTACTGTGGCTGCATACCATGGAGGTCCCTCTCATCATCAGCTGTTTTATTGAGTACATTTCCATGCAGTGCAGGTCAACTATTCTCTTTAAACTTGAGCCATAGTTCCTCTACAGCTACTACCCTGAACTAAAAGTTTCGAATTCCTCTTTGAGTTGTAACACAACTACTTCTTTGTCTAGTTCGCTGAACATATAAATATATCTACTTGTTTCAGTTTTCCTTTGTGTTTTTGTATTCATTGTTGCCACAGCCGCCTCGTGGTCACGAATAGGCGTTTAGATGTGGACGTCCTCAAGGAGGGCAAATCCATTTGTTGCCGTTAGAACAAATATATGTGTTGCCACGTATCCCACTAACAAAACTGTAATTTTTGCAATTGATTGTTGGATGATTAAAATGTCGACAGATTATTACATTATGATTATGGAACTTCCGTAAAAGCAAAATGAGGTTTTCTCTACAGTTTTCGGTTACATCAGGAGGTAAGACTGTTGGTCAGTAGAAGGATCCAATTACCATTTTATGCCCACCCCTAATACTGAATCTTGTTCAAACAATCTCAAATGCAGTTTCAGTTTCTATCTCGGTGAATCTGAGTTTCTTGTCTACTGTGACAAATACACCACCTCCATTGCCCATTAGCCTTTCCTTTCGATAATTTCCCCAAAAATCTCACTGCTATCATTTCAGGTTTCAACCAACAGTCTACAGCAATTATTATGTCAGCTCAATTGTAACTAGGTGCGCTTAAAATTCTGGCCCTTTGTTAAATTCCAGCATTGTGTTACGAATGCTTCTGCCCTTAACCTCAAGGATTTTAACACTCTCATCCGTAGAGAGGGCTTTCGTTTGGATCTTACGTTGATACACCACTGGCCATTAAAATTTCTACACCACGAAGATGACGTGCTACAGAGGCGAAATTTAACCGACAGGAAGAAGATGCTGTGATATGCAAATGATTAGCTTTTTCAGAGCGTTCCCACAAGGTTGGCGCCGGTGGTGACACCTACAACGTGCTGACATGAGGAAAGTTCCCAACAGATTTCTCATACACAAACAGCAGTTGACCGGCGTTGCCTGGTGAAACGTTGTTGTGATGCCTCGTGTAATGAGGAGAAACGCGTACCATCACGTTTCCGACTTTGATAAAGATCGGATTGTAGCCTATCGCGATTGCGGTTTATCGTATCGCGACATCGTTGCTCGCGTTGGTCGAGATCCAATGACTGTTAGCAGAATATGGAATCGGTGGGTTCAGGAGGGTAATACGGAACGCCATGCTGGATCCCAACGGCCTCGTATCACTAGCAGTCCAGATGACAGGCATCTTATCCGCGTGGCTGTAACGGATCGTGTAGCCACGTCTCTATCCCCGAGTCAACAGATGGGGACGTTTGCAAGACAACAACCATCTGCACGAACAGTTCGACGACGTTTGCAGCAGCATGCACTATCAACTCGGAGACCATGGCTGCGGTTACCCTTGACGCTGCATAACAGACAGGAGCGCCTGCGATGGTGTACTCAACGACAAAAGTGGATGCAATAATGCCGAAACGTCATTTTTTCGGATGAATCCAGGTTCTGTTTACAGCATCATGATGGTCGCATTCGTGTTTGGCGACTTCGCGGTGAACGCACATTGGAAGCGTGTATTCGTCATCGCCATACTGGCGTATCATCCGGCGTGATGGTATGGGGTGCCATTGGTTACACGTCTCGGTCACCTCTTGTTCTCATTGACGGCACTTTGAACAGTGGACGTTACATTTCAGATGTGTTACGACCCGTGGCTCTACCCTTCATTCGATCCCTGCGAAACCCTACATTTCGGCAGGATAATGCACGACCGCATGTTGCAGGTCCTGTACGGGCCTTTCTAGATACAGAAAATGTTCGACTGCTGCCCCGGCCAGCACATTCTCCAGATCTCTCACCAATTGAAAACGTCTGGTCAATGGTGACCGAGCAACTGGCTCTCACAATAGGCCAGTTACTACTCTTGATGAACTGTGGTATCGTGTTGAAGCTGCATGGGCAGCTGCACCTGTACACGCGATCCAAGCTCTGTTTGACTCAATGCCCAGGCGTATCAAGGCCGTTATTACGGCCAGAGGTGGTTGTTCTGGGTACTGATTTCTCAGGATCTATGCACCCAAATTGCGTGAAAATGTAATCACATGTGGGTTCTAGTATAATATATTTGTCCAATGAATACCCGTTTATCATCTGCATTTCTTCTTGGTGTAGCAATTTTAATGGTCAGTAGTGTAGTTCTGAGTTTTCTACAGCTGTGGTTATCTGGTTTGAATGCGGAGTCACCTAACCTAAAACAGCCTTGTGTGCACCTGGCTAGTTGCCCCTGATTTCAGTGGACACACGAACCATTTAGGGGGACCCTACGGTTCTGAACCCTATAGCGCAAGTTTAGGAAGTCGCAGCCTTGAGCTGTGTTTCACTTCAGTGGTTTTTGCTAAATCTCTGCTGGTTTTTTTAATCTTATTTCCCTCCAGTTCATGCTACGCTCTAAGACCCTACAACAGACACGTTAGCGATGTTGGTCCGCAATTCTGCACATCTCCTCTCTTACTCTTTTTGTAAATAGGGATGAACAGCGTCGTTTTTCAGTCGTGTTACACTGTTCACTGAGCAAGTGATTATCGATAAATATGAGCTAGGAAAGCAGTTAACGCCGCGGCATATTCAGTGCGAAACCTAACTGGAATTTTATCAGCACTTCTTGTCTTGTTCGCTCTCTCTCGCTATGTTGTGCTAATCTTTCCATTTTACATACCTTATTCTTGGTACATCACATCATCTGTAGTTTGTTTTAGATATTGCAAACTTCGTTTGTCTGTACCTTTATATCCTCTGCAATTCATTCTATAGCTGAGTTAAATATCCTAAGTGTCTCTACGTCTTTTGGCAAGGATTTACAGTATCCTTTTTTCTAAGGCATCCTTATCTGTCCTCTTGATTTTTATTAGTTTCTGTAATGTCACATCCCGTTTTCCTCTACTCCAGTTTGCCGGGCGGAGTGCCCGAGTGGTTCTAGGCGCTACAGTCTGGAACCGCGCGACCGCTGCGGTCGCAGGTTCGAATCCTGGCTCGGGCATGGATGTGTGTGATGTCCTTAGATTAGTTAGGTTTAAGTAGTTCTAAGTTCTAGGGGACTGATGACCTCGGAAGTTAAGTCCCATAGTGCTCAGAGCCATTTGAACCATTTTTTTCTACTCCAGTTTAGTATTTTCCAATGTTCACTGTTACACACTTTCAGAAGCTTCTTCCTCAGTTCGATATCAAATTATGATACGTTTCCCCGTCCCTTTAATGAAGAAGTAGTTTTCCACCGCTTGATCCAGTTTTCATTTCTTCCCTGGCTAGCTTGTGTAAACGAGCTTTCTCGGTATCAGAAACCTTTCACATCTTTTACTGCTGCATCTACGTCAACTGATGTACCTAGATGGCCAATTTTGTCGCTTCTACTACTCTTTTTCTTTTTTTAAATCCTCGTGTTGGTCATCTAAAAGTACGTAATAACTTCAGTTCGTCTTCTGTCTTTGTTGTTGTTTCCCCTTTTTCAATACTCCTTCATCTTCTCCCCATGTTGTCTTTTCTTTTCTTCTGTCCATGTGATTCCCGATTTCTTTTTCCAGAAATACGGGAATATTTGTTATCGTTCATTCAGTAGAGGTGTCCAAACAAGATTAGTCTTTGCTTTTCACAGATCTCCTCGTTACTTCTCATTTTCCGGCCATCTAGGTTTAGAGTTTGTATCGCACTCATTATTTTCCTAATAATCCATTTTCAAGTACCTCTAGCGTTGCTGTCTCTGGACCACGGGGTCTCTGGTTCGATTCCCGTCCAGGTGGTGGATTTTCTCCGCCCGGGGACTGGATGTTTGTGTTGTTCTCATCATTTCATCATCATTCAGGAAATGGCGAACTGGACAGTGAGAAGACTGGGAATTTGTACGGGCGCTGATAACCGCGCCGTTAAGCGTCCCACAATCCAAAATCATCATCATCATCATCATCATCATCATTATCATCATCATCATGTACCTCTGCTGTGTCTAGTTTATACTTCGCCACTAATCATCAAATGCATATAAACATCCTTGGCTTACCACTGTGGTAGAGTGTTTTAATTTTGTTTTTCTAGATAGGTATTTTTTGCTGTAGATATTTTTCGCCAAACCATATGCTCTTCCCATTTCATTATCTTTTATATGTATTACAATTTCCTTATAGTCCATTCTGTAGATAGTTTCTCCTAGATATTTAAATTAGCTAAACCGCTCTATTACTTTGTTTACTGTGGTACATTTTTATATTTTTCATGAAATTTGTATTTTCAGGTGATATTTTGTGGCCTGGTCTATTTCTTATTTGTTTCTCCATAAGATTTATTCGAGTAACTGCTTCTGTCAAGTTTTCTGAAAGTGTTGAAAAATCATCTACAAAAGCCAGGCAGTTTACTTTGACTCCATTTGTTTTCCTTCCAAGACTTATTGGTTCAATTTTGTGATTTTTAGCTCCAAATTCCAGATCCTTAAAACTTCTTCTAAAACCGTAAATGTGATAGCCGTCCCCTTGTCTAACACCAGCTTTTATTTCTAATGACTAAGACACTTCCCGCATAAACATAACTTTATCTTAAGTTTTTCCTAGAGTTTCACGAATTATGTTTGCTAACTTTGGTTTAACATCTAATTTTCTAACGGTTTTATCTATTGTTTCTTTCCCAGAGAATCAAATGCTTTCTTGAAATCAATAAATTATACTATTATAGATTTTCTGGTTAACAGACAGTGGCGAATTATTGATTTTAAGTTAAACATCTGTTATGTGCAGGCTCTTCCCTTTCCCTACTACCAGTTATTCGTTCGTCGTAGCTTAGTTAGTCACTAGCCAATATCTATATTACTGAACCGCTATCCTGGAAACCAATGTCTAACGCCTTCCCGGAGCAACAAAACTTTGATTTTCAATATTTCGCGTAATTACTGTGGGAATTTAAAAATTGAAGATGCTGTCATAATCTAGTCCTTAAGAGGTGTAATCATATTAAAAGTGTAACACAATGAGATAAGTATTACAGTTGGAAACTGAATGCTTTTCTTCACGCAGCGTAGCTGACGGCGCCCAAAAACCCGAACTATATTTATCCAATATTTTAGAATGGGAGCAGTTAGCGACTTCTAACAAACTTTACACATTATTTCAAACCTTTACAAACTTACTCTTACTGACATCCGGCCCCCTGCCCCCCACTCACTCACGCACACACACACGCACACACACACACACACACACACACACACACACACACATAAACAACACGAAGAAACGAAAAAAGCTTATCGCTTAGTACTTTTTCGCTGTCCATGCAGTCAAACCTTCACATCTGGCATGATGTTTTAATTTATTGCTTCTTTACTGCTGACCCTATTTGCAACACACTTTGGAAACAATATCTACACACATCACCGAATGTACCTACAAAACTATATCATTTTATGACACATAGTTCAGGAAATATGACGTCATAAACATTGAGATTCGTGAATTTACTTAAAATGGAGCTCAAATTACCCAGACTATATTCATCCAGTGTTTCGTAACGACAGCACTTACCAACTTCCAACAAACTTGAAGGATAATTTCATTCCTTTTGGAAACCTTTCCTCACTTACAAGTCTAAAGTCAAATATTTAACGATTTAATTAATTTTTGAAGTGATCAAAGTTGTTTTATACGTGAAAGTTAGCTTTTTCATGGTCTCAGGGGTTTACTGGTCGTATACCAAGTGCAAGGTCTGTACCATTTAACAGCTGTTCTGCGTCAGGAAGCAAGATCAGCCATCGGTCGCGAACAATCTGAATTTTTTGACGATCGATTTCAACCACAGAAGTCATTATTTGTCAAATGGCTATCTTTTTAGCTCCCCATTTTGTCAGATCCACCTGTTGCTCATTTCTTGTGGCACAAATTTGGCCTTCTACCATCTTTATACCCTATTTATACTTTTCGTCTTTTTACAAACAACATATTATTTACTACCCGGCAGATTTAAACTATGTTCCGGACCGAGACTCGAACTCGGGATATTTGGCTTTCGCGGGCAAATGCTTTACCGGTAGAGCACTTGCCCGCACAAAGCAAAGGTCCCGACCTCGAGTAGCGGTCTGGCACACAGTTTTAATCTGCCAGGAAGTTTCTTATCAGCGCACACTCCGCTACAAAGTGAAAATTCTCATTCTGGAAACCAAAAAGAAAAACAAAGTGTGTGAAATCTTATGAGACTTAACTGCTAAGGTCATCAGTCCCTAAGCTTACACACTACTTAACCTAAATTATCCTAAGGACAAACACACACACCCATGCCCGAGGGAGGACTCGAACCTCCGCCGGGACCAGCCGCACAGTCCATGACTGCAGCGCCCATTCTGGAAACATATTATATTGTTTGTAACATGACGTGTACAGACACCAAGCCTTTCCTCTATGCTCGATCTATGCCATTTTACACTAGTATACTTGAGGTGTTAATGTTTTTCTTGTGTATATGGTGTTTCAGTTCCTTCTGTTCACGTCAGTTTTGCTATGAAGTGAGCCCATTTGGGTCCTATGGCTTCAGGTACTTGTAATTCTAATTGTTTACCCATTTAGTGGATAAATATTTAAAAAACAATTCGCAAATCCTTGATGGAATAGTTGCCCACTGATTTGTGTACTTTGTTTACAGCAAAATAACTTTGTGTGACATAATAGATGGTTTTCCTGTATAGAGGGCGTGCATATTCGATCTATGCAATTTTTATTCTAGTATGCTTTAGCTGTTAAATATTTTGAACTTTGTTTACCCATTTTATGCATTTTAAAACAAAAATTCACTATATTTACGCTTACAGTTTGATGTAATAAATTTCCACTGATATTTGTAATTTCCTTTCAGTAAAATCGTTTCACCTGGCGTAATTAATGGTTGTCCATGTGGAGAGAGTGAATGTCGGCAATGAGAGGCAATGAGAGGCCGTTGCAGTGTTTTGTAAGTAACAGCCTTTAGTTCTGTGTTAGACTTCGACCACTTCGGTTCCACTATCTTTTGTAATGGTTGCTACATGTATTTCTGTATTCAAATTGTGGTCTATATGCGCCTGAACTTCATGTCAATGTGACCACGCCAGATGTTTCGTGGTGTGTTATCTTTTAGATATACCTTATATGGTTGTGCGACACTGGCCATAAGCACTGTCAATTTACTGTTTTCTTGTCTTTTGTACTGTTTTTAGCACCGATGATGACTATTCTATACTTTAAATCTATTGTAATAACATTCAGATTGTTCACGACTGATCACTGTTCTACCTTCCTGAGAAAACAACGGTCGCCGCACAACGGGATCTCTTGGATTCCAAAATAAATGAGTTTTTTGTGTTTCTCTTAATTCTGGCGAGTGGGACTATGACGTTACGACCGTTAACATTGGTAACTGTTCCTCTTTCAGTTTTGGCTATAAAGGAGCAAATAATATTTCGACCAAGACAAAATGGATAGCTCTTTGCTCATATTCAGTCTTGCAAAGAATGCTGCAAGACGCGAATTTCTTTTCACCCAATCCATATCCCGCGACCTCGCCCCGATTTTCACCAGTGTCCTCGCCAGTAGCATTGGCACGCTTGGCCGCTTGCCCACTGGCGCCAGCTGATGCCTCTTGGGGCCACCTCGTTCGCTTCGGTAAACCTGAACTTACGAACAAGAGAACAGTTGCCATTAAGAATAAAGAAACAAACCCATTCGTCAGATACAGACCTACTGCCAGTTGCAGAGTCCCTAATGAACAGAAACAACCGCGCTATGAGCATCAGCAAGTCATTACAAAAACTGCTTGGACAATAATGCTATGGTTCGTTTCAATCAACGGAAAAGAATTTTGTACAAAGCAAGAAAGTAGTGCGAGGGGTTCCCATCGCCGGATTCGGCTTGATGTATCTACCTGGAAATAGCACAAATCGTTTTGTCACCTGGAAATAGCACAAATCGTTTTGTATTATATCTTACTGGAATTGCAATTTCGTTAATTTGTTTCCTGAAACTAGATGTGTGTCAGGGTATCGATATTCCGTGTCACATATTCATTCTACTTCCATTCTGCCGTTTCCTCGAAAACTGCGTTTAACTGTTTAGAAAGCAAAATGGACTCCAGCTTCCTGTGTTTGGCACCACATTGTTAGCGCTTTTGTGTTGTTGTTGTGATCTTCAGTCAGAACACTGGTTTGATTCAGCTTTCTAAGCTACTCTATCCTGTGCAAGCCTCTACACCGCTGCGTAACTACCGCAGACTACATCCATTTGAACCTGATTACCGTAGCAAACCTTCTACAATTTTACACCTCCCCCCTCCCCCCCCCCCCAAATTACACACACACACACACCGTAGGATATGTTCTACCAACCCACCTCCCTTTTTAATCAAGTTATGCCCTGCATTTTCCAGCCTCCATTATCCGATTCATGAATTATCCCAGCTCTTCAGCATACTGTTGCAGCACCTCACCTCAAAGGCTTCCATTCTCCTAACGAAACGTAATCGTTTCCGCTTACAGCGCTCAAAAATTATTTTATTTTATTATGATTTCGTTTGGCGCTACAATGAGCAAGTAGAACCAGTAGTTAGCTTGTTTTCTTGTCCTTATTACTTTTCAAAACTTCTTCATCCTGTCACTACGCGTCTGTCGTCGTTCTGGTGTCTATGTGTTTTTTGTTTTAGTTTCTGACTTCTCCCCGTTAGTTAGTTGCCCGTGAACATGCTACTTATTTTTTTTTTTTAATTTTGGACCTGTTGCGTTTGCAGACATCTTCAGACAGACATATCGGATGTAAATACGCACAGTCTAAACTCCAAGCGAATACTACAGTTGTCCAATACGATGTACAAATAAACATAAAAACACATAGAGGCAGCGACAGTCACATACCGGGTGTTATAATTAAAGTACTTCTCACGGAGACGCAGTGTGGGCTGTAATAATCGTTTCTCAGCGGAACTTGGGAGATGATAATGCATTAATGTGGAAAAAAATTAGTTCCAATTTTGGCCACCTCATGCAAATCTGGCGCTGTGAGTGAAAGAAATACGTATAGAAATGTTTCCATATGGAATAAATTAGGAACGGAGCGTGAGCAGAAAAGGTAAAACAAGTGAGAAAGGCATATTTTTGATTTTATTATTAATCGCCACTGAAACTATTTGTTCAATATGACCTCCGTAGACGTTGGCGAGATGTTGCTTCCGTAAAACGACGTGATTCCGGTGGAATCTGAGCAACGTGTTCCTGTATACTGCTTTTCAGATCAGGTAAAGACTTTTGGTCTGGTGAATACAGGGTTATAAATACAAAATCAAATAGGGGTAATGCAGGAGTAGGTTTAATAATGAATAAAAAAATAGGAGTACGGGTAAGCTACTACAAACATCATAATGAACCCATTATTGTGGCCAAGATAGACACGAAGCCCACGCCTACTATGGCAGTACAAGTTTATATGCCAACTATCTCTGCAGATGACGAAGAAATTGATGAAATGTATGATGAGATGAAATAAATTATTCAGGTAGTGAAGGGAGACGAAAATTTAATAGCCATGGGTGACTGGAATTCGAGAGTAGGAAAAGGGAGAGAATGAAACATAGTAGATGAATATGGATTGGGGCTAAGAAATGAAAGAGGAAGCCGCCTGGTAGAATTTTGCGCAGAGCATAACTTAATCATAGCTAACACTTGGTTCAAGAATCATGAAAGAAGGCTGTATACATGGAAGAACCCTGGAGATACTAAAAGGTATCAGATAGATTATATAAAGGTAAAACAGAGATTTAGGAACAAGGTTTTAAATTGTAAGACATTTCCAGGGGCAGATGTGGACTCTGACCACAATCTATTGGTTATGAACTGTAGATTAAAACTGAAGAAACTGCAAAAAGGTGGGAATTTAAGAAGATGGGACCTGGATAAACTGAAAGAACCAGAGATTGTACAGAGTGTCAGTGAGAGCATAAGGGAACAATTGACCGGAATGGGGGAAAGAAATACAGTAGAAGAAGAACGGGTAGCTTTGAGGGATGAAATAGTGAAGGCAGCAGAGGATCAAGTAGGTAAAAAGACGAGGGCTAGTAGAAACCCTTGGGTAACAGAAGAAATATTGATTTAATTGATGAAAGGAGAAAATATAAAAATGCAGTAAATGAAGCAGGCAAAAAGGAATACAAACGTCTCAAAAATGAGATCGACAGGAAGGGCAAAATGCCTAAGCAGGGATGGCTAGAGGATAAATGTGAGGATGTAGAGGCTTATCTCACTAGGGGTAAGACAGATACTGCCTACATGAAGATTAAAGAGACCTTTGGAGATAAGAGAACCACTTGTATGAATATTAAGAGCTCAGATTGAAACCCAGTTCTAAGCAAAGAAGGGAAAGCAGAAAGGTGGAAGGAGTATATAGAGGGTCTATACAAGGGCGATTTACTTGAGGAAAATATTATGGAAATGGAAGAGGATGTAGATGAAGATGAAATGGGAGATACGATACTGCGTGAAGAGTTTGACAGAGCACTGCAGGACCTGAGTCGAAACAAGGCCCCCGGAGTAGACAACATTCCATTAGAACTACTGACAGCCTTGGGAGAGCCAGTCCTGACAAAACTCTACCATCTGGTGAGCAAGATGTATGTGACAGGCGAAATACCCTCAGACTTCAAGAAGAATATAATAATTCCAATTCCAAAGAAAGCAGGTGTTGACAGATGTGAAAATTACCCAACTATCAGTTTAATACGTCACAGCTGCAAAATACTAACGCAAATTGAAACTTCCTGGCAGATTAAAACTGTGTGCCGGACCGAGTCTCGAACTCGGGACCTTTGCCTTTCGCGGGCGACTGAGCTACCAAAGCACGACTCACGCCCAAAAAAAAAAAAATAAATAAATAAATAAAATAAAATAAAAAAATAAAAAAAATATTCTACTAACGCGAATTCTTTACAGACGAATGGAAAAACTGATAGAAGCCGACCTCGGGGAAGATCAGTTAGGATTCCGTCGAAATGTTGGAACGCGTGAGGCAATACTGATCCTACTACTTATCTTAGCAGAAATATTAAGGAAAGGCAAACCTACGTTTCTAGCATTTATAGACTTAGAGAAAGCTTTTGACAATATTGACTGGAATACTCTCTTTCCAATTCTAAAGGTGGCAGGGGTAAAATACAGGGAGCGGAAGGCTATTTACACTTAGTACAGAAAGCAGATGACAGTTATAAGAGTCGAGGGGTATGAAAGGGAAGCAGTGGTTGGGAAGGGAGTGAGACACCGTTGTAGCCTATCCCCGATGTTATTCAATCTGTATACTGAGCAAGCAAGGAAACAAAAGAAAAATTTGGAGTAGGTATTAAAATCCAGGGAGAAGAAATAAAAACTTTGAGGTTCGCCGATGACATTGTAATTCTGTCAGAGACAGCAAAGGACTTGGAAGACCAGTTGAATGGAATGGACAGTGTCTTGAAAGGAGGATATAAGACGAACATCAACAAAAGCAAAACGAGGATAATGGAATGTAGTCTAATTAAGTCGGGTGATGCTGAGGGAATTAGATTAGGAAATGAGACACTTATAATAGTAAAGGAGATTTGCTATTTGGGGAGCAAAATAACTGATGATGGTCGAATTAGAGAGGATATAAAATGTAGACTAGCAATGGCAAGGAAAGCGTTTCTGAAGAAGAGAAATTTGTTAACATCGAGTATAGATTTAAGTGTCAGGAAGTCGTTTCTGAAAGTATTTGTATGGAATGTAGCCATGTATGGAAGTGAAACGTGGACGATAAATAGTTTAGACAAAAAGAGAATAGAAGCTTTCGAAATGTGGTGCTACAGAAGAATGTTGAAGATTAAATGGATAGATCACATAACTAATGAGGAGGCATTGAATAGAATTGGGGAAAAGAGGAGCTTGTGGCACAACTTGACTAGAAGAAGGGATCGGTTGCTAGAACATGTTCTGAGACATCGAGGGATCACCAATTTAGTATTGGAGGGCAGCGTGGAGGGTAAAAATCGTAGAGGAAGACCAAGAGATGATTACACTGAGCAGATTCAGAATGATGTAGGATGCAGTAGGTACTGGGAGATGAAGAAGCTTGCACAGGATAGAGTAGCATGGAGAGCTGCATCAAACCAGTCTCAGGACTGAAGACCACAACAACAACAACAACAAAGACCGAATGTGTCCCTCGTAAAAGCGTTCTTTTAGTTAACTCCTGAGCCAAACGTCACATGGATTCAGATCAGGTGTTCTTGCAGGTCACGCGTCTGGAAAACCCCTGGGTATAACGCATCCGTGGAAGGTTACATTAAGCAGGTCTTTCACGGGGCGAGCGACATGAGGTCCATATCTGCACTCTTCGAAAGCCGGAATCGCATGCTGTACAAGCAGGTCTCGATAACGTGCAGACGTCACGGTTCTTGTGACATGCCCTATGGCTGTATTCTCTCTAAAAAAGAACTGATCGAGAATAAAGGTGCTTGTGAATCCACACCACACAGTCACATACAACAAGTGCGATGGCTCTTCGTGGTTTAACAGTACTCCAAACTCATTGTATTCCCCGCAGCCTGTTACTTAAAATGTGCCTCGACACTCCACAGAATATTGCCCAGCAGATGTCATCAACTTCGATCCATGCTAGAAACCGAAGAGCAGATTGAGAAAGTTGCTGCGGAACATGAGGTTTTAGTTGTTACACAGTCTGGATCTTGTATGGCCTTTTTTTTTTTTTTTTTGGTCATCAGTCTACTGACTGGTTTGATACGGCCCGCCACGCATTCCTTTCCTGTGCTAACCTCTTCATCTCAGAGTAGCACTTGCAACCTACGTCCTCAATTATTTGCTTGACGTATTCCAATCTCTGTCTTCCTCTACAGTTTTTGCCCTCTACAGCTCCCTCTAGTACCATGGAAGTCATTCCCTCATGTCTTAGCAGATGTCCTATCATCCTGTCCCTTCTCCTTATCAGTGTTTCCCACACATTCCTTTCCTCTCCGATTCTGCGTAGAACCTCCTCATTCCTTACATTATCAGTCCACCTAATTTTCAACATTCGTCTATAGCACCACATCTCAAATGCTTCGATTCTCTTCTGTTCCGGTTTTCCCACAGTCCATGTTTCACTACCGTACAATGCTGTACTCCAGACGTACATCCTCAGAAATTTCTTCCTCAAATTAAGGCCGATATTTGATATTAGTAGACTTCTCTTGGCCAGAAATGCCTTTTTTGCCATAGCGAGTCTGCTTTTGATGTCCTCCTTGCTCCGTCCGTCATTGGTTATTTTACTGCCTAGGTAGCAGAATTCCTTAACTTCATTGACTTCGTGACCATCAATCCTGATGTTAAGTTTCTTGTTGTTCTCATTTCTACTACTTCTCATTACCTTCGTCTTTCTCCGATTTACTCTCAAACCATACTGTGTACTCATTAGACTGTTCATTCCGTTCAGCAGATCATTTAATTCTTCTTCACTTTCACTCAGGATAGCAATGTCATCAGCGAATCGTATCATTGATATCCTTTCACCTTGTATTTTAATTCCACTCCTGAACCTTTCTTTTATTTCCATCATTGCTTCCTCGATGTACAGATTGAAGAGTAGGGGCGATAGGCTACAGCCTTGTCTTACACCCTTCTTAATACGAGCACTTCGTTCTTGATCGTCCACTCTTATTATTCCCTCTTGGTTGTTGTACATATTGTATATGACCCGTCTCTCCCTATAGCTTACTCCTACTTTTTTCAGAATCTCGAACAGCTTGCACCATTCTATACTGTCGAACGCTTTTTCCAGGTCGACAAACCCTATGAAAGTGTCTTCATTTTTCTTTAGCCTTGCTTCCATTATTAACGTCAGAATTGCCTCTCTCGTCCCTTTACTTTTCCTAAAGCCAAACTGATCGTCACCTAGCGCATTCTCAATTTTCTTTTCCATTCTTCTGTGTATTATTCTTGTAAGCAGCTTCGATGTATGAGCTGTTAAGCTGATTGTGCGATAATTCCCGCACTTGTCAGCTGTTGCCGTCTTCGGAATTGTGTGGATGATGCTTTTCCGAAAGTCAGATGGTATGTCGCCAGACTCATATATTCTACACACCAACGTGAATAGTCGTTTTGTTGCCACTTCCCCAAATGATTTTAGAAATTCTGATGGAATTTGATCTATCCCTTCTGCCTTATTTGACTGCAAGTCCTGCAAAGCTCTTTTAAATTCCGATTCTAATACTGGATCCCCTATCTCTTCTAAATCGACTCCTGTTTCTTCTTCTATCACATCAGACTAATCTTTACCCTCATAGAGGCTTTGAATATATTCTTTCCGCCTATCTGCTCTCTCCTCTGCATTTAACAGTGGAATTCCCGTTGCACTCTTAATGTTACCACCGTTGCTTTTAATGTCACCAATGGCTGTTTTGACTTTCCTGTATGCTGAGTCTGTACTTCTGACAATCATATCTTTTTCGATGTCTTCACATTTTTCCTGCAGCCATTTCGTCTTAGCTTCCCTGCACTTCCTATTTATTTCATTCCTCAGCGACTTGTATTTCTGTATTCCTGATTTTCCCGGAACATGTTTGTACTTCCTGCTTTCATCAATCAACTGAAGTATTTCTTCTGTTACCCATGGTTTCTTCGCAGCTACCTTCTTTGTACCTATGTTTTCCTTCCCAACTTCTGTGATGGCCCTTTTTAGAGATGTCCATTCCTCTTCAACTGTACTGCCTACTGCGCTATTCCTTGTTGCTGTATCTATAGCGTTAGAGAACTTCAAACGTATCTCGTCATTCCTTAGTACTTCCGTATCCCACTTCTTTGCATACTGATTCTTCCTGACTAATGTCTTGAACTTCAGCCTACTCTTCATCACTACTATATTGTGATCTGAGTCTATATCTGCTCCTGGGTACGCCTTACGAACCAGTATCTGATTTCGGAATCTCTGTCTGACCATGATGTAATCAAATTGAAATCTTCCCGTATCTCCCGGCCTTTTCCAAGTATATCTCCTCCTCTTGTGATTCTTAAACAGGGTATTCGCTATTACTAGCTGAAACTTGTTACAGAACTCAGTTAGTCTTTCTCCTCTTCCATTCCTTGTCCCAAGCCCATATTCTCCTGTAACCTTTTCTTGTACTCCTTCCCCTACAACTGCATTCCAGTCGCCCATGACTATTAGATTTTCTTCCCCCTTTACATACTGCATTACCCTTTCAATATCTTCATACACTTTCTCTATCTGTTCATCTTCAGCTTGTACTAGTGTGGCTACTAGTACAAAATAGACTACAAAACTTCCGTAGTGTTGACCATGGAATGGACAATTCTCGAGACACTGCCCGAGCAATAGCACTACTCAGGACACGTGCTGCATGGTCAGTTGCAGCAACAGCTGCCTCGTCAATAACCTCCACCGAGATAGGATGCCTTCCTCTTCCAGGTGCCACACCCGTGCTTTCGAATCTCGTCATCATCTTCCTTAAACCATTTATTGATATCGGGCCTCTCACCAGACCTTTCAGTCGGCGTTGCTCTCTGTCTCTGTCTCTCTCTGCAGCACTGTACCTGCTACCGTTCACATAAAACAGTTTCATCTTCAGCTCGTGGTCCAGTGGCTAGCGTTGCTGTCCCTGGATCACATGGTACCGGGTTCTGGGAACTGGGTGTTTGTTGTCCTCACCATTTCATCACCATTCAGGTAAAAGGCGAGACTCGAAAGTGAAAAGATTGGAACTTTGTATGGGCAGTGATAATGACGCTGGTCAGCACCCCACAAACCAAAATCATCATCATGAAACAGTTTCAGTAGCATCGGACAGTCTGTCTTCTCGATAGCCATACTTTTCGCTCAGTTATGGCTCGTCAAACGACAGCGTGGATGTCATACCGTCACGCAAACAGTGCACAACGCCAGATTTGCACCTTGTGCTCATTGGACCTGTTTTATTTCTGAGAAAACTGGTTCTGCAGCAAAGCATTACATGTCTACCAACTTTCGGTACCATACGACAATTATAGCCCACACTGGACCTCCTTGGGTAGCTGCACTTTAATTATAATCACCTGACACTTATAAAATATTTTGTAATCCAGTTTCATAAACAAAACTATAAAATAATTTGTGATACAGTGTCCGCACAACATGGATCAATTTAAGAGTAGCAAGTTTTCCCACATTCGTATTTTCCTGTTTGTTTATTGTACACTTTTCATTTCCAATAGAGAGCGATCCAGATGAATACTTTCATAGAGGACTTGCTAACCCTTAAATGTACATTACACGTTAAAAATGTCTGTTTTCCACAAAAGCTCCTCTGACTATTGCGAGCCTGCATTTTATATCCTTGTTACTCCTGCCACCGTCAGTTGTTTTCTTGCTCAAATAACACAACTCGTCTACTGCCTGCAGTGTTTCATTTCTATTGTAATTCCCTCAGCAGCGCCTGATTTAATTCTGCAATCTATTACCTTTCTTTATTTTGGATGATGTTCTTTAGCTTCTTTTCGAGACATTATCGAAACCGAGCGAGGTGGCACAGCGGCTAGCACACTGGATTCGCATTCGGTAGAACGACGATTCCGACCCGCGTCCGGCCATCCTGATCTAGGTTTCCCGTGATTTCCCTAAATCGCTTCGGATGAATGCTGGGCTGTTTCCTTTGAAAGGGCACGGCCGATTTCCTCCCTTATCCTTCGCTAATCCGACGGGACCGATAACTCGCTGTTTTGTCCCCTCTCTGAAATCAACCAACCAACACTATCGAACCTGTTCAGTTGATCTTCCAAAGCATTTGTCGTCACTGATAGAATTATAACGTCATCAGCAAACCTCTGAGTTTTTTCCCTTGAACTTTAACTCCATCTCCATATTTCTCTTTAGTGTCTTTTACTGCTTGTTAAATGTACTGATTGAATAACATGCGGGGTAAGCTACGACCTTGCCTCCCTCCATTCCAAACTATTATCGATTTCGAAAAGGTTACGGATGGAATATCCTCTTATTTCAAAGGGTCGGCGAAAGGAAGTGCTAACATACACGAGCGTATTTTGAGATACTGCACGTTATATGTTTGGTTAAATCCGTAGACAAGAACACCGTTACATTAAGACAGATAGTGAATTCAAGCGTTTCACATGGAAGTATTTGGTACCAGCATTTGGTGCATTCAAAAATACAATAAAGAACGCGAACTGTCTGGTCCTTACCAAATACATTCTTCCTCCTGTCTCTTCATTTTTAGAAAGCCATTACGTGGTTGATAGCTCCTACATGCTCACAGCACCATTTCAACTGCAGGTTGTGGACCGGCGGTGAATTAGGAATTAAATTTGCACCTCCCGAATTGTAAACGTCAGTACGTTTACATGTCGTTTCAAAAAGCTGTCACAAATTGCTACAGGAGGTAGTATTGGTCAAAACTAGAAGAAAATTTCCTATAATGATATGCCTGGGGATCAATACCTGTTGAGATATGTGCATTTGTAAATCCTCGTCGCCAGTTTCGTAAAGGCCTCGTCGCTGCTGCTATGGAGGCCGACTTGCCACTGTTGTTACTGTTGGCCGAGTTTGTGAGTTCGTGAAACGGCTTCTGGTGCAGTACACCGCTAAGACAATTTCTCCCTGCCACTATTGCACAGCTATGTCCCAGGAACAGGTAACAGGATAGGAGAACGAAGTTTCTACAACATTCCACCAAATTAGTAACAAAGTTACACAAATGAGTTTAAAAGTTTACTTACCTTTGTGACTAGTTGAATATTAAGTCTGCAACTCTGCATGTAATATAACACAAGAAAAGGCTATCAATGGCTAAGAGCAAATAATGTTAGGTGAACTTCACAGTACATAGCAAATGCAATTACAACAACTGTCTGTTCATTTCTAAGGGATCACTAAACGGCGTTCCCTGTCTAGGTCAGCGCTGGACGATCATCTATAACCAAGTGGGCGAGAGCTGCTCCTCTGGCTTCCGAGCAGGCTTCTGTCCGTTGTCGTCTGGTCATTGGCGGATTGTATTCGGCCGGCAACTGGCCGAGGCGAAGTCGATATCTTCATCCTTAGTTCCGCCCGTGGCGATGGTGGAACTCGTGCAAGTGACGAGTCTCTATGGCACTGCCACCAGCTCCCGTCTTTGCGCCTGTGTTGCTTTTGTCCTAGCTGTGGCCTAGCTGTTTCTTGTTCGGACGACACAGCATGTGCCATTTGTCTTGTGACGAGTAACACATAGTAGTCGGCGGTGTAGGCCATCTTACTGTTGCAATTCATTGCTGTGTGCCACCGATGCCTGTGCGATGAATTTCCAACAGTATTAGAGACCGTTAGCCTTGCAAAAAGACGACGACAGTAGTTTATACACGATGGGCCACCACCTCATTTTCTACGGTTCGTTCGACAATACCTCACAGCGTTCCATTGACGATGGATTGGTTGAGGAGGACCGATAGTACGACCTGCCCGTTACTCTGTTGGACGTACGCCTTCATAGCTGAGTGGTTGCTGGCACGGTAGCTCAGCGTGTTCGGTCAGAGGGTTAGCAGCCCTCTGTAATAAAAAAAAACCTGAGTGAATGGATCAACAATGAACTTAAACCGGTCTCATGCAACAAATGCAAAAAACAATAACGAACAAAATGAGATAATAAAGCATAAGTGGTCAGCGCGGCAGAATGCCATGCGAGGGGTCCGGGATCGATTCCCGGGTGGGTCGAGATTTTCTCCCCTGGGGGACTGCGTGTCGTGTCGTCTTCATCGTCATTTCATCCTCATCGACATGCAAGTCGCCGAACTGATGTCAACTTGCACCAGGTGACGGGAGGCCAGCTACATGACATTTGATTTCAGTCCGCTGGATTTCCGGCTACGCAGATATTTAAAGGCATCGGTGTACGCCTAACCCATAGACAATGTGCAGACCCTTACAGGAGCGTGTAGTGGTCAATGCATGTGCAGCAGTCCGAATGGAGCAGCCAGGGATGTTTGAAAGAGATATAGATTTACTGCGAACAAGAGCTGGAGGATGTGTCAGGACACGTGGTAACCAGATGCATTCCTGCCGAAAGTATCTACTTCTACATAAACTGACAGATCGAAATGAGAGAGCAGATTGGCCTATAACTCACGAGGTATTGGTTTCCGGACATATCACTATAGGAACTAGTATTCGAGTTTTCACTAATACTGCCTCCTGAGTAGGAATCTGAGATGAAGTTGGAGATATGGTAATGAGGAAAGAATTTGGCTGAGCACTGGAGACAGAAGTTGAAAAGAGGCCGTTGGACTAGAGTAAATTCTTTCAGAACTATTGAGAAACTTGGGAGAACATATCATGGCAAAACTATCCCCCTTCGTGTGCAAGACATTCGAGACAGGCGGAATACCCTAAGACTTCAACAAGAATGTAATAATTCTAACTCCAAAGAAGGCAGGTGTTGACAGGCGTTACTATTACCGATCTATGAGTTTCTTAGCTCATACTTTCGAAATACTGACACAAATAATGTACAGAATAATGGGAAAAAACTAGTAGAAGCTGACCTCAGGCAAATCAGTTTGAGTTCCGTAGAAATAATGAATAAACGAGGAAATTTTGACCTTACGACTCATCCTAGAACATAGGTTGAAGAACGGAAACGTACATTTATATCATTTGTAGATTAAGAGAAAGATTTTGACTGCATTGACTGGACTACACTCTTTGAAATTCTGAAGACCGCAGGGATAAAATCCAAGGAGAGAAAGGTTACGAACCCCTTGTGCAGAAATCAGACTGCAGCTATAACAATCGAAGGGCATGAAAGAGAAGTACTAGTTGACGAGGGAGTGAGATAGGATTGAAGCCTATACCAAATGTTATTCAGTCTATACATTGAAGAAGCAGTAAGAAAACGAACGAGAAGTTTGCAGATGACACCGTAATTTTATCAGAGACGATAAAGGATTTAAAAGATCGGTTGAGTGGAACTGACAGTGTCGTGAAAAGAAGTTACAGCGTGAACGTCTACGACAGTAAGACAACGGTAATGGAATATAAGCAAATTCAATCAGATAATGTTGGTGGAATTAGATTAGGAAATGAGACACTAAAACGTGTAGATGAATTTTGATATTTGGGCAGCAAAATAACTGTTCATGGTCGTAGCAGAGAGTTTCTGAAAAAGAGAAGTTTGCTAATACCGAATTTAAATTTAAGAGTTAGGAAAACTTTTAGGAAGGTATACGCCTGGAATTTAGCCTTGTAAGGAAGTGAAACGTGGTCGATTAACAGGTCAGAGAAGAAGAAAAAAATGGCTCTATGCACTATAGGACTTAACATCTATGGTCATCAGTCCCCTAACCTAAGGACAGCATACAACACCCAGACATCACGAGGCAGAGAAAATCCCTGACCCCGCCGGGAATCGAACCCGGGAACTCGGGCGTGGGAAGCGAGAACTCTACCGCACGACCACGAGCTGCGGACAGAGCAGAAGAGAATATAAGCTTTTGAAACGTGATGCTACAGAAGAATGTCGAAGATAAGACGGATTCATCTGGTAACTAATGAGGAAGAAGTGAATAGATTTGGGACGAAATAAATTTATATCACAACTTGGTTGGAGAAGGGATCCGTTGATAGGGCACCATCTGAGAAATCAAATGCGGGAGAGTAAAAACTGTCGAGGGAGATCAAGGTTTGAATACAGCAAGCAGGTTCAAACAAATGACGATTATTCGTACCGGCGGCATAAAAAAAATAAATAAAAAATAAAAAAAAAACATCTGGGTAAAGATGGAAGCAAGCGCTTTCGTTCAAATAGGTTCGAAAAGGGGGTCGCTACTCTTTCAACTACCTAATATCCGGCTGCCCGACACATATCCTCCTTTAGATTTCTCAAGCACCATCAGCATGACAGTTACGTCTCTCCTATGCGTTATCAGAATCACGCTCACCAGGTTTTTTACCATATAAACTCACTAGCAAAAGCCTCTGGGAAAAGTAAAGTTTTTGACACCCTTAGTAACCTTAAATAACAACCATGTCTCCTAATCTTGACTCCATAGCGTCTACCAGACCCCTAGCTCCAAAAACATATAGCACATACGCTTCATACCGATTTTTGGAAACGTGATTTCCTTACGCGGAATATCCAGCAGTACTCGGAAGAAAGAAATCTGGCTTACAAGTAATAATTTTACAAATATTTTTACCACTTTTGGACTATGACCGGAGGACCTAGCTGGATGACAGACAATACTGTCGATGACCCTGGACGATTCAGCAGCGATGGACATGGCCCACCGCACTCAGTGGCTATAGGTACTGACCAGTGAGTGGAGAGCGATTACTGCGTGCCTGGAGAGTTAGCTACGACAACAGCCGTCACCCACCGCACAGATCTGCTGTTATGGTCAAAGTGATGTATCTACTAGCGTTCTCGAATTATAGTACACTCGTAATTTTCTTCCTGTAAAATACATGTTTTTTTTTTTTTTTTTACTTCTACAGTTAGCTCTGTTCTCTCCTCCAGTTCTTCTCGGCACGAAGATTCGGGGATTTTTATTTTGCCTCGTGTCTCTTGCATAATACTATTGTTGAAACCAGCCAGATCTTCCTGGGCGTTCGTTGGCAACTCTTCTGCCCACATTCTTGCAGAATTTGTGGACAAAGCTTAAACTTTATACAATTTGTAGATGAGTGTCCATTAAATGTCGTTATTCCATCGGTTTTAAACTCTGCAAGCAGTTGTTCTGTTGCTCAGCGCCCAACACCCAGGACCCCGCAGTTAGATAGAATATAACAATTTTTAAGCAGATTCTTTTGTTTGTAAACATTCTCGATTCCACTGATTTCGGTCGCTACTCCGATACCTAGCCAATTTCCATTGCTGTTTACTGTAAATGCAGATATTTTGTATTCCCCAGTCGTAGACAGACTTCGTCACAAGCTGTGTTTAAAGCAATATGTAAACCTTGTTTACACATATCCAATAAGCTACCTCTTTTCCCATTTGCAATTTATATTCGTCCTTTGCGGCAGCAGTCCTCGCCATATACTCCAGTTTTCGTTCTTGGCTTCGGTCTTTTCTATTTCCAGCTTTCTTTCTCTTATGCACAACACATTAATTGCACGTAAAGGAGTAATTTCTGTAATGGGTACAAATGGCTCTGAGCACTATGGGACTTAACACCTATGGCCATCAGACCCCCAGAACTTAGAACTACTTAAACCTAACTAACCTAAGGACATCACACAACACCCAGTCATCACGAGGCAGAGAAAATCCCTAACCCCGCCGGGAATCGAACCCGGGAACCCGGGCGCGGGAAGCTAGAACGCTACCGCACGACCACGAGCTGCGGACTCTGTAATGGGCAACGGCTTAAATCTGTGCAATACATTCACTCTTTTTCTTAATACTTGTGGGATAACATTATTTCCGGGTACTAGTCCTAATTCGGCGACATCCTCAGATGACGGTACTGTGGAGAACGATGTTCTGGATTGTGAGAAATATGTTCCTCCTGCTATAATGTAGCACTTCTGTGTAATACTTAAGTCGTCTTTCTTGGCTGCGCGGTCTAGAGCGCCTTGTCACGGTCTGTGCGGTTGCTCCCGTCGGAGATTCGAGTCCTGCTTCGGGCATGGGTGTGCGTGTTGTCCATAGCGCAAGTTAGTTTAGGTTAGATTAAGCAGTGTGTAGGCTTATGGGCCGATGACCTCCGCAGTTTGGTCCCATAAGACCTTACAAAAATTTACAATTTCGTCTTTATTGGAGCCAGTGTTAAGAAACTACAGCTAAGGGTAGATAATTAAAGCTGTATGCATACGGAACATAATTTATAAACAATTTGTGGTTTTGAGTCTCAGGAAAGATTATTTGTATTCTTACTATCTCCAGCAGACAAACTGCAGAACATTATTAAACACCACACAACAGCTGTTCTGCAAGTTATCTGTTAGCTGACACACATGGATGTGTTTGCCACAGATTACACTGTAACACATTGTAAATACTGTTTGTTAGAGTTCAAAAACACTTAAGCAGTTGTTAAATCCAGTCTAGTCGTCAAATGTGGGGTCTATGAAACCTGCCTTATCGGTTCGCTAGACAAACAATTCAAACAAATCATATCAATGAGTTTTATTACAAAAGGAACGGATTACAATACTTAATTTTGATACACGCAGTGTCGCAAGCAAAGGGCGACATGCAAAATAAGCAGAGTTCTTCAGTATAAAATATCCTAAGTCTGTCTTACATAAACAGTACAAGCAAAGTAACGAGCGTTGACGCTTCTGTCCAAGTCATTAGTCTTGAAGCTATTCTTCAACTGGGCCGCGACCAGGCGGGCGCGGCGCTTGTGTCCTCTTCACATAGGGGTCGCTGCTGCCGCGTTGTCGTCCTGGAGGGAGGTCCGGTCAGCGTGCGACTGGCTGACGTCTTCTCACAGCCATCTCTTCTCTGTCGTTCCCGACTGGCTTCACTTTACTCCCTAACAATAGTCTTGAGCGGGGTAAGACACACAATCCATTCTGTAATTTATATTGTAGCCTCCAGCCTGGTAATAACATGTTCATTAATCAAGGAGTACGTAAAAGTGCCTCGTAGTTGCATGTCTGGACACTTTATAAAATTTGCAAGGTGTTCTACTGGGCTTGCGATTTGACATATACGAGTACATTTATTGTACATTTTCACTCTACAGTAGAAATTCATCAACGTTAAACAATCAAATCGCTGTTTTCCTGGCAGTCGCCTTCCACATGGAAGACGTGGTTTGACGTTAGGTAACAGGTATGTGTAGCGTCACCCCCTCTCCTGTATCTATTCATTACAGTTCCTCTCGACTCCATCTGTATATCAATTTTGTTTTTCCTAAGCATACCTGTGACGTGACGTCTGTCACTCCAGCTGCATAAATAACAAAATCCACTTTTTTTTCCAAGTGGTCTACGACGAGCTGCCTCACTCAACCTTTAGAGCAGATCTCATTCAATTTGGAGGCTTATTATATTGTGATTCTAAGAGATCACTCATCCTCGTAGCTTTTTAGGAAAGCATACAAAATATCTCTCCAGACATTTTGTTCTAATACTTATGTCACATTTCGACTACACTCTAAGGGTAAATACAGACATCCTACATGACGATATGGTATCCAGATTTTTTACCGAATTTTTTAACATTTTTTCATGTTTTTCGATATTCATACATTTTTTATGTACTCCATCTCTAAATGTACAAGTGGAAATATGCTCTTATTACCTACATAACCTGGCGTGGCTTGCTGTTTTTTTATACCATCCAATTAAGATGTAGAGTCCCAGTCCAGAGTATTTACTTACTCCTGCAAATAACAACAGTAAGTGCTAAAGCCAACGATAAAACACACACACACTGGCATACGTGGATTGCAGGGTATTGTGTTTACATTATTCTGTTGTAATCACACACACACACACACACACACACACACACACACACAGAAAGAGAGAGAGAGCACAGTTACGGTATTTCATACGTCGGCTTTCAGCAGGGGTTCTCACTCCCTCCCTCCACTGGCACCGAATGCACATCAGGGGTGGTGGCGGCAGGGCTTAGCAGGAGCAGCGTTGGACACAAAGTAGAACGATCACCTTTCAGATGCTACACAAGATCACACGTGGCTGAATCCACATCGATCGTTGTCCAGGACTTAATGTGCAGACGGGTCCAGCCCAAGCATTACCCTGGACTTAAGAGTGGCTGGATCTGCTGCGAACAATATCTCCGGATGCACAGTATGCTGGATCCAGCCTGAATAATATTCTCTGATATATGCTTGCTGGATACAGGCCAAACAATATTTCCGGCCATAGAGCTGTCGGATTCATCTTGCAGGCGATACCTTGGATCATACATGGGTGGATCCATACAGACCATTATCCAGGAATTTTTTTTTTGTGTAGCTGGATGCACGTAAACTTTATCCCAGTCTTTGCCCATGTTGATCCACCCCGAAAAATATTCACAACCGGTGTGCACGCTTGATCCACACCTAATAATATTACCGGATGTATTGTGTTGAGGATCCAGCATAGCAATATACCGCACCTAACGCAGGCAGTTCCACCTTTCAGATGTAACTCCAAACTCATCCCAAAAGGCTGCCCACACCAGCGCCGCCACCGTCACCTCTGATGACGACTTTGACGGTGTTGGTAGAGGGAGTGAGTGGGGAGCCCTGCTGCAAGCCAACACAGGAAACACCATATCTGTTTTGTGTGTGTGTGTGTGTGTGTGTGTGTGTGTGTGTGTGTGTGTGTTTCCAACAGAATGACGTGAACACACATTACCCTCCATAGCAAGCCAAATGCGGCTGCATGTATGTTTAAGTGTTGCCTTTGGCTCTTTGTGTTATTATTGGGAGGAAGAAGTAGATACTCTGCTTGGCTTGGGAATCTGCGTCAAAGTTGGATGGTATAAAAATATAGCAACCACACCTGGAATGTAAACAATAAGAGCATATATATATATATATATATATATATATATATATATATATATTTGTACATGTGTAAATATCAACAAATATGGAAAACATGTCAAAAAATTCGGTAAAAAGTCTGGATACGATGTGGTCATACAGGACATCGGCATTTATACTTAGAGCGTAGTCGAAATGTGACATAAGCATTACATCGAAATGTCTGGAGAGATATTTTGTGTGCTTCACTAGAAAGCTACGTGGATGAGTGATCTCTTAGAATCACAGTACAATCTGCCTCCAAACTGACTGAAATCCGCGCTAAAGATTGGGAGAGAATTCTATGAAATTCTAAGTTGCTCTACCAGTAAAAAGCCCAAAATTACGTTTTTTGGAGAGGTCTTTAACGCATTAAGCATTATGTTACAGCAACAAAAGATTTACTGTTACGAACTGCGACCAGCAATTTTATAAAATCACATTACAAGAATTGCTCGTCAGTCTGAGGCATATAGTAGGTTTGGGGTATAATTATCGCACACTCTGTCTTAAACTACGGTTCCTAAGCAAATTGCCCAGCAGAGTCCTATCAAAGGGAAACATTGCAGACATTTTCTTCATTACGAGTTGTTGCATTTACCACTTTGAAGAGAACGATAAAGAAATTAGTAATATTCTTTCTACACCCTTCTTCTCTCTCTGAAGCATTAGGCTCTGAACTTGATTCTGATATTACCTGATTTGCGATTCGTCATCGACGACCAGGTCGTAGACGAGACGTTGTCGGAGCTCTAACGATATGTGAGAGGCGGATTCGTGGCAGAATATAACGGCCAATATCTGATGACGATATTGTAATCAGTACAAGTAGGATTTGCTTTTACTACTAAAAATCGTTTTTGTTAATAATAAGACTGTATGGGTAAATCTAGCATCTCACATACGTGTAATAAGAATAATATTAGAACGCTCTTATACCTATGACTGCTTCGCGGTTCGACAGATGACTCGCCGGTAGCCTTATCAGGCCGGCCTCTACGATTACAGACGCCGCTAATGAGTGGCCGCAGCTCGGCTCCTGTTTCGTTTCAGTGGTTGCAGTGGCCCCTTCAGTCTTCCGGACGCCCCGTGGGCGGGGAGAAAGGAATTCCTTAGCCTTTACTCCTAGCGAGACACACAGGTCGGTGATTCCCCAATTTATCGGCTTTAGAAGGGCCGCTTTTCGTCGGCCAACGTCCGCATTTTGAGGTTGCGGACGTCGGGACGACCGAGCGAAGTGTTGCACGGCCAGGTTTTGGTCAGTATTCAGAGGGCTGTCTGTAGGCTCACAGTGGCGCTGTCTGCCCCTGTAATTCCTGGGTCTGTAGCGGCAGCAGATACGAGCAACATCTCGTCGTAAATATGGTGCTGACTGCACTGTTATCAGTATGTGCAGCCTTCTTTTCCAGCGGTCATTGTGCAGGTGTTTGTTCGCAAAGGTTAATTGGTTCACATGGCTCTGAGCACTATGGGACTTAACTTCTGAGGTCATGTCCCCTAGAACTTAGAACTACTTAAACCTAACTAACCTAAGGACATCACACACATTCATGCCCGAGGCAGGATTCGAACCTGCGACCGTAGCGGCCGCGCGGTTCCAGACTGTAGCGCCTAGAACCGCTCGGCCACTCTGGCCGGCGGTTAATTGGTCTTTGGAGAACATACTTATCGACAAATCGTGCTCGATCTCTGCAGCTCTCTAAGCTCACATTTTATAGAATCATGACCTCTGTGAGTGTATAACTTTGCATGTAGCAATATTCATTGATTTATTTGCTGCACTGCCGTCATTGCTGAGACTAGTTTGTTTGTGGTGAGGACGTATATACTTCTGACTATTTCAGCATCTGCTTACGAGTCTTATAGTGACATTGCACTGTAATATTGTGATAGTTTTATGTCTGGCACCATTGGCAGATCTAGTCCGCCGTCGACGTGGTTCCAGTGTAATTTTCTCGCTAAATTTATTCCCAATATACCCTGTATTGTTCACGTGTAGTGGAGAATGTGTCAGCCGCAAATGTCCTGCGCATGTTTGAAGCATACTCGTTTTTAATGCTCAGGTAAGTCTTCGTAGCAGTAATTTTTAAACATCGCTATGCGCTAAGCTGTCCACCGCGTGTCTTTGGGTTTCTATGGACCGGTCGGAAGTACGTTTATAGCAATGATTTTCTTGTGGTTAATATACGAGACTGTATTACAAAAATGTCTCATGTGCTAATAATACTCCAGGGATTATTTTGCTTAGATGTCGTAATAACGTTCCTTCAATCCATCTGGGACATTGCCTGGCTAAAAATGGACTCTCACATGCTAGTTTTAAAAACATGTTAGTTTGAGGGCGTGTGTTTCGACTGGTCCAGGGATAAACGGTGGTGGGGAAAGATGTGCTTGGCGCTTAAACAGTTAGCAACGTTTATCCGCAAAGGAGTCCACAGATTTGCTCTCGTGAGCTTGGAGCTGTCTGAGAGCTACGACTGGTTTGCCTAGGTGGTCCAGAGATAAGGGGTGGAGGGGAGGGGATGAGAGTGGAGTGTTTGGCGCTTAAACTGTTAGCAACGTTTATCTGCAAAGGCGTCGGCGACTTACGACTGGCTTGCCTAGGTAGTACGCCCCCTCTCTGAATGATTAAGCGACTTTTGTTTCGGTCAACAGATTGGAGGCGATTACCCCAACATTACACAAATTTTGTGTAGCACGCCTGGGAAGATGAAATATCGTGTGGCAAAGTCCTCCCGTCGGGTAGGCCCGTCGC
Organism: Schistocerca piceifrons; assembly: GCF_021461385.2. Lineage (NCBI taxonomy): Eukaryota > Metazoa > Arthropoda > Insecta > Orthoptera > Acrididae > Schistocerca > Schistocerca piceifrons. Next base: position 268,290,014 of record NC_060139.1, on the reverse strand, counting down.
CTGGTGCAAGTCTTTTTAGCTGACGCTACTTCGGCGACTTGTGTGTCAATGAGGATGATACGATGATGAAACCAACACAGCACCCAGTCCCTGAGCGGAGAAAATCTCCAACCCATCCGGGGACCAAACCCGGGCCCCTTTGCATGGTATTCTGCCACCCTAACCACTCAGCTATCGAGGCGGAGTGGGGAGATGATGTGGTGTAGTTTTAGGAAAACTTGTGGAGCTCTCCTTTCCGCAACCTGGTGGCCACGGCCACTTCATGATTTCCATGCCTTACCGACATTATACAGCGAATACAGGCCACAAAAGAAATCCGGGGAGAGTTCCTGATAATATAGGTATATATTTGCAGTAGTCTTTGATATTTCCATCAGTGTCTTAGGACCTGTCTGCCGTTATTGGCGCGGAGGAGATCCCTCAGCCAGAATTGATGTAGCACCAATATCAGCCACCTGACTGGAGATGATATACCACAACTTTTTCGGCTATTGCTGTGTGGTGTGTCCGCATCCAAGCATCGGTTTCGCGACCACACCGCAACACTTTGGAGTCTGAGGGAAGAGCTACCCTGCAGGCGACATGCTTTTCTCTGGTTTTGTTGCAGGTATTAGTCCACTTTATCTCTAGGAGCGTATTTTGTAGTGTTGTGGTACAAATACTTTAGTACTTACATATCTGCCTGGTTGTGGTATGTACTGATGCATAGAATGATGTTACATTAAATTGGTTAACCAACAGAAATCAAGTGATGTGACTTAGCGTAATTTGTTATTAACAAATAGACGTAGTCTGGTCTTCTCCTTGTCCCACTCAGCTGCAGAGTGATCCCGCTCACTGAAATGGTGGAGGGGGGGCCTGATCCTTGTTGGTCCCGAGAGATAGGGAGGAGGAGAGATGGATGCGGCCTTTTTTATTGCACGCGACACAATTGCCTGGTTGATTCTCCTGGGTGTCCTTGAGCAGGAATTTGCTCAGATCAGCATTCTTTGGTCCCATTCTCTCCTTGGTATCCTGCTCACACAGTACAGATCAGCATTTGCGAACATGATGTATGATTGCTCCCTTGCAGTATCGACAGTATTATTGCTTTGGACGAATTAAGGATAACTTGTGACTTTTACTCGGTTGCGGTAGAACTCTCAGACACTTGGAATGCGGAACGAGTTTGTCACCGCTCAAGATAGGAACGGTGAATAAACCAGTTTCACCGTAGAAACTATTGCAACGTATTATCTGTGGCACTGCGTTGTAAAACTTATGAGGAAGTTAGAGTCGCCAGTTAATTATAGCCTCATTTCGAATTCAGAGTTTTAACAGTCGGCCGCGTCGCGAACCGGTCTGCGAAAGTTGGCAACTATCATCGTTTAATGAAGCAAACGAATTTGTTGCAGTAACATTCAATTTTTTTCGAGTACGTGTAAAATCAGTGGCTTACGATAACGTTATGATTCTGGACCTGTAAGCCTGTCTTATCTCACAATGTAGTGGAGACAAAATAACATAAACAAAGAGTGCAACATTAAAATAGTAACATATTATCTCCTATTAGCTTGTACACGCAGCATTTGACAAAGATTAGTTACTGTGATTTTCGACTACCTCCACCACCCCACCTGTATTAAAGCCACCGTAAACGATCCAAAGTGTTTGACAAAATCGCTCTTATCTAGCCACGGATTTGCCAAGCAGGCCTGTACACGTTCAAACAATGTTTGTCAGTCTAACCTCACTTTGAAGCAGACGCTATTCCTGTTCGTGTGTATCTTGAGCGTAGTAAGTACGGCCACAACTGAAGACAAAGCAGTCCTGACATTGACTTTGACACTGAGTTTAAAGAAGAAGAAGAAAACAAGACTGTGGTCCAGGGAATGGCTTAGAATGAGACACTTTCCCATGAAAATATGCTAAAGGAAATATTATTCTCAGAATTGGATGATTACATCAACTTTTGTCGAATGGCCAATGAAACTTTTAAAAACTTATTAAGTCACTCCTAAAAGTGCCAACTTGGCTATCCAGTTCCTTCTTGTCTAGCCACTGATCTCTCAAATAAGCCTGTACACGTACTAAGAAAGCTTGTCAAGTTAACCTTACTTGTGAAGCAGACACGTTTCGTGTATGCTGTATTTTGGCACTAATGGGAATAGCTACAAATGCAAGTAAAGTGTTTCTATCATTGCCTCTGGTGCCGTGCTTAAAGAAGAAGAAAACAAGACGCTGGTCCAGGGAATGGTCTAAAATGAGAAATATGCAACTGGAAACATGTCAATGGAAATATTGTCACTCAGAATATTTTAATAACTTGTTTAGCGTTACTTCGCCCTCATACTGAAAAAGAAGACACAAGTATGCGAAAATTTTATTTTCTTCTACTTGGTCTTTAATGACAGGTCATTAAAATACCGCAATGTGGGAACATATTGCTCACATAGTCATGGAAGAACAGGAGAACTTGGATTGCCTTTATTTCATTCCATTCCGCTTGTACGTCACTGTATGCGTAAAAGATTGATTTTGTTCATAATCTCTTCATGCGTAATATATGGCTCGGAAAGATGAGGTAACTCTACCATTTTGATAACTGTCAGTGCTATTTTGTTTTTACATATACTTGATCGTAGTTTTCTGAGCAGTGGAAACTCACGATACAGCGCGATAAATCGTAATAAAACAATTTTTCACTATACATGTGCAGCGAAACATCAACCAAACGACGTCCGCCATCTTGTCAAACTTTCTGTCAATCAAAATTTCTCTCAGTCATGTTAAGCACGATCTATGCTTGACAAACACGTCAAACTGCACCGTACACGGTCAACCATTTTGCAAGCATAGTTAAGTTTGACAGAATGTTTGATCGTTTACGGGGGCCTTTGGGTAGCTAATTGCAGATGCCGGAGTGCAGTGGGCATCGGACTGCAGCCGTTGGAGTGGACAACGTAGAAACAGTACGCCGCAGAACCACAGGCACCGACCGATATGTAAAACACAGAAAGACAGTACACAGTTAATACTTGTGTCGAGGGCGGCATACGAGTCACTCATTAATTCATCCATTGCGTTCCGTAGATGCCATCAAGGAGGAGTCAAATTAACAGAGGATAAGCAAATCGTAATAACTTAATCTGTCACCGTTCTGCTTACTGATATTCAAGGCTATTCCAGCCATGTTTAAACACGTAAATTAGAAAGAAAGCTGCTGTTTTAGAAATCACTGTCTCAGTTATATCTAACAGCTGCTGCTTATCTCCTATTGGTAGCTTAATATATTTTACTTGATTGCATTTGCTATTTTATTAAAAGAAAATTGTTACCTATATTTGTAAACACAGAGTCCTGTTTCCAGTGCATTACTGGTTGTCATACAGCTTTATAAGAAGCATTGCTGCCTGCCACGTAGATGACAAAAAGTTTCAATCACTGAATCTAGATATTTAGATGAATTATAGGAAGAGTTGATAATGAGGTACATTTTTTTAAATTTCTTTTGAACTGGTAGGGGTTCCCAACTTCTTAATTTATGCTAGATGGAATCATGATAAATATCGTCTTATCATAGCACACATCTCCGCTCTGAACTTAACAATGGGTGCAAGGTTTAAATAAAATTATTTTTGTCTTGTCAACAACAAAAGAGAGCTAGAATTCCTAGATCTTAAAAAAAAGTAAAATAAAAACCTCTGCAAGATGTGCAGTTACCTACTTCACACAGAATTCTTACTGCTCTTTTTTCCTTGAGTAAACACTTTATTCGCTTCAGAAGATAATTCCCTAAGAAATTTAGAAGTGAAAATAGGCCGACGGAATGAGAGCTGCTCCTAAGGGCATAACAGCCTGAACTGCGCTTCTCAATTAATTTGTCTGTGTATTGGCTCCATTTTAACGTGTTATTTAAGTGGACCTTCAGGTATTTCACACAGTGTGCCGCATCAAGTGAATGATGCAGTGTTGGCAGTGAAGCACTTATAGGCCTGTTTAGCTCCCTTATGAGTTGTGTCTGCTAAGAGTTTGGACACTTCATTTGTACGCTTATGTCATCAATAAACGTTACAGTTTTTCAACCGTTCTTTAATAATTCATGTAGGTTCAAAACAAGACCCAGTAGCGATCCTTGTGCGGCGCCACATGTCACGTTTCCTCATTCTGACGTCAGTCCCATTCCTGTGACACAGTCTGGCAATGAGACTGTGTGGCTGCCGTTATGAAGGTAAGACTCCCTTACATGCAGCCTGCAGTGACAGCAAGACAGTATTAAGAAGTTGTGGCGGTCAAAGATCCATTCTTTCAGTGCGGATGCACACCAAGCCCGATCTCTTGTGTGAATCCGAAGAGGCGAGTGAAGGGTTCATGCGTAGGTGATGCTACGCTAGTAGTATCTAATAGGCTGGGAATTTCTCGGATGGGAAGCGTGCTAGGATGACCGAGGCGCTTAAGGTAACCGCTCAAGTTAAGCGGGAGATCCGGGTTCGGTTACTGGTCCGGCAGAAATTTTCACCTGTTACCATTGATTCATTTCGAGGCCCAAATTCGGCGAAAGTTATGAAAATCTTTTAATACTGTTAATATGTTTTTGTGGCATTTGGCTTCACCACACGCAGTGCCACCGAACAGTCTCTATGAAACGATATCGTTGGTCTACAGTGGAGCTACCACTGTTTGAAGTATATCCTCAATTTGTTTTGGTTATTTACCACTACGTCGATTTCAGTGCTCGTTTTTGTTTGCTAGGAAATACAGCAATCTAAAAAATTTTTATTAGTTCCAGATGACAAGCTGTACAGAAATATCACCTAGACTGCACTACAGACAGCAACATAAACAACAAAATGGGTTATTAAGGGATATGTTGTTGTTGTACCAGTTTCGTGAATCTGATGACCATAATCACAACATACATGTATCTTTATTCAACATCACTTATATTTTACAGCAAAATAAAGCAACACTCGCATAGGATAGCATAACAATACCGAAACATGTACTGGTTGACCGTGAACAACCCGAAATTACGTTTCGCTCAAGAAATGATCCTCAAAATATATTTATTGTTCAAGCTGACGTGAAAGCAAATAGAGTGCATTCTGAAGAAAATCATCCCATGATGGATGTCGAACACTGAATTATTTGAATATAGTATACGGTGGATTTGCTGTCAAACTACTTAGTACAGCAGTGCTACCGATCGCAGCGTCAGCGGTTTGTTGAACCTGCCCCAAGTCCTTCCGCATAAGAAGATATCATCCTGGATGTGAGCGGTCTACCACCTCCAAACCAAACTGTAGCAATCTCTAACCGTCTCGACGTCGATCTTAAATACTAACATTGCTTTCGAACTAGGTAGATTTGACCTTCTTCATTCAGTCTCTTTTACTGAATATATCTCCAATCTGGTGTACTGTGGAAAGCAGACATCGACAGCCATATGCCAAATTATACCCATTTTTGTGTATGCAGGAGACTTTTCTAGATAACATTCTTCTGATAGCTCCACACATGTTATAGCACTAATTCAGTCTGTGATCGATACCACAATCACTATCGTAAGTTACGTCATAGCCGACCTATACGAAGTGACCAACTTCTTCAATAGGTCTATTATCTAGAGTTGTTTTCCTTCAGACTAGATTTTCGCCTCTGAAAGCCGTAGTCTTCGGTTTTGAGTGAGATATTTATATTACATGTCAGCAGATCTGATGAAGGTGATGCACTGACACCTGAATACATTATTATCTTCAACAAGTCGACGGCGTCCGTTTGTAAAATCGCATTGGGCTTTGAGTGAAATGCAAGTTCTTTATAACCTCTTGGAGTCCTTTCGTATTAGGGATCAAAAGTTCTATGCTTGCCGCAGATGTGGTGTTATTATCAGTGAAGCATTGCGTTTTTTAATGTTGTTTCACATTGCAGAATAATGCACGCCAAGCGTCGTCGTGATCTTGTGTGGCGGCGGTGCAAATTTAAAATATAAAGCTTCACCGTTGTTATAAGAGCCTGAAAACTATTTTTGCGGTTAGCCAGGAAGCATTGCAGATCATACCGACCATCATTTCCATTTGGCTACTTGCTATTCACTCAACAGGATCACGAAAAAGTCACTATAAATAAAAGTTCAGAGTTTTAAACTGACTGACATATTCCGTACAAGTTCACCTGCAAAATCAAAATAATATCCCTGCTAATAATAATAATTTCCTGCCAGAAACAGCACTATTAGCAGTTCAGAGGCGATCTCTACGGTAAGTTCCAACTAAAATAGTCTACCACCCTGACCTCTAATCATCAAAGTTAATTGCTCGCCACAAAAATGGAAAATAATCTCACTACTTGCCAAGCGGTTCTGTCAACATTAGAGGTGGCACACAAACAGTTAACTGCGTGAAATCTAAGCAATCCAGGACAGTGTACAGTCCTCGCGAGTTCACTTCGTACTTTTACCGAAAAACGCTTTTGGTAAATGCCTAGTTTGAGTCACCCGAGGCAGAGCGCATGCCGGCGTTTGACTGGCGCGGACGGATTGACAGCTCGACGCGAAGTATCCAGCATCAGTTATCAAACGCTGTAGGACAGCTAGCAGCATCTACATGGCCCCTATCTCGGACACGTATTAATTAATGTCTTTGTTGTGTAACAATTTACAATCTCCATAATTTGTATACGAAGGGAGTTAAGTTTGCTTTAGTTACTGAATAAGTTTTAGCTCGACTGCATTTAAACTTCGCCGGCTCGCGGCTAGAATTTTTAGAACGGAACCAACAGTAGAACCTGGACTCTGAACTACCTCTTTAAGAATCCTTGTATTGATTGTTATTTGCTCAAAAGTCATGTAACTTGGTACAGCTGTGTTATTTAATGAATTTAATCGATTGCTGTAATTAGAACTTTCTATCATAAATACAAATGATACTTAATCTATTACGATTAAGGACGTTTCTGTTCCAAATTTGGCTTTTAGTAAATAACTTGAAAACTAGAATGAGATTTTCACTCTGCAGCGGAGTGTGCGCTGATATGAAACTTCCTGGCAGATTGAAACTGTGTGCCCGACCGAGAGTCGAACTCGGGACCTTTGCCTTTCGCGGGCAAGCGCTCTACCATCTGAGCTGCCGAAGCACGACTCACGCCCGGTCCTCACAGTTTGGAAGGTAGGAGACGAGATACTGGCAGAAGTAAAGCTGTGAGGACGGGGCGTGAGTCGTGCTTCGGTAGCTCAGATGGTAGAGCACTTCCCCGCGAAAGGCAGAGGTCCCGAGTTCGAGTCTCGGTCGGGCTCACAGTTTTAATCTGCCAGGAAGTTTCAACTTGAAAACTAGTAAACGTAGCTTAATGACGTCACAGAGTTAATATTTTAATATCAAACTGAGGCTATATATACCGAGCGAGGTGGCGCAGTGGTTAGCACACTGGACTCGCATTCGGGAGGACGACGGTTCAATCCCGCGTCCGTCCATCCTGATTTAGGTTTTCCGTGATTTCCCTAAATCGCTCCAGGTAAATGCCGGGATGGTTCCTCTGAAAGGGCACGGCCGAATTCCTTCCCCATCCTTCCCTAACCTGATGAGACCGATGACCTCGCTGTTTGGTCTCTTCCCCCCAAAAAACAATCCAATCCAACTGAGGCTACATACGGATTTTTCATCTTTCTGAGTCTAATATTTAGCGCCGATGTTGACCAAAATATTGCACTGATCACGTTGAGACTTGTAACTTTTGAGTGTGACATACATTTGCACATTCTGAGCAATTTTTTGGTTTCTAGCTTTATTATTTAACGCCATTTGTTTCTTTCTTATAACAATGTATTCAGAGAAAGATAATCATCTGATCACTCTGAGATTTAATGATTGTAACATTAATATACCGTAGCATATACTGACAAAGTTTGGAAGAGCTATTTCAATTTTTAATTTCACTCTTAGATTACGGCGCAATCTTTGTATGCTACGCACAGGCGCGTTGGTATGACGTGGAGCTAGTAGGAGTGAACTGGGGTAAGTCCCGGCACACTCGCTCGCCTCTGTATCTCTCACAATGCTGCAGCACTTGTTTCGCCACAATCTACAGAACAGATCTGGCTCTTTAAGGCAAACATATTATGCGCACTGTAATGTTAGGAGGGGAGAGATAGGGGCAAGGTGGATGGATAGATACGTCTGGGAGCGTGGGACGGGTGATGTTGGTCTGGGAGGTATGTGGTCGCTAAGCGGAAAGTGAAGGGAGGGGGGACCTATGGTGGCCAGAATACTTGGGAAGGGTATTAGGGTCTTGGTCAAAGGAAACGACATGGGGCTGGAGCTATAATTGGTGTAATGCATAAATGTGAGAATGGTGTTCTCGGTTAGGAAGAGACAGCCTGTTTAAATCTCGCTGGAATAGGATGTGGAGGGTGTCGAGGTGGAGGAAGAGTACAGCTGCGTCAGGACTGGAGATGCATGAGGTTTTAATCTTGAAGTTTAACGGGTGTACAGACTTTGTGAAAATGTTCAACGAATTTGAGGAAAGGGGGCAGCGAGAAATTAAATCAACAGATGCATGTGGGAGAGAGAAGGCTGTGCAGAAGGACCGAAGGCAAGGCGGAATATATGAAGTTTTGGGGGCAGGAGACAAAAGATACATTGGTGAAAGTAAGGTTGGATGTGATAAGACTCTTGTAGATGTAGAGGATGGTTGAAGGGTGTAAGCTCCATGTACAGTCTTTTACAATTTTTAGTGTGTTTAGAGTTTTTTGTTGGATGCTCATTTCATGCTAGAAAAAAATTAAAACACTTGTAAAGGAGATGTCGATTTTGATCTGGCGACAGCGTATGCTACTGTGAGGATAATAGATGTACTGATAATGATTTCAACGTCATCCACCAACAAATGGCATGGAGGCATAGCTACCAATGGCCCTACGCTTTAAAATGGAATGCCCATGGCTACAGCCAAACGTATAAGAAGCATGTCCCGAAGATGCTGCTGTTCCTCTTACAGCCAAAAGAAGCAATTTAAGAAGGTTCTATCTGTGGCCTTAAGAGTGGCAGTACGGTGCTTTCAGAGAATTCACACACAATTTGGATGAGCCACGTCAGTTGTGCGGCGATGCAACAGTTAAGATCTGAACATTCTCACGTTCTGAACGTCCACGCACTGCAGACGGCCAGGAAGGATGTCGAATTGTAATAGCAGAATTAGCAGACCCTATAGATACCGTAGCACGGATAAGAGCAAACTTGACCCCAGAAGTCTGAACTCGAACCGTTGAGAACTAGTTGCTACCTCTGGACTAAAGGCACACACAGCCCTAGCGCATATTCCACTAATGCCATCAAAGGAGGACCTGGAAGATGGAATGACATTCTGTGGTCTTCATAGATGAAAGATTATTCAGTATTCATGGAGGTATTTTCCGTTTTTGCAACTAAATGAAAGACAGATTGTTTTCTATCTTACACGTTTCGGTTATTTTATTTGTGAAACACTTTCAGTGGCCTGTAATATATGTATGTTTAATGAACATAAAAAATGAGTTATTTAGGGTGAGTGTCATGTAAGACGTCACATCCTGTTATTTCGCGAATGGTTTCAGCTATCGAAACGAGATTTTCCGCACATGATAGTACGCTAAGGGGCAAATACTTTATGTGATAAAATACCTTAACTCTTGTGCCGATCCAGATATTGAAACAAGTAAGATCTTTTAAATACAATGATATGCTTTTTTAACAGCATCCGAAAATGCTTGAAAAGACGAATACAGTCATATAATGGTTGTTACAGTTGAGGTTGAAACATTTCGCAGAAGAATCCAATACAAGTTCTAAAATGGAAAGGCAAGTGTCCAGAGTCAGCTGCTGCTCTGTAACACCGCCAGGCACACGTCTCACGCGAAGCTCCCTCCGTCTTTATACACAGGAAGACAGGTCTACGCTACTTAGATAAAACGTCGTTTCCTACACCACCTAAATACGCGGTCAGCTACGATTTTTGTATGTGGAACTAGCGTCTGGCGCTTCACATGGGGCTTAAGAATACTGTTTCAAATGTGTGTATGTTTTCAGGTTTTTGTGGAAATAACTAGTTTCATCAGGCAGTTTTCCGTTTAAACCCTTCCCATTGCTGCTGACTTGTCATTCATACTATAATAATAAACGGCGCTATTCAAGGAAAAAGGAAACTGCTGTACTTATTTAGATTTGCACAAAAAAAGAGAAAGAAACCTGACTTGTCTTCAACTGTAGACGCCTGAATTCTTCTTAAAATAAACCGTCTCCTGTCGGACAAATGTATCTATAAACACTAATCGAAATTGTTATTGGACAGAACAAGCATTAGATAAACTACAGTCCGTTTAAAATTACTTGACAGTTGAGTTCTGTCACTTGGCGTTGCAGTGTTGCCACATCGGCTACCGCTCGGTTAAAGGCGACAAGCAAACACGAGTGCAGAAATGCTGTTCACGTAACGCGGAGCGACGTTGGAAGCTTCTGCCGTCAGATATGGCAGGAACGCGAGATGCTCTGTCCACAGCCGATTTTTAATGACCAATGATTGAACTGCGGCAGACAACACGTTTTGCAACCCTGAATTTAAACTCGTGTCCTTACCTAACCCCAGCCTCTTGATGTGCAGTGTATTCGAGAAACGGCGGTCAGCAACCTGCGGCGGAACTATCAATCACGCTCACTTTGCTGACGGCGCTTAAAGCTGACCTGCACGAGCAAACTCAAGCCACGAAACATTCAGTTCAGCCCTAAAAGCGAACCGTTAAGATCTCGTTTATGCTATGTGAGCTGACGCAGTACCGACCAATGAGTAGTCCTGGTCGGACCTCATTTACAAGTTATAGGCGGCGTAGCAGCTTCCCAACGAAAAAAGAATGACAGGAAGAAAAGTAAGAGCAAATAAAAAAGTCAATACTATGACAAACATGATACGATCAAAGATTAAAAATAAGATGTTACATTAAAACCAATTAATTGAAAATAGTAATAATGAGAGCTGTTTTGACAAAGATTTAAAATAAAATAACTTCTAGCACCCATTGAGATTTGAACTCACGACCTTCTGTAGTAGATACTATAACTTTCACACAGCGCTATAAAACATAGGCAGATTATGACCTTATATTTATTTGTCTCTAGAACCAGTTGAACAATCATTTGCTGCCTTTAAAAATTGGGTTACATGCCATGTTCTCTGAAGTTTACCTACTGTAAACCTCTCTCTCTGTGATGATAATAACTGAATATGACTGAATCGCGTCTTGTGCGGAAGAACCAAGTAGTCTTTGGCTAGTGATATGTGCGTTATTTCGTTGCTATCGTTTTGTGTGTGTTTATCACGTGTGACGATATGCGAAATAAGAGGGCCGGACCCAGGATTCGGCATTCAAACACAAGAAAAAAATCAGACAAGGAATTGGAAGTAACCTGACGTCCCTTCTGGCTCTTTGGCAACGGCGAACCTTTCTGATTGAAGGAAAGGACTTCCAACACGTGAAGTGTTAGCAATCAAGTAATTTTAATCAGGCTATAAGAGCTTATTCAGGATGACTGACGACATGTCATCCACAAAATAAATACTTTCCTTAACGAAGCGTAGTTTTACACTTACGTATGTGCTCAACCAAATAGCCTATTGTTGGTTGTTTTTTTTTCGACGACATCTATTTCCACACTTAACTTCTATCCAGATAGCCTAATTTCGTTTTTTTTTTCGACCACACCTATTTCGACACTTAACTTCTATTTTTCGCGGTGTATTGAATGTGTTTGTTTACTGAGTGTAGTTTTGCAAACTGTCGCTGTGTGTTTATCCTTCGACCTTTGTTCATGTTGTGGTGTCTATCTGTGGTTTTACATTTGTTCATTTGTTATGTATTGTTATGTGTGAGTGTGCTATTATTTTGTGGTGTGTGTGTGTGTGTGTGTGTGTGTGTGTGTGTGTGTGTGTGTGTGTGATATTCGTTCATTTGTTGCGCGCGCGCGTGAGAGAATCATTTTCTTGCTGTACTCTCTCCAATGAAAGTAGCCACATACGCGGCGGAAATGTTTCCGGCTGCCTCCGGCGCTGTCGCCCCTCTATTGAATCGAACAGAAGAATTTGTCGGAAATGTTATGTTCAGAGTTCTCCAACTGGTACTCATTTTCTAGTGTAGACAGCTCCACTAACTATTTCGAAATGACAAAACAACAATATGCAAACTCTGTAAGCTCAATGGCAACAGTGAAAAACAAATTAAAAATGACAGTTGATAAATAAACTATTAGCAGCAAAACAAAAACGCTATGAATTTATGTACCAACCTTAATAGACAAACTTCTAACAGGGGTAAGTAGTATACATAACAACATTCAATTAACCATGGAAATAAACACAAAATCTAATACATTTTTTTAAATATAATAATAAAGAAAGACGGCAATAAGCACACATTTGACATTTTCAGAAAGCCAACAGCAACAGACAGACATGCCATGTCTAATCACCCACAAAACAAAAAATTAGCAACCCCCTGACATTTGTTATATAGCCTAATAATATTCCACTCACCAAAGGAAATCATGAAAAAGAATTACAAACAGTGCAACCCATAGGCAAAGTCAATAGTAATAACAGCCATATAGTGCAAAGACTCAACCACAACATCCAAACACAACTAAACAAAACTGCATACAAGCAGAGAACACAAACACCACAGAACATCACAAACAATACAGAGGCTACAGTATGCACAAAAACACAAATAATCGACGTGACATGATGAGCGCAAAGAAATGGTACACTTCACCATACAAACGTAAATCAACACACAGAATAGCACACATACTAAAAAAATAAGGATTGCACATTGGTTACAGAACAAGAAACACATTCCAGTCACATTTACAAACAGCAATAGACAAACCTGGCAAATACCAAGGAGCAATTATATATCAGTTAGAATGTCGAGAATGTGAATGAAGGTATCTGGGAATGACATAGAGGAATTTCGAAATTAGGAGCAAAGAAAATATAAGAAGCTAAAACTATGAAAGTAGCCATTCTGCCTTTGCTGAACTCCTGATAAAACATGGACATGAACGTACAGCAAATGGAAGAGAGAGAGATATATATAGTGAAAGGGTTTACATCTGTGTGATAAATCCCTTCCCTCGAAAATTTCCCTCCTTCGTACCTCCTCTGTGCTACCACAGACGACGTGTCACTGAACTCATTTGTGCTAACAAAGGGAGGCTACAATGTCGGGATCATTGACTTACTTCAAACTTTGTAAATCTTTCGTCGGCCATTAAAAGAACATACTGTGCAAGTAGTAACGTGCACTACTCTGGCATTTTCGAGAACATCGCAAGAGAAGTATTACGCGTCTATTATGTAACTGATGAATCTGTGAGTAGGTGACGGATGGTAGAATTCGTGATGGTCAGGTGGTTAGTGTTCGATCGTTCCTCCAACCGGACGCTGCTTAGTACCCGAGGACGAAATACAACGCTGACATGTGTATCAGAGGTCATGCGGTTCATTATTTATTTGGAAATGGTGTCACAGGACCCATGGATTTTTTGGAACTATTTAAACGATCATCATTGTGCTGTTGTGAAGAACCCTAACTACAGTCAAAACTTTTCGAACTTCTTGCGGAACACCTACCACGATCCACCCGTAACTGGATTATTCATCGCAGGGGATAAATTTGGTACCTCCACAAAAGGAGATGAACAGATAATGGTACCTACATGACATTACGAGAAGACATGCCATGAAAATAGGGCGGCGGCGTTTGTGTTTATTTTTCTTCTTTTTCGGAGACAAGTCATGGAAAAGGAGGATTTATTTTTTGTCAATAAACAAATGAATATTCTCCTGTGTCGATTCCTGTTTTGCGACGGACGCATCGTGGCCAGGTCTCGTACAATGACCCCTGCCCACTTTACCCTCGAGATCATTCCTTCTATTCCTTTACCCTACGAAAAGAAATATGCATAGCGGAATCGGTAGAGAAGTAGATTACATTAAAAAAAACCAAATAAATAAATAAAAAGATCGTTGTGAAAGGGACCTGTATGAAGCGACGGTTAGATTCCCGCTTCCAATTAAATAGTGATCTATAATTTTGCATTACTGGTCATATTATTTAATTTATATGACATTTGAGATGTAACATAATTAAAAAACCATGTGTATTTTCATGAAGTCTTAGTGAACTTCTTGTTGTTTGACTACTTAGTAATTTTAATTAAATTTAAGTATCGACAACTAATTGAAGAAATGCATAGAGTTGTCCTGGAAATGTGTGCTTGTTGTGATTTGCGAAATCCCTTACACATGCAGTATGGTAAGGTATCCGGAACTACTTATGTACCTTGACGCTTCGAGCTGAAGTAGGCCCGATTTTACAGTTAACCTGCACAGCGGTGAGACGTTCCTAATGCCGCAAGAACGAATTTTTTTTAATGTCACAGAATTTACACTATTACTACAAAGATGTAGGTGTGAACAGGAGTCAAACCGTCGCGTCTTACACATTTGCCTTAATGAAGCTCGAACGCTGAGCACCATGAACTGCAGCGTGTGACCTCTATGCACAGATACATCAGTTACATAATAGAGGCATAAAACGTCTCCTGAGATTTTCTCGGAATTGCCAGAGTAATGCACCTTACTACATTATGTTGTTTTAATGGCCTCCTAAAGGTATATAAATTTTGAAGTAAATCCATGATCGCAACGTCGTGGGCTCCCCTTGAAAGATTGCTGTTATTTATTTTATTTATAGTGTGGCATACATCACGATCCTTATACATTTTATACATAGGTTAATTACAGATTGAAATCAAGACATTTAATATAATCAGTTGTCTCCTCTGTTGCAGTGAGGAAATCTTTGAAGGTTCCTTTGTAGGCTCGAACAGGGCATTCTTCCACTATGTGTCGGACTGTTTGTTTCTCAGCGCCGCAGTCGCAATTTGGTGTTGGTATCGTTCCCAATTTGTAGAGGGCGTCAGCACATCTTCCGTGGCCAGTGCGTATGCGGTTTACAGTTGTCTGGTTGAAACCAGACGGTTTCTCAGTTGTCATGAAACTTTGGCATTTTGGTGGGCAGAGTTCTTGAGTTTCCACAGACTGTCGACATCAAAGTTGGGGTTCGCCATCTCTTTAGCAGAGAGTAATGCTGGTCTTCTCGATTAAGTCTCCTGCGCTCCAAGTCAGCTATGTCGCTATCTATGGGCAGCTGTGGGTTATTAGTTATCTTGTTGAACTCGCTGAGAAGAGCGTTTTTTCGACGCATTTCTGGCGGTGGTATGTGGCTCAGGGTTGGCAGCCATACAGTGGGCGCAGATTTTGTTGTGCCACTGATAAATCGCGTGGTGTCATTTAGTACCGCATCAATCCTGCTTGTATGCGGGCTGTTAATCCACACAGGAGCGCAGTATTCTGCCACTGAGTAGACGAGCCCAACTGCTGTTGTGCTGAGTGTTCTTGCTGTGGGGCCCCAACTGTTGCCGCACAGTTTATAGATGATGCTGTTTCTTGTTCTCATCTTATCTGCAATCTTTGTCAGGTGCTCCTTGTAAGAGATCGTCCTGTACAATGTGAGTCCTAGGTATTTGGGGTAGTTGTTATGGCTAAGGCGTTTCCCTTCAAAGAAGACATTAAGCTCTCTTCCTGCTGAGTTGTTGCAAAGGTAGAAGAATGATACTTCAGTCTTAGTCGAATTCAGCTGCAGTCTCCCGGGTGGTGCTAAAGAAGAGTCACTTCGAGGCGGCCAAACAATCATCGATCTTGATCACTGATCTCCTGGGTAATTGTACATCATATATCATAGATGTGAGTCAAATCATTATGACTGGCCACAGAAAAGGCTCCTCTCAGAGTCAACAGATGAGGCCCCTTGGAGCTATCTTCAACATTTGCCATATCAGTATAGAAGGAGTAAGCTGGGCTAAATACCTATAGTAGGTCGACTGCAGTGCAACGCCCTGAGTGGAATGCATAAGTTCTAAATAACGTTCACCATCCTGCAATCTTCTATAGCCGTTGTCCCCTAAGCAGAAAACAGCACGCAGGCTGTGAATCCGTTATCTTGAAGTTGTAATAAACTCTTAGCGAGGAACTGGTGTTGTACAAATAATTAAATTTTCAATAAGTTTGTTTATACGGGATGCCACTCGCTTTTTATTGGCAGAACACGAGAACCTGCACAATATCATTTCACTTTAGAGTCATAAATAATTTCCATTCTTCTACAAAATAATGAACTGCATATTTCGGTAGTTACTATGACACTGTACTCAACTACATGTCCATATAACCATACATTACTAATAAAGTCTTAGCCTGATGCCGACCGCGGCAGACAACATATCTGTCCTCCTGCCGAACTAGCTAGCTATATTCTTAGAAACCAGAGATTGCTAATAAAGTCCTTAACCGATACCGACTATGGCAGACAATACTGAGACTACCGAACCAACTGTGATCTTACAGCCGAACAATTTCGCCCGCCATCCAAGTTACGCGCCATCCGAAGATCAACGAAGTGCTTCGTCTGCGTTTCCGTTTAGCAGTTGTTTATTATTCTGCTTGTTATTAATACATGTGAAATTATGGAATGATAGCATGCTATTGAGAAATGCTTTAATTTGAAATGTAAGTAAATACACTGTTTAGTTTGTCTAATATTAATAACAGAAAATTATCATTTTGGCGCCCTACTTCCGAACGCAGCAGCCAATCGCGGAGAAGGATCACAATTTAGGCGGTCTTCCTCACGATACCTGTACCGAACAAACCATCTGTCATCGGTACTTCACACCACATTGCGTCATCTTCCTACTGCTGCCTTCTCAACTGCTCTAACAAGAGCTTTCTGTAACTGAATATGATCGCTGCAAAGCCAGAAATACTGCAACGTTTCAATAGAAAATGGGACATGAAAACTACTAGAGTGAACAGTTATAACAAAAAACCGGTAACTCTACAGGAAAACTTCTATAAACAAAAAGCCCTTGCAATCAAAAGAAAAGTAATTAACGACCAAGTCAACACCAGCAATAACTCACTGATTATGTTAGCTACTAAAACAATGAGAAACATAGATGCAAAACATGACCAGACTCAATAATAAATTAATCTCTCTCTCTCTCTCTCTCTCTCTCACTCACACACAACACACACAAAACAAAAGAACAGATATCAAACCACACACAAGCACAGTCACACACCAAAAAAAATCCGTCCACTCACGCAAAAAATAGCATGCTCACGCTCCCCCCCCCCCTCTCTCTCTCTCTCTCTCTCTCTCTCACACACACACACACACACACACACACACACACACTCCCTCCCTCCCTCCCTCTCTCTCTCTCTCTCTCTCTCTCTCGCACACACACGTAACAAATGAAGAAACATCAAAACGCAGACACACCACGACACAAGCAAAAGACGAAAGATAACCTCACAGCAACAGTTGGGAGCACCATACACTGTACACACACACACACACACACACACACACACACACACATATTCAGTACCAAGTGAAGAGCGGAAGTAAAGTGTTGAAATAGATGTGGTCGATAAAACCCAGAAAATCGGCCATCTGCAGGAAGCAGGCCGAGTAAAATAGATAGGAACGACGATACACATGGATTACCAACATCAGGAATCGTAAGTAATACAAAATGATAATTTAACCTCACAAAACACAAAACGTCGTTTCTAGCCTGAAAAACAAGAGAAAACGTAGTATAGGAACATACTTGTAAATACTGTCTAACTCATTTATTATATTCATAAAACAGACATATATTACAGGCTACTGAACATGCTCCACAAATAAAATAAGCGAAACGCATATGGCGAAAAGCAAACTGCCTTTCATTTAGTTGCAAAGTCGGAATATACTTCCATGATTTTTGAAGCAACTAAGCTACGACGGATAACGGAAAAAAAACACGATTATTCAGCCTATACACAAGTGATGGCTGTTTGCATGTACAGTGTAGGGTGCTAGAAGTGTCGTTGGTGAACGCTATTGGCGTTAAACAACACGAAAGTAATGTAGTTTTCCAACAGGATAATGGTCGCCCACACACCGTCAGTGAATATCAACATTCCCTGCAAGAGTTGCAGCACCAACTCAATCGCTGCACTTGTCTCTAAGTGATCACTTGTGTAACGAGTGGGATAACAAGTAACAAGTGGGACTGATCCACGGGCGACACTTAACAGACCCACAAAAGATGGTTGAGAACATGTAAAATAACGGATCTCATGTATTGGCCAGGAATGTGATCGCTTGCGTTCCGGGTCAGAGCCTTCATAACCGTCCATGGAAGCTACATCATATGTTTCAGTACGAGTCCATATCTGTTACCTCATAAGCACTTGAGTTATTGGTATGAATTGGAAAACAGTCAAATGATTTTTTGATTTTTGTTCCGAAAATTTATATGGCGTTGCAGTTTAGTTTGCTGTCAAGGGTTAGCCCAACATGGATGGGATGGTTACGGATGACGAGATGGAAATCAGGGAGACGGAAACGACTGGAAGTGCGTCCTATGAATATTGCCTGGAGCCTACCGGGTTGATGTTGAGGTACTAGATGCTACACCAGGAAGTGAAGTTACTGAGGTAGACATCTTATTTATTCGTGGCAGATTGACTGATCCGTTACATTTCGGGCGCGCAGCCTTAGAAACTCCGTTTCTTCATCTGATAGTTCGACCGTGTACCTTTCAGCCTTCTAGGAAGTGAGCCGATAAACCGAATCTTCAGAAGTCTTCGTCGTTTTGAACTCGAAAGCCGTGGTACCACCACATATACACAAGGTCAGCAACATTGTTCGCTTGCATTGATCTTTGTACGATCTGAGTACTGTAGGTAGACGCTCGACCTATGGTGGGATATCGATGGGTCGACAGGCGCTGCAGTGCATAGACGTCTTTGTGAATTGAATAAGAAAGCGACCGATTCCATCTTTTATACAGGCCGAAATATCCACCTCTAATAAATGATGGTTTGCCAAGCGAATTTCCACTGCTTCCTTCGGCACCGAGTCCCAGAATGGTGAAATCAACGCTAGAATTTTGATATTATACATGGATAAAGCGACCAGTGTCGAAGCAGTTCTCTGCCACAGCCGATTTAGTGGGCTGTATGAACCCGGTGTACCTTCGGTTTGCCGGCCGCTGGTGGCCGAGCGGTTCTGGCGCTACAGTCTGGAACCGCGCGACCGCTACGGTCGCAGGTTCGAATCCTGCCTCGGGCATGGATGTGTGTGTTGTCCTTAGGTTAGTTAGGTTTAAGTAGTTCTAAGTTCTAGGGGACTTATGACCTCAGCAGTTGAGTCCCATAGTGCTCAGAGCCATTTTACCTTCGGTTTTCTGCGCATTTCTCATGGTCTGTATGCGTCGTCTGCCCGATACGTGAGTATCTTGTGTACCGCAGCCCTTTGGAGCCTCAAGGCATCATCGACGGAATCCAGAAATGCGTCTTTCTTCGGTGGAAGGCAAATCAATCGATGTCCGTACTACTGTAACCGCAGCGTAAGAAATGGAGTTTTTGCGACAGGAAGCCCGTAATCTTGTAGATCATTGAGGTTGATCCGGAGACACCGTTGGGACGCTAGAGAGATCGAAAAATAAGCGCTTTTCGCGTAAAATCGTAGTCTTTCGCAGGCACCTATTCCTGACAACTGCAGGCGTCAACTGCCAAGGGCGCCTATAACCCCCTTAGCTCTTAGGGAAAGGTAAATATATAGTGTGTTCAGGTGTTTTTCTTTCAGACAAATGGTACTAAAGTCGTTATTATGCAGGATTTTAACAGGGTCGGAACCGGAACATTTTCATGGCTACTTACAAGTCTCCATTCGTCTTCCAAAATTTTAAAAATACTTCATAACCCCACACCTTGCCGCCCTCCTCCCTACAAACCGTCATATGGTAGATATGGGAAAGGCCGAGAAGTTAAAACCTTTACTGGTTTAGTTCTGAATAATAGGTATTTTTCGGTATTTGTTTGATCTCGGTTATAACAAGTGTTTTTTTTATTTCTTACTAGTGACCGAGTAAAAAACTGAAATATCAAGTCATAGCAGCAGTGCCACAAGTTTTCATTTTTAATTAAACCTTTTTTAAGGGAGTATTTTTTTCGCGAAATTTGCGTTGGTTTGAAATTATTATTGCAGGAAGTGGGAAAAGCGATCAGTGTTTAATAACAATGTCGACAGAAACGAGCAACAAACACATGGTATAAGAATTTGTACAGTATAGCCGAGACAATGTCCCCGTTGCCGTGTGTCGTGACTTAACATCGTGCTTAAGTGCAGTGTGCAAGGCTTGGCCCCAGCTGATCCTTACAGTAGTTCTCAGTGTCGCAGTGGACATCCGATGAATTGCAGAATGGCACAAACCCTAGACGGGAAATATTTTTACGAAGTGATGTAGCAATGAAGTACGAGTTTGCTGTCAAGGGTTAGCCCAACATGGATGGGATGGTTACGGATGACGAGATGGAAATCAGGGAGACGAAAACGACTGGAAATGCGTCGTATGAATATTGCCTGGAGTTTCTAAAGATCAAAGACCTGTCTGCCATTTCAATGAAATAATAAAGGAGGAAGGAAGTACGGTAACAGTAATAAATCAAAAAGTTAACAATTTATTCATAGTGTTCATTAAAAATAGAAAGTAGCTGGTCTGCTGCCTGTGTCTACATAATTTGCCTTTACCTGCTTGTAGCCCAACGGACAAATTAAAATGGAACACATAGTATTTCAGCCTCAGTTTTCACCCTTTAGCTCTAACTATTGTAATGACTGAATAGCGGTTGTCGTTATTGTGGTCTCCAGTCCGAAGACTAGTTCAATGCAGCTGTCCATGCTACTCTATCCTGTGCAAGCCTCTTTATCTCCGAGTGACTACTGCAACCTTCATCCCTCTAAATCTGCTTACTCTATTCATCTCTTCGTCTTCCTTATACGATTTTCACCCCACACGATTCCCTCCAGTACTAAATTGCTGATCCCTTGATGTCTCAGAATATGTCTTACCAACTGACCCCTTCTTTTGGTCAGGTCGTACCACAAATTTCTCTTCTCTCCAGTTCTGTTCAGTGCCTCCTCATTAGCTATGCGATCTACCCATCTGATCTTCAGCATTCTTCTGTAGCATCACATTTCAAAACCTTCTATTCTCTTCTCGTCTAAAGTGTTTATCGTCCATGTTTCACTTCCAAACATGGCTACACTCCACACAAACACTTTCAGAAAGGACTTCCTGACACTTAAATCTATACTCGACGATAGCAAATTTTTCTTCTTAAGAAACGCTTTTCTTGCTATTCCCAGTCTACATTTTATACCCTCCCTACTTCGGCCATCATCGGTTATTTTGCTTCCCAAATAGCAAAACTCATTTACTACTTTAAGTGTCTCATTTCTTAATCTAATTCCCTCAGCATCACCCGACTTAATTCGACTACATTCCATTATCCTCGTTTTGCTTTTGTTGATGTTCATCTTATACCCTCCTTTCAAGACACTGTCCATTCCGTTCAACTGCTCTTCCAAGTCCTTTGCTGTCTCAGCCAAAATTGCAATGTCATCGGAAAACCTCAGAGTTTTTATTTCTTCTCCCTGGGCTCTAATTCCTACTCTAAATTTTTCTTTTGTTTAGTTTACTGCTTGCTCACTATACAGATTGAATAACATCGGGGATAGGCTTCAGCCATGTCTCACTCCCTTCTCAACCACTGCTTCCCTTTCGTGCCCCTCGACTCTTATAACTGCCATCTGGTTTCTGTACAAATTGTAAATAGCCCTCCGCTCCCTGTATTTTACCCCTGCCACCTTCAGAATTTGAAAGAGAGTATTCCAGTCAACATTGTCGTAAGCCTTCTCTACGTCTACCAATGCTTTAAACGTAGGTTTGCCTTTCCATAACCTATCTTCCATGAGAAGTCGTAGAGTCAGTATTGCTCTCGTGTTCCTACATTTCTCCGGAATCCAAACTGATCTTCCCCGAGGTCGGCTTCTATGCGTTTTTCCATTCTTCAGTAAATGATTCGTGTTAAATAATGCAGCCGTGACTTATCTACATCTACATCTACATCCATACTCCGCAAGCCACCTGATGGTGTGTGGCGGAGGGTACCTTGAGTACCTCTATCGCTTCTCCTACTCCAGTCTCATATTGTTCGTGGAAAGAAAGATTGTCGGTATGCCTATGTGTGGGCTCTAATCTCTCTGATTTTCTCCTCATGGTCTCTTCGCGAGATATACGTAGGAGGGAGCAATATACTGCTTGACTCCTCGGCGAAGGTATGTTATCGAAACTTTAGCAAAAGTCCGTACCGAGCTACCGAGCGTCTCTCTTGCCGAGTCTTCCACTGGAGTTTATCTATCATCTCCGTAACGCTTTCGCGATTACTAAATGATCCTGTATCGAAGCGTGCTGCTCTCCGTTGGATCTTCTCTATCTCTTCTATCAACACCATCTAGTACGGATCCCACACCGGGGAGCAGTATTCAAGCAGTGGGCGAACAAATGTACTGTAACCTACTTCCTTTGTTTTCGGACTGCATTTCCTTAGGATTCTTCCAATGAATCTCAGTCTGGCATCTGCTTTACCGACGATTAATTTTATATGGTCATTCCATTTTGAATCACTCCTAATGCGTACTCCCAGATAATTTTTGGAATTAACTGCTTTCTTTGGAACTGGGATTATAATTTTCTTTTTGAAGTCTGAGGGTATTTTGGTATGATCCCCGATTACATATGAGTGTTTGACTAGAGTTTTAAGAAATCAGAATCAGTCGTAGAACACTAGTATTTTTTGTAGCATTCAACCACTTAACACATTTAGAGAAAATCAGCGAATGGCGGATGGACTAAGTTTTTCTTTTATTTCCTTATTTAATTTAATATTTTGATTCTACGTATCTAGAAAGAGAGAGAGTCAACATTTTTCAATCCTTGTTCGATTTTTTACGTTTATTACAGGAAAGAATAGAAGAAAAACGAAAATCGGCTCTTTCAGGTAGCGGTTATTTTGAGCGATTTTAACAGTCAGGTTAAACTGGTGTGGAAAGCAGAGTGATATAACCGAAAACCTGTTGTTCCAGCGATAACCGTCATCCCTATCGTATGAGCACCCTTCTGGCCCGTCGCACAGGACAGCGCACCTGCAACTCTCGGTTCGCGTCGCGCCCGGCGCTGCCCAGAGTTAACGGTAGGAGGCGCCAGATTAGCGGTGTCGCAGATAACTGCGGCGGCCCACCGGCGGGTGCGCTATATACCGCCGCTGGCCGCGCCGCGCGCCAGAGATGGAAGCGTGTCCGTGCCCGCGCCCGCGCCTGGGTCGCCCGACCTGCGCCTGCGCGCTCGTAGTCCTCGGTAAGTCGGGGGAACCCCCGCCACTTGCTGCTACTTGTTGCGCGCACTGCCTGCCGTCTATGGTCTGTGGACGTGTTTCGTAACTGTTGCGCCGTCTTTTTATTGTGTTCGCGATCAGTTTTTCGCAAAAACTGACGCTGTTTTGCTTCATTCGACCTGTACAGTTTCGTAATCGTTTAATAATATGAGCGTTGCGCGACGTCGTAGGGAATTTCCGCATTGTTTTTTCGTATTCCTCTGCGAAGTTATCCGTCGGCGCTCAACCAGTGAAATATGCAAACAAACAGGATTAAGCTACATACATTTTAGACGGGATATAGGTGTTGTGCATTGATCCTTATTTTACAGTGAGTTGTCACTGGCAGCTCCTTTAACTCCCAATGGAAGCTGGGGCGTCGCCACATCATTCCGTTGTTGGCTATGTCTTTTGTAGCGTAGTAAGTCTTAATTGAAATACATAAATAATCATAACCCATACAGAATGAGATTTTCACTCTGCGCTGATATGAAACTTCC
The DNA here is from genome assembly GCF_021461385.2 of Schistocerca piceifrons. Lineage (NCBI taxonomy): Eukaryota > Metazoa > Arthropoda > Insecta > Orthoptera > Acrididae > Schistocerca > Schistocerca piceifrons. The sequence goes on along the minus strand of NC_060139.1, from coordinate 268,266,111 downwards.
TGGCAGAATAAAACTATGTGCCGGACCGAGACTCGAACTCGGGACCTGTGCCTTTTGCGGGCAAGTGCTCTACCAACTGAGCCACCCAAGCACCAACTGAGCTACCAAGCTTGGGTAGCTCAGTTGGTAGAGCACGTGCCTTCGAAAGATACAGGTCCCGAGTTCGAGTCTCGGTTCGGCACACAGTTTTAATCTTCCAGGAAGTTTCATAACCCATTCAGTTTTATTCTTCTTTTAACTCCCGGTTTCGTTTATTTCCATCGTCAAGTGGTCGTGCATGCTCCAAAGTTATATGGATTTGCTGAGTGCTAATAAAAACACGAATCGCATTCAGTGCTGGAGGCCTAATTCTTACAAAAGCCTTGTGAAAAGATCACTAAAAGTGAATGGTTACATTTATTTGTACAAGGCGTATTAGGAAAGCAAGGCTCTATTAGGCGCGTAACGGAAACCACTGTGAAAATACGATGGAACTTTGCACCAATTTATTGCGCAGTGTCTTTAGCGTGTCTGTCGATCGCTTCACGTCGCTCTTTTCTGTTCAGAGCGCAAAGTGATCACGTAGAAGTGTCTAAACCAACAGTGTGCCCCCCAAGTATTGGATCTGGTGAGAGATTTAGCCTGAACTATGCAGCCCGCATAACATAAATGTCATGCGTTTCTTTGTGCAAGACAATTCTCAACCGCATTCTGCAGCGTTTTCGATGGGAAGTGTTTGATCACCCACAATACAGCCTTTAACTGGCTCCCTCTGTCGTTGATCTCTGCTCACATGAATCGCTGGCTACGAAGACAACATTTTGGCGCAAACAACTAAAAGCAGACCAGCGTAGAGAATTGGCGGAAAGCACAGGCGGCATTCCTTTCTGTAAGGAGGGTACTGTAAAGTTTGTACAACGCCATGACAAATGTCTAAGTCGGAGCAGCGACTATTCAGCGAGATAGCTGGAAGGTGTGGCTAACTGTTGCGACTAAAATTTTTTTTGACTTTCACTGTGGACCTTACTTTCCGGACAGCCCTCGTATGTCGTAATTCATGTTCATAACAGTCGCGCCTAGACCTACCCTGATCTCTACATTGCCAAACCTTGTCAGACTTTCCATTCTAAAGCTCTCTCCCACCTAATTTGAGATGTCTTTCATTCCAGTTTAGAACTTCTTTCAATACTGATTCTCCACCTTGCCGCAGATTGAGCCAAATCTGTTCCCAATACTCCTCTTAACTCGATTCTCTATTAGCCTCTCTTTATAAAACTTATAAACGTGACTACTTAAATACAAAACACATCATTTCGTTCGATTTCCATGTTCCTTTTACGCTGCACAAATATTTCCCAAGAAAGTCTGGATTGTTTTCTTTGTACTTCCAATGACTAACATTAGTAAATAATTAGTGATTCAAAAAAATGGCTCTGAGCACTATGGGACTTAACTTCTGAGGTCATCAGTCCCCTAGAACTTAGAACTACTTAAACCTAACTAACCTAAGGACATCACACACATCCATGCTTCGAACCTGCGACCGTAGCGGTCGCGCGGTTCCAGACTGTAGCGCCTAGAACCGCTCGGCCACTCCGGCCGGCTTAGTGATTCACCATTGCTGTCAAATATACAGAATTTCGATCAGCTTTGAGATGTACTATATTTGAACAATGGGCTCAGCTGTGCGAAGGCGCCTAGGGCAGTGTTAACGAATGTCTCGAGTTGATTACAAGCTCAAGACCTTCACAGTGCAAAAATTCTTCTGCAACAAGTTAAGAAGCAACCAAGTCAGATATGTTAACTAAACAATTAAGAAGCAACCACTTCAGGTATGGTAAGGAGGCGAACTAAATAACGGCTTTGTGTTCAGAATAGTTCCACTGTTTTGATACTACATTGTGGCACACAAAATATTAGCATCAATGTTTTATGCATTCTGCTACAAAAGAGGATGTTTCCAGCAGTATTAATAAGCGCGAAACACTTACAACATGTGCACATTTTCTAATCTGCCGCAATTCAGAGCAAGTAAGGTTTTTCTTCTTAAAGCAACAAATCCAACAGTCCAAACCATTGTTAGTCCTAGGGTCGTAACTGCAAACTAACGGCATTTTTACCCCTGCCAATAGACTGTATACAGGGTGAGTCACCTAACATTACCGCTGGATATATTTCGTAAACCACATCAAATACTGAGAAATCGATTCCACAGACCGAACGTGAGGAGAGGGGCTAGTGTAATTGGTTAATACAAACCATAAAAAAATGCACGGAAGTATGTTTTTTAACACAAACCTACGTTTTTTAAATGGAACCCCGTTAGTTTTGTTGGCACATCTGAACATATAAACAAATACGTAATCAGTGCTGTTTGTTGCATTGTAAAATGTTAATTACATCCGGGGATATTGTAACCTAAAGTTGACGCTTGAGTACCACTCCTCCGCTGTTCGATCGTATGTATCGGAGCGCACCGAATTACGTAGGGATCCAAAGGGAACGGTGATGGACCTTAGGTACAAAAGAGACTGGAACAGCACATTACTCCACATGCTAACACCTTTTTATTGGTCTTTTTCACTGACGCACATGTACATTACCATGAAGGGTGAGGTACACGTACACACGTGGTTTCCGTTTTCAATTACGGAGTGGAATAGAGTGTGTCCCGACATGTCAGGCCAATAGATGTTCAATGTGGTGGCCATCATTTGCTGCACACAATTGCAATCTCTGGCGTAATGAATGTCGTACACGCCGCAGTACATCTGGTGTAATGTCGCCGCAGGCTGCCACAATACGTTGTTTCATATCCTCTGGGGTTGTAGGCACATCACGGTGCACATACTCCTTTAACGTACCGCACAGAAAGGAAGTCCAGAGGTGTAAGATCAGGAGAACGGGCTGGCCAATTCATGCGTCCTCCGCGTCCTATGAAACGCTCGTCGAACATCCTGTCAAGGGTCAGCCTAGTGTTAATTGCTGAATGTGCAGGTGCACCATCATGCTGATACCACATACGTCGACGCGTTTCCAGTGGGACATCTTCGAGCAACGTTGGCAGATCATTCTGTAGAAACGCGATGTATGTTGCAACTGTTTGGACCCCTTCAATGAAGTGAGGACCAATGAGGTGGTCGCCAATGATACCGCACCATACATTTACAGTCCACGGACGCTGTTGCTCTACCTGTCTGAGGCAGCGAGGATTGTCCACGGACCAGTAATGCATGTTCCGTAGATTCACTGCCCCGTGGTTTGTGAAGCCCGCTTCGTCGGTAAACAGGTAGAACTGCAACGCATTCTCTGTTAATGCCCATTGACAGAATTGCACTCGATGATTAAAGTCATCACCATGTAATTGCTGATGTAGCGACACATGAAACGGGTGAAAGCGGTGACGATGCAGTGTGCGCATGACACTACTTTGATTCAGTCCACCAGCTCTCGCAATGTCCCGTGTACTCAAGTGTGGGTTCACGTGAACATCAGCTAACACACCAACTGCACCCGCTTCTGTGACGGGCCTGTTACGGACCCGTTTGCGCGCTACGACCATACCTCTTGCATACAGTTGGCGGTAGATGTTTTGCAATGTGCGGCACGTTGGATGCTCTCTGTCCGGGAACCATTCTGCATACACCCTGCAGGCTTCAGCTGCATTTCGTCGACACTCGCCATAGATGAGTATCATCTCCGCCTTTTCAGAGTTCGAATACACCATGGTCACAGTTCCCACAACACTACACTATCACAGACGTCTGGTAACACGGTGTACTACAGTTGGTCTGCGTGCGGAGACGAATGCAGAATAACAATAGCAGCAAGCGCTACATGCGGACACTGCGACAGCTAGACCAAACCACAACAGTGCACTACAGCCACACTCGTAAACACGGTCGTCATCGTAAACATGTCCCTGCAGATGCTGCTCGCCGACCGTGGCCCGTGTTCGTTACAACACGCAACTGAACGTCGGAGGTTTCAAGCGTCAACTTTAGGTTACAATATCTCCGGATGTAATTAACATTTTACAATGCAACAAACGGCACTGATTACGTATTTGTTTATATGTTCAGGTGTGCTAACAAAACTAACGTGGTTCCATTTAAAAAAACGTAGATTTGTGTTAAAAAAACATACTTCCGTGCATTTTTGTATGATTTGTATTAAACAATTACACTAGCCCCTCTCCTCACGTTCGGTCTGTGGAATCGGTTCGGCAGTATTTGATGTGGTTTACGAAATATATCCAGCGGTAACGTTAGGTGACTCACCCTGTATATGTATGTGTGAGTGTGCAACAATTATGTATCTGTGTCTGTGTGTTTTAAATCGTAACTTGGTTTCCTTTACCGGCTCTCAGGTGGGTGTAAGAAAAAGCCATCCTGCCTCGCTAGAACCACGAACAGGAAAGCAATACACATTTCGAACCGACCTTATGCATCAAGACTATTTCACTTCCAACGAAAGAAAAGGTGTTTACTGACAACAGAAGCAGGGATTACCTCGGAAACATGATATTGGCAAGATAAATCGATTCAGTCGTGATAGTGTCACTGATAGCTGCTTTGATACCTAACGGTTTTCAGTGTAAGACGCATTCGCAACTTGTGCTAGTTAGAGAATAAACAGAAAAGAAAAACACATGTATTAAGAAGAAGAATCGCTCAAATTACTCCTTTCAGCGTGGACAGAAACTAATATCCTTTGTTTGTTTTTAATTTACAGTAGTGAAATTCGTTGAATGAAAATGTAATCCTGACGTCGCAATTACGCTACAAAAGATCTTCATCAATACAGAGGCCCAGTTCTTTTTTGAGAGGAAAATACTGTTTTCTGTTTGCTGAGAAGGCACTTTTTTCTCCGCAAGAAACCGTATAGAAATAAAATGTTTGGTGCGTCAACAGTGACTGCCGTGGAGAAGTGTTTACACTGACCACTTGCGATCTTGTAAACGAGTACGATTGCAACAAGAATTATGTTTCGCTTTCGGCGACGTTTGAGCCGACAGTTCTCGCATCGTTATGTATGCAGCCCTAGATGTATGAGCCCTAGAACCGTAGTTAACGAGCCGTACAAGTAATTTATGCGTCGTTAGAGGTCGTTTACCTTATGCCGCCCGGCGTGAAAATTGCACGAACAAGGGCCCGCAGCTGTTTTACGTGTTCATTGCTTGTTTACGGCCTCAAAGAAAAAAAAGGCAAGAAGTATCGCTTTGCTCAGAATTAGGGTGATGGGTTCTGATGTGTCTCTGCTTTAGCGGCTTACCACATCGCTAACTGCTCCCCCAGGCACGGTGTCACTAGTCGTTAGTGGAGCAAGTGGAAACCGTTTTAGGCATTTCCATCACAGAAAATTTTGGTATGTGGAATCGAAGCTGGGACTCACAGATCAGTAGCTATTTCCACAAACGCCAGAGACGCTACACAGATAAACGTACACAAACGCCAGAGACTCTACACAGATAAACGTACACACTAGTGATCAGAGCATTTATAGGGAGCGTTATCACGGCAAAAAATTCGACCAAACTCTACGTTACATGTACATGCACACTGTGTGATCGAAAGTACCCGCACACCTGTTGAGGTAGTACGCACTAGGCCAACGAACGACAGATACTGGATTCCGCCAACGTTTGTCGCCAATGCGCTGGTGTTCGCTTCTCATTCTCACGAAACGAAGGGCTTGGGAGACCAAGTAATTCGGCCATGCGCAATCTCAGTTGGCTCTGGTAACTTGCCGACATTGCTCGCGTTTTGTTTTTGTTATGAAGTAGCGTCTTAATTACAATTTCACCGGCCGATATTATGTGAGAAGAAGAGTATATAGCAGTCGTCGCTTGGCGCACATTTATTGCACTGCAAGAAGCTGATAATCAGAAAAAGAAGAAGAAGAAATGACGCTGGCAAATAGGTGCCCCCCCCCCCCCCCCCCGTATACAATGATCAGCCACAACATTATGACCACCTACCTAATAGCCGGTATGTCCACCATTGGCACGGATAACAGGAGCGTGGCATGGAAGCAATGAGGCCTTGGTACGTCGCTGGAGCGAGCTGGCACCACATCTGCACACACAGGTCACCTAATTACCGTAAATCCTGGGGAGGTGGGGAGGATGAGCTCTGACGTCACGTTCAATCACATCCCAGATGTGTCCGATTGGGTTCAGATCTGGCGAGTTGGCGGGCCAGCACAACAATTGGAACTCCTCACTGTGTTCCTCGAAGTACTCCATCACACTCCTGGCCTTCTGACGTAGCGCATTGTCTTGCTGAAAAATGCCACTGCCGTCAGGAAACATGATCGGCATGAAGTGTAAGTGGTCTGCAATCAGTGTACGATACTCCTTGGCCGTCATGGTGCCTTGAATCAGCTCCACTGGATCCATGGATGCCCACGTGAATGTTACCCTGATCATAATGGAGCCGCTGCCAACTTGTCTCTGTCCCGCAGTATAGTTGTCAAGGAGCTGTTCCCCTGGAATTTGACGGATTCGTGCACTCCCATCGATATGTTGAAGAATCTATCGGGATTCACCGCACCATGCGACTCTCTGCCAATGCGCCAACGTCCAATAACGATGGCCAACCTCTCATTTCAGTCGTAGTTGCCAATGTCGTGGTGTTGACATTGGCACATGCATGGGTCATCGGCTGCGGAGCCCATTGTTAAGATTCGTAGGTGCACCGTGTGTTCAGACGCACTTGTACTCTGCCCAGCATTAAAGCCTGATGTTAGTTCCGCCACATTTCGCCGCCTGTCCTGTTTTACCAGTCTGCCCAGCCTACTTCGTGCGACATCAGTAATGAGGGGTGGCTGCCCAATGCCACGACTTCTGGACGTTGTTTCACACTGGTTTAGCCACCTGTTAAAGACACCAATCACAGCAATTCTCGAACACTCGACAAGGTGTGCAGTTTCCAACATACTCGTGCCGAGTCTCTGTGCCATCACAATCTGCCCTCGGTCAAACTCAAATATATCGCGCCTTCCCCATTCTACACACGGACAGCACGCTCATTGATACTACACGCACTGTGCGTGTATCTGACTAGCACTCATTCCTCGCCAGGTGACGCTGCTATCGTCTGGACCGGTTTATATCGAAAATAGGTCGGTGGTCTTAATGTTCTGGCTGATCAGTGTAAATCGCTATTGAGAGACACTGGTCCGTTTCACACCATTTAAACAGTCCTCACACGCGAGAATGCCTCAGCCACCTGTCTGAACGGTATATGAAGATGGTATCTGCTCTGTCTGACGTCTCCGGAAGAACAGATTCTATCTTCATATGGCTAAGGCTAACCGGCCATTGACCTTCTTCTTCTGTGCTGGATGCACACGCATTGCCCGAACTCTTACGGGAGTCGGTAAGATTGCCGCGAGTAATGAGTGTAATGGGCAGGGGCACTACGAATGTAGTGTGTGGACATTAAACTGGAAATGTGGGTCTCACGGGGAGCGTGCAAGGGATAAATCCCTGCCGTCGCATTATCTTCTGTGCCCTCGGTGGCTCAGATGGATGCCGGCCGCTGTGGCCGAGCGGTTGTAGGCGCTTCAGTTCGAAACCGTGCTGCTGCTACGGTCGCAGCTTCGAATACTGCCTCGGGCATGGATGTGTGTGTGATGTCCTTAGGTTAGTTAGGTTTAAGTAGTCCTAAGTCTAGGGGACTGATGACCTCAGATGTTAAGTCTCATAGTGCTTAGTCATTTGAACCATTTTAGAATGGGTTCAGTTCCTGATTATGGTACAAATTTGCCGGCTCGGTAGCTCAGCGTGTTGGGTAAGAGGGTTAGCTGCCCTCTGTAATAATAAAAAAATAAAAAATAAAAAAAAACTGATTGAACGGCTCAACACTGAACTTGAACGGGTGTCATGGGACGTCAACCCCGAACAAAGGCAACGACCAATATCGAACAAAATGAGATTAAAAAAAATATATATATAGGATGGATAGAGCATTTACCATGTAAGCAAGAGATTCCGGGTTGGAGTCCCGGCCGGGGCACACATTTTCAACTGTTCCCGTTGATGTATATCAGCGCCTGTCGACAGCTTAGGGTCTTGATTTAATTATCATTTCATTGCCTGAACGTTGCCTTGTTGGGAAGCCTGACGCATCCCTTTTTGCTCAATTTCAGACACTCCTTGAAGGACAATTCTCGGAGAGAAATAGCAGAATTCGCGGGGAGAACGAGTTAGAAAAGTACTATAAATGATCAGTGTAAGAGTAATGTTTATTAGTTTATTTTCAGGCAAATAATGTTTGTTACAACAAACAAAAGTAAGTTTATTTCTAACATTGTTCCACTTATTATTCTGTTATTGTTATAATAATGAAGAGTCCACAGAGTGAATATCACAACCTGACGTATATTATACAATTTATAAGAATATGCGTACATATTAAAAAGATATTCAGAAACACTAGGAAGTCCGAAGCCTACTGAATCTTATTTGCTTTACCAGAGTGTTATCCCTTCACGTGCACGGCTGCGGAAATTGTCTGTAAATGAATCTCGCACAGAAAATCGATCAGCATGTGCATGACAGCCCCTCCTTGGTAAGTGTCTAAGGTTTTCAGTAGTTAGTGGCTCATTTCTGTTTAATTCAAAATAAGGCTCATTATTTTTCCCTAAGAATTCATCTCTAAGTAATCTGTAGAAACAGCAAGCAACCAATTTATCAGTCGTCTATGGCTTTAGACTGTTCGGCGAATAGAATATGCGAAATATTTTAGTCAACAGAGCGAAGGCATTTTCAGAAACCCTACGACATCTTGAAAGACGGTTGTTAAATGCAGCGTGTTTTGTTAGTATTAGCATTTCGACGAGAAAAAGATTTCGTCGTCTTTTGATCTAATCAAAATGCCTCGTCGCCTGTAAAAATGTGTGATGCTACTATGTTCAAATTCAGCAGTTTAGTAGGCGCAGGAAACATTACACCACTTGCAAATAATTTCCCGACATTAATTTTGTAAAAAACTACATTGTCGCCTTCCTTCCCGTATGACCGGACATCAATGAAAATGAATTTGTAGTTCACGTCAACAACAGCAAGAACGACGATACAAAAAAAGTGTTTGTAATTGTAACACAACGAGCCAGGTTGCGCAGGAGAAAAAATTCGCACATGTTTATCGTGCTTTTATTGATATCTTGTTTGACGTTATCGAGAACATAGTTGAACTGGACTATGTTCAAGCTGAAATACTCTCGAAATTTCTGGCGATTGATGAATTGTTCAAAGCAAACCGGCTGTTTCAGTATTTCCCTCGCATAGCATTCATTGAATTTCCTCATCTTCAACGTCTTCCAACATTAAGTGAGACAACAAATCGCTCTCACTCGTGCTCTCGGTGCAGACACAGGTTGTGCGCCGTGCGACTCTGCTTGCCCCACTCTCAAGTAGAGGCACGGGTGTAGGTGCACGCCTCTTCAACATGTACGTGCGAGTGATTGCATTCACACCCGTCTTCACTGGGCGCCTCCAGGCAAGCTGTAGCCCTGTACCATTAGTAGTCATTTCCTTTCTTGTTTCACTCACAAAAGGAGCAGGGGAAAAACGACTGTCTGTATGCCTCCGTATGAGCCCTAATTTCTCGTACCTTACCTGTCGTGATCCTATGTTGAATCGTTCGGCATTCAGCTTCAGATGCCAGTTTCCAAAACTTTCTCAACTATGTTTCTCGAAAAGAATGTCGCCCTCCCTCCAGGGGTTCCCGAAGCATCTCCGTAATACTTACGTGTTGTTCAAACCTAACGGTAACAAATCTAGCAGCCCGCCTCTGAATTGCTTCGATGTCTTCCTTCAATCCGACCTGGTACGGATCCCAAACACTTGAGCACCAGCGTCCTGTCCTTTACAGGTGAACCACTCTTTCCTAAGATTTCTCCCAATAAACCGAAGACAACCATTCGCCTTCCCTACCATAGTTCTCACATGCTCGTTCCATCTCATGTCGCTTTGCAGCGTTACGCCCAAATATGTAAACGACATTATTGTGCAAGCAAGACACTGAAATGAAATGTCGTGTGGCTAGGGCCCCCCGGTGGGTAGACCGGTCGCCTGGTGCAAGTCTTTTGAGGTGACGCCACTTCGGCGATTTCCGTGTCGATGTGGATAGGATAATGATGATTAGGACAACACAACACCCAGTCCCTGAGCGGAGAAAATCTCCGACCCAGCCGGAAATCGAACCCAGGCCCTTTCGCATGATCACTCAGCTACCGGGGCGGACAAGCAAGATACTAGTAATACTGTATCCCGAACATTACAGGTTTGCTCTTCCTACTCATCCGCATTAATTTACATTTTTCCACATTTAGGGCTAGCTGCCACTCATGTCACCAACTGGAAATTTTGTCTAAGTCGTCTTGTATCTTCTTGCAGTCACTCAACTCCGACACCTTAAAATGGCTCTGAGCACTATGGGCCTTAACTGCTGTGGGCATCAGTCCCCTAGAACTTCGAACTACTTAAACCTAACTAACCTAAGGACATCACACACATCCATGCCCGAGGCAGGATTCGAACCTGCGACCATAGCGGCCGCGCGGTTCCAGACTGTAGCGCCTAGAACCGCTCGGCCACTCCGGCCGGCTCCGACACCTTACCGTACACTATGGCATCAGCAAATAACCGCAGATTGTTGCCCACCCCGTCCGCCAAATCATTTACGTATATCGAGACCATAGCGGTCCTATCGTTCTTCCCTGGGACACTCCTGACGAAACCCTTGTCTCTCATGAACACTCGCCGTCGAGGACAACACATTGTGTTCTATTACTTACAAAGTCTTCGAGCCACTTACATCTCTACGAATTTATTCCATATGCTCGTACCTTTGTTAAAAGCCCGTAATGGGGCACCGTGTGAAATGGCTTGTAAATGTAGAAATATGGCATCTGCCTGTTGCCCTCCATCCATAGTTCACAGTGTATCGTGTGAGAAAAGACCAAGCTGAGTTTCGCACGAGCGATGCCTTTAAAACCATGCTGATTCGTGGACGTAAGCTTCTCAGTCTCGAGAAAATTTATTATATTCGAACTGAGAACATGTCCAAGGATTCTGTAGCAAACAGAAGTTATGAATATTGGACTGTAATTTTGCAGGTCCGTTCTTTTACTGTTATTATATACTGGAGTCGCCTGCGCCTTTTTCCAGTCGCTTGGGACTTTGTACTAGGCGAGAGATTCGCGATAAATGCAAGCAAGGTAAGGGGCCAATGCCGTAGAGTACTCTTTGTAAAATCGAACTGGCTTAAGGCGCACAGATGTAAACGCACATTAACTCGGTGCGGCTATCGCTGTACAGGAATCGTCAGTCTTGCGTCGGCCGCACTACGTCAGACGCATAAGAAGCAGACGCTGCATAGGAATCCCATCTTTACACTGCCACCCGCAGTTAACGACTGCGAACGTCTTACGACGTGTGACGTGTGCATCTGTGTTGACTCCTGCACGAAACATTAGGCTGTTCCAACTCTGCCCCATAGGGCACACCAGGCACTGCCAGGCGTCCACATATCAGCTCGCTCGCGGGTAGGCGTCGGCAGTATAGGCTACTCGTCTTAAGGCCGGTTCCCACTAGGGCTGCCGCGCGTCAAAACGGCGCGTCAGCGGCGTGGTTGCCATGGAAATGGCGTCAGCGGCAAGGCGCGGCGGGCTCTGCGTCGCGGTTTGACCATGTCGAACCGCTTCCGCTGCCGCGTGCCGCGCTCCAGGTGCGCGCCGCCAATCACAGAACGCGCTGAGCGTGACGTCAGGTACGGACTCCCGGGCCACACGAACTTTCGCCGAACCGCTGGCGCGGACGCGGCGGCAGCTATGAAATACTTATCATCCGATTCCAAGGAAACTATTCGGTAGAAAAATTTGATTCTTGGGCATGTTACAGCCTGATATCTTCTCTCGATAAAGGACCGAATTTCTTTTCGTTATTCGTCGTGGTTACTTGCTGTATCGCATTTACGTAAACCTTTACACGAAATTTTAATGAGTGTGCAGAGGTAAAAACGCATTGCGTACAGTTCATTTTAGGTAATACATTATTGCGTATGAAATTTAGTCAACATATCGAAATTGTTTTTAAAGCTGAGAGCAGATCGATAGCTATCACCGTTCTCGAGATATTGTCTGATATGTCGGCGGACGGGCTATGCCGTGACCTCGCGCGGGTTGCTCGGCGACGCGACCGGTACTTCGTCCTGCTCGTCGTAAACCATGTGGTTGTATCAACCGCAAATTTCGTAAACGGTTCAAGAAATCGAATTTTTTTTTTTTTGTTTTTTTTTTTTTTTTTTTTTTTTTTTTTTGCAAACGATAACTTGTGAAAAGTCATGTATTTCGTCGCATGATAAATATCCTAAATCTGTTTATCTACCAAGATATGAAAGTAACTACAGTTTTTCAGAAGGGATAGATGAATTTTTTTAAATGGCATTAATAGCATGTCGAATGAGAAGTTAAACCGAAACTAATTTGCTGGTATGTCATAAGATGTAATTTACTAAATATGTAGAGCTATTGATTATTTCCTTTCTTTTTTCTTTATCCAGTGTACTTTACTGATTCAAGACGCGTTTCGACTTTTACTTTAAGGCATCTTCGGTGGAATCTAGAATGACTCAGTTTTGTTTTGATCTGTGATACTTGGAGATTATAAAACAGTTCACATCTTTTTTTACGTGAATGACTGATTACTTACAGTGAATTGAGTTTTTGGCGGACATATACGTTTCCCCTCACCTGCTCACATGCTGGAGGTTGAACTAAAACTTAGATTATGGAACATAAGCACATTTTCATGTTCGCTCTTTTTTCTTCTGTCACTAGCAGTAGACGTTTTACCGAAAACTCTGATTTAAAGTCGTAACTACAGTGTGTTCACCTCATGTCCCTTCCTGTCTGGTTTGTTTATGTACATGTTGCCAACCTGCAGAATTATATGCTGAAAACTAATGTTTGTTTATTTTTGTTCTCCGTATATCTGTATGTGTGTGTGGCTAGCCAGTGATAGTTATAGAAAGTTGAAAGTGAATCCAGTAGTTGTCAGACAGTGATTGAAAGATTTGGTGTTCAGCTGATTTCAGTTTTGGTTTAAATGTTTTAAGGAGTGCATGGAAGAGTAAATTCACTGCTTACATTAATAGATAAAATAGTAGAATAGTATTTCAACAGATGATTATTATCAGAATACTATCACCCAACCCCTTTGCCCTCACTCTTTGACGCCCCACAATACGCCCTGTCAACTAACCCCTATTGTCGTCAAAGTTGTACCGTAATTTCCTCTTCCTCCTCTATTTAATTCCGTACCTCTTCTTTAGTCACACGATCCTCGTATCTAAAGTTCAGCATTCTTATGAATCACAACGTTTTGAAAGCGTCCATTGTCTTCTTGACAGAAGTGTTCATCGTCCACGTTTCACTTACATACGAGGCTGCACTCCACACAAATACCTTTTAAAATAGTATCCAACCATTAGCATTTATATTCGGTGTGAACAAATTTTCTTTTTCAGAACGCTTTTCTTGCTATTGACAGTCTTCAGTCAGGTTTGCGTCTGCACCAGGAAATGCCTTACAATTTAAAATCTGGTTTCGAAAACTGTTCCAAATATATATTATTCTTTCGTGATTCTTAAGCAAGGTGCTGACGATGATTACATTATGCTCTGTGGGAAATTCTATCAGGTGGCTTCCACTTTCATCCCTTCCACCTAGCCTTTGTGTTCTTACTGTTTTCGTGTACCTGCTACCGTATCACATTTTAAATTTTTGTCTCGCTTAACTATCTGAATAATCTCTTTTGTCGTACATTGTTTCAATGTGTTAGGAGATTGTGAACAATCGTGAACGGTAGTCATGAAATCTGTTTATGGTGAAATGAGAAAACATGAATAATGAAATATGTGAAAGAGTACATTGTACAGAAAATGAAAAATTGGTATGTCTTCACCCAACTTCGTCTTTCCTTCATGTAGGTGTAAGATATAGCTAATCAAACGCACCGCGCGTTTCAGTGGGTCCTGCCCCGTACCTCAGTGGCTGTCCGTCATTGGCTACCGCTAGCGTCTGCCGCTTCCAGATGGGAACGCCAATTCCGCGAGCCGCCGCGTCAAAGCGGAAAACGCTTGCCACTGCCGCTGCCGCACGACGCGCTGCCGCGCTCTAGTGGGAACCGGCCTTTACGGCCCTGCGCGCAACCGCTAAACGCAACGCCAACCCTGACCGCGTGCGCCGTGCAGAACTTAGCATAGGCGCCGGCCTCGCTGCCCATAGGTCAGCCTTTTGCACACCCTTATAACCACTGTGCCCGTTGGGCACCACTGGCGGGCATGCGAGTCGCAATCAGCGGTAACTGATGGCGACCACACTTCGATCTGAACTGATGTACACTTGTTTCGCCTTTGACACCATAGCACACGGAAAGCCCAGTGCCTGCGCAGTCCCTGAGATGAGACTGTCCCATTCGCCGGGCAATCTAAATCTGGCATTGATCGGTTGCGCTGATAGCAGTGTCTTCCCCATTATTGCGTCGTTGTCTCATCAACGGGCACCATAAAAGTCTGACGACATGACTTAAGTGACTCGCCAAATTATTCTTTTCAGGCTTGCTCTGTCTCCAACAGACCAGAGTGGCTATTAAACTTCCCCATTCCACTACATAGGAAGCGTGGAAAGAATGGCTGTTTATATTTCTGTGTGCTAGCTATTAATTTTCTTAATCTTATGTTTATGATGTGTGTGGAATGCGTACGCAGAGGGTTGAAGGATAGCCTCCTATTTGTAGTTTACACCACAAAGACAGTTATTGAAAGTTTCTAAATAGGCCACGGTGAGGTGTACGGCGGCTTCCTTGCAGTGCCCAGTTAAGAGTTTTCAACACTTCCGTTACGCTCTAGAGCCAATCGGAAAACCATTCTCTGTATACGATGTCCTCTGTCATGACGACCCCAATCACTTGCACAGTATTCTAGTATGTGTGTCACAGAAGTATTTTAATGCAGGGGTTTTTGACAGTCAGGCAGACAGACAGATAAAAAATGACAAAAAAATGTTTCGTGTAATATAATTACAAATTAACAATATTTTCGGATTTTTTCATGTAGTTGTACTGTGAAACTTTGCTTCGTGATAAATATTATGATTCTGGGTCAACGAGAAGTACCCTATAGGTATTGATGATTGAAATTTCGAGTGTCAAAGAGTGACATAGATGGCCGTACCAAGATTTGGTTGACTCAGTAGCTTCAGTGTTTTTACACCGTAGACTTTAGTATGTGACATAAATATCAACTTGATACGTCTATCCTCCCTCAGAAAAAGGGTTCTTAACAGTCGGACAGACAGACAGTCAGACAGACGGGCAACAAGACGATCCTATAAGCTTTCCGTTTTTACCGATTGTGGTATGGAACACTTAAAACTGAAGTAACCGGTTGTAACGTTACATGAGTACTTAACATTTAATCCGCAGCCACGTTTAAGTCCATCATGGATAAAAATAATTTACGTTTGCTTTGGTTCGAAACCGCATCCAATCAAGACATTATTTATTTAGCCATCTCATTGTTGTTGTACCTAAAATAGATCTAGGAAAAGCAACATCGAAAATAAGTGACGGTTTGCAGTATTTCTGTTTTTAGTTACCGTTCTTGCTTTCACGTGACATAAATTCGTTAGAATCACTCCTTCGTGTGTAATAGATGCTCTAATTTCAATTTTAAATTTGAATGTTTGGTACTGGTTTTAAACTGCTCGAAAATATTTCAAACAGTAACTTCCAGCGAAAGAGTAAGTGTGATTTTGTTACTTTTTGTCGCGAGACGAACTTCGGAAGCTAGGCGTCACAGCAAATTCAGCCAGCCGGCCGTGGTGGCCGAGCGGTTCTAGGCGCTACAGTCTGGAACCGCGTGACTGCTACGGTCGCAGGTTCGAATCCTGCCTTGGGCATGGAGGTGTGTGATGTCCTTAGGTTAGTTAGGTTTAAGTAGTTCTAATTTCTAGGGGACTGGTGACCTTAGAAGTTAAGTCTCATAGTGCTCAAAGCCATTTTTTTTTTAATTCAGCCAAAGATCGCCATTGCAATCACGATACCAGCAGAAGAAGAACTGCGCAACAGCAGGTCGATCACTCGAACCAAACAAAATATCTCTTTCCTTTGTTTGAGTTTAAGCTGACGGTTGCCAGGAGATCAGAAAAGGATTAATGTAATCTTATCCGATGGACGACGAGAGCGCTTACTTATGTGGTGATAAATGCATCTGATCACAGTTGATCAGCGGACTGGCAGGTGACTGTATACGAGGGTCCAGACATGAATCAAATTCTCTGGCGTTTCATACTGTTGTATATATTCTAACAGCTAGCGAAATCAACGTGACCGCGTGTTGCTACCCACCATCTATCACACACACACACATCCGATTGCGCAACTGTGTGCAATTAATTGTGCACTCGAGGACAATGTTGCGAAGGTCTCCCGAATTAAACAAACTATTTCTAAACGTAACAGGCGCCCTTCAGTATTAAACACGATTTTCTTTATTTTCTAGATTAGTAGACGGATAGTTTTTATTTTTATTGTCATTTGGCGCTTTAAGCTCGAGACTCGTCGTATAATAGCCAGTGATAGTGTAAAATCGCCTTGGAACCTGCATACTACAAGTTGAAACATCTATTCCGTCCGTCCTCGTAGCTCTGTAGTCGGCGCTCGAAATTTCATTCGCACTCACGATGAAAATTCGTACAGTCTCGGCGATGTGCGGACCGCAACAGAAATTACGTGACTTGTTGCTACGTAGGTTACTCATAAGGATTTACCGTCGGATCTGAATTAATCCTCGACAGTGCTACGCTTTCAAATTAACCTAAACCTAGGTCGCCAGCCTTGCATTCAACCATGAGATGGGCTGAAACCTCTCAGTTAGTTACATATTCCATACATCATTCATTCAACCATGAGATGGGCTGAAACCTCTCAGTTAGTTACATATTCCATACATCATTTGAACGATTCTTTTACCGAAATGATGTGGAACGACTCAGTTTACAGGATATGTATACTTGATTAAGTATTAACATTTACGGACACATTGTTTTTTAGTCCTACTCATGCAACTTTATTTAAAAACTAGGTTTCATTTACTTTACAGGCTACAAGTTTTTAATATAAATTCGTCCATGGCATAGTAGGGTTTGTTGAGGAAAAATGATTTTAGGACAGATTTATATTAAAGTTTGCTTTGCTACCTGGCAGACATATTATCTTATTTGACAAATAATTAAAAACCTTTCTTTGCTGTGTATTGAACATTTTTCTGTGTCACTTACAGCTTTAATAATGGGTCTTAAAGGACATATTTTCCTCTAGTGTTGCTGGTATGGACATCACTGATCTCAAATTGTCAGGAATTATTTGTGCGAATTTCTTTAGCACATGTATGTATTGTGACGTTGCAATTAAACTGCCTAACTTGTTGAAAAGGTACCTACATGCCGACCGTGGGTGTACACCACATATTATTCTTACTGGTGGCTTTTTTGCAATCAGTACTTCCTAAGTGGTGCATATCTAATTAATTATTTGAGCTCAGTAATATGATTCTTTCTGTTCGAGTTTTAATTAACATGAACACACAATAATTTTTAGCACTCTGCCCTATTTACTGATTCTTGTTCAGGTGTTACATCAATTTTACATAAATGAATTAGCGTGCTTTCTGAAAAACTCTTTTGTGGCTTTCTCTGTAATGGGATTTATCATAACACTAGTTTCGTCTGCACATATACCGATTCTGCTCGTTTAGTGTTAAGTGGAAGGTCATTCACATATACAACGAATAGGAGTGGACCCAAAACGAACCCTATGGGACTCCCTTCGCGGTATCTCTCCAGCCACTAAAATTTACTCCTTTTCCGTTGTTGTCTGCATTATTTAGCACAACATTTTTCGTACTATTTGTTAAGTATGACACGAACCAACTGTTCAAAGCCGTCAATTCTACGAAACTTGAGTTCTTCGAAGAGTGTAACTTGATGTACACAATCAGACGCCTTGAAAGATCATAAGTAATATCAATTGCCGATATTTTACTTTTTAAGGCTTGTAATATTTGGTGAGTGTATGTATAAATAGCATTCTCAGTCCGCAGCTCGTGGTCGTGCGGTAGCGTTCTCGCTTCCCACGCCCGGGTTCCCGGGTTCGATTCCCGGCGGGGTCAGGGATTTTCTCTGCCTCGTGATGACTGGGTGTTGTGTGATGTCCTTAGGTTAGTTAGGTTTAAGTAGTTGTAAGTTCTAGGGGACTGATGACCATAGATGTTAAGTCCCATAGTGCTCAGAGTCATTTGAACCATTTTTGAGCATTCTCAGTCGAGCAACCCTTCTGGAATCCAAACTGCTACAGAGTCAATAATTAAAGCCTTGTAGCTACACAACCACTTTCGGGAAGACTCCGAGATTTGGCCGCTGTACTGCAAAATGCACACCGGTAACAGAGCAATCTGCTACCTCAAGCTGGTCTATAGAAATTTGCATTGATGATCTCCATAGCAACCAAAGAGGAAGCAGTTCAAAGGCTCTCAGGCTGGACTCGCATTCGGGAGGACGACGTCTCAAACCACCGTCCGGCCATCCTGATTTAAGTTTTCCGTGATTTCCCGAAATCGCTTCAGACAAATGCCGGAATGGTTCCTTCGAAAGGGCACGGCCGCTTTCATTCCCCATCCTTCCCTAATTCGAGCTTGTGTTCCGTCTCTAATGACCTCGTTGTCGACAGGACGTTAAAAATTGATCTCTTCCTTCTCCTGAAAGTCAACAAGTAAAATCGACACAAAAACACCACACTGCTAGTTTACGCGGAAACAAATGCAGTTTACTTGTTTCAGCTAAACTTAATCAAGCCTGCCAGTTTTATCAAACATCACTTCGAGCATCAATAATCGTGCGTACTCAGTATGAGTCCCATGATAAGATTGACTAACAATGATGGGCTCTCACGAAGAGGCGTCCCATATGACTAGCCAATGACGGCATGTACTCATTCTGAGAAATCATAGGCCGGGGCAACCACCAGATGCTCCTACGAAGGTAGATCTCGTATCACTGGTCGATGACAGAGTGTCATCAATTCGACTCATAGTATAATTGACTAAAGAGAGTCCACTCGTATGACGGGCAGAACAGAACAGTGCAGTAATTATGAAAATGTTGGGAGAGCAGTGACATCACGTCATCACGAGACCTGTCATAGGGTATATGCGTTGACATTTTTGTATTTTACATTGTCAGTGGTCAAGGTCAGCCAATACTGAGATATTTAAACCAAAAGCTTAAATGGTTAACTCCAGTGTCAAATTTTACTTTATAAAGGAGGATCCAAGAGTACTGTCCCAATTTAATTCTGACATCACTGCAAAGATGTGCAATATAGATATTAATATCAGTAGTGTTCAGCAACATCTGGAATCGCTAAAACTGAACAAGGCCCCAAGCTCAATGGAAACACTGTCAGATTATACACAGGGTGTTACAAAAAGGTACGGCCAAACTTTCAGGAAACATTCCTCACACACAAATAAAGAAAGGATGTTATGTGGACATGTGTCCGGAAACGCTTAATTTTCATGTTAGAGCTCTTTTAGTTTCGTCAGTATGTACTGTACTTCTTCGATTCACCGCTAGTTGGCCCAATTGAAGGAAGGTAATATTGACTTCGGTGCTTGTGTTGACATACGACTCATTGCTCTACAGTACTAGCATCAAGCACATCAATACGTAGCATCAACAGGTTAGTGTTCATCACGAACGTGGTTTTGCAGTCAGTGCAATGTTTACAAATGCGGAGTTGGCAGATGCCCATTTGATGTGTGGATTAGCACGGGGCAATAGCCGTGGCGCGGTACGTTTGTATCGAGAAAGATTTCCAGAACGAAGGTGTCCCGACAGGAAGACGTTCGAAGCAATTGATCGGCGTCTTAGGGAGCACGGAACATTCCAGCCTATGACTAGCGACCGGGGAAGACCTAGAACGACGAGGACACCTGCAATGGACGAGGCAATTCTTCGTGCACTTGACGATAACCTTAATGTCAGCGCCAGAGGAGTTGCTGCTGTACAAGGTAACGTTAGCCACGTCACTGTATGGAGAGTGCTACGGGAGAACCAGTTGTTTCCGTACCATGTACAAATTGGCCTCCACGGGTACACTTCTGCGAATAGTTCATCCAACAATGTGTCAATCCTCATTTCAGTGCAAATGTTTTCTTTACGGATGAGGCTTCATTCCAACGTGATCAAATCGTAAATTTTCACAATCAACATGTGTGGGCTGACGAGAATCCGCACGCAATTTTGCAATCACGTCATCAACACAGATTTTCTGTGAACGTTTGGGCAGGCATTGTTGGTGATGTCTTGATTCGGCCCCATGTTCTTGCACCTAGCTCAATGGAGCACGTTATCATGATTTCATACGGGATACTCTACCTGTGCTGCTAGAACATGTGCCTTTACAAGTACGACACAACATGTGGTTCATGCACGATGAAGCTCCTGCACATTTCAGTCGAAGTGTTCGTACGCTTCTCAACAACAGATTCGGTGACCGATGGATTGGTAGAGGCGGACCAATTCCATGGCCTCCACGCTCTCCTGACCTCAACTCTCTCGACTTTCATTTATGGGGGCATTTGAAAGCTCTTGTCTACGCAACCCCGGTACCAAATGTAGAGACTCTTCGTGCTCGTTTTGTGGACGGCTGTGATATACAATACGCCATTGTCCAGGGCTGCATCAGCGCATCAGGGATTCCATGCGACGGAGGGTGGATGCATGTATCTTCGCTAACGGAGGACACTTTGAACATCTCCTGTAACAAAGTGTTTGAAGTCACGCTGGTACGTTCGGTTGCTGTGTGTTTCCATTCCATGATTAATGTGATTTGAAGAGAAGTAATAAAATGAGCTCTAACGTGGAAAGTAAGCGTTTCCGGACACATGTCCACATAACATATTTTCTTTCTTTGTGTGTGACGAATGTTTCCTGAAAGTTTAGCCGTACCTTTTTGTAACACCCTGTGTAGGATGTTCAGCTGAGTTAACCCCTCTCTTAACTGCAATATACCGTGTTGTCAGTATATAAAAAAGTGACGAACGTGGACTAGTTGGGTTGTTGTGGGGGAGGAGACCAGACAGCAAGGTCATCAGTCTCATCGGATTAGGGAAGGATGGGGAAGGAAGTCGACCGTGCCATTTCAAAGGAACGATCCTAGCATTTACCTGGAGCAATTTAGGGAAATCACGGAAAACCTAAATCAAGATGGCCGGACGCGGGATTGAACCGTAATTCTCCCGAATGCGAGTCCAGTGTGCTAGCCACTGCGCCACCTCGCTCGGTCGTGGACTAGTACACTACTGGCCATTAAAATTGCTACACCAAGAAGAAATGCAGATGATAAACGGATACTCATTGGACAAATATATTATACTAGAACTGACATGTGAATACATTTTCACGCAATTTGGGTGCATAGATCCTGAGAAATCAGTACCCAGAGCAACCATCTCTAGCCGTAATAACGGCCTTGATACGCCTGGGCATTGAATCAAACAGAGATTGGATGGCGTGTACAGGGACAGCTGCCCATGCAGCTTCAACACGATACCACAGTTCATCAAGAGTAGTGACTGGCCTATTGTGACGAGCCAGTTGCTCGGCCACCATTGACCAGATGTTTTCAATTGGTGAGAGACCTGGAGACTGTGCTAGCCAGGGCAGCAGTCGGACATTTTCTGTATCCAGAAAGGCCCGTACAGGACCTGCAACATGCGGTCGTGCATTATCCTGCTGAAATGTAGGGTTTCGCAGGAATCGAATGAAGCGTAGAGCCACGGGTCGTAACACATCTGAATTGTAACGTTCACTGTTCAAAGTGTCGTCAATGCGAACAAGAGGTGACCGAGACGTGTAACCATCATGATGCTGTAAACACAACCTGGATTTATCCGAAAAAATGACGTTTTGCCATTCGTGCACCCAGGTTCGTCATTGAGTACACCATCGCAGGTGCTCTGTGATTCAGCGTCACGGGTAACCGCAGCCATGGTCTCCGAGCTGATAGTCCATGCTGCTGCAAACGTCGTCGAACTGTTCGTGCAGATGGTTATTGTCTTGCAAACGTCCCCATCTGTTGACTCAGGGATCGAGACGTGGCTGCACGATCCGTTACGGCCATGCGGATAAGATGCCTGTCATCTCGACTGCTAGTGATACGAGGCCGTTGGGATCCAGCACGGCGTTCCGTATTACCCTCCTGAAGCCACCGATTCCATATTCTGCTAACAGTCATTGGATCTCGATCAACGCGAGCGGCAACGTCGCGATACGATAAAACGCATTCGCGATAGGCTACAATCCGACCTTTATCAAAGTCGGAAACGTGATGGTACGCATTTCTCCTCCTTACACGAGGCATCACAACAACGTTTCACCAGGTAACGCCCGTCAACTGCTGTTTGTGTGTGGGAAATCGGTTGGAAACTTTCCTCGTGTGAGCACGTTGTGGGTGTCGCCACCGGCGCCAACCTTGTGTGAATGCTCTGAAACGCTAATCATTTGCATATCACAGCATCTTCTTCCTGTCGGTTAAATTACGCGTCAGTAGCACGTCATCTTCGTGGTGTAGCAACTTTAATGGCCAGTAGTGTATTTTGATATCACCTGAGTAACAAATTCATGAGAGACCTTTCAGCCCTTGTAAAGTTACCCAAGTCGACTAGTGCCGATGTCATTGTGAAGCGATAATCGCGAAGGAACAAAGGCAGCTGAACAAAGACCAGGAGGTCCTCATGTACTGGAGGACAGTGACCGTCCAAGCACTGCGGACGGTGGCTGTAAAAAAAATGTATGAAATAAGCGGAAGGAATCATCGTGAGTCTCAATGTGCCAGGAACAGTCGACCTAGCACAATGAATTTGCATAGATACTTATAAAGAAATGGGTACAATGTTCGCGCAGTTCATAGTAAGCCAAACATTTTTGTCGTCAACGCTAAACGACCTTGAGGTGAAGTAAATAGTGGACAGTGAATGACTGGAAACAAGTGACTTGGAGTAATGAATCATACTATGGTCTGTGTTAATCCGATGGAGCTATCTGGGACTGGCGAGTGGCTGGAGAACGTTGCCACCAGCGAAGTACGGTCGAAGTGATGTTAGGCTATTGGGTAGTTTTTCGGGTTTAGGATCTGGGCACCATACTGTGTTTAAGTAAACGCTAAACGTGGCAGGTTATAAACGCATTT
The DNA here is from genome assembly GCF_021461385.2 of Schistocerca piceifrons. Classification (NCBI taxonomy): domain Eukaryota; kingdom Metazoa; phylum Arthropoda; class Insecta; order Orthoptera; family Acrididae; genus Schistocerca; species Schistocerca piceifrons. The sequence continues at coordinate 268,242,809 of NC_060139.1, read as the reverse complement.
TACAACATCGTGTACAGTGGATTGTAACAGCATGACAATGCATCTGTGAGACAATGGTCAGCATGTGTGAGGCAACGGTTTGTGGCCAATTACACCCCTAAAATGGATTGGCTTGCACAGAGTCCCGACTTGAACCAAATGGAACACCTTTGGGATGAGTTAAACGTCGACTTCGCTCTAGACCCCAGCGTCCAAGATCACTACCTTCTACGGTTTCGGCTCTTGAGGATGAATCGACTTCCATTCCTCCACAGGAATTCAGACACCTCACTGATAGAGATGAAGCTGTCATTAAGGCGAAGGGTGGACCCACCCAGTGTCAACATCTACTAATAGATGTCCCATACTTTTGATCAGGCGTCGGATGTGTGCTTAACGCAATGAGGCATCTCCAACAGAATGAGTTCCTCCATGTGAGTCAGTGCGGTTGCTAAAACACGCGGCCATGCGAAGTCCAACTCGCGGTTTTCTCGAATGACATGTTGAAAGCCACGGGTAACGACATACGGGTGCATGCAGAATTTCGTGACTTTCGGAAATCTATCGACTCGGTACCACAACAACGCTTATCAAAGAAAGTGCGATCGTATGGGGTGATAAACTAAATATGAGACTGCTGCAGCTTGGTAGCGAGGACGCAGAACGTTATACCGAGCTGAGAATCACTCACAGATGTACGAATAAAAGCACGAATGTCTCAGGGAAGTGTGTCGGGACGCTTACTGTTGAAGATGTTTATTAATGAGGTGATAGTCAATATTGATAGTAACCTTAGACATTATGCAGGTGATGCAGACACGGTTGGACTCATAGAAATAGTTGACAGTAACAATTTGGAAGGGGAATGGAAAAGAAAGTTTCAAGATCCAGGATCTAGGAATTAACTACAGCTGCATACAAGAGCAGACTAACTGCAGCGCGTGCATTAATTGCCTCTATGAAAATGGAGTAGAAAGAAACCTTCACATGTGGTACCGTGATAAATCCACTCTGCCATACATCTGCATTGCTTTTGCAGAGGGATATTTCATTACGGAGAGGACTAGCTGCCCGCACAAGCTGCAGACTGACATCACATGCCGGACTACAGCCCCTATATAATAGGCTGAATTGTCCACCATGTTTTCCCCAACTATGAGGATTCGGCATTGCTTACCGTGTGGGTGATTAACCTATTTATGTAACTTTCTGCAATATTTCTTATAAAACATTTCACATTGCATGTATGAACTGTATCAAACGGTAATTAATGTGTATAGAGATATTCAGAATGTTCCTTTCATATAACAGAAAAATTGAAGTGTACTATTACACGCCTATGGGAATGAAGACTCGGAACTTGAGAGATACTTAAAAATATTACCAAACACCAACAGTAAATTTTTGTGCATCTGGAATTCACGTTGTCATTAAATGTCTTTATCATGAACACAAAAATAAGACAGAAAATTTGATGCCTGTTGACTTGCGGTCAAAACTTTGTTGTTTGAATGCTATGTTACTTGGGCAGGTTCCCCCACAGTGACTAATTCGTTATAAAAATATCTTATCTTTTGTTCTACCGTACCTATGTAAGAAATAGCACTCCCCCTTCAGGCCACAAGTGGCCGATCGGGACCATCCGACCGCCGTGTCATCCTCAGATAAGGATGCGGATAGGAGGAGCGTGTGGTCAGCACACCGCTCTCCCGGTCGTAACGATGGTTTTCTTTGACCGGAGCCGCTACTATTCGGTCGAGTAGCTCCTCAATTGGCATCGCAAGGCTGAGTGCACCCCGAAAAAATGGCAACAGCGCGTGGCGGCCCAGATGGTCACCCATCCAAGTGCCGACCACGCCCGTCAGCGCTTAACTTCGGTGATCTGACGGGAACCGGTGTATTCACTGCGGCAAGGCCGTTGCCTATGCAAGATATAGGGTTAAGTAATATTCAATTTGCGTATGTATGTTCAGGATAACGACGAATCAACAAATCACAATAAATATTTGTTTCCACTTTGTCAATTGCGAAAACTTGTCAGGAATCGAAAAATTTTGAGACGAACTGCTTCGGTATAGTTTTTGAATTGGGGAAGGAACGAAGTTGTATAAAACCCATATTTACGACGAATACTTCGGTACATTTAATTATAAATCTCCATTCGCATCGTATTTCGTATGTAAACCTGTATGAATATTCTACACTTTGGAGAAAACATGGCGGACTGTGCAGCTCAGGTTATAGGAGTCTTATGTCGGACTGTGCCAGGCATACGGCATTAATGCTGCATTATGCACTCGCGGAACCACAGATGAGCAGCTGAATTCTCGAGTACTGCTGTTCTATCTTTCTTGCTTCGAGGAATGTTTTAATTGGATGTGGCATTAGTTCATAGTACTATCATACTTTGTACTGGCTGTCTCAATTACAGCAGCGCACTGTAACAGACAACCCAGAGACTTGAACATTTGACGGCAGTCAAATCATTGGCTTCAGAACTATGCGTCACTCCACATGCCGAAGTCGTCCAGAAATTGGGTTTCCAAGGAGCGCACTGTCGCGAATGTACGAGTAGTACCCTGGGTCTCATGAAGTAGACGTCCCTAGGATCAATTGCCGTCCACGTCGACAACGAGTGTTCCCAAGAGGTCTCTGCCGAGTCGCGTAGCTCGCATTTTAACGGCGGACAACCGGTCCACATCGCAGCAGTTCACTCGCCAGTTCAGCGGACAACAGCAGCAACAAGAACGTACATGAATAGCAATGCCGTTAACAGTCATTTCCTGGAGCAGGGGCACTGTAAACAACACAGCGCAAGCGTTGTTTTCCTAAGAATCCGCGTCGGAATGTTTCTAACGAACGTATATAGGTAAGAGAGACTGGCAAGGGATCCCACTGTAAGTGAGACCCGAGACTACACGTTAATGAGACCACCGCCTAGGTTCGACGTCATTGTGCAAGAGCAATAGTGGAGGGTATACAAGGAGAATCAGCAGGAAAGTTACATGCTTTAAGAGGTGATAGTATTATAGTCCGATCCACGAACGTTAGCGGTTCGCGCATGTTAATGCACAGACGGGCATTGCATTGTTGCAGATTCTAAGCGACAGTTGCGGCATGCGCATGCGCGTGCTTTGAGCCTGAAGAAAGCGTATATCAAGCAAATTATGTCTCTCGCTTCCTTATGCAGAATGTGTCACTTACCACCATCGTCAGCGGTGACAACTCTCAACAAATGGAATAGAAATTCACTAAATAACTAGCTGCGATCACATTTAATGCTCGCATCAGCTACAGCATTCGCAGTAGATCGTTCAGAACACTCCTGAGCGCTCATTGGCTGTCGGGGAATGGGTGATGTAGGTGCGCAGAACAAGCCTAAACTCGACCGCCAACGTTCGCGACTCCAACTGTAGTGATTCTGAACAAAACATTTCATATGGACGTACGCCATATCCCGAATGATTTCCGAGGTAGAACACATTTAATGTACAGTACACTGTTATTTATTTTCTGTATTATTCAAACACTGTCATTGTTTACAACGCACCACAGTAGCGTAGAGAAAGCTGAGATGAACAGTTTGATAGAGGAGATATATCGTCTTTCATGTGGGGAAACTACCTCAAATTGGTCTACAAAAACTACCTGAGCTACAGTAAAAGTGCGTCACTCGAAATTTTCGATATTCTCGCGCTCTCTTTGCGCCAACATTACTTCTAGAGAAAAATTAATAGCACTCTTTTTTTGCAGCAAATTTAATGTAACCTAATTTTGAACCGCGACGCGTTTTCTCTGGATGGTGCCGTTTTCGGGTTATTCAAGAAAAATGTACAAAAGTGATATTAGATACGTGCCATTGAAACATCCCCTTAGAAAAATTTTATGAATGACTGTGCTGGTAAACCTCTACGTTATTTGATTTTCAAACAGCTGAGCTAAACTGAACGTACTCATACATTCACTGAACTGGCACACAATATTTTTAGAGCAACGCAATCAGACTTTCAATAATCCCTACAAAAGAATGGCCCTGACTAACAATAACCTATACCTTTCATGAATCACTTACCTCACAAAAAACTTCGTTACTCAAACAACTGCAATACAGCAGGCGCCAATACTGCCAGCTAAATAAAAGATTCTAACTACTGAAGGCACTAACTACTGATCGGCATAGTTAGCAAATGAAAGATTTTGATAGAGGATAAACAATGTATTTACCTTAATAATATTCAAAAGTCATATATACATATATATTCCACAGACCGAACGTGAGGAGTGAGGCTAGTGTAATTGTTTAATACAAACCATACAAAAATGCACGGAAGTATGTTTTTTTAACACAAACCTACGTTTTTTAAATGGAACCCCGTTAGTTTTGTTAGCACATCTGAACATATAAACAAATACGTAATCAGTGCCGTTTGTTGCATTGTAAAATGTTAATTACATCCGGAGATATTGTAACCTGAAGTTGACGCTTGAGTACCACTCCTCCGCTGTTCGATCGTGTGTATCGGAGAGCACCGAATTACGTAGGGATCCAAAGGGAACGGTGATGGATCTTAGGTACAGAAGAGACTGGAACAGCACATTACGTCCACATGCTAACACCTTTTTAATGGTCTCTTTCACTGACGCACATGTACATTACCATGAGGGGTGAGGTACACGTACACACGTGGTTTCCGTTTTCAATTACGGAGTGGAATAGAGTGTGTCCCGACATGTCAGGCCAATAGATGTTCAATGTGGTGGCCATCATTTGCTGCACACAATTGCAATCTCTGGCGTAATGAATGTCGTACAAGCCACAGTACATCTGGTGTAATGTCGCCGCAGGCTGCCACAATACGTTGTTTCATATCCTCTGGGGTTGTAGGGACATCACGGTACACATTCTCCTTTAACTTATCCCACAGAAAGAAGTCCAGAGGTGTAAGATCAGGAGAACGAGCTGGCCAATTTATGCGTCCTCCACGTCCTATGAAACGCCCGTCGAACATCCTGTCAAGGGTCAGCCTAGTGTTAATTGCGGAATGTGCAGGTGCACCATCATGCTGATACCACATACGTCGACGCGTTTCTAGTGGGACATTTTGAAGCAACGTTGGCAGATCATTCTGTAGAAACGCGATGTATGTTGCAGTGCTCTCCGATACACACGATCGAACAGCGGAGGAGTGGCACTCAAGCGTTAACTTTAGGTTACAATATCTCCGGATGTAATTAACATTTTACAATGCAACAAACGGCACTGATTACGTATTTATTTATATGTTCAGATGTGCTAGCAAAACTAACGGGGTTCCATTTAAAAAAACGTAGGTTTGTGTTAAAAAACATACTTCCGTGCATTTTTGTATGGTTTGTATTAAACAATTACACTAGCCCTCAACACAGTCAGTGATTTTCATACAGAGCGCTACGTGGCGTTACCAACATAAAAACCTAAACAGCCTACTTACATCATCTCAGAAACCTGTCGGAATATGGCATTTGTCGACATGAAGGTTTATGTTGAGAATCACTAATACTATCACTCTTCAAAGCATGTACCGTTCCTCTTCACTCACCCTGTATAAAGTGTGTCGGGGATAGGGGTCGGGGGGAGGTCGCGGACAACAGTGCAGTCGTTGTCGTAATGCGGAAACGGAGCGTTACGTCCAAAAGAACATATCATTGACTTTCGGGCCAAAGGTGGAAGCATTTCCGAAACGACTAAGTTTCTAGACTATTCCCGTGCCACAGTAGTTAAAGTACACTGTGCGTGGCAAAATTCAAAACCGGCGCCGAAGTGACTCTCGTGCACCATGGGCCATAGGTGACAATGAACGGCGGCTGCTGAGATGTGTTCGGGCAAATATACGTGCAACTGTCGAGCGACTGACCGCCCAGACGAACCACACGGCTACCAACAGTGCCTCCTCCACGACCGTTCGGCGAGCGTTGTTGCGTATGGCCTTCACTAGCACGCACCTGGTTCATGCACCCATGCTGACTGCTGTTCATTGACGAGGAAGGCTGGAATTCGCACGCCGGTACGGCAACTGGATGTCCACTGCACAGATGAATCATGTTTTGTGCTCCATCGGACAGATGGCTGTTGGCGTGCACGCCGTGAAACAACTGAAACAAGCAGCCTGCAACAATCGTCACAACGGTCCAGACTGGAGGAAGGAGCCTTTCGGTCCGATGAGATTTCATGGCACTCCCTGGGTGATATTATCACTCTGGAAAGCGCAATGGCTCAACACAAGTGTGCATCTATCCTTGGGCATGCTGCTTTTTCCTCGGCACTAAGGCATCTACCAGCAGGACATTACAAAGCGTAAAACAGCTCTCAGCGTACACGCAAGGTTCGAAGAGCACCAGGATAAGTTTATCGTACTCCCCTGGGTCCCAAACTCTCCGGATTTAAACCCGTTCGAGAATCTGGGAAACCGTCGATCGGGCTGTACGCACCATGGGTCTTCAACCGCGAAACCTAGCGCAGTTGGCCATAGAACTGGAGTCGACACGGCTCCGCGTCCCTGTCGGTTCCTTCCAGAAGTTCATTGACTCTGTTCCTGCACGTCTCGCAGCGTTCCGCGCTGCAAAAGGTGGTTATTCAGGCTTTTGACAAGTTGTCACATTAATGTGACTGGACGCTGTATATCTTCTACAATGTTGGTATACCTGATCCCCTTCTCCTGTCCATCTTCCTGTGATTAGTTAGTTAGTTAGATGTTCCACAGATCATTTGAACGATACTTTTATCGAAAAGATGTAGAAACTTTACAGATCATGTATACATGATTAATTTTAATATTAGTAAGCACATTACATTTTAGTTCTACTCATGCAACTACATCTAAAAGCAGTTTTTAAGTAGAAATTCATCATTGGTATGGAAGGAGTTGTCCAAGAAAAAAGGTTTGAAATAAGATTTAAAATTTGTTTCGCTACCAATCAGACATTTAATGTTATTGGCCAAATGATCAAAAATTTTTGTTATTGCATATTGAACTCCTTTCTGAGGCACTTACTGTTTTATCAATGGGTAATAAAGCTCACTTTTCCCTCTACTATTGTATGTATGGACGTCACTGTTCTTCTCAAATCGTCAGGGATTATTTATGACGAATTTCATTAACGAATATGTGTATTGCGATGGTGCAGTTAAAACGCCCAAATCCTTGATGAGGTGCATACATGACGACCGCCGGTGAGCGCTACATATTTTTATTTCTACTCGCTTTTGTGCAATCAATAATTTCTTTCTAAGTCATGAGCAAACGCAACAAATTATTACGTAAGACATTATTGTGATCCATCCATCCCCAGCAACCGGCAACTCCTCAAGATAAACCCTTCCAAGATGAACCTACTCAGTACTGTCTTAACGAATTTGCATGATCACTAAGATCTTATCAAATAAACTACTACATTAAAATATTTTTGACTACTCCTTGACCATCAATTAACATGAAAACTTCACAAGCTAACCATCCTACATACGTCATCCAACAGAGTATAACTATTAACGAACTTCGACATTCCACCATTCCGCCATCTTCCTCTCCTACAAAGCTATGATCCGACCTATTCTCACATATGCCGACGCGGCCTGGACAGTGGCTCCTCCAAAATTTGTAAGTCGCTCCCAACCCTTCAACGACATGCCCTCAGTCCTTACCTACTTGAATGCTTTATCAGCTCATCGAATTCCAGTCTATTTTCGCCCTCACTGAACACGTCCATATATCCTACACGTCCCGCGAGTTTTACTTGAATAATTCCTCCATTATCTTAGCAATCCCAACATACTGCCATATCTATACCAACAAATGCCACCGACCCTACACCTACACACTCTCCGTATCCTTTCCCTGCCGCAGTTAGATGAGCAGCTGCCAGCAGAAAGTCGTATACTCCTAGCTCAGTTATTTGTTACATAGTTTAATTCTTAATTTCTTTGCGTGTTTTTGGTACTTGCATTGTTTAATTCATAAATTTCGGGCGTATTATAGTATTTGAGAGTTGTAGCATCGCGTTTTAGTACCTGAATAGTGTAAAATCGCGTAGCCTCCTTCCGCCGCTGATCAGTGTGTCAGCAGTGCGCAAGTAGCAGCATTACTGCATTTACTAGGCAATCTTGTATTTTAATAACCGTTTAAATTTTGTCGATTTGTTTGCGCTCTCTGTAGATTAGTTCAGACGTTCTTTGCAAAACAGTTTTTAGCATGGATAGGGACTGCAACTGCTGTGTTCGGATGCAGGCTGAGTTGGCATCCCTTCGCTCCCAGCTTCAGGCAGTGTTGGCTTCGGTCACACAGCTTGAGGCTGTTGCCAATGGGCATCACTGTGGGGGTCCGGATGGGGATTTGTCGGGAACGGCCAGCTCGTCCCACGCATCCCCCGATCGGACTAAGACTGTGGTTGCCCAGGATACTGCCCACATTGAGGCGGATTCCTCACCTGTGGTAGAGTGGGAGGTCGTCTCGAGGTGTGGCAGGGGGCGAAAAACATTCTGGAGGGCTGAACGGAAGGCCTCTCCAGTTTGTCTGACGAACCGGTTTCAGGCGCTGTCTCAGGCTGATACTGATCTTCGGCCGGACATGGCTGCTTGTCCTGTTCCAGAGGTTGCCCCTCAGTCTGCAAGATCCGGGCGGTCGCAGAGGGTGGGCTTACTGGTAGTTGGGAGCTCCAACGTCAGGCGCGTAATGGGGCCCCTTAGGGATATGGCAGCACGAGAGGGGAAGAAAACCAATGTGCACTCCGTGTGCATACCGGGGGGAGTCATTCCAGATGTGGGAAGGGTCCTTCCGGATGCCATGAAGGGTACAGGGTGCACCCATCTGCAGGTGGTCGCTCATGTCGGCACCAATGATGTGTGTCGCTATGGATCGGAGGATATCCTATCTGCCTTCCGGCTGCTATCTGATTTGGTGAAGACTGTCAGTCTCGCTAGCGGGATGAAAGCAGAGCTCACCATCTGCAGCATCGTCGACAGGACTGACTGCAGACCTTTGGTACAGAGACGAGTGGAGGGTCTGAATCAGAGGCTGAGACGGTTCTGCGAACGTGTGGGCTGCAAATTCCTCGACTTGCGCCATAGGGTGGTGGGGTTTCGGGTTCCGCTGGATAGCTCAGGAGTCCACTACATGCAGCAAGCGGCTACACGGGTAGCAGAGGTTGTGTGGCGTGGACTGGGCTGTTTTTTAGGTTAGATGGCCTTGGGCAAGTACAGAAAGGGCAACAGCCTCAAAGGGTGCGGGGCAAAGTCAGGACATGCGGGGAGCAAGTATCAATCGGTATTGTAATTGTAAACTGTCGAAGCTGCATTGGTAAAGTACCGGAACTTCAAGCGCTGATAGAAAGCACCGAAGCTGAGATCGTTATAGGTACAGAAAGCTGGCTGAATCCAGAGATAAAGTCTGCCGAAATTTTACAAAGGCACAGACGGTGTTTAGAAAGGATAGATTGCATGCGACCGGTGGTGGCGTGTTTGTCGCTGTTAGTAGTAGTTTATCCTGTAGTGAAATAGAAGTGGATAGTTCCTGTGAATTATTATGGGTGGAGGTTACACTCAACAACCGAGCTAGGTTAATAATTGGCTCCTTTTACCGACCTCCCGACTCAGCAGTATTAGTGGCAGAACAACTGAGAGAAAATTTGGAATACATTTCACATAAATTTTCTCAGCATGTTATAGTCTTAGGTGGAGATTTCAATTTACCAGATATAGACTGGGACACTCAGATGTTTAGGACGGGTGGTAGGGACAGAGCATCGAGTGACATTATACTGAGTGCACTATCCGAAAATTACCTCGAGCAATTAAACAGAGAACCGACTCGTGGAGATAACATCTTGGACCTACTGATAACAAACAGACCCGAACTTTTCGACTCTATAAGTGCAAAACAGGGAATCAGTGATCATAAGGCCGTTGCAGCATCTCTGAATATGGAAGTTAATAGGAATATAAAAAAGGAGGAAGGTTTATCTGTTTAGCAAGAGTAATAGAAGGCAGATTTCAGACTACCTAACAGATCAAAACGAAAATTTCTGTTCCGACACTGAAAATGTTGAGTGTTTATGGAAAAAGTTCAAGGCAATCGTAAAATGCGTTTTAGACAGGTACGTGCCGAGTAAAACTGTGAGGGACGGGAAAACCCCACTGTGGTTCAACAACAAAGTTAGGAAATTACTGCGAAAGCAAAGAGAGCTTCACTCCAAGTATACACGCAGCCAAAACCTCTCAGACAAACAGAAGCTAAACGATGTCAAAGTTAGCGTAAGGAGGGCTATGCGTGAAGCGTTCAGTGAATTCGAAAGTAAAATTCTATGTACCAACTTGACAGAAAATCCTAGGAAGTTCTGGTCTTACGTTAAATCAGTAAGTGGCTCGAAACAGCATATCCAGACACTCCGGGATGATGATGGCATTGAAACAGAGGTTGACACGCGTAAAGCTGAAATACTAAACACCTTTTTCCAAAGCTGTTTCACAGAGGAAGACCGCACTGCAGTTCCTTCTCTAAATCCTCGCACAAACGAAAAAATGGCTGACATCGGAATAAGTGTCCAAGGAATAGAAAAGCAACTGGAATTACTCAACAGAGGAAAGTCCACTGGACTTGACGGGATACCATTTCGATTCTACATAGAATACGCGAAAGAACTTGCCCCCTTCTAACAGCCGTGTACCGCAAGTCTCTAGAGGAGCGGAAGGTTCCAAATGATTGTATTTTAAAAGTACTGCCTGACCAAAAAAAGTGAGGCTCCGAGAGTGGGAGGACAAAACGAAATAAAACATCACAGATTGCGAGGGTATACGATTTTATTTCAGTGAATATAAAAGCTAGTCACATTTACAGGGTGACATTATTGAACTATATGAAAAAAAACGTAAATTAGCTACAAACTACGGCGTGCACACACTTTATTCAACATGTAAACGTCACTGCAGATATTCGGATTTAGATTATGACATGTTCGATATGCCTGTCATTATTGGCGTTGATGTGGCGCAGACGAATAGTGAAATTCTGCATGACCCGCTGAAGTGTCATAACATTGATGCTGTTGATCAACTCCTGAATGGCTGCTTTCAGCTCAGGAGTGGTTTTGGAGTTATTGGTGTACACCTTGTCTTTAAATAGCCCCACAAAAAGGAGTCGCATGTGTTCAGAATATGGCAGTCAATCCAGGCCCATGCCAGTGGCGTCTGGGTACCCCACAGCCAGAGTGCGGTCCCGAAAATGCTCCTCCAGGACATTAGACACTCTTCTGCTTCGATGGGGTTGAGCTCCGTCTCGCTTGAACCACATCTTTTCGAAATCAGGGTCACTTTGGATAATAGGGATGAAATCATGTTCCAAAAAATTCACGTACCCTTCGGTAGTCACCGTGCCATCATGGAATATCGCACCGATTATTCCGTGACTGGACACTGCACAGCATAGTCACCGGTTGAGGGTGAAGTGACATCTCGATCCCGAATTGCGAATTCTCAGTCCCCAAATCCGCCAATTTTGCTTATTGTCGAACCCGTCCAAGTGAAAGTGGGCTTCGTCGCTGAACCAAGCCGTACATGCGCCTACTAATTCCCATAATGCTCCGCGGCCAGCCGTGCAATTTGAACGTCCTAACGCACACCGGTCAGAAGTTGATTTTATTTCATATAGTTCAATAATTGTCAGCCCGTACGAAAAACTTGGCAGTATGAAGCTCACTTATCATTTGGACGTTGCCCCATTTATCTCTTGGATGCGTACACTAGTTCGGTTGGGGAAAGTGTCATAAAGTCGTTGTATCCTCTTCTGAATCGAGCTGTAAATGGTACTTTATATGCGGTTTGCACGGGCGTGGACTGCAGTGTTGACGATTCCAAGCGACAGTTGCGGTTGGCGCATGCGCGTGCTTTCCACTTGAAGAAAGCGTATATCCTGCAAATTACGGATCTCACTTGCTTACTTAGGATTTATCATTTATCACCACAACTAGCAACAAATGGAATCGAAATTCACTACACAACTCAATAAGATCACGTTTAATGCTCGCATTAGCTACGGCATTCACAGCGGAGCGCTCAGGACATGCTGTACGCCCACTGGCTGTCGGAGAATACGTCACGTAGGTGCGCAGAACAAGCCTAAACGCGACGGCCATCGTTCGTGACTCCAACTGTAGTCTCCGACCAACGGCGCGGAGTGACACAGATTGTGACGGGGAATCCATTTCTTGATGTTGGATGACAGGCGGACATTTAAAGTGGTTATGCATTTGGGCGTTATTTCGTTCTGTTGGTGGGACATGGTCGACAGAACCTCGAATAGTACGCCTAGCATCACGTTCTCATAAAATAAGACATCAGACCACTGCTGCATCCGAATGTTCCACAAATCTGGATGTTGCACGATTTGACCGTAGAGACCCGAAATGAGGTCCCTTTCAAACTCCACCAGATGCTGATAACGCTGTCTCTCACGAGTATGCGGCATCTCTGAGCCCATTGACTACTCAACGTCTGACGCTGTTCACGCTCCTTATATACTCTACCAGTACTGGTAACAAGAATAAAAACGATCTCCACTAACGCAATCTGCTATCTGTTCTATCTGTCACAGAGAATTGCAGCTCTGTTGATTTACATAACCGCCGATGGGGAGTACACGTACGAAGTTACATTGGCATCTGGGTGCTTCAGTTTTTGCCAGACAGAGTACTTTGGCTGAAGAACAGATATTTGTGCGATAGGCATCCCATCCTCGGCTGTGAGTGGAGAGATAATTACATAAAAAGAAAGGAAAAGAAAATTAAAGACGGATCTGTGCGGTATTTTGTCCTCGAGTTACGACAAACTTTCCAAGTTCCTTGAGGTCTGCGGTGTGTTCGTTGGACACCGAGGTATACTTTGATATCCACATCTACATTTACATCCATACACTGGACCGAGCGAGGTGGCGCAGTGGTTAGCACACTGGACTCGCATTCGGGAGGACGACGGTTCAATCCCGTCTCCGGCCATCCTGATTTAGGTTTTCCGTGATTTTCCTAAATCGTTTCAGGCAAATGCGGGGATGGTTCCTTTGAAAGGACACGGCCGATTTCCTTCCCAATCCTTCCCTAACCCGAGCTTGCGCTCCGTCTCTAATGACCTCGTTGTCGACGGGACGTTAAACACTAACCACCACCACCACCACCACACTGGAAACCTCTGCGAAGTGCACGGCAGAGGGTACTTCCGTGTTCCACGCATCAGGCTTTCTTCCCACTCGTGTACGGAGTGCTACCACGTAAACTGTCTTCTTCAATACTTTTACAAGACAATGACGTGCGCGTTTGCGTCGGTCGTAGCAGGCGGCAAGTCTCGACGACTCCAGTACAGCTTGTTTTCCCCGTTACCTGTATAAGTGGTATCCGGTCTTTCATTACTGGCAGAAAAGTGGCTCAGATACTAGAATAGAGAATACTGCACAGCACGCACAAACAAAGTCGTCAAGCTTCGCCATACATATGTATGCTTTGAGAGCTGCCAGGTTGAGAGGAAGTTCTATGCCTTTACCGCTTTGATATTCATTCGCTGTCAAACGCAAGTATAAACAGCCTCTTTTGTCTGTTGGTTCGTTTAGCTGGTGATGTTCGAACAACAAGAAACAAGTGTGCAGAGAATACCATCTCCCAGCCTCCTACCAGCAGTCGCATTGAGGAATGAGAGTACAAACCTACCAGATGCGATTGTGTTTTGTAAACACTGGAGGTTTCTGTCACGGAACGGTCCTTGCCCAAACTATTTTGTCCTCAAAAACTCGTTACACACCGGGCTACGCAACAACAATTCAGCGACTAAATGAGCGCGGCTCATATGGATGGGGAATTTCTTGATCTCCGGAAAGCCGTCGGTACAGTTCCGTAGCGTTACATAAAACAACATACGTCCACAATGAATATGTGAACAGACGTGCATTTGGGCTCAAGAGCCTCTAAACAAAAGGAACTGTGAACGTATTTTTTTCACCGGTACACTCTAAGACAAAAAAGCGTCACACCACGTAAGAATTGTCAGAAAGGAACGGAAATCAGCAGATATGATGTACATGTGCAGATAAACAAATGATCACAATTTACAAGAAATTGGATGATTTATTCAAGACAAAGAGCTTCACAAATAGAGCAAGTCTATAATGGTTGGTCCATCTTTGCCTCTTATGCAAGCAGCTATTCAGCTTCGCATTGATACAGTTGTTGGATGTCCTCCTGAGTCACATCATGCCAAATTCTGTCCAAGTGGCACATCAGATCGTAAAAACCCGAGCTGGCTGGATGATGCTGTTCACCATAATGCTCCAAACTGGAGAGACACCTGGCGACCTATCTGTCCAAGGTAGTGTTTGGCAAGCAAGAAGACAAACAACAAAAACTCTCGCCATGTGCGGGCGAGCATTGTCTTGCTGAAATATAAGCCCAGCATTGCTTGCCATGAAGGGCAACAAAACAGGGCTTACGTCTGAGTAAGTGAGAGGAACAGACGCGTTTAGTGAGCAGCTGAATGCAAATCACACAGTGGTGCTCACGATAAAACAACACTTGATCACTGTCGAGTGTTGTGAAAAGCACAATTCGTGGAAAGCGTTTGCGGAATTGTTGGTGCAAGAAGTTAACACTGAAAGTGTTCAGGGAAAACCTTCAGCAAAGTTTGCAAAGCAAAATTTAGCGACAAAATGGCGCGAAACTGGCTCTGTTAGGAATAAGAACTGTAATTATCCGAAAAGACTCGGAACGCCAGAAAATATTGCTCAAGCAAAGGAAAGCCTGGAACAAAGTCCTACTAAAGCTCAACGCCGTTTATCTGTGCCAGTGGGAGTTAACAAATCGTAGTGTCGAAACATCTGTATCCTTACGTATTTACTGCTGTTCATGAGTTAAAGAGTCCAGAAGAACTTCCGCGTGTTGGGTTCTGTCAGTTGCTTCTGAGTAAAGTGGAATTAGGACTTGTCAGTCCTCAGTGCCGGCCGTGGTGGCCGAGCGGTTCTAGGCGCTTCAGTCTGGATGTGTGTGATGTCCTTAGGTTAGTTAGGTTTAAGTAGTTCTAAGTTCTAGGGGACTGATGACCTCAGATGTTAAGTCCTATAGTGCTCAGAGCCATTTGAACCATCAGTCCTCAGTTTTCTATTTCTTCAGATGAGATCTGGTTGAGCCTGTGAGGGTATTTCAACTCACAAAAATGCGTCACTATGCATCAGAAAAATCCCATCGGTACTTTGAACAGCCGCTGCATAGTCTCATGGTCAGTGATTGGTACGTAGTGTCTGGTGTCCGCATCGTAATACGATTCTTTCATCAAAGTGTTAATGCTTATCATATTATCAGAAGGTGTTTAATATATAAATGAATCAACTCGCAAAAGAAGAACGGCTGTATGGATGTTTTCAGCAAGGTGGAGCAGCAGCACACACCGGCTTGACAAACTCGTCACGAGTGCGTGAGGTGGTCTGTCGATAGAGGACAGTCAGCAGAGCAGTGCAATCTCCTGGCCAACTCGATCGCCTGATCTCTCTGCATGTGAAGTTTACCTGTCAGGAAAATTGAGGGTCAGGTCACTGAAACAGACCTCACACACTGGAAGAGATAAAGCAGGCCGGCCGGAGTGGCCGAGCGTTTCTGGGCGCTACAGTCTAGAACGGCGCGACCGCTACGGTCGCAGGTTCGAATCCTACCTCGGGCATGGATGTGTCTGATGTCCTTAGGTTAGTTAGGTTTCAGTAGTTCTAAGTTCTAGGGGACTGATGACCACAGCAGTTAAGTCCCATAGTGCTCAGAGCCATTTGAACCATTTAGATAAAGCAGAAAACTGAAAACTGTATTGCTGCAATCTCTCAGGCAGAGTTGTTACACTTGGTCAGAGTTAAATAAATCTAGCACAGCGCCGCATCAGCGTCAACAGTGACCATCTCCTGCATCTTCTGTGATGTTCAGTAACAAGGGTCCAATCCCACGTTAATCTTATTGTAAATATTTTCCGGGCCAGTTTTGTTTTGTCTGCCTTACATGCGAGTATAATAAGTAATACGTGTGAACAGACTCAAAGCCACGACATTGTCTGTCTACGCCAGCGGCGATTACTAACTTTTTAGCGCAAGTTTCTATCCAGAGCCATTTAATTTAAGGTGCAACCTAGGCAAAAGTTCGGTTGCAAAATTCCTAACAATGTGTAATTAACGCACGAAGAAAGTCACGTACAATACCATCGTTTCACCAATTCTTAAGTTCCATTCGTCACGCTGGGACATTTAATCAAGTTGAATTAGCGGAAGACGTAGAAAAGATTCAAAGAAGAACTGCGCGATCAGTCACGGATTTGCTTTGCAAGTGCGAGAATGTCACAGGAATGCTCACAACCTGCAGTGGAACACAGTACAAGGAAGAGGTTTACCATCGCGGAGACGCTAACTCACAAAATTCTAATGACCCAACGTCCAAAACGAGTCAAGTAAAGTACTAATTCTCCCTCGTTTAATGACTACGTCTTAATATTAGAGAAATTCGGGTTCGTACGAAGGGAAAACGATACTAATGGGCTATGTAGGCGTCATCCACACCGTGACTTGAGGTGCACAGTTACAGATATAGTCGCACATCCTTGATGATTAGATCCCACACAGCTACCAAAAAATGGGAATGTTGATTGTTACGTGTCACCGGCTGTCCCAAATACTCTCAGATATTTTATACGGGACCGAGGTGGTGTGATTTAGCTGACGCGTCCACGTGCCGTAGGGTGACTGCGAACTCGTCAAACCAATAACGTCTGCATCTACATCTACATCTACATTTATACTCCGCAAGCCACCCAACGGTGTGTGGCGGAGGGCACTTTACGTGCCACTGTCATTACCTCCCTTTCCTGTTCCAGTCGCGTATGGTTCGCGGGAAGAACGACTGTCTGAAAGCCTCCGTGCGCTCTCTAATCTCTCTAATTTTACATTCGTGATCTCCTCGGGAGGTATAAGTAGGGGGAAGCAATATATTCGATACCTCATCCAGAAACGCACCCTCTCGAAACCTGGCGAGCAAGCTACACGGCGATGCAGAGCGCCTCTCTTGCAGAGTCTGCCACTTGAGTTTGTTAAACATCTCCGTAACGCTATCACGGTTACCAAATAACCCTGTGACGAAACGCGCGGCTCTTCTTTGGATCTTCTCTATCTCCTCCGTCAACCCGATCTGGTACGGATCCCACACTGATGAGCAATACTCAAGTATAGGTCGAACGAGTGTTTTGTAAGCCACCTCCTTTGTTGATGGACTACATTTTCTAAGGACTCTCCCAATGAATCTCAACCTGGTACCCGCCTTACCAACAATTAATTTTATATGATCGTTCCACTTCAAATCGTTCCGCACGCATACTCCCAGATATTTTACAGAAGTAACTGCTACCAGTGTTTGTTCCGCTATCATATAATCATACAATAAAGGATCCTTCTTTCTATGTATTCGCAATACATTACATTTGTCTATGTTAAGGATCAGTTGCCACTCCCTGCACCAAGTGCCTATCCGCTACAGATCTTCCTGCATTTCGCTACAATTTTCTAATACTGCAACTTCTCTGTATACTACGGCATCATCCGCGAAAAGCCGCATGGGACTTCCGACACTATCTACTAGGTCATTTATATATATTGTGAAAAGCAATGGTCCCATAACACTCCCCTGTGGCACGCCAGAGGTTACTTTAACGTCTGTAGACGTCTCTCCATTGATAACAACATGCTATGTTCTGTTTGCTAAAAACTCTTCAATCCAGCCACACAGCTGGTCTGATATTTCGTAGGCTCTTACTTTGTTTATCAGGCGACAGTGCGGAACTGTATCGAACGCCTTCCGGAAGTCAAGAAAAATAGAATTTACCTGGGAGCCTGTATCTAATATTTTCTGGGTCTCATGAACAAATAAAGCGAGTTGGGTCTCACACGATCGCTGTTTCCGGAATCCATGTTGATTCCTACATAGTAGATTCTGGGTTTCCAAAAACGACATGATACTCGAGCAAAAAACATGTTCTAAAATTCTACAACAGATCGACGTCAGAGATATAGGTCTATAGTTTTGCGCATCTGCTCGACGACCCTTCTTGAAGACTGGGACTACCTGTGCTCTTTTCCAATCATTTGGAACCTTCCGTTCCTCTAGAGACTTGCGGTACACAGCTGTTAGAAGGGGGCAAGTTCTTTCGCGTACTCTGTGTAGAATCGAATTGGTGTCCCGTCAGGTCCAGTTGACTTTCCTCTGTTGAGTGATTCCAGTTGCTTTTCTATTCCCTGGACACTTATTTCGATGTCAGCCATTTTTTCGTTTGTGCGAGGATTTAGAGAAGGAACTGCAGTGCGGTCTTCCTCTGTGAAACAGCTGTGGAAAAAGGTGTTTAGTATTTCAGCTTTACGCGTGTCATCCTCTGTTTCAATGCCATCATAATCCCGGAGTGTCTGGATGTGCTGTTTCGAGCCACTTACTGATTTAACGTAAGACCAGAACTTCCTAGGATTTTCTGTCAAGTCGGTACATAGAATTTTACTTTCGAATTCACTGAACGCTTCACGCATAGCCCTCCTTACGCTAACTTTGACATCGTTTAGCTTCTGTTTGTCTGAGAGGTTTTGGCTGCGTTTACACTTGGAGTGAAGCTCTCTTCGCTTTCGCAGTAGGTTCCTAACTTTGTTGTTGAACCACGGTGGGTTTTTCCCGTCCCTCACAGTTTTACTCGGCACGTACCTGTCTAAAACGCATTTCACAATTGCCTTGAACTTTTTCCATAAACACTCAACATTGTCAGTGTCGGAACAGAAATTTTCGTTTTGATCTGTTAGGTAGTCTGAAATCTGCCTTCTATTACTCTTGCTAAACAGATAATCCTTCCTCCCTTTTTTTTTATTCCTACTAACTTCCATATTCAGGGATGCTGCAACGGCCTTATGATCACTGATTCCCTGTTCTGTACATACAGAGTGAAAAGTTCGGGTCTGTTTGTTATCAGTAGGTCCAAGATGTTATCTCCACGAGTCGGTTCTCTGTTTAATTACTCGAGGTAATTTTCGGATAGTGCACTCAGTATCCTGTGAAGACACCTGTTGTCATCATGGAGGTTTGAGTTTCGACAGCGTACCTGTTACGGAGGTCTTGGAGAAAGGAAACACTTGGTCATAGAGAATGTTGAAATATTCACTGGCTCACAAAAAAAAGTAGAACACCCAGAAGGTAGGAGGAGACGAAATGATACTTCACGAATTGAGAACGATTCTGATGTTATTTCAGTGATTACAAAATACTATCAAATTACAAGGAACATGGCAGTAGGAGCCCACTTATAAGTATGACGCTGCACCCCCTCTGTTCTGGACGCTAACACTGATTCTGTTAAGAAGGGTGACGCGAAGGCGTTATATCCACTCATCAATGGAAAAAGACATTTCCGTCTTCAGGAAGAGTCGTCCAACCGACGCACAAAACTATAGGACTATGTCTCTGACGGTCTGTTGCACAAGTTCGGAACATGTTTTACGCTCGCGTATTGCGACATTTCTGGTGCCCGGCAGACTCCTCTGTAGGAATCAACAAGGGTTCCGAAACTAACTATCGCGTGAAACCCAGGTCGCTCTCTTCGTCCACGAGAAAGCAGTAGACACAGGTGACCATGTCGATGCCGTGTTCCTTGACTTCCTGAAGGCGCTCGATACAGTTCCGCACAGCCGTCTGCTGAGTAAATTACGAGCGCACCGAGAATAGGGCCAGATTTGTGACTGGACTGAAGGCTTCCTAGCAGATGGAACTGAACGTGTTGTCCTTAACGAGACAGATCTAAAGGTAATTTAGAGAGTATCGCTAAGGAGTTTTATAGCACGATGAAGCTTACGATACATATTAATGATGTAACGGAAAACACTGGAAGCTGCGTAGGGCTATTGGCAGACAATGCTGTTATCTACAAGACCGTTGCAGTGTCAGAACACCGTAGAGTAATCCATAATGACCTGCAGAGAACCGATGACTATTGCAAGGAGTAGCAGCTCAACCTGACCGCAGATACACTGAAGCGTCAAAGAAACTCGTATAAACATGCGTATTCAAATAGAGAGATACGTAATCAGGCTGAATAGGCGCTGCGGTCGGAAACGCCTATATAAGACAACAAGTGTCTGGCGCAGTTCTTAGATCTGTTATTACTGCAACAATGGCAGGTTATCAAAATTTAAATGGGTTTGGACGTGGTGTTACAGTCGGTGCACGAGCGGTGGGACACAGCGTCTCCGAGGTACCGATGAAGTGGGGATTTTCCCGTACGACCATTTCACGAATGTACTGTGAATATCAGAAATTCGGTGAAACATCAAATCTCCGACATCGCTGCGGCCTGAAAAAGATCCTGCAAGAACGGGACCAACGACGACTGAAGAGGAGCGTTCAGTGTGACACAAGTGCAACCCTTCTGCAAACTGCTGCAGATTTCAATGCTGGGGCATCAACAAGTGTCAGCGTACAAACCATTCAATAAACATCATCGATATGGGCTTTCGAAGGCGAAGGACCACTCGTGTACCCTCGATGACTGCAGGACACAAAGCTTTACGCCTCGCCTGAGCCCGTCAACACCCACAGTAGACTGTTGGTGACTGGAAACATGTTGCCCGGTTGGAAGAGTCTCGTTTAAAACTGCATCGAGTGGATGGACGTGAACGGGTATGGAGACAACCTCGTGAATGTACGGACCATGCATGTCAGCAGGGGGCTGCTCAATCTGGTGGAGGCTCTGTAATAGTGTGGGGCGTGTGCAGTTGAAGTGATATGTGAGCCTTTATACGTCTAGATACGACTCTGACAGGTGACACGGACGTAAGCATCCTGTCTGATCAACTGCATCCATTCATGTCCATTGTGCATTTCGACAGACCTGGGCAATTACTGAAGGACAATAGGACATCCCACACTTCCAGAATTGCTACAGAGTGGCTCCTGGTACACCCTCCTGAGTTTAAACGCTTCCGCTGGCCACCAAACTCCCCAGACATGTACAGTAGTGAGCATACTTGGGATGCCTTGCAAAGTGCTGTTCAGAAGAGATCTCCACCCACTTGAACTCTTACGGATTTATGGTCAGCCCCGCAGAATTCATTATGTCAGTTCTCTCCAGCACTACTTCAGACATTAGTCGAGTCCATGCCACGTCGTGTTGCGACACTTTTGCGTGATCACAGGGGCCCTACATGATATTATGCAGCAGTACCAGTTCCTTTGGCTCTTCAGTGTAAATGTAACGAATGGCGAATACATAAGCAAAAATGTCCAATACTGTTCGATAACGCTACTGGCCATAAACCACTGGCAACAGCAACATCACTAAAATACGTAGGAGCGAGAGTCCGGAGAGACCTACACCCACGAGCCAAAAACTTATCACCATCAGCTCAGTAGCGTGTGGGCCACCTTTGCAACGCAGTGCAGAAGCGCTCCCGTGTAACACGGATTCGCCATGTCTGTAGTAGGTTTCCGGAGGTATCTGGCTGCAGACGTCTACGCCTAGAATCACGCAAAACGCGGGCCAGTGGTGTGAGTTACCGCGGAGCTAGCGCTGACAGCGTCCCATCAAGTGCAACTGATGGCCAAAACATCATCGCGAGCTCACTGACATGCGCAAGAAACCAATGTAGAGCTGCCTAATATCGTGTAGGGCCCCCGCGAGCACGCAGAAGTGCCACAACATGACGTGGCATGGACTCGACACCATGAATCCTGCAGGCCTGTCCATAACTCTGTAAGAGTATGAGGGGCTTGAGATCTCTTCTGAACATCACGTTGCAAGGCATCCCAGATATGCTCGGTAATGTTCATGTCTGGGGAGTTTGGAGGCCAGCGGAAGTGTTTAAATTCAGAAGAGTGTTCCTGGAGCCACTCTGCACCAATCCTGGACGTGCGGGATGTCGCATTGTCCTACTGGAATTGTTATAGTCCGTTGGAATGCAGGTGAATGGATGCAGGTGATCAGACAGGATGCTTGCGTACGTGTCACCTGCCAGAGTGGTATCCAGACGTATCAGGGATCCCTGATGACTCCAACTTCATATGCCCAACACAATAACAGGTCCTCCAGCAGCTTGAACAGTCCCACCGCTCGTGCGCCGACTGTAACACCACGTCCAAACCCATTTAAATCTTGATAACCTGCCATTGTTGCAGTAATAACAGATCTAAGAACTGCGCCAGACACTTGTTGTCTTATATAGGCGTTTCCGACCGCAGCGCCTATTCTGCCTGATTACGTATCTCTCTATTTGAATACGCATGTTTATACGAGTTTCTTTGACGCTTCAGTGTATCTGCGGTCAGGTTGAGTTGCTACTCCTTGCAATAGTCATCGGTTCTCTGCAGGTCATTATGGATTACTCTACGGTGTTCTGACACTGCAACGGTCTTGTAGATAACAGCATTGTCTGCCAATAGCCCTACGTAGCTTCCAGTGTTTTCCGTTACATCATTAATATGTATCGTAAGCTTCATCGTGCTATAAAACTCCTTAGCGATGCTCTCTAAATTACCTTTAGATCTGTCGATTTTCTCTCGTTAAGGACAACACGTTCAGTTCCATCTGCTAGGAAGTCTTCAGTCCAGTCACAAATCTGGTCCTATTCTCGGTGCGCTCGTAATTTACTCAGCAGACGGCTGTGCGGAACTGTATCGAGCGCCTTCAGGAAGTCAAGGAACACGGCATCTACATGGTCACCTGTGTCCACTGCTTTCTGGGTCTCGTGGACGAAGAGAGTGACCTGGGTTTCACGCGATTTAAATCAATGTCCACTCGCAGCCAATGTTTGTAATTTGTTTGTGTCATTTCACAGTGGTTGCTGGATGAAAGAAATCAGATGTCTCTGTGAAAACTGATTATGAATAAAAGAAACTTTTATATAATCTCAGTGAAGTATTGAAGCGATGTATGACATGTTTTTCTTCTGCATTTCTTTTTCTTTGATTTTACCTTTTTTTCAGAAAACTGCATTTTCTAGCGCTATATGATAAATCTGAATTGTTTTTTATTTTTACTTCAACATCCCTCTGTTTCGCATTGCTAATCATCAATTTTTGAATAAGACCTGAATTAAATAATGACAATTTAAATTTTGCTGCAAGTGTTGTTTATTTTTAAGAAACAGACAGGAGGATAACAATGCAGAACAAAAGTGTTCTGTAGGTCAAAAGGCTTTTTAACATCCTACTCTATTTTTAGAAGGTCCATGGCTTCCGTTTCCTAGAGGAATCTAGTAAGACATTGATTGTGTGCGCAAACAAACCGATTAAAATGAGGTAACGCCTGATAGGTATGCAACACACTTAACATAGAGGTAATGCGGTTACGATCTTAACTGAGCACTGCTACAAGGTGAACTACCATAGTCTACGCTTACTTATGATAGTCTACGGTAGCCTACTCCTGTTTTACAACTGTAGACGGGATAGAACTGCAGAAATATGCCTGCGTATGAGTACGTAAGGCATGTGGAGAACCGTATGGCAATCAGCACCTGTGCTGAGACGAAGAGGATGCTGGCAAGCGATAGCAATGCAGCGCTGCATCAAAACAACCTTGTGCTGAAAGGGTGAAAATAGAGGGCTATCAATTGTACGGAGTGATTAAGGGGAAATGGCGCCTGTCAAGCATGTGACAAGGGCTGCCAGTCGCTGGGCACTGGCGGCTGCGTTATCACGGCAAGAGGAGAGCCTTTATCTGTGCCGTGTCCACAAGGGAGGGACAGCGACACTGACAGCGGCAGGGGTCCCAACCAACCCCAGCGACGTCTGCCCGACTGCTGGGTGACCGATCGCGGCCACCTGCGTGACACTACTCACCTCTCTTCCTTCTCATGTTCCTGGCAAGTGTTCAACGCGATAAATAGGCTTCATCGGCAGGCCCCGTCTATGGAACATGGTATCTCGGAAAGCGCCTGTGGTATGGCCACCCGCCGCTACACTCATTAGCCGGGAAAGTGGAAGAACAACGCTACTTTCTCACGAAAGACACAACTGATTTCTGCAACTGAACTTGAGGGCAATATTATAAAAAAGGGGCAGGTAATAGATGAGGATGAGACGGAAGATATTATACTGTGAGAAGAATTGACAAAGCGCTGAAAGACCTAAGTCCAAACAAGGCTCGTGGAGAGGACGGAAATTTCTCAGAACCACTGAAATTCTAGGGAGAGCTGACCATGACGATAGTCTTCCACCTAGTGCGCAAGATTTACACTGACGGAAAAAAATCGCAACACCAAAAAAATAATTTATATAGGATAACCAAATTTCGGAAATACATTTGTCTAGGTCACATATTTATGTGATTAACAATGCAAGATCATAGGTTAATGCATGCGCGAGAGAAGTCATTGCAAACGTGTAATACTGGTACATTTATAAACAGTGTAACCGCCAGAATGTTGAATGCACGCACGCAGACGTGCATGCATTTTGTTGTACAGATGTCGGATGTCAGCGTGTGGGATGGAGTTCCATGTATTTCGCACTTAGTCAATACAGGGTTGGTTAACGCTGTTTATGGATGACGCTGGAGTTATCTTCCGATGATAGCCCATATGTGCTCCATTTGACACAGATCTGGTGACCGAACAGGCCAATGTAGCATGCAACACTCTGTATTTGGTTATATCAGCGATAGGTGAGCGTTATCCTGTTGAAAACTACCCCCTGGAACGCTGCTCAAGAATGGTATCACTACTGGTCGAATCACCAGATTTACGTACAATTTTGCGGTCAGGATGCGTCGGATAACCATGAGAGTGCTCCTGCTGTCATATGTCATCTCAACCCTAACCATAACTCCAAGTTTAGGTCCAGCGTATCTAGCACGCAGGGAGATTTGTCGCAGGCCCTCGACTAGCCTCCTAACCTATACACGGCCATAACTGGCACCAAGGCAGAACCAGCTTTCATCAGAAAATACAACAGAATTCCACCCTTCCTTTCAGCGAACTCTGGCTTGACACTACTGAATCGCAAATGTTGCTGGTTTAGGGTAAATAGAATGCACGCTACAGGACTTCTGACTCGGAGCTGTCCCTGAAGTAACCTATTTGCAACTGTTCGTTGCGTCACTGTGATGCCAATTGCTGCTCAAGTTGCTGCTACAGTAGTACGATTTGCCAGAGCTATACGCTGAACACGATAGTCTTTCCTTTCGGCAGTGCCATGTGGTCGTTCGGAGTCCGGTCTTCTCGCGACGGTGCATTCTCGTGACCACCACTGTCAGCAATCATGTACAATGGCTACATTCCTGCCAAGTCTTTTTGCACTGCCGGAGAAGCAACTTTCAGCTTCTCGTAGTCGTATTACGCGACCCCATTCAAAGTCAGTGAGGTGTTGGTAACAGAGTCTTTGTCGCTTTAAAGACATTCTTGACCAACATCAGTTCACCACGTCCGACCTCAAAGATAACTAACGCTCATGACCGTCACAGTGTGTATTTAAAGCAAACCTGATTTGCGTCCTCATAGTGGTGCTACTAGCGCCACTCTTATGCGACAGGCGCGAAATTTGATTAAACATCATCTTTCAGATGTAGAAACACGCTTACCAACTTTCGTTTGTGTTGCACAACTTCTAGATGGTCTCTGTTGATCCACTGTGGACATGGGACAGCGGGTGGTCAAATACTAAACAATGAAATTCGCCAAGCAGCCGTGCAATTCAGAAGTTATTTTATTTTCTTTTCGTTACCAGTTTCGGCAATTCATTATGCCATCTTGAGGCCTCTTGTGTACCACTAAAAAATAATCGCGTTGACATACTGCAGCGTTGACTGGAACTTGATGATGTTGCGATTCTTTTTCGTCAATGTATGAGATAGGTGAGATATTCCCAGGCTTCAGCAAGAGTGTAATAATTCCAGTTCGGCGGAACGCAGATGCTGGCAAGTGTAAATATTACCGAACTATCAGTTCAATAGGTCATGGCTGGAAAATACTGACACGAATTTACAGAAGAATGACAGAGTTCCGGAGAAAAGTTGGAACACGCGAGGCAGTACCGCCCCTACAACTAGTCTTAGAACACAGGTTAACGAAAGGCTAACCGACGCCTATAGCATTCGTAAACTTAGCTTTTGTCTGTGTCGACTGGAATAAATTTTTGCAAATTCTGAAGATAACAGGGATTAAAAACAGGGGGCGAAAGGCTATGTACAACTTGTACAGAAACCATACGGCAGTTAAGAGAGCCGAAGAGCACGAAAGGGAAGTAGTGTTTGAGAAGGGTTGGAGACACGGGTGTGGCCTATCCTCGATGTTATTTGGTAGGTACATTGGGCAAGAAGTAAAGGGAACCAAAGAAAAATTTGGAGTGAGAATTGAAATCCAGCGAGAAGAAATAAAAAGTTTGAGGTTTGCCGATGACATTGTAATTCTGTCAGAGATAGCAAAGGTCCTGGAAGAGCAGTTGAACAGAATGGACAGTGTCTTTAAAGGAGGATATAAGATGAACATCAACAAAAGGGAATTAGATTAGGAAATTAGACACTTAAAGTAGTAGATGAGTTTTGCTATCTGGAGAGCAAAATAACTGATGATGGTGAACTATACAGAATATAAAATGTAGACTGGCTATGGCAAGGAAAGCGTTCCAAAGAAGACAAATTTGTTAACATCGAGTATAGATTTAAGTCTCAGAAAATCGTTTCTGAAAGTATTTGTAAGGAGTGTAGTCATGTATGGAAGTGAAACATGGACGATAAATAGTTTGGACAAGAAGAGAACAGAAGCTTTCGAAATATGGTGCTACAGAAGAATGCTGAACATTAGATTGGTGGATCACGTGACTAATGAGGAGGTATTGAACAGAACTGGGGAGAAAAAAATTTGTGGTAAAAGCTGACTAAAAGAATGGACTGGTTACCAGGGAACATTATGAGAGATGATGGAATCGTCAATTCAGTGTTTGAGGGAAATGTGAAGAGAGGAGAGGGAGGTAAAAACTGAATAGGGAGACCAAGAGATGTAGGTTCAGGACGGAAGGAGTGGTAGTTAGTCGCAGATGAAGAGGCTTGCCCGGGATAGAGTAGCGTGAAGAGCTGCATGAAGCCAGTCTTCGGACTGAAGACCACGACAACAACACCGTTGGTCAATATGGAGAGAGCGCTCCAAACACGAAGATGGAAAACAGACAGTAAAATAAGATTATCAGCTATATTAATTCCTTTCACAGTTTACTGTGACGGCAGTTTCCAGTGACACATGATAGCTTTTTATTTTATGTTTTGTCGCCACTCTAAGAACGATGCAATACAGACCAACGTACATAACTTTGTTACGTGATGATGCTCGTGTGGCCGAAACTGACAGCGAATGAAGGTTTATTTAATCAGCATCTCTGGGCGTTACTTAAATCGTTGATCGTAACAGCGCCATCTTTCGCTGAAATGATGTAATATGCTGACTACCATTTTTCATGTTTCAAATTGTGGTCACAGTTTTGTTTCGCCCGCTGGAGAGTCCCTGGGAAAGAACTGAACTGGAAGACTGTTGAAGACAGAGGGAAAATATCCCGAGAAAGCCTCCTAACGAAGTTCCAAGAACCGGCTTTAACTGATGGTTCTATGAGTAGACTATAGCCCCCTACATATCGCTCCCATAACAATTGTGAACGTAGGATTAGAGTAATTACATGACGCACACAGGCGTTTAAACTATCGTTTTTCCCTCGTTCCACTCGTGACTGGGACGGTAAGAAACGCTACGCCGGCCGCTGTGGCCGAGTGGTTCTAGGCGCTTCAGTCCGGAACCTCGCTGCTGCTAAGGTCGCAGGTTCGAATCCTGCCTCGGACATGGATGTGTGTGATGTCCTTAGGTTAGTTAGGTTTAAGTAGTTCTAAGTCTATGGGACCGATGACCTCAGATGTTAAGTCCCATAGTGCTTAGAGCCATATCAACCATTTTTGAAGAAAGCCTAATAACTGGTACAATGGGCCGTATCCCCTGCATTCACTCAGCAGAGGTTCGTACAGTATAGTTGTAGATGCACTTGTAGATTAGTGTTCTCGTCTGCCTGTCTTACAATCTTCCCATTGTACTTCCTGAGGTTAACGTAAATCATCTTCTCTCTTGCCAGTCTCACCACTTGTTCCCAGAAACAGGAATGCATTTCCAGACCCAAAGTAGATACGCTGAGGAGGAAACGGTGACTGTAGTTATGTTTCGCGGCAGACTGACAGAGCGGAGACACTGATCCCTGGGCTACGGAATGCCATTAAGGTTACCCGCCACTCCCACGTGCTGAAAGCATGACGTTACGTTATGCAAACACGTGGGTCGCCTCAGCAAACAGGTTCCGTAGGGCAGGGCCGAATCCAATCCACCACGGAAGTCGTAATGCCAGGTTCGCTGACCTCGCACATTCAGTGCAGTGTTCTGCCGCGCAACGGTTTCTTAGACTTGGCACCAACAGCTGCCTGTTTCTCTCTCTCTCTCTCTCTCTCTCTCTCTCTCTCTGCTGTCCGAAGAGAAGTCGCAGGAATCAGGGAGGACGGAGACATTCCCCTTTTTTCCCTTCAATTCGTTATCTAGCAGATAAGCGACCTACAAGTTTTCAGTTTTGTTGAGAACATAGCTCTGTTTATCACAGGACGTATGATTGAGCCAGTCATCTCATATCCTTATAAATTGTTATACCTACTTATCTGTAGGGGTTGACTAAATTCAAACCACTCACACCTTTTTCTTTCAGGAGCAAAATTTTACATTTTTGACATTTAAAGGGTACTGCCAGTCTATTAAATCTTGTCAGCTGACTGAATCTCTCGACAGTACTTTATTATAGACAATTGCATCACCTACAAAATGTCCGAATTTACAATTAATATGGTCTGCTGTGCCATTAATAAATACGTGAACAAGAACTGACATAACATATTTCCCTGGGGCACACCTGAAGTTGCGTCCTTTGACGACTCTCTACCCAAGATAACGTGTTGCATCCTCCCTACCAAGAAATCATGAATTGAATCAAAAATTTTTTTGATATACTGAATAAGCGTTGGTTTGGCACTCGTCAAATGCTTTTCGTCAGTCGACGGATACTAAAAGCACCTGACTGCCTTGAAGGATAGCTTTCAGGATGTCGTGTGAGAGAAGGTTGGGTCTTGTTTCCGTAATCCATGTCCTGGGAGGAGATAATAATGTTCCAGAAACCTCCCTAATTCATTTACTTCGTGATTTACGTCTGGCCCCTTTTTATACGAATTAATTTTCAGGGATAGGAGACTGACGTTACAGAATCTGTTATCTTCTAGTTCAATTAAAGGCGAAAGATTGCCACTCGATTCACGTTTAAAACACTGATTCAGCTTCACATTCAGTATTTAAAAAAAGTTTAATTTTTTGCCCAATTCCATTGCTATACAGGGTTATTTTAAGTACCTCTGGGGTTCCAGAAGATGAAACTACAATATATACAGGAAATAGACACTTATCAGTGGATAAAGTATCTCTCCTTGCCTTTTAACTCACATCACAGGTCCTCCATATGGGTACCACGACGCAGCAAATGTCAATACGTGCGTGCAATTCATTAAAGCTACTGCACGCCGGCCGCTGTGACCGAGCGGTTCTAGGCGCTTCAGTCCGGAACCGCGCTGCTGCTACTGTCGCAGGTTCGAATCCTGCCTCGGGCATGGATGTGTGTGATGTCCTTAGGTTAGTTAGGTTTAAGTAGTTTTAAGTCTAGGGGACTGATGACCTCAGATGTTAAGTGCCATAGTGCTTAGAACCATTTGAACCGTTTTTTTTCATTAACATCCCTCATATCTCGTAAAGGGTTCGACGTATCGAAACAAGTTTTTAGCGAGTAAGAGCACGCAAAACAGAGGGTATATTGCCCTGTAGTTAACTTGCAAGTCCTTTTTATGTGCTGTGACGCATGACTAACTACAGATTTTTTATTGAAGCAGTGTAATTATTTTAATGGCCATTGATAGCTGTTGTCGTGAGAATTATTATTGATTTGGAACAACACAAGTGAAAAAATATATGTTTATTTTTAAGCTATGCTCTCTTCATATGCTGTTGAAATGACTTTTCCTCTGTTGTTTATTTAATAACAAGCTGTTTCAGGATTCTGTCGCAATTTCAACTACATTAGCATGTTAGTGAAGTAAAATTGTTTAAAACACCGCTTTCTTTTCGCACAAAAGCTAATTTTAACAAGAGAAAGAAAAAAAGGGTTACAGGTCAGGCGAAAATGATCACCCCTTCTGTTGCAGTTTCAGCATAATCTTGTAACCCATTTTGTATTTAATAACAAACATTTGAGTTGTCGATTTATTGGTTGTACTGGCATAACACGTTAATATGATCGTTTGCAAACTCACTAGCTGCAGCTTACAAGTTCTGCGGGACAGACGTTTGTGTGAAGGCTTCAGCAGTAGAGCTACACCTCCCCTACTGTGCTCTGCCCATCCACACAAAAACCCCCACCACTACTGTTTTGTCCACTCCCTTACCGCACTGTCTTCACAACTAGGAGCCAAGTAATCTTGTGTGCCCTCTACTGTTCATATTTTATATATAAAATGATAAAAAAGTTTTGTGACACTTGCAAAGTTTGCGTTCTTTTTTTAAATTGGTAACATGTTCCTCAATACTCTTATGACCCCAAAAACCACTTGAGCAATCTGTACAGTTCAGCAGAATGTCCCACGTCTGCAACAGTAAATGGGACAATAGTAATGACTGCGACAGAACTACCCAGAATTTCGTCGTCGTAGCACCTACTCCTGATCATCTTGAAGCTGAAAGTTCACATAAGTGTGGAATGGTGGCTTGAAAAAATGTACACAACACCAACAGTTTAATGGACATTATTACATACTTTATTCCTCATAAATTTTGATTATTAATTACAGTGACCAGTTTCTACATTACAAACAAATTATTAGCACGATTCTCCAGGCCAGCACACGCAATTACAGTGGTGAACTATTCAATTGTGGCAGAAAATAATCAGTTCACTTTTACATAAAATCGACACAATTCACAGCTAACACTGTCCTACAGTAGGTTCTAGGTTCTTAACGAAGAAGATCACAGTGTAGTAGTTCAGTTAAGCTGGTCCCTAATGAGATACACCCAGTTTAACAATCACTCACTTCGATGACAACAGCTATATACATTGTGATAATCACACCACCGTTCAGGCAGAATAGTCATTAATTTTGCATACCGTACAGAATTCGCTCAAAAGTAACTAACCATTAAAATTCGTGACTTTTGCACCTTCCGATGCTCGTGCTCCCGCGAGCAAAATATACATAATAAAAGTCTGATTCAATAACAAGAGGACGTCCGGTATAGGTCTTTATCGTTTGCTCTGTAACTGCAAACTGACAATTTCAGGACTAGGATGATCTTATAAGGACTGACATAGGAAAAATCTGTTACGCTGAAAACACCAGAAAGCTTTAAAATATGTCAATATCGGAATTTACTGTATCTCATGAAATATAAGAACTAATAAGATTTTTATTTATAGAAAATGTTGCAAGTCAGAAACTTAGGAAAATGCAGGAAGCTATTATCCTTACACCATTGTGAATCCCATTGTTTATACGAATGAGTGCCATTTTGCAAAACACAGTAAATTACATGAAATTGATTAGGAAGTTAATAAATCAATTCTGTATTCCTACCGAATGGAAAAATTTAAGCAACAAAAGTATGCAGACAAAGTCCAGAATTTAACAATTGTTTTGACGAAATCTGCAATCGAAAACTTTAGTGGTTCAGAACTTCAAATGTAATTATTGTGGATAGTAAATAGTGATGTTGTTGTTGTCATCTCCAGTCCAAGATTGGTTTTATGCAGCTCTCCATGCTACTCTATCCTGTGCAAGCGTCTTCATCTCCGAGTAACTACCGCAACTGACATCCTTCTGAATCTGCTTGGTGTATTCATCTCTTGGTCTCCCTCTACAACTTTTACCCTCCACGCTTGATACTTCAGAACGTGTCCTACCAACCGATCCCTTCTTCTACTCAAATTGTGCCACAAATTCCTCTTCTTCCAAATTCTATTCAGTACCTCCTCATTAGTTACGTGATCTACCCACCTAATATTCAGCATTCACTGTAGCACCATATTTCGAAAGCTTCTATTTTCTTCCTGTGTACACTATTTAACCTCCATGTTTCACTTCCATGCATGCTACACTCTATACAAATACTTTCAGAAAAGACTGCCTGACACTCTCATCTATACTCGATAGTAACAAATTCTTCTGCTTCAGAAACGCTTTCCTTGCCGGTAACTAGTGATAGGTAATTTCAAATACTTTACAGAAGTGGGAATGCTTAACTTTCAAATGGTATGGATCACTTTCTTCAAATATAAGTATGAGGTCGTAGGTTTTTGCATCTAGCGAATTACTGTGTTAACTTTAATGAAGTGTAACTTTTAATTTAGAATGCCCTACTCAAAATTAATTACACAGATGGAAGCAGAACATTTTACATAATAATCTGAGTAATAAATTGAAGTAAAATTGGGTGTAAATAATATTTTTATGTTTTTTGGTAACTACCACATGTCTACAGATAAATGTCTCGGAAATAAGATAAAACTTTGCGAAAAAGATTGGTTATTTTTGAGAGTAGAAAAAACATGATCGAAAGAATCCACTTGCTCTGTCATATGATGAGCGATGTAGGGGAGTGTGGCATCATTGTTCATCGCAGGCATGTAGTCCCACCGGTTCAGCTGAGAGATAAACCAGTCGTTTTCAGTGAAATCCTTTTAGGTATTAGTCATTATGGAGCACCAAAATAACAAAATACCAACTAAATCTTCGATGTTTCAACCGTCTTTACAGAGGTCCTTTTCAAGGCGACTAACTGATGGATTTTGATGATTGTTTTCCTCTATATACTGCTTTATTGCAGTTGTCAGGTGGCTACCGCCATCGCGTTCTGGAATTCCATTGGATAGTTCGAAGTAAAGATTGCTATGGAGAGATGGATATTTCCAGTGCTACTCTGGCAGGTGACTGGTAGGCTATAGTGAGTCAGCAGACAGTACCTGGGGGTAGCGTTTCCCTGCAGCGAGACGTTGGTGCTACACGGCAGTTCTCTCGTAGAACCTAACTGATGTGGAGCAGCTGGCTGGCGAATACAAGCTGTCTGATCGACCAGCCGCCCGCTGTGGACGAGCGGCTCTAGACGCTTCAGTCCGTAACCGCGCTGCTGCTACAGCCGCGGTTCGAATCCTGCTTCGGGCATGGATGTGTGTGATGTCCTTGGGTTAGTTAGGTTTAAGTAGTTCTAAGTCTAGGGGACTGATGACTTCAGATGTTAAGTCCCATGGTGCTTAGAGCCATTTGAACCTTTTTTTTCTGATCAACTGGGGCCGCCGGCTATGAGGCCGGCGGCAACTTGTAGCCATCCTCCTTGTTCGTGATATTGGGGTATTTAATTATTTCAATGGCCTCTCATTTTTCACGGCTACATTCATTGCTTCTGAGCATGCACATGAGGTTTTTGTACATTAGTAGGTCAGCCACAGTCCTGGTGGTGATCGGCTATAGCTGATTCGATCTGTTGCCCCAATCGCACTTAGCATTTGTGCTCCGACAAGTAAGAACTAATCGGTCTCCCGACTTCGCCACATTCACGTTGTAGGAGATAGATGCCTGCAGTGTGGAACGCATCTATGGAATCTTTCGTGAGCCTCATCAGATTTCGTATCTTGCAGCCACTCTGGAATATAGGTCTAATTCTTCCATGGGGCAGCACTTTGCCTCCATGCTTGCTTACTTCTCTCACGTAAGACAAGCGAGTAACAGGAAGAGATTCTTCTGTTTATTTGTCTGTTTCATCTTCACTGTACCTCAAAGTTCATATATTGTTGTTACTATACCCGTTTGCACAGAATATTGTCCAGAGCTTGTTCAGTTCATATTGCAGGTTGTCAGACTCGCTAATTCGGTGAGCTTGGGTTGTCAGCGTATGTAGCAGAGCTTTCTTCTGTGCTGGATTGTCGTCTGAATCCGCATGCAAATGTCTGGTTTCCCAAACACTTTATGTCCTAGTTTTCCGTCGGATGTTCTGTATATTGCTACAACCAGAAACTGATAATTGGACGACATTTTCAACTTAATAGTATTGCACTCGTGTGTTGTGCAGCAGAAAGATATCGTGGGTGAATGTAAAATATTTTGGAGTCTCGCTCTGGCCAGCAACGAGCCAAGCCAAGGTACGCTCGTGCACGATATCTGCGCTGGAAGGTCAAACAGCCAGTAGAGCCGATATTGCAAATGGTGTGGCATACAACCAACGTCATTGTTACATATCGCTTGAGCCAACACCTTCTGATACACAGGCCTCACGGCGGAACTATGACGCCATCAGCGCTAGGCTAACACCTTCTGCCGCTGCAAGACAGCCTGTGCGCTAGAGCCGATGAACGTGTATTTCTTTCGTGAAACCATAACAAATTCACTGATCGTTAAATTTGCCCTTTACAGAGAAATGATATCGCGCGCAACGTGGCACACTGATCACAACACAGTGTGATCTCCTTCTGTTGTGTTTAAAATCGTATGCAAAATCTGACTTACTCGTTAAGAAAAACGTCTCTACAGAAACCTATATCCATTAGTCAGTAAATGACACTAACGGAGATACTTCGTAACAGTTAACAGACAGGATGACGAAATTATTGTAGTGATCATAAGTTTATTACTGGGGCAAAAATGTAATTCACTGCGGCATGAATGGCTCATCAAAGATCGCATAGATATTGGAGATATTGTCACAGTGAGAAGTTTAATTACAAACGCTCATTTAACCAATGCAAAAGCGTGAAATAAGACTCATTTGTGGTGTACATTCAAGAACATAATGTATAAACCTACTCAAAGAACTGGTTACTTTAACCACTGCTTCTCAGTATATTTATTCCTTAATGCAATTTGTTGCAAACAATATGTTTCTACTTCCAACCAATAGCTCAATACATAGTACCAATACTAGGAATAAGAACAATCTACATAAAGACGTAAAATCACTTACCTTGGTCCAATATTCAGGAATACACATTTTCAATAAATTACCAGCAACCATTAAAAACTTGATTTAAGATAAAGCACAGGTTGAAAAGCTTCTTGGTAGGTAACTCCTTTTGTACTCTATAGATGAATTTTTTAACAGGGACTGTTAGAACAGCTGAAGTAAAAATGTCTGTTAGATTTAAGCTCTGACAGCACTTGGCCACAACAGTCAAGATTAGGTAATTTGTGTATGAGATATTTAGTAAAAGTGTATAATTATGTTTCGTTTTGACTGTGTATATTCTGTAGAAAATGATTCAAATGGCTCTGAGTACTATGGGACTTAACTTCTGAGGTCATCAGTCCCCTATAACTTAGAACTACTTAAACCTAACTAAACTAAGGACATCACACACATCCATGCCTGAGGCAGTATTCGAACCTGCGGCCGTAGCATTCTGTAGATATTAGCAGTTTCAGTTTACTGTAAAGTATCTGGATATCTTGACAATCTACTGGCAAAATGATCAGGGAAGTGAGTATTATATTAAAGTGTCCTATGTTTTTATGTTATATCTTCTGACATGTTCCACACCCATGAGACTCATATCATTTTTGAGTCTACAGTACAAAAACTGAATCTACTCTAACCTTTAACCCACAAAGCAAAATCAGGGATTTTCTAAGTTTGACACCTTTGTCTGTCTCTCTCATCAAAACTCTCAAATAGTTAACAGAATATTCTTGATAATGATATGACATCATTGTAAATAGAATATAGGCCTAATTTTATGCACATTCATTTTAAGCAGTGCAGCTACACACATCAAGTAGAGAAAAGTAGGAATTAGGAGAGAATGACAAATGTAAATGTTTGTTAACCTGTCACAAAATTTATTCTAAACTACTTTACAGTTGACAGTTTTCTCTTTTTCATTTTACTGCCAATATGGCTGTCATTAATTTTTTTAACATAATTATTGAGAAATATATTACATGCTACTTTTACTACAGACTGAAGAATTTTGTCATCAGTGTGATCTACCTGACTACAAGAAAACTCCCTTAGGAAAAAGTCTTCCCTTTTAATTACATCAACAGCTAATCTTATAACTAGATTTCTCTGGGATGTACATCTCATGAAGGAGAGCTCATGTTCTCCAGACACCAAGTTTTTAACAATCAAATAAGT
The DNA here is from genome assembly GCF_021461385.2 of Schistocerca piceifrons. Taxonomy (NCBI): domain Eukaryota; kingdom Metazoa; phylum Arthropoda; class Insecta; order Orthoptera; family Acrididae; genus Schistocerca; species Schistocerca piceifrons. Next base: position 268,206,555 of record NC_060139.1, on the reverse strand, counting down.
GAAAATAACAGCATTAATGACCTCATTATTAGGGCAATACAATACACCTCTATCTACATTTCTTAGAAGTCCATAGCTTTCATCACTTTCTGTTACTGATAATGTTTTATCAAGCACTAAGTATGTTTTACATGTTTCACACCTCAGCTTCTTAAGAACAGCTCTGGCACAGTATCCTGACAAGTATGTGAAAACAGGCAAGTATTCCTGAACAGACTGAACTTGTTCTTCACTGAAATCCATTATGCTCTGAAAGTTTGATGGTGGTGGTAAGGTAATATCATCTACACAATCACTTTCAAAAGAATCTAAATCTATGCCAACTTCACCAAGAACAGAGGATGAAATTTTCAAGGAAAGCAGAGTCTGAATTCTTAGCTTGGATTCAATTTCAAATACCTGTCTCAAAGATACCAAATACTGAGATCCTGCCATTGTTCGATATTTTCCAAATCTTGCTTCTAGAGCATCTGTCTGAACCTTACCTGGCAAAAGATATATAAAATTCAGCTCCCCAGTGCAATACTTGGCCAGTTCTAGAAGGGCATGAGTGGTACGTGATATGGCCAAATGTGTATCACTGGATAATCCAAATGTACTATCAGAAATATGTTTCCATTTACCCAGCCATGATAGAAATCTTTCTAAATATCTGATATTTTCATTACTTGTGCTCGAGAGTGGTTTCAGCATTGCATCCCTGAAACAGATATCTTTACCAGGTGAGCTAACATTAACTATGTTCCACCATGTACAAATTAATTTAATGAATTTAGCAGTGCTCTCAAAACTTTCAATATGATGATGCTCCCCCAAGGCTAGCAAACCTTGGACAGTCATCTCATTGAAAACATTAAGTACAAGTTTGACATTTTGTCGCTCCAGGTTACTTGGAAAAAGAGACTTTAAATTAAGCTTATTGGCAAATTTTACTATCTGTGTACACTCTATGTCATGAAGTTTTTTAACTGAAGAGAATTGGGCCATATACAGCTGTGTATTTTCTGAATCTGTTTCAAACTGGGGGTACATAATTGTCTGATCAGGATCTTTTTTATTAATCCAATTGTTTCTGACACATTTTAAAATGTGAACAGAATCTAAAACATAAAAAAGAGGATCAGTGTCTTCACAGGGGTGTTTGTACACAATTGACAGTTGAGGAGGGGAAGCAAAGAATGACATTGCCCTTCTGTTAACTGAATTGTTGTCACTAACAACACAGACTACCTTAAAACCTATTGCATGCAGTCCGGAAATTGTTTTCTTTATTACAGTGAAAAGTCCTTCACCATTTATATTTTTTACTGGAAGAATGTGGACTACATCTTTATATGAAGACAACAAACTCTGTATCATAAAAACCTGAGCACTAGTTGCCACATTTTTAGAATTGAATGCAGCACCCAAAATGTTACCTCCTGTGAAGTCTAAATAAGGTTTCAAGTGTATTTCATCTAACATTAGTGAAACAACATGATCTGATTCACAAAGAAACTGGAATTTCTGTTTTATATGCATCAGAAAATTGCCACCTAGCTGCTCAGCTGCTGGGTTTGTTTGAAAATGTGAACAGATTTTATGCAGGGTATTAGGATGAGGTAGCACAAGATACTGTGTACTTCTTATAAACTTATAAGCATGTGGTGATATTGAAAATAGAATACTACAAAATATAATACAGTCTGTTGAGTATCTGTAATGGCTCTTGTGGACTCCCATTAGATTCAATTGCTCACATAAAAAATTTATTTTGTTACTTTCACTCTCATCAAAATGTTTTGCCATATCTTTCAAATAAACAGTAATGAATAGCAAGTGGTCTTTTCCAGTGCTACCATTGTTTTTCCTAGTAAAGTTCTCCAAGTTATCAATAGTGTTAATTAAGTCATTTAAATGGTTTATAGTTAAAGGGAACTTTCTTGTTCCAAGTTTTGAGATTACACTTTTACCCTCATATAAAGACATGCTCAGGTCAGTAGTCACCACAACAGAACACAAAAGTGTAGGAATACCTTTGACGTCTATTAGAACAAAAGTTACAGAACTTTCTGACTTTATCAGATGCCAGTCATTAGGCAGCTTGATACCCTCTAAACACTTAACAAAACCATTAAAGTCCACAAAATGTCTTTCCTGTTCATACTGAGCATGAGTTGCTACACTCGCTGCAATAGCTATTTCTAAGTCTCTATTTTCTAGACGCTTTCGTCTCTCATCTCCACTTTCCCTTGAACAAGAAGCTGACGAAAGATACTTTGGACAGTTAGGCAGAATGGATGGTATGGCTCCTGTTTTAAGGCGAGGTTTTGGAAGTGGCACAGAATATTTCTTCCCTGTGGAACTGTCGAAATATTCACTATGTTTCAGAATGATGTCTTCAGTGAAGTGGAGCTCGCAGACCTTGAAATAATGAGAAAATCTTTTATCAGCTACATGTAATAATCCCGAGGGGTACTAATGCTAACACATGGGATTAGTGTCAGTTACCTTCAGATCAAATCGATTATTGTTCACTCGGTATTTCAGGTTAAAAGGCTAAAGCTATTCTTGCATAAGTAAATCACAGTTTTCCAGTGACTCAGTAATGTATGTAATGCAGTTGATGTTCTAGAGAAGGGCTGTAGTGGTGGTGTGGTGGTGTGTTAGGGCTTATGGGCGCTCAACATCGAGGTCATCAGCGCCCTGACACACATTAAAAGGAACGAATGTGGACAGACCTAAGAAAACTAAAGCACACACTCAAAGAAAACAGGAAAAGAAGGAAAATGCTACATAAGAAAGTAAAACCCAAGGAAAGGGGAAACATAGCAACAAGAATGTCACAGGAAATTGTTATTGGCTGGCCATTTACATAAAATATGGGCGAGCTTGTCACACAGTGAGAAAATTAAAATCCTCTCCCTAAAATCTTTGTAAAAACATTTGACAGGGCACAGAACTTTAAAATTTTAACCACATTCGTCCGAGTGTTGCCTAAAAGAGATGGCAGGTCCGCTGGCAAGTCAGCCGCGACCCGCTGGTCAGAAAATAAAACGCAATCCAATAAAACGTGGCGCACAGTGACCTGGACGCCGCAAGCACCACACATTGGAGGGTCCTCTCGCCGGAGAAGGAAGCCATGCGTCATAGGGCTGTGGCCTATTCGAAGCCGAGTAAGGAGAACCTCGTCCCGTCGATGGGGCTGAAAGGAAGTACACCACACACGCGTTGTGGGCTTGACTATACGGAGCTTATTGTCAGTCACTTCCAGCCACTCATCCTCCCACCGACGCATGACCCGTGAGCTCAACAGCGAGGTGAGTGCGTGCAAGGGGATAGCACACTGAGATACTTGTGGGGCGAGACACGCCTCCTTGGCTGCGAGATCTGCCCTTTCATTCCCAGCAATGCCAACATGCCCCGGAACCCAGCAGAAAGCTACAACCTTCCCCAGTCGCTGTAGTTGGTGGAGGACATCCTGGATGGTCTGGACAATTTTGTCTGCCGGATACAAACGTTGCAATGAGTGAAGGGCACTGAGTGACTCGGAACAGACAAGAAATTTAGGAGAGGAAGAATGTCTCATGTGCTCCAGTGCCCGCAAGATCGCAAACAATTCTGCATCAAAGACAGTAAAAGCCTGAGGCAGTCGGACCTTGAGGACACGATATGGAAAAACAACTGAGCAACCAACAGAATCTCCTTGTTTCGACCCATCCGTAAAAACAGCTACATAGTCGTGGTGCTCAGATAAAATGGCAGAAAATGCTGCATTAAAAACGGTGGCAGGAGTGCAATCTCTCTTGTACTGCAATAATTCTAAAATCACTCCGGGCCTCTTCAGTAACCAGGCTGGCAGGCGGTTAAAACCTTGGATTTGGGGTTGTACAGACTCCACACCAAGGGACTCTAGTACACGTTGCACACGGATCCCAAACGGCAACGTAGCCCGGGGACGGCGGGAAAAAAGGCGGTCCAGAGGTGGATGGGCAACTAGATGGTGAGCAGGCGAGATGGGAGCTGCAAGAAACTTACAAGCCTGGCGCACCAGCAGGAGCTGCCGCCGGATGGTAAGTGGCGGTTCGCCAGACTCAGCACAGAGGCTGGGTACGGGATTGGTCCGATAAGCACCCGTGGCCAGTCGGATCCCAGCATGGTGAACAGCGTCAAGGATCCGCAAATAAGATGGCCTCGCTGACCCATATACTGTGCACCCATAGTCCAGCCGTGAACGCACAAAAGCTCCATAAAACTGTAGGAGACGCGCCCTGTCCGCGCCCCAAGACCTGTGACTGAGGCACTTGAGGATGTTCAGTGCCTTCAGCGTTCTGGCTTTCAAGTCACGTAGGTGTGGCAGCCATGACAACCTGGAGTCAAAAATTAGGCCCAGAAACCGCACTGTGTCTCTAAAATGTAGTACAGTATCCCCCATATGCAAGGCAGGCAAAGTAGAAAGATGACGAGAACGATTAAAATGAACACAAACACACTTTTCGGCAGAAAACCGAAAACCCGTCTTTGCAGCCCACTCCTCTAACCGCCGCACTGTTAGCTGCAACTGACGGCTCACGGTTGCAACATTGGAGGAGGAACAGAAAACAGCAAAGTCGTCCACAAATAAGGAGCACTGTACTGGACTCCTCACTATAGACGTTATACTGTTGATGGCTATGGCAAAGAGGGTAACGCTTAAAACACTGCCCTGGGGGACACCGTTCTCTTGCTCAAAGCGATCAGACAGTGTGTTACCAACGCGGGTCCGAAAAAACCGCTGAAACAGGAAAGACCGAATGAAAATGGGGAGGCGGCCACGAAAGCCCCATTGATGCATTTGTGCCAGAATACAGTGTCTCCATGTAGTATCATATGCCTTACTGATATCAAAGAAGATACCGATACAGTGATGCTGACGGAGAAAAGCCTGCTGAATAGCCGCCTCTAGGAGGGTCAGGTTGTCGACCGTGGACCGAAATTTTCGGAATCCACACTGAAAGCGGCTAAGGAGCTGTCTGGTCTCTAACAGCCAGACCAGACACCGGTTAACCACCCGTTCCAGAGTCTTTCCGACACAGCTTGTCAAGGCGATACTACGATAACTACCGGGACATGTGCGGTCCTTTCCTGGTTTGAGGAGAGGGATGAGAATTGCCTCCCTCCACGAGGTGGAGAACACTCCTGTCTGCCATATGAGATTAAAACATTCGAGGAGGATTTCCTTTGACGCCGCTGGCAGATGTCGAAGCATGGAGTACCGGATGCGGTCGTAACCTGGTGCAGTGTCAGAAGTCTCAGTAAGTGCCGATTCAAGTTCCCACATGGAGAAAGGGGAATTGTAGGCCTCAGAACTGTTCGACCGAAAGTCCAAGGTCGCTCTTTCGACAGTCGCACGATAGCGACGAAACGCTGGATCCTGATTTGCAGTGGCAGTACTTTGTGCAAAATGCTCTGCCAGCGTCTGAGCAATGGCTCTGGGTGTCGTTTGGAGGCATCCCTGGTTCAGGACTGCTGCTATTGGTAAACGGCTATGTTTACCGGAAATCCTCCGGATGGCTTCCCATACTCTTGTGGAACAAGTGGAACGGTTGATGGAGTCCAGGAACTCCTGCCATGACCTTTTCTTGCTCTCTTTAATGACACGCCGTGCTCTGGCTCTCGCGATTCGAAAAGCGGTAAGATTGACCGCTGTTGGGCGGCATTTAAATCGGCGAAGAGCCGCACGCCTGTCCCGGATGGCTGAACGGCACTCTTCTGTCCACCAAGGCACAAGGCGCCGCTTAGGAGTGCCAGAAGACTGTGGTATGGACAGGTCAGCAGCATGATGGACCACAAGCATGATGTGATCCACCCATTCCTGTACGTTATTGTGGCGGTCAAAGACAGCCAACCAAGTGAACAGTGGCCAGTTAGCCCTGCCAATCATCCACGATGGTGGCCGCGGCTCCAGCAATACACCATCCAGGAGATGAATGCGGATACGGAAGTGATCACTGGAATGAAGGTCGTCAATGACCTCCCAGTTAACAGAGTCGGTGAGGGTTGGAGAGCAGGAAGAGAGGTCAATGGCTGAGAATGACCCTGTAGCAGTAGAGAAATGAGTCGGAGTACCTGTGTTGAGGATGCACAACACTTGAGATGTTAGGAGGCTCTCCAAAATTCGACCTCGAGCGCAAAGAGAAGTGGAGCCCCACAGGACATGATGGGCATTGAAGTCTCCCAGGAGAAGAAATGGGCGGGGGAGTTGGTCGATAAGATCTGTGAGAGCGTCTAAGGTCATTGCATCCAGAGGGGGTAAATAAAGGGAGCAAACGGTAAGCCTCCGAGGTGAATAAATTTCAACTGCAACTGCTTGCAGGTCGGTATCCAGGGGGAGGGCAGAGGAGTGGTGGTCATTATTGACAAACACAGCGACTCCGCCTTTGGCCCTTTCTCCAGTCAGGTCATCTTTGCGATATGACGCATAGCCCCTTAGTACAGGAGCATCAGATGGTTTTAAATGCGTTTCCTGTAAACACAAGCACAGGGGGCGTTGCCGTGCTAGGAGGTTCAGTTCCTCCACATGTGCCCGGAATCCATTCATGTTCCACTGTATAATGGGAGCCATCTATCAGGGTGGGAGTACCTTCATTCTCACTTTCTGTTGGGGAGGAGAGCCCACAACAGGTGGAGGCTCAGTTTTGGGGCGAGATGATTGCCCCAGTCTGACATCAACCTCCATCGCCGCAGAAGAGGAGTCGAGAGAGACGTCAGAGAGAATGACATCCACATCAGGAGACTGTATAACTGCAGTCTCCTTTAGTGGGCGAGTCTTCACCTTTGTCTTTGGCTTCGATGTTCTGGCCTGAGGTGGCATTGGAGCCAAAACCTCAGAAGCAGTAGGGGGTGTAGCAGCGCTGGGCGGTGCACAAGACTGGACCCGGGAAGGGGCAGGAAATTCCATGATGTCAGCTACCACGGCCTGGTCAGAAGGCCGGGGGGGAGCAGCAGGCTTCACAGGAATGGCAGCAGCACACGTACATTGACAAGCGCAGGTGCTAGTGCTGACAGTAGCAACCTCCGTTTGTGTAGCGGCATCGGTTTTCAAGACTGGTTGTTTGAGAACGGAAGAAAAGGAAGCACCGAACGTGGGCGGCTGCATGGACTTGTAGATTTTCTTCGCCTCACCATACGGGATGCGTTTTGTAGTTTTTAATTCCTGGATCTTCCGTTCCTCAAGGAAAACTCTGCATTCCCTACTCCACACAGGGTGATCCCCAGAGCAGTTGACACACTTGGGAGGAGAGGAGCAACCAACTCCCTCATGGGCGGCTTTACCACAATTCCCGCAAGTGGCTTCCCCTCTGCAGCCGAGAGTAGTGTGTCCAAAGTGTTGGCATTTAAAACACCGCATGGGGTTGGGGTAATAAGGCCGCACACTGAGACGTAGGAAACCTGCCTTCACATGCTCTGGCAATTTGGTGCTGTTAAATGTAAGGATAAATGAGTCAGTCTTTATGAGAGCACCATCCACCCGTTTCATAATGTGTTGCACGTCGACAATTCCTTCCCGGGACCATTCAGCCTTCAGTTCGTCTTGGGGAATGTCAACGAGATCTCTGCAAGTCACAACACCCTTGCTGTAGTTCAAGGTGTTGTGAAATTCAGTCTCTATCGCAAACTCCCCAAGAAATTGTGCCTTCTGAAGGTTCTGGACTTGCTGGAAGCTAGATGTTTCAACCAACAAGGTGCCATTTCGCAAGCGCTTCACAGATTTTAATGTGCCAGCAATACCTTCTAAGCCCTTCTGTATATAAAATGGCGAAACTTTTTCAAAACTCCCATCTTTTCTTTTAATTATGAGAAACACATTCTGCGAAGCAGTTTGCATTCTGTTACGAGTAACTGAATCAGGAGGACTGGCTACACGAGCCCTCTTGTTGGATTGGGTGTTAGAACCCACCAGCGTTCTACCCTCTCCGCTGGCAGGAGAAGAATAAAAGTTCGAGGGTTCCATCTCGGTCCCACGAGCAGCTAGGGAACTAGAAGTCCACCTAGACAGAGCCCCGCGTGCCTAGGTAAGCCTTATACAACTGGGGCGCGGCAGGTGCCCCAGAGGTTGCCCGCTTGCGACTGTTGTACCCCAACAGCCATGCATCTTATAGGCGCGCAGCAAACCGTAAGATTGAGGGGTTTTTATAGAGGTTTACCTTCCTCGCAATCCAGGCGGTCAAGCCAAGATTACCATTCCCCGCAGCACACAACATTCCACCGCCGCGCCATGCGGTGGTCGCTGAAGCATGTCCGGGGGTTACGGTGACAGGAGACTGGCGGCGCTGACCAGTCCCCAGCTCAGGACCCCGGGGTCGCCAAGCCCGTACTCAGCAAATGAATGCTGAGCCCCTGGGGGGTAGAGAAGGGCATCAAGTCAATCGAATTCAGCTGTTAATAAACATCTAAAGAGCGTGCTACTTAAATATGTGATTAGTTGCTCCCGCTCTCTAAATTAAAGAACACACACCCTGAGACAATCTAACTGAATTGTAAAGAACCTGAGCTTACCTTCGAATTCTGTGTAACCTGGAAATTTTCACGATGTATTGCAGATATCCATTTCTGCTGTAGTTCAGTGCTTTTAGGAAAAGAAAACACCGCTACTCGTGGCCCATTTTCGTAATTTCCTCTGCAGCGTGGAACACAACACTTATACACCATTTCGAACGCTTAAATCAAATCTCAGAGTTAAACGGAGATGTAATTTCGACGAATCAACCACTATACTTTGAAAGTAAACAGAACACAAGTTTTGTTTCCCGGGTAGGTTAGCCAACATAAACACAGAATTTCGAATTGCTTATAAAGGTAAATTCATACAAATTAAGCACAGCATCTCACGGTGCAGATTTCTTATCGCATATTGCTTTGTAAACGGTGCTACTTTTTCTTGCAGTGCTTCATATACTCATTTTCAATTAAACGAACAATGTATTCTACCGGTGCCTTTTGTTGCATGGTTGGCATGGCTATTAGATCCAGTTTTGGCCACCAGCAGCGCTAGTTGTAGCAAAATCTGTCTTTCCACCACTGGCCTAGTGAAAGTGACGTCACATGGCCTACTCGTCTTGGCTGGGAGGCCTGTATGTTAGAAGGTGTTGCTTGAGCGCGGTACCTGAATTGCCGATCAGCAGTATGGCCTCACTGTGAACGGAGCGTGATGTCGTTCCATCAGTCATGCACAGTGGAGTAACAACTCGTAAATCATTTCCAAGAACGACTATCAGCACACTGACATTGCAGAAAGTAACAAGCTGAAAGCCAGAAACGAGAGTTTGCGATAGCTTGGCACAGCGAAGCACACTGATGGGCTGAGAAAACTAGGTCAGATTCGGTCATCGTTGTCAAGGGATAACGTCATTTCTCCGGCCGTGGTTGCCGAGCGGTTCTAGGCGCTATAGTCTGGAACCGCGCAACCGCTACGGTTGCAGGTTCGAATCCTGCCTCGGGCATGGATGTGTGTGATGTCCTTAGGTTAGTTAGGTTTAAGTAGTTCTAAGTTCTAGGGGACTGATGACCACAGCAGTTAAGTCCCATAGTGCTAAGAGCCATTAGAACCATTAGATAACGTCATTTCCCCCAACAGACAGCTACAAACACTAGGGTTTCCAAGCCCTTCCTCTACTCAGCTGCAGTTAGCCAGTTCAGAGGCAGGACCAGTGATATATTGACTGCCAATCGCTAGATGACTCCTATCTTCGACACAACGGCCACCCCAGCCTGTTGGACTTAGCCATTCTGAGCTGCCATCCCCTCCTCTCCTAATGTGAAGACTTGGAGTCTTCTAACACATGACCACTGGAATGAAACTGATAGTGTTTGGCTCTCTGTCAAACCACCATCCCTTGCAGAGTTTCAGGGAGCTTACTGGGGTGCTATTTCAATATCCAAGAATAGGTCCTAGTAAACAGTATCGTCACGCTGTTGGACGTCATTGCTGAACAGGCAATGCCAGCCACCAGCTGGGATGACTACCTTGCATGGCACCACTTCTACTGGCGGCCCTTACTGCGACCGCACCATTGAGACTACTGTGGTGGACGCATTACTGTGTTCCAAACCCCGCTTCTGTCATTGCTGCTGCGGAGGAGATGATTCAATTAGAAAACTAAAAACAATCAACGTGTAAACCGCCAATTCTGTCTCATTAGCACCCTAGGGAACCAGGAAGGCCCTCGCCACTGCACTCTACACTTCATCATCCTGCATCTGTAAGAGTCGCATGTCACAAACCCCTTTATATAATTCCTTCTACAGCAATTTTTCATTCGGATTAGTGCTATTCTCGAAAATTCACCATGAAAATTATTGAAGTGTAATGAATCCCGATAAAGGAAAATTACCATTTTTAACTGTGCATGTCATTGTTGTGGTCTTCAGTCTACAGACTGGTTGATGTAGCGCTCCATGCTACTTTATCCTGTGCAACCTTCTTCATCTCCGAGTAACATCCTTCTGCATCTGTTTAGTGTACTCATACCTTGGACTCCCTCTACGATTTTTCCCCTCTGCACTTCCCTCCAATACTAAACTGATGATCCCTTGATGCCTCAGAACATGCCCTACCAACTGATCCCTTCTTCTAATTAAGTTGTGCCACAAATTCCTCTTCTCCCCAATTCTATTCAGTATCTTCTCATTAGTTACATGATCTACCCATCTAATCTTCAGCATTCTTCTGTAGCACCACATTTCGATAGCTTCTATTCTCTTTTTGTCTAAACTATTTATCGTCCACGTTTCACTTCCATACATGGCTACACTCCATACAAATACTTTGAGAAACGACTTCCTGACACTTAAATCTATACTCGATGTTAACAAATTTCTCTTCTTCAGAAACGCTTTCCTTGCCATTGCCAATCTACATTTTATATCCTCTCTACTTCGACCATCATCAGTTATTTTACTCCCCAAATAGCAAAACGCCTTTACTACTTAAAGTGTCTCATTTCCTAATCTAGTTCCCTCAGCATCACCTGAAATAATTCGACTACATTCCATTATCCTCGTTTTGCTTTTGTTGACGTTCATCTTATATCCTCCTTTCAAGACATGGTACATTCCATTCAACTGCTCTTCCAGGTCCTTTGCTGTCTCTGACAGAATTGCAATGCCGTCGGCAAACCTCAAAGTTTTTATTCCTTCTCCATGGTTTTAATTCCTACTCCAGATTTTTCTTTTGTTTCCTTTACTGCTTGCTCAATATACAGATTAAAAAACGATGGAGGTAAGCTACAATCCTGTCTCACTCCCTTCCCAACCACTGCTTCCCGTTCGTGCCCCTCGACTATTATAACTGCCATCTGGTTTCTGTACAAATTGTAAATACCCTTTCGCTCCCTGTATTTGTCCCCTGTCGCCTTCAGAATTTGAAAGAGGGTATTCCAGTCTACATTGTCAAAATCTTTCTCTAAGTCTACAAATGCTAGAAACGTAGGTCTGTCTTTCCTTAATCTATCCTCTAAGATAAGTCGTAAGGTCAGTATTACCTCACGTATTCCAACATTTCTACGGAATCCAAACTGAACATCCCCGAGGTCGGCTTCTACCAATTTTTCCATTCGTCTGTAAAGAATTCGCGTTAGTATTTTGCAGCTGTGGATTATTAAGCTGATTGTTCGGTAATTTTCACAGCTGTCAACACTTGCTTTCTTTGGGAATGGAATTATTACACTCTTCTTGAAGCCTGAGGGTATTTCGCCTGTCTCATACATCTTGCTCACCAGATGATACAGTATTGTCATGGCTGGCTCTCCCAAGGCCGTCAGTAGTTCCAATGGAATGTTGTCTAGTCCTGGGGCCTTTTTTCGACTTAGATGTTTCAGTGCTGTGTCAAACTCTTCACGCAGTATCATATCTGCCACTTCATCTTCATCTACATCCTTTTCCATTTCCATAATATTGCGCTCAACTTCATCGCCCTTATATAGATCCTCTATATACTCCTTCAACCTTTCGCCTTCCCTTCTTTGCTTAGAACTGGTTTTCCATCTGAGCTCTTTATATTCATAGAAGTGGTTCTCTATTTCTCCAAAGGTCTCTGTAATTTTCCTATAGGCAGTATCTATCTTACCCTCAGTGATATAGGCCTCTAAATCCTTACATGTGTCCTCTAGCTATCCCTGCTTAGCCATTTTGCACTTCCTGTCCATCTCATTTTTTAGATGTTTGTATTCTTTTTTGCTGCTTCATTTTTTTATTTTCTCCTGTCATCAATTAAATTCAGTATCTCTTCTGTTACCCAAGGATATCTACTAACCATCGTCTTTTTACTTACTTGATCCTCTGCTGCCTTCACTATTTCATCTCTTAAAGCTACCCATTCATCTCCTACTGTATTTCTTGTCAAACGTTCCCTAATGCTCTCTCTGAAACTCTCTTCAACCTTTGGTTCTTTCAGTTTATCCAGGTCCCATCTCCTTAAATTTATTCCTTTTTGCAGTTTCTTCATTCAGTTTCAATCTACAGTTCATAACGAACAGATTGTGATCAGAGTCCACATCTGTCCCTGGAAATGTCTTACAGTTTAAAACCTGGTTCCTAAATATCTGTCTTACCATTATATAGTCTATCTGAAACCTTCCAGTGTCTCCAGGCCTCTTCCACGTATACAACCTTCTTTCATGATTCTTAAACCAAGTGTTAGCTATGATTAAGTTATGCTCTGTGCAGAATTCTACCATGCGGCTTCCTCTTTCATTCCTTACCCCCATCCCATATTCACTACTATTTTTCCTTGTCTTCCTTTTGCTACTATCGAATTCCAGTCCCCCATGACAATTACATTTTCGTCTCCCTTCAATTTCTGAATAATTTCCTTTATCTCATCATACATTTCTTCAATCTCTTATTCATCTGTGGAGCAAGTTGGTATATAAACTTATACTACTGTGGTAGGTGTGGACTTCGTGTCTATCTTTGCTGTGCATACGTGGCTGTAAATCTGAAACACTTGAGACACTTAAATCCACATGCAGCTTTCTTAATGATTTCTTAGAAATATTACTCTGCTTTCCCCTGAATTCTTTAATTAATTTTCTTTTTTTTTTCTCGCACTTCCACATCCTACATGTCAGTGACATTTCTCTGACTTTTAATATTCACCAGTCTTCTGTATAACCTTTATTCTGCCTGTCTTTGCACGTGACGCGACCTACTGGCTCCACCACTGACACGCCACGGTCCCATTTCTACTGACTGAAAACGCATATCCACTCCAATCGAAAAACTCGTCTTTTCAGCACGAGAAGCCCAAAGAATTTCCACCTTACAAGGAAGTTGCCCTCTACAGTTTGGTTCATTCACACTGTGTCTTAGTTACTGTATCTGCTCGCTCGGTGCTCTATATTCTTACATTATCATATTTTATGTTTTCTGACGCAGGAGTAGCTAAAGACGCTGACTGTATGGTTTAACAGCGGACAAAGTGTAACAATATCCGGTAAAAAAAACGCTCCCAAAAATCCAGTTATCTCCTGTGTGCAAATGAGGCACGAATACAGCGCCCCAAACTTCCATAAAGTTTTTAGACAATTACCACGGTAAGAACATACTCAGTTGTCTCAAAGAACATACTCAGTTGTCTCGTCGTTTTGTGCTACTGTAACTGGAAAACAATTTTCCTGGTTATAAGTATCTTTTTCCATGTTGCGTCGTGTATAGTACATGAAGACGCGCAGGCGGCGTTCATCACTGGTTTTGTTTACCGCAGAGCATCGTTTCCTGGGGAGCGCCAATGCGGATTCAGAAAGAATGTGGCAGCTCTGCACACAACCAGAGAACGCCGCTGCCTGGGCGACGTGACGCGGTCACGTGACGGCCATCCGACGCCCGCAGCCGGCGCGGCCCTCGGCTATTCGGTCAGCGTCCGCGCCCATGTGACAGTTTATCAGACGCGTTAAAGTGCCTGGGATTAGCCGCCAGCAGGGGCGGATTACCGCTGATCGCTGTCCTCTGGCGCGAGGGCGATAAGTCGCTGCCCAGTCATTTAAGCCCGACACTCTGCTCTATAAATCACAAACTAGTCTCCCAGAAGCCGCGCTACAAGATTGTGAAAGACAACGTCCAATACGGCTACTTGAACTCTGCTTAGCAGCCAATATATTGCAGTAACAGATATCATATCCCACTTTTTCCCCCATGAATTCTTTCCGTTTAACACATGGTGGTGCGCCATTGGAGGGGCGATGTTCCTCAGGTACAGTCCCAGTACGTTTATCACGCGAAAACAATGAATTTTTCAATTGTCTTGTGTTTTCTCGCTGCCGGAAGAGATTTAAGGGAGCGTAGAGGCCTTTTTCTCCCGTTCTGTTTCTATCCGTGATATTACCAGGACTGCGGTCCAGTCTGGTATTGAAAGAAGCTTAATTTCTTTTGATAAAATTTAGTCTGCATTGCCTTTCGGTTTCGTGTAATTAATCGAATGGCATCACAACAAGCGCAGTCACGTGAAAAGTCGCTAGGTGCCAGTAAGCCTCTCATTGTCTCTGACGACCATCCGTTCCTTACTTGGGTCGACAGAGTATGACAACTGGTGTTTTGAATAGTTTGGCTTAGTTTAGTTATTTGCATGTTCCATTCACCATAACAGTTACGATATCACGCTACGATGTCGTTTTCACGTCAGTCTCACATTTGTAAATATACCTGCATTTACATGATTGCTTAGGCTACATTTTTGTTAGAAACTGTGACTTATACTTAACTATGTTCAATACCTCTCTCTCTCTAGCCGGCCGAAGTGGCCGTGCGGTTAAAGGCGCTGCAGTCTGGAACCGCAAGACCGCTACGGTCGCAGGTTCGAATACACCTCGGGCATGGATGTTGTGATGTCCTTAGTTTAGTTAGGTTTAACTAGTTCTAAGTTCCAGGGGACTAATGACCTCAGCAGTTGAGTCCCATAGTGCTCAGAGCCATTTTCTCTCTCTCTCTCTCTCCCTCTGTCCCTCAATAACACGCATACACTTTATGTTAATACACCTTCATAAATTTTTAACATCGTTACGTAAGTGGTCGAAGATTTTTATGGCTGAATGCCTCACTACTTCCCGTGCCACTCTAAGGCTGAATGAAAGTAGGGTGAGTCATTTCTCCTCCTAATGTTGTATTTATGAACTTTACTGTCGTTCTCAGATTGTGGCTGAGTGTTCGCAAAGGGCTTCATAAAACATTAAATGTGCACTGGCGTGCGAAACTTAAAGACGAAAGTAAATTTTGCTTGATGCGTCACTACCAAGTAAGAGCTCGATGAAACTTTGAGCATTGATGGGAAGAACTGCTGCAGTATAGTACAGAACGTAACTGCAAAAAGTGTACAAGGAGCCGAACAGAAATGCCACTTTTATTCTAAGACAATAATACGAGGGCGAGTCAAATGAAAACCTTAAATATTTTTTTAAATATTATTTATTGTGCAGAAGTGGTACGAAGCTGTATCATTTTTCAACATAATCTCCCCCACGCTCAATGCAAGTCCTCCAGAGCTTACAAAGTCCATAAATTCCTTTAGAAAAAAATTCTTTTGGTAGTCCGCGCAACCACTCATGCACCGCGTGGTGTACCTCTTCATCAGAACGGAACTTCTTTCCTCCCATTGCTTCTTTGAGTGGTCCAAACATATGGAAATTACTTGGGACAAGGTCTAGTGAGTTTGGATGATGAGGAAGACACTCAAAATGCAGGTCTGTGATTGTTGCAACTGTTGCACGGGCGGTGTGGGGCCTTGCATTGCCTTGTTGCAAAAGGACACCTGCTGACAGCAATCCACGTCCCTTTGATTTGATTGCAAGCCGCAGATGATTTTTTAGGAGATCTGTGTATGATGCACTGGTGACAGTGGTCCCTCTAGGCATGTAATGCTCCAAAAAGACGCCTTTTTCGTCCCAAAAGAGAGTCAGCATAACCTTCCCTGCTGATGGTTCGGTTCGAAACTTCTTTGGTTTTGGTGATGAGGAATGGAGCCATTCCTTGCTCGCTCTCTTCGTTTCCGGTTAGTGGAAGTGAACCCAGGTTTCGTCCCCAGTAACTATTCTTGCAAGGAAGCCATCACCTTCTCATTCAAAGCGCCGAAGAAGTTCTTCACATGCATCGCCACGTCGTTCTCTCATTTCAGGAGTCAGCTGCCGTGGCACCCATCTTGCAGACAATTTGTGAAACTGGAGCACATCATGCACAATGTGGTGTGCTGACCCATGACTAATTTGTAGACATGCTGCAGTGTCATTCAGCGTCACTCGGCGGTTTTCCTTCACTATGGCTTCAACTGCTGCATTGTTCTGCGGAGTCACAACTCGTTGGGCCTGACCTGGACGAAGAGCATCTTCCACTGAAGTCACACCATTTGCGAACTTCCTACTCCATTCGTAGACTTGCTGCTGTGACAAAAATGCATCATCGTATTGAACCTTCATTCGTCGACGAATTTCAATAGGTTTCACACCTTCACTACGCAAAAACCGAATAACAGGACGCTGTTCTGCCCTGATGCAAGTCGCAAGTGGGGAGGCCATCTTTATACTACTCATACTGCGACGGTATGTGTGCCTCTGCACTATGCTGCCACCATTCTGCAAGCTGTTTGTAGCACGCTTACCAACTTACAGGATAACGGCGCGAAATCTCGATTTGTTATTACAAATTTAAGGTTTTCATTTGACTCACCTTCGTAACACTGAAGTCGCCGAGATTCACGATGATCCCCTAGATACTACAAAAAGCAGTACATGGTGCTTAATAAGGTGTGTGATCAGCATGGGCGGCAAAGCATGCTCTGCAATGTGGTCCTATGCCACAAGGTTGGTAAGGAGTTCTTGTGGTATGCGTTCCATTCCTCCACCAACTCGGTTGACGCCTATAGGTGGTCATTTCTGCATGTGAACGTGCTGCGGTACGTCTTCCCACCATATCACACACCGCTGGGATTTAAGTCGCGGGAATGGGCAGGTCAGTCCATTTGCCGAATATCCTCTCATTCCAAGAGATCGTCGATCTGCGCTATTTCTACACGGTCGCTCATTGTCACCCATAAAAATGAATACACGGCCGAATCCGCTGCTGAAGAGACCCCACATGAGCAAGGAGTACAGTGTCACAACAACTTTGACTTGTGAGTGTACCGTGTTCAAATATCTGGAGCTCAGTATGACCATCCACCATTATGCCTCCCCACCCCATAACGCTGGGACCACAGAACAATGATGCTAGATAGTGTTTCTAGATGCACTACATGATCCCACCTCTTGCCATATGAGGGTACTTTCAGCACTGTCGATCATGATAGTTTTGGTGGTCCTGGTGTTATTGAGTGGGGAGGCATATTGTTGCATGGGCGTGCTGGCCTCCAGTTCGTTGAACACGCTACACTTACCAATCATAGTTATTATGACACTGTAGTCCTTCATTTTTATGGATGACAATGCACAACCAATCGATCAGCGTAGATGGACAAGGTCTTCGAAAGAGAGGCTATTCGGCGAACGCATTGGCCTGCTCGTTCCTCCAACTTAAACGCCATCGAGCACGTTTTTTATTTATTTAATCGTGTCCAAGCCATAGACAACCCACATATTACATATACACACAAATACAAATACAATACACATATGTATAAGTAAAACAAACACAAAATGGGGAGTCACATTACAATATAAAGACAAACATAGTATATATATCATATCACGTCCCGCCAAAATTCAGCGCATTTAACTGCCACTGCCGTAGCGTTTGCCAGATCTTCTTTCCTGCACACTTCCCCCATGTTGCTGCATTCCAGGAGGTGGTCCATTGTTTGGGTCTGTCCGCACTGGCACATGTCCGTCCCGTCTCGGTATCCCCATTTACACATGTTTACGTTGCATCTGCCCACCCCAGTTCGTAGGCGGTTGAGGGTTCTCCATAATGGCCATTTTAGTTCATTTCCAGAGGCCAATTGTTCGTTGGGTGAGATTAGAGGTGCCTTGTCTCCCGTAGGCAGTGTTGCTTTCCATTTTGACAATCTGGCCTTTTGTTTTGAGGTTTCGATCGGTTGAACTGAGGTGAGGAAACTCCGTCTTGATTTTAGACGTGTGTGTGAAAGGTTTTGTCCGAAGAGAGGATGGCGCTGGTCGCGCAGCTGCTTGAGGCGCTCTGCTTCGCTTGCTATAGCTCGTTTGATGTTGGGTGGAGCTATGCCACTAAGCAAATTAAGTTGGCTAACCGGGGTGGGTCTTAGGCATCCCGTGATTACGCGACAGGCATCGTTCAGCAGAGGATCCACTCTTTTCGCATGCGCTGATCTTTCCCAAACTAGGGCAGCGTATTCAGCAACCGAGTAGCAGAGTGCAAGTGCCGACGTACGTAAAGTATGTGGGTCGGCACCCCATTTTGTGGAGATGAGCTTACTCAGAAGGTTGTTTCTTGTTGATAGTTTGCCCCTGACCTTGTCTACATGATGTCTGTAAGTAAGTGTGCGATCAAGGGTGACGCCTAAATAACAAGGAGCGCTGCTGAACGCAATCCGTTGGTTGTTCCACGTGATGTTTAGGGTATGTTTGGCGTCTCGGTTTCGAAGATGGAATAGGCAGGATAATGTTTTTGCTAGATACTGCC
Organism: Schistocerca piceifrons; assembly: GCF_021461385.2. Classification (NCBI taxonomy): domain Eukaryota; kingdom Metazoa; phylum Arthropoda; class Insecta; order Orthoptera; family Acrididae; genus Schistocerca; species Schistocerca piceifrons. The sequence continues at coordinate 268,187,958 of NC_060139.1, read as the reverse complement.
TACAGGAAAATTAAAGAGACCTTTGGAGAGAAGAAAACCACTTGTATGAATATCAAGAGCTCAGATGGCAACCCAGTTCTAAGCAAAGAAGGCAGAAAGGTGGAAGGAGTATATAGAGGGTTTATACAAGGGCGATGTACTTGAGGACAATATTATGGAAATGGAGGAGGATGTAGATGAAGACGAAATGGGAGATAAGATACTGCGTGAAGAGTTTGACAGAGAACTGAAAGACCTGAGTCGAAACAAGGCCCCGGGAGTAGACAACATTCCATTAGAACTACTGATGGCCTTGGGAGAGCCAGTCATGACAAAACTCTACCATCTGGTGAGCAAGATGTATGAGACAGGCGAAATATCCTCAGATTTCAAGAAGAATATAATAATTCCAATCCCAAAGAAAGCACGTGTTGACAGATGTGAAAATTACCGAACTATCAGTTTAATAAGTCATGGTTGCAAAATACTAACGCGAATTCTTTACAGACGAATGGAAAAACTGGTAGAAGCGGACCTCGGGGAAGATCAGTTTGGATTCCGTAGAAATGTTGGAACACGTGAGGCAATACTAACCTTACGACTTATCTTAGAAGAAAGATTAAGAAAAGGCAAACCTACGTTTCTAGCATTTGTAGACTTAGAGAAAGCTTTTGACAATGTTAACTGGAATACTCTCTTTCAAATTCTGAGGATGGCAGGGGTAAAATACAGGGAGCGAAAGGCTATTTACAATTTGTACAGAAACCAGATGGCAGTTATAATAGTCGAGGGGCACGAACGGGAAGCAGTGGTTGGGAAAGGAGTAAGACAGGGTTGTAGCCTCTCCCCGATGTTATTCAATCTGTATATTGAGCAAGCAGTAAAGGAAACAAAAGAAAAATTTGGAGTAGGTATTAAAATTCATGGAGAAGAAGTAAAAACTTTGAGGTTCGCCGATGACATTGTAATTCTGTCAGAGACAGCAAAGGACTTGGAAGAGCAGTTGAACGGAATGGACAGTGTCTTGAAAGGAGGATATAAGATGAACATCAACAAAAGCAAAACGAGGTTAATGGAATGTAGTCAAATTAAATCGGGTGATGCTGAGGGAATTAAATTAGGAAATGAGACACTTAAAGTAGTAAAGGAGTTTTGCTATTTAGGGAGTAAAATAACTGATGATGGTCGAAGTAGAGAGGATATAAAATGTAAACTGGCAGTGGCAAGGAAATCGTTTCTGAAGAAGAGTAATTTGTTAACGTCGAGTATAGATTTAAGTGTCAGGAAGTCGTTTCTGAAAGTATTTGTATGGAGTGTAGCCATGTATGGAAGTGAAACATGGACGATAAATAGTTTGGACAAGAAGAGAATAGAAGCTTTCGAAATGTGGTGCTACAGAATAATGCTGAAGATAAGGTGGGTAGATCACGTAACTAATGAGGAGGTATTGAATAGGATTGGGGAGAAGAGAAGTTTGTGGCACAACTTGACTAGAAGAAGGGATCGGTTGGCAGGACATGTTTTGAGGCATCAAGGGATCACAAATTTAGCATTAGAGGGCAGCGTGGAGGGTAAAAATCGCAGAGGGAGACCAAGAGATGAATACACTAAGCAGATTCAGAAGGATGTAGGTTGCAGTAGGTACTGGGAGATGAAGAAGCTTGCCCAGGATAGAGTAGCATGGAGAGCTGCATCAAACCAGTCTCAGGACTGAAGACCACAACAACAACAATGTTTTTGCTGCATTCGTGCGTAGGCAGTTGGCTTCGTAGTATGGCGCTAGACCGCTGAGGGCATTCGTAAGGTTAATTTCTATGTCGTTAATGTTCCGACCCTGCACGGCTATTGCAAGATCATCTGCGTAAGCAAAGCTCCTAGTCCCTGGTGCAACTGGTTGATCATTCACATATATGTTGAAAAGAGTGGGTGCGAGGACACTGCCTTGGGGTAGTCCATTTTTCTGGATACGCCATCGGCTTCGCTTCCCTCCTAGGTTTACGATGAACCGTCTGTTGCTGAGAAGAGTTGATATAATATGTATCAGCCTGTAATCATTAGTCATAGCGTATATTTTAGTGAGCAGCAGTTTGTGATTTACAGTGTCGAATGCGGATGAGAGGTCGACAAGTACGGCTCCAGTAATTAGACGGTTCTCGTACCCATGCTCCATAAACTGGGTAAGATCAAGACCTGTCCAGTGCAAGTTTTCCCAGGGCGAAACCCCGCCTGTTCCGGAATTATCTGATGATCAATATTAGGCACAAGTCGATTCAGCAGCATGCGCTCGAACACCTTGTACAAGCAGCAAAGTAATGTTACCGGTCTGAAATTTTTTGGCTCGTCCAATGGTTTGCCGCGTTTTGGAATGGCTATGACCTTGCCCTTTCTCCAGATTTTCGGGATGTTGTTTAGCCGGATACAGGTATTGAAAAGTAGGAGCAGCCAATTTTTCGTGTACTCGCCAAATTTGAGGATCTGTTCATTCCTAAGGTCGTCTAGCCCTGCTGCTTTGCCAGGTTTCAGAGATTTAAGTGCGGACTCTAGCTCTTCGATGGTAAATGGACGGCTGTAGTAGTTCGTGTCACTTTCGCCACTTCTTATTGGGATGGTTTTTGCTGGAGTCTTCGTTTTCCCATTAAGAACCAGTTGGTGCGCTATTTGGTTGGCTGTTACTCTTGGTACTTCCGTTTGCTGCTTAGGGTCATTATTTAGCTTCTTAATTGTCTTCCAGGCAATCCGACTAGAATGTTTCATGTCTACACTTTCAATTAGATGTTGCCATTCTTCTCGGCGCTTCTCGATTAGCTGGTCGGTAAGTGCACTTGCAAGTTCAAGAGTTGCTTCAGAGAATGGGTTCTCCTCATACTTTTCCTTATATGCATCGTATAGTTGCCGGCTGTCTTTCGTTAGGCCCGGTACAAACTCCGTTCTGCAGCCCCTAGGGATAGACTTTCTTGATACATTCTGGACGATTTCTATGAACTTATCGTAGTTGCTGGGTGTTGGTTCTAGAGTTTGCAGCTTTTCGTCGATTCCAATTGCGAAACCTTCCCAGTTTGCCCTCCTGAAATTAAATCTTCGTCGAAATGGAATTCGCACTGGCACCACTGCTGAAGTAACTGTGAGTTTGATGGTCTTTGTTGAGAGTGTGGAATAGGACCCAGGGCATCTTTCGCACACTCAGTTACCAAGTTCTGGCTGACGAAGACGAGATCAGGGTTGTATCCCGTTTGCCACCTGCCGCTGTTAAAAGATGGGGGGAGTTTGGCGTCGTGTATGAGACAGAGTGATTCAGCATCTGCCCGTGTCTCCACCTTGAGTCCGTCTTCATTAGATTCATTGTATCCCCAGCGTGTATGGTGACTATTGAAGTCACCCATTACAATACTGCCCGTGGGAAGGGGAATACTGCGCGGCAGGTCATATTCGAATGGCGTATTTGGAGGCTTATATATTGATGTTATTGTCATATGATTAGTCTCAATTCTGAGAAGTTCAATGTTGTTTTTGTCTGAAAGTTGAAACCCGTCGTAGGCTACTCCCTCTCGTATGAAAATTGCACTTCCGTAGTGATCGTCAGACCGTTCGATTGCCAGTTTCATGCCCGCAATTTTAGGTCTATTGCTGTTTGGGCCTCGGTGCGTTTCCTGTAGGCATAGGACGTGACATTCGTTCGTTCTGCACAAATCAGCCAGTATATCCTGTTTGGCAGGTGATAATCCCTCCACATTTATGGAGATGATAGTCAAACGTGGTCTTAGGAAGGACCGATGATGAGAGTCGTCATGCATTTTGTTCTTCCTTGTAATGGCTTGGTGGTAGCAGAATCAGCAGGACTACAAGTAGTCCTCCCAGGGCCGCGACGTGGACGCTTCTGCTGTGGCCCCATCGAGCACGTGTGGGATACGTATTGCAGCACATCCACGTGCGCCAACGACCAGAGCATGGGAGCACGTTGTAGAGCATGAATTGCTGCCCGTGGTGATCACACACACCATTTACAACACTGTCCAGCATTTATAAAATCTAGGGGGCCATCGCGAATCTCGGTCACTTCAGAGTAATTACTGTCTTTGAATAAAGGTGTCATTTCTTTTTGTCTTATTGCATATTTCTTTCAGTTAATTTCCGTATTATAATGTAACTATTCTTTCCACATGGTCCATGTTACATCGAGCTGTGTTACTTGGCAGTGACACAGTTATTTTCACCCTTAAATTTGTTACATCAGTGTCAATTAGAAGATGTGAACGGTGAAACGTCCCCTTTGAAAAATTATTAATGACTGCGCTGGTAAACTTCTATGTTATTTGATTTTCAAACAGCTGAGCAAAACTGAAAATACTCAGACAGTTCTTTCTTTACTCACTAAACTGACACACAATATTTTTAGCGGAACGCAATCTGACTTTCAGTAATCCCTACAAAAGAATGGCCCTGACTAACAATAACTTACAGCGTTCATGAATCACTTACCTCACAAAAATCTTCGTTACTCGAACTACTGCAATACAGCGAGGGCCAATATTGCCAGCTGAATAAAAGATTCTAACTACTGAAGGCACTAACAACTAATAGGCATAGTTAGCATATAAAAGATTTTGATAGACAACAAACAATGTGAAACTTCCTGGCAGATTAAAACTGTGTGCCAGACCGAGTCTCGAACTCGGGACCTTTGCCTTTCGCAAGCAAGTGCTCTACCATCTGAGCTACCCAAACACGGCTCAGACCCTGTCCTCACAGCTTTACTTCTGCCAGTATCTCGTCTCCTACCTTCCAAACTTCACAGAAGCTCTCCTGCGAACCTTGCAAAACTAGCACTCCTGAAAGAAAGGATATTGCGGAGACATGGCTTAGCCACAGCCTTCTGTAAAGTTTGGAAGGTAGAAGACGAGGTACTGGCAGAAGTGACGCTGTGAGGAGGGGGCGTGAGTCATACTTGGAAAGCTCAGATGGTAGAGCACTTGCCCGCGAAAGGCAAAGGTCCCGAGTTCGAGTCTCGGTCCGACACACAGCTTTAAATTGCCAGGAAGTTTCATATCAGCGCACACTCCGCTGCAGAGTGAAAATCTCATTCTGGAAACATCCCCCAGGCTGTGGCTAAGCCATGTCTCCGCAATATCCTTTCTTTCAGGAGTGCTAGTTCTGCAAGGTTCGCAGGAGAGCTTTGTAAAATTTGGAAGGTAGGAGACGAGGTACTGGAAGAAGTGAAGCTGTGAGGACGGGGCGTGAGTCGTACTTGGGCAGCTCAGATGGTAGAGCACTTGTCCGCGAAAGGCAAAGATCCCGAGTTCGAGTCTCGGTCTGCCATACCATTTTAATCTGCCAGGAAGTTTCATATCAGCTCACATTCCGCTGCAGAGTGAAAATCTCATTCTGGGAACAAACGAGGTATTTTCCTTACTAGTGTTCAAATGGTTCAAATGGCTCTGAGCACTATGGAACTTAACATCTGAGGTCATCAGTCCCCTAGAACTCAGAACCACTTAAACCCAATTGACCTAAGAACATCACACACATCCATGCCCGAGGCAGGACTGTAGCAGTCGTTCGGTTCCGGACTAAAGCGCCGAGAACCGCTCGGCCACCGCGACCGGCTAATAGTGTTCAAAAGTCATCATACATATATATATATATATATATATATATATATATATCAATTCATGACATCCATCTTTACAAATTTCCTTTTTCTGGTGGACACACGTCCAGATCGTTCGCTTATAGTAACCCCTCACAACTGGCATCTCTCTCTCCACATCCACCACTGCTGGCGGCTCACCTCCAAGTGCCCTACGCTACAATAGCGAATATTCGACCAATGCCAACCAGCCACAGACTGCACACAGCGCAGTCAGTGATTTTCATACAGAGCGCTACGTGTCGTTACCAACATAAAAACCTAAACAGCCTACTTATAGTAACCTCTCAAATCTCTGGCATCTCTCTCTCCACATCCACCACTGCTGGTGGCTCACCCCCAACTGCACAACGCTACGCGCTGTTCACATCCAACTGCCCAACACTACAATAGCGAATTGAAACTTCCTGGCAGATTAAAACTGTGTGCCCGACCGAGACTCGAACTCGGGACCTTTGCCTTTCGCGGGCAAGTGCTCTACCATCTGAGCTACCGAAGCACTGACTGCCAACCAGCCACAGACTGCAGACAGTCAGTGATTTTCATACAGAGCGCTGCGTGTCTTTACCAACATAAATACCTTAAACAGCCTACTTATAACGGGAGAATGATATGGAGGAGGCCTTTTACAGGGTATGTGTAGTTTATCTGTTTGCATAAATGGCAGTATGTTAGACATTCACAAGTTGCTAAAGCATGTAGTGGCTTACATCAAGGAGCTGATAGGTGGATGTGGTTACTGGTCGAAGGAACGGACTTGGCAATTAATTTCAAAGTGGAATGGTTCCTATGGAGTGTTTATAAAAGTGGAAATAAACCGTATTGTTTTGCTTATCCATTACGGATATTTTAGAACCATGACTGTCCCAACGGACACAAGTGAAAGACAAAAAGACACAGAAACCACTAAATCAATTGCCTCCACCAATAGGTACAACCCTGCAATAATAGATTAACTAATCCATACAGCAAAATTAAATCAACCAACTGCTGAACAACCACCCACAAACAAGAAGACCACATTTATTAGCCCGTCTTTCCTAGGGAAGACTTCTCACCAAATTCCCAACTTCTTCAAGACATACAACATAAAAATAAGTTTCTTCACCAACAACAAAATACAAAATAAAATCATACACAGCACAAAAACCACTACACAACAGTATCAAAAGTCAGGTGTGTACAAACTCATTTGCAACTCATGTCCAAGCTTCTACATTGGACAAACTGGTAGAAGCTTCACAACAAGATTTAAAGAACACATAGATGCACTCCGTCTTAACAACCTGAACAAGTCCAGCTTTGCCTCAAATCTTGCCCAACACAATCATTCTGCAAACAACATAGAACAGAATCTCCAAATACTCCATTTTGCCAACAAAGGCACAATACTTGACCTTCTTGAAGAAATCGAAATATTTATCTACACAAATACAGCACCTGACTACCTGCTCAATGATCAAATTGAACTGAGAAACAAATTTTTGCTTCAGAACTTTGAAGATCTACTAGTTCAAAACAAGTAACCACCCAACGAACCCTACACCGGCTCCCCATCGCCCCCCCCCCCCTTTCCAACGACCTCCCCCCTCCCTCTCCTTACATCCTAACTACACTGGTGTCAAGGTAATATCCTACCACAGAATAAAAACTGTATTATACAGTATTTCTAAATGATAAAGTCTTCTACTGCTAACGTAAATCAGTACTTATATACATAGTAATTCTAACTGGAACAAACAGAAGCTGCCTTTACCAATATTCCAGATCACTCTAATGTAAGAAGAAAAATAAGTCAACAGTTAAAGAACTTTTGTTCATGATTTTTTAAATATAAAGTGTACAGCCATACAAACAGCTTTAGTCCTTTACAATCACTATAACTTTTATACAAATACCTTTAGCTAAAATAAACAAAACCTACTCTTGATAATAGCCCAGATCATGTTAACATAACAACAGAAATAAGCCAACAGTTCATCTGAAGATTTGTTATTAATTTAAATATAAAGGTCCTAATCATACAGACAGCTGCATTTCCCTGCAGATACAATATCTCTGTATTATTGATTCCTGGGTATTCATGTTAATGCGAATCATGATAAAAAAAATTAAAAAAATTTCTATAAACTCCCTGTAATATACAAATAGAAATAAGATTTCAGATCACCTGAAGTTTGTTCTTGTAGTAATTTATTTATTTATGTTATCTTGTGCTCTCATGTTATCGCTATTCTGATTAAAATACTTGCCCTTACATCGACTTTAATACATATAAAGAACAACAAATTACATCTCTGTACAAAGTAGGCCTATGCCATAACTTTCTGTCAAGATCTTTGTGACAAGCAACAGTTGTAAGGCGCATGCAGGATGCTGGAAAAGTCTCGCTGTCAGAGTGTAAATTAATATAGTTTGTGTGGAAGTGTGTGTACTGATATAACTACTGGACATCAAAATGGAAGCAGACAGATGGACACTAACCGAAAAAAGCCGACTATACTGTCACAGTAAATAAAAACTAAATTTACATCCATGTCGACAGATAAGCTATAGTCAAGGCGATACATTAAAATGTGACCCATCTTTTTGTCATAGAGCCAGCACCCAGCATTATGCTAGCAGTAATGATGTAACTTCATGAAACCATCTGAAGATGAACCTGAAAAGGTTCGAAAACCGGTTCATGAAATAAAACATAATTATTCAAAAAAGTGACTGGTTGCAGTGCTGTATAACTTATTTACAACCATATTGTTTCTGTAGTGTAATCTTTTAAAGTAGAAATAGACCGTATTGTTCCAGTGGGGAATTTATTAAACTCGCTATAAACCACACTGTGTGACCGAGCAACATGGCGCAGTGTTTCAGGCAATGGACCCTACTCGTTCAGGAGAACGACCTTTCAACTCTCCATCTGGCTGTCCAGATATATATTTCCCGTGTATTAATTATACCGCTTAATGCAAACACTGGGATGGTTCATCTGAAAAAGGTTGTCTGATTCCCTTCCTAATGCTTGTCAAATGTAAACTTGTGCTCTGTCTCTAATGACGTCGCCGTCTACACCCACCTTTTCCTTTTCTGTATTTTTTCCATAGCGCATTTGATTTTTCTGATTAGTGTTATCAGAAGTACTTTGAACTTTCCGCCGCACACCGTTTGCAGGATTGGAGTTTAGATGTAGATATGACGGTGATTTCTTTGAAAGGGCAAGACCAATTTCCTACACAAAATGTCTCTGATGACCGCGTCATCGACGGGACCTTAAAACTAATGTTCCTTCTTTCGATGTCCTTTCGAACCTTATCAAGTATTTTGAGGAGCTGCATCAGTTTGTTATGTTGCATCCCATCAAATAGCTCTTTCATAACCTAACAAGCATAGCCATAACATTTTCTTTTATCGCAACGGTTCTGGAGAAGGGACCACAGCTTTTCTTGTACCCAGCCCCTGTCTAAAACCAAATTGTGAGACATAATGGGTGACTCGTAAAACTAATGAGTCTATGATCTTCGTATTTTCATGCAATGGTCTTTTTAGACGAGGGAATAAACGTGGAGCAATAGTAAAGCGTGGACATTAGGTCAGTATAAACGTCAGTACTGTCACATCTTGGTGGTAGTAATACGAAGAGATCTGTGAACGTCTGCACTCTATTTATTATCCGCAATATCTCCTTAAGAGACTTGTATGACGCTGACTACGATGGAAGCCATCCTCGAGCTCAGGATAAAAGAACGGGAATGGCCTGAAAAATGTTATGAAGGAGAAACAGAACTGCTACGCCATGGATCCAAAGATCTGGGGTTCAATTTCCTATGCCCAAAGATCTGGAGTTCAATTACCTGTAATTTTTACTGTTACTTATCACTTATACCACATCTAGCAGTATACGCTCTTGTAAGAAATGCCAAGCTGCACTGTGATTCGATGTCGACATTAAAAAATAGGAATCCCTTTAACTGCCTGAGCCAGTTCAAAAGTAAGAAGAAGGACCATACATAGTAAATCACTGTGGTGTTCAGACCAACAATCGGGTGGAAGGCAGCCTAACATTTACGTATGGAGGACATTGTAATAGGGATCCCTGGCGTAGAGAAGCAACTGAAAGAATTGGAAACCATTAAGCCGCGAATCTCTCGCCCAGTGCAAAGTCATAAGCGACTGGAAAAATGCGCAGGTGACTCCTATAGAAGACGGATAAAAGAACGGACCCGCAAAATTACGGACCAATATCCTTAACATCCGCCTGCTGCAGAATTCCTGAACATATTGTCAGATCAAATATAATTAATTTCCGACAGAGGAAAAGCTTCTATCTACGAATCTGCAAGGTTTTAGAAAGCATAGCTCTTGCGAAACTCAGCTTGCCCTTTTCTCACAAGATGTCCAGCGAACCATGGACGGAGATCAACAGGCAGATTCCATAGTCCTAGATTTCCAAAAAGCGTTTGACTTAGTGCCTCACTGCAGACTATCAATGAAGATATGAGCGTATGGAATACGTTCCCAGATGTGTGAATGGCTCCAAGACTTCTTAAGTAATAGAACCCAGCACGTTGTCCTCGACGGTGAGTGTTCGTCAGAGACAAGGGTATCGTCAGGTGCGGACTGTCAACGGAGATACGAGCACATGGAATAATACGTTCCCAGATGTGTGAGTGGCTCGAAGACTTCTTAAGTAATAGAACCCAGCATGTTGTCCTTGACGGCGAGTGTTCATCAGAGACAAGGGTATCGTCAGGTGTACCCAGGGAAGTGTGATAGTTCCCTTTTCATTCTCTGTGTACGTAAATGATCTGACGGACAATGTGAGCAGGAATCTGCGGCTGTTTGCTGATGATGCTGTGGTGTACGGGAAGGTGAGTCCTTGAGCACTGCAGGAGGACACAGGATGAGTTAGACAAAATTACAATTTGGTGAGATGAATGGCAGCTTGCTCTGTATGTATGAAAATGTAAGTTAACTCAGATGAGTAGGAAAAAAGCTTTTGTAAAGTTCGAATACGGTATTACTGGTGTGTTGTTTGACACAGTCACATTGATTAAATATTTAAGCGTAACGTTGCAAAGCGATATGAAATGAAACTAGCACGTAATGCGTAATGACTGTAGTAGGGGAAACGAATGGTTGCTTCCCTTTATTGGGAGAATTTTAGGAATGTGTGATTCATCTGTAAAGGGGACGGCTTATAGAACTCTAGTGCGACCCATTCTTGAGTACTCCTCGACTGTTTGGGATTCCCACCAATTTGCATTAAAGGAAGACATCGAAACAATTACGAGGCGGGCGGCTAGATTCGTTACCGGCATGTTGGATCACCACGCGAGTGTTGCGGAGATGCTTGGGGAACTCAAATGGGAATCCCTGGAGGCAAGGCAGCGTTCTTCTCGAGGACAACTATTGATAAAATTTAGAGAACCGGCTTTTGCAGCTAAGTATGGAACGATTCTACTGCGCTACATTTCGCGTAAGGACCACGAATATAAGAGAAATTAGGGCTTGTGCGACGACATATAGACAGTCGCTTTTCCCTCGCTCTGTTTGCCAGTGGAACAGGAAAGAAAATGACTAGTAGTGGTACAAGATGTAGATACGGTAGCGTATTGTCTGCTCGTCTGCCGTGCTCATAGCATAAGGTTCATTTTCAAAGAATCAACCGGCATTCGCTTGCAAATGTTATAAGAAAGCCACAGTGAACTTACACCGCAATATGTGGACGGAATTTGAACGTCGCGCCGCCAGAATCCCAGTCCACCACTGCCTTCGCCGCTACGGCGCCTTTCTCAGTCGTGCTCGTTCCAAGGCCAGGATTTACTTGGACGACCACTCCTCGGCATTCTACAGTTTCCCCGTAACCTCCGAACAACATCCAGCTATGATGGAGGATCCTGCCTTGGATTTTTCCGGTGTTGTACCACATTGAACGATGCCCCGTGACGACTGAGGTGCACAGCCACGATAGAGGGGGGGATGAACGGCACCAGACACACGTTAGCTCTAGCAGCTAATGGGAGCCGGCACTGCCCGTGCAGCTGCGATCTAACGCGCTGAACTGCTCGCCGGCCTAATCCAGGAAACTGAACGGTGTCTTCTGCTACCAAAGGTAATCTCAATATCAAATACCTTTCAGTCTTCTATATTAAGTAGTCTCCATAAGTCTTCAAAGCATTGTATTTATATGGATTTTAAAGAACTTCCTTTTCCAAAAAGTAGGGAGAAAATTTGTAATTTCCTGGATCGCACAATTTACATCGGGTGGGTAACGGAACTAATTGGTGATCGAGTGGGGTTGTCCATTGGTTAAGGCGCTGGACTCCTATTTCTCAGCACATCCAGATATCTTTATTTGGATTTCCCGTGGCTCCCATAAATCGATTAAGACAAATGCAAGGATGAATTCTATGACAGCAATACTGCCTATTTTTCCCCCCACCCTTACCTGAGCTCATGCAGTCTCTCTAATGGTTTCGTCATCGACAGGATGATAAGCTGGTAGTTCCCTTCCTTTCTTTTCCTTATCTGAGATGATCGAATCTACACACACCAAAAAAAGTTTTGCATCACCTAGATTCCGAGATTTCCGGAGCCTGTAAAGAAATCTGGAATAGACATCAACATAAACATCATTTCTGTCCTTTTTATTGCTCATGAAAACCACACTCTGCGTGTTGTACCACCATACTGCGAGACCTTCAGAGGTGGTGGTCAAGACCGCTGTACACACCATGCACTGATGCATGCCTGTATTCGTCGTGGCATACTATCCACGAGTTCATCAAGGCACTATTGGTCCAGATTGTCCCACTGCTCAACAGCGATTCGGCGTAGATCCCTCAGAGTGTTTGGTGGGTCACGTTGTCCATAAACAGCCCTTTTCATTCCGTCCCAGGTAAGTTCTGTAGGGGTCATGTCTGGAGAACATGCTGGCCACTCTAGTCGAGCGATGTCGGTATCCTGAAGTAAGTCATTCACAAGATGTGCACGATGGGGGCGCGAATTGTCGTCCATGAGGACGAATGCCTCGCCAATATTCTGCCGACATGGTTGCACTGTCGATCGTGTCGTACAGCCGTTACGGCGTCTTGGATGGCCACTAGCGGTGAACGTCGGCCCCACATAATGCCACCCCAAAACAGCAGGGAACCTCCACCTTGCTGCACTCGCTGGACAGTGTGTCTAAGGCGTTCAGCCTGACCAGGTTGCCTCCAAACACGTCTCCGACGATTGTCTGGTTGAAGACATATGCGACACGCATCGGTGAAGAGAATGTGATGCCAATCCTGAGCGGTCCATTCGTCTTTCTGTTGGGCCCATCTGTACCGCGCAGCATGGTGTCGTGGTTGCAAAGATGGACCTCGCCATGGACACCGAGAGTGAAGTTGCGCATCATGCAACCTATTGCGCACAGTTTGAGTCGTAGCACGACTACCTGTGGCTGCACGAAAAGCGGTCTTTCAACATGGTGGCGTTGCTGTCAGGGTTCCTCCGAGCTTTAATCCGTAGGTAGCGGTCATCCACTGCAGTAGTAGCCCTTGGGCGGTCTGAGCGAGGCATGTCACCGATAGTTCCTGTCTCTCTGTACCTCCTCCATGTCTGAACAACGTCGCTTTGGTTCACTCCGAGACGCCTGGACACTTCCCTTGTTGAGAGCCCTTCATGGCACAAAGCAACAATGCGGACGCGATCGAACCGCGGTTTTGACCGTCTAGGCATGGTTGAATTACAGACAACACGAGCCGTGTACCTCCTTCCACGTGGAAAGACTGGAACTGATCGGCTGTCGACCCCCTCCGTCTAATAGCCGCTGCTCACGCATGGTTGTTTACATCTTAAGGCAGGTTAGTGACATCTCTGAACAGTCAAAGGGACTGTGTCTGTGATACAATATCCACAGTCAACGTCTGTCTTCAGGAGTCCTCGGAACCGGGGTAATGCAAAACCTTTTCTTTATGTGTGTATAATGTAATTATCCTACCTCACGCGTTTGAAGTAATATTCTTTGCAGGCATGCTTACAATTGTTGGATTTGGTAATTAATTATTGCTATTAAAAATATGAACGCCATTCCCACGAATAAATCATATAAGGTTTAATTCTCCCCCCCCCCCCCCCCCCCGATCAGAAATATTACTTTTTCACATATCTACAGTTACTGACCTAACCACTGCTGTCATCCAAAGTGTTAGGAAAATGTAGCACGTGCAGCGAACCTCTTAACAACGCTCCTAAAAATACGCTGAGGTGCCAAAAGTCAAAATGGTTCAAATGGCTCTCAGCACTATGGGACTCATCATCTTAGGTCATAAGTCCCCTAGAACTTAGAACTACTTAAACCTAACTAACCTAAGGACATCACACACACCCATGCCCGAGGCAGGATTCGAACCTGCGACCGTAGCAGTCCCGCGGTTCCGGACTGCAGCGCCAGAACCGCACGGCCACCGCGGCCGGCGCCAAAAGTCATGAGATAGCGATGTGGACCTATATAGATGCCGGTAGTATCGAGTACACGATGTATAAAAGGGAAGCTGTCGTTTCCACTCAGATGATTAACGTGAAAAGGTGTCCGACGTGATTCTAGCCGCACGACGGTTGTTAACACACTTTGAATGCCGAAAGGTAGTTGGAGCTAAACGCGTGGGGCATTTTATTTCGGAAATCGTTAGGGAATTCAATAGTACGAGATCCACAGCGTCAAGAGTGCTGAGAGTACCAAATTTCAAGCATTGCCTGTCACCACGGACAACGCAGTGGCCGACGGCCTTTACTTAACCAACGAGAACAGCATCGTTTCTGTAGAGTTGTCAGTGCTAACAGATAGGCAACACTGTGTGAAATAACCACAGAAATCACTGTGGGACGTACGACGGACGTATCCGTTAGGACAGTGCGCCGAAGTTTGGCGTAAATGGGCTGTGGCAGCCGATGACCGATGCGATTGCTTTTGCTAAAAGCACGACATCGCCTGCAGCGCCTCTCATGAGCGCGTGACCGTATCGGTTGGACCGTAGGCGACTGGAGAAAAGTGGCCTGGTCAAATGAGTCCGATTTCATTTGGTAAGAGCTGATGGTAGGGTTATAGTGTAACGCAGAACCCAAGAAGTTATGGACCCAAGTTATCAACAAGGCACTGTGCAAGCTAGTGGTGGCTCCACAATTGTGTGGGATATGTTTACATGGAATGGAGTGGGTCCTCTGGTCCAACAGAACCGATCAGTGACTAGAAATGGTTTTGTTCGGCGACTTGGAGATCATTTACAGCCATTCATGGACTTCATATTCACAAACAAAGACGGAATTTTTATGGATAACATGCGCCATGTCATGGGCCACAGTAGTTCGCGGCTGGTTTGAAGAAAATTCAGGACAATTCGAGCGAAAGATCTGGCCACTCATCGAACATTTATGGGCCAGAATCGGGAGATCAGTTCGTCCACAAAATCCTGCACCGGCAACAGTTTCGCAGTTATCAAAAAATGATTCAGATGTCTCTAAGCACTATGGGAGTTAACATCTGAGGGCATCAGTCCCCTAGACTTAGAACTACTTAAACCTAATTAACCTAAGGACATCACACACATCCATGCCCGAGGCAGGATTCGTACCTGCGGCCATAGCAGCAGCGCGGTACCGGACTGAAGCACCTAGAACCGCTCGACCACAGTGGCCGCTTCGCAGTTATCGACGACTATAGAAGCAGCATGACTTAGTATTTCTGCAGGGAGCTTCCAACGACCTTCTGACTCCTTGCCACGTCGAGTTGCTCCATTATGCCGGGCGAAAGGAGGTCCGACACGATATTAGGAGGTATGCCATGACATTTGTCACTTTAGTTCGTTCGCCCAATCCGATAATGGAATATATCGTTGGTCATAAATACCCACTAGCGGCTCATTGTTTCTCTGGAAAATGGAACTCAGTTATTTTTCTGTAAGTATAGAAAAGGCAGCCTCACAATATCGGAATCCGGCGACTACGTTTTCTTGAATAAAGTAAAAATTAAAAATATGAAACATAAATTTTGACCTGTTTCCACAAAACAGTATGGAACGAATTTAGGAAGCATCTCTTTCACGTTTCATACCTGTGTTGGTTTTCCCAGACTGTAAATATGTTCTGTAAAAACGTTTCCAAAAAGCTAAAACTTTACTTCGTCAGTGAACACCGAACACAATATTAAGATTTCATGTTCTGCTTCGCTCACCAAAACTCAACGAATTTCTTTACCACCTTCAGTAAGTGCGTGGAGAAGCTGAATTCCATGCCATGTCACTATAATATATTCCAAACGGTATTGGCAAGGAAAGCCGGGAACGTCGCGTCGATAGTCGCGTACTGTCGAGTTTTCACGTCTCCTCAGACCAGAGTTTTACCACAAGCGAGCATCCATTCTCGTCAAATTTGTTGTACCACCTTCTAATGTCATGAGTAGTCAAAAGTTGCAGGGCCGAATAGTCGACGGAAATACAGCTGCACTATTGTAAGAAATTCGCAGCTGTGAAATCGGAAACACAATGGTTTCACCGACTTGCTAGCCATCTAGAACAGCACTGCGCCGCTCTGGCCTTTAGACTGCAGTGACATCTCGCGTCACTGCTTCGCCTCGTTACTCCAGACTACAGAGACATCTCGCGCTAACTTATGAAGCTTGGCTATTCTATGTAGCAACCTTGATTCTTTCGTAACGAAGCGGATCACTAAAATGTGCTCAGAGCCTTTGAAGTTACACCTGTATACCTACAATCACCCCTGATACACTTACTGTATCAGTTGGTTGATTAGTTATCTATAACACTGAAACAGGCTGACTTTCTGAAAATCCAGCACATCCTACTTTGACTCGTCAACGAACATACTACTCCTAAGAAAACTCATGAATATACGCAATAGGAAACAGGAAATCCAGCTGTTTTAGCTGATAGTTAGATAGATATTTAGCGATGTGTCTGAAAACTGGAAAGCAGTCAACGACAATAGTGGGTCTGTTGGATACAACAGTCACAGTTACCCCTCATAACCGAATATCTGGCTCACACATCGTGAACATGAAATGACACATTCTTCCTCAATAACAAGAAGACTGAATTATTTCAGAACACGATGCTCTTGTAAAAAGAAAAAAAAACCTACCTGCTAATCAGTAAGGCCTAAACCACAACCACTTGAGCAAGATAATGGCAAAGTCTTGGTCTACAATCCGACTAATATGGCCTTTTGAAGCAACATTTCGATCATTCACTCGAAGATACGTAGGAAATTTGTCGAAACGTTGCTTCAGGGTCTCTCTGTGACTCGGAAGATAACAAAGAATACCTCGTTGACGAAATTCGTCCAGAAATTTATTGTTCAACTTCCTACTTTTTGTCTGTTTCCATTTCTGTGAACTTTGCCACTTTCTTTGCCTCTTCCTACCTCGAATCGCTGCTACTAATGTTAGAAAGAATGGTACTATTTTCTTGTCAGAATTACATTATGTACATCACATTCGTAGTACTTAGATGTCACACAGTAAATTTCCGCGAGATGCGATTCGCGTACTATTCAAATCGTTATATCTGTTTCCTATTTGCATTGCCACTGCACACGAAAGTGCCATCTCCTTAGTGCAGTACTTTCCAGCCTGGGGTAATTACCCCCCTTCGGGGTAAAGAGATATTTGTGAGGGGTAAAAGCAAAATGGTTCAATTGTTTTTCGGTCACCAAATTAAGTTAATTTTTTAAAAAATCACTATTTCGTAAGAGGGTAATGCTGAGTACATAAGTAACCAATGATTTATTTTCTTATTTTAAATACTAGTATTGTGGTGGAGGCTACAGTTTGGGAAACGAACTTATGAACATCTTCCTCACGTCGACCACCCACTACAAGTACATCGTACCATCCATCTATGGCAGTAAAACTGAGACACATATATCGCATATGCTTAAATATATTATGAAATGCCTTCTCCGAGTTGTCGGCAGTTCCCACAATAGAACAGAAATTGCAAACTCGGCAATTACAAGGACAAAAGTTATGGGCAGTTACGAAAAATAACACCATCAGGTAGGTACAAATGAAATTTATAGAAAGAGATACAAATCAACCACAGTTCTTTAGTTTTTAAGGGGATGTCAAAAAGCATTAAATAAATAATGCTGATTACATTTCTGTT
This sequence comes from Schistocerca piceifrons, assembly GCF_021461385.2. Classification (NCBI taxonomy): domain Eukaryota; kingdom Metazoa; phylum Arthropoda; class Insecta; order Orthoptera; family Acrididae; genus Schistocerca; species Schistocerca piceifrons. The sequence continues at coordinate 268,170,174 of NC_060139.1, read as the reverse complement.
AATTACAGAAATACTACTCTATCCCTAATCTCACCTAACATGTTTCTGGTTTCAAATATGCGTACATTGTTTTTTGGTGTGAACAGAATTTCAATAAATATTACTGTAGTCCAAATAATCGCTTTGTTTGCATCGTGAATAAGATTTCGTTAAGTTAGTTTCAGGAATTCCTAAGTAATTAGTTGTCCTCTTGATTAGCAGTTTCATAGTAAGCTGAAAGTATGTTAATCAGAGTTGTTATATGTTTCAGACATTATAAAAACAGTATTTTTGTGTTTCTTTCAGCATTTGATTGTTTGTAACTGAACAGTTCGAACTGTAACTAGACGAACTGATTATACGTGTTCCCAGCAATGGATGGATGTAATATTGATGAGTATTTTGACGTAATGCTATTGAAAATTACAGTTCAATGTTCAAAAGGTGAAATTACCTACATGGTACTACCTAATTACATAACATTAATGAACCTTGAATTAGCTTTATTGTCACGTGAATGATTAATTAAATTATTTCTTCGAATCAGCTGAAGAATGAGCTGTTACATTTCAGAGAGGACTGGTGCAGGAAAGCATGTTATGTAACAATTGTCGACCCTCAGCGTGGATAGTTTAGCCGCCTTGTCTGAGGAAGAGTTGTAGATAGCAATCGCGAATCAGTAACAACTGTTTCATTATACTATAAAAACAGTTCTTAGAAATAAGCAGTACCAATTGTCGTCTCGTGAGTCTTTTGTTCTATTACACTCACAAAAACTAAATATTATTTAGCTTTCATAATTTTAAAAATAAAATTGTTCAAAAAAAATTAGTTGTCTTAGATTGGGAACCACTGCCCTAATGATTCTTTCTTGTGGCCAAAATGCTTACATTTCATTTTTGTGGAAGGTACTCAGCGATCATAGAGGCAACCATGTAACTTCCAACGTACTTCTCATGTATTAAGTGTAGCACCACACGGAGAATAACTGACGCAGACAACGTGACTAGAGTATTATAATATTCCCAGGTAGAAAATGTTTATATCTTGAGTTGATGTTTTTCGCATTTTTTCTGTATTAGTCAACTGTGGATCTCGGTGAATAGAAGAAACTGGAAAAAAATTAACAGAGGGGGTTAGCAGCCCATCAAGCATGGCTCAGAGTGAACTATGACGAAGTATCACAGTTGATATAAGCGAACCTTTCTCACTAACATATTCTCGTACTGTACTTTCCGAATGTTGATAAGTATACCTCAAATTCCGATATAGGTGTCTTGGCATCCTTTTCTTGCAGAAAACATCCTGCTTTCAGCATAGCCTTGTAGCTAATAACACAGATTTCACAATTAATGTAAAATTTAAAAAAAGAAAGATAAAAGGAAAATGTACAAATTTTAGAGCCAGAGAACATTACGTTCATACATATTTCACGTCCATATTTCAAAAAGAAATAAGAAACGCCTATTAACAAATCTACAACAATTATGAAGCAAGATTTGACCATTAAAGGCAATATTGTGCCCTTGCATGAAGCGAGATCTTTTTAATCGTTATATTGTGCAAGCACAGGAAAATCTATGATAAACGACTATAACGACTAAAGTGCTCATAGACAAAACTGGTTAACGGAATCTAGCGCTAGCTAGCTGTTACATCACACCAATTATTTGCTCACTTCAGTTCGAACAATAAATACAGGTCTGCTTCTGGGAAACCCCGTAGTTTTGGGGCTCGAGCATGTTCGTAGCTTTAAACTATCATAAAATTAAAAACCAGCGAACACTGCTTCGTATAGCAAATTTCATTTTCGAACACACACACACACACACACACACACAAATTCTAAGAAGTGACATTTTACGACGTGACAGTATAATATGAACACAGGGACGTGACAAAGTCTTAGAATAAATATCGTGCCTTAGTATATGTTCTTTTGTTTTCTACATCAAAATTATGAGACGGAATATAACTCTTCGCCATGAATATCCGGGTGATTAAATTAGATCTAAGAATGAATTATTATATTGATGATACCGCTAGCTTATGCGTTAATTGTTATCGTGCCATCGGTAATTATATCTACATCTTATATCATAAGCCAGTTTTGTACACTTACGCCTTCCAACTTTTGTCCAGTATTTCTTAATCTATTTGGACATCCTTCGCCCGTGTCTGAAGCTTGAATTCTATTTGTTAACTCCTTTTCCAGTTTCTCGAACGCTATCGTAACGTTGTTGAAATTCTGTGTAGGAAAGAAGCTTTAGCGACGCCTACCTGTGCGCTCATCTAACAATAATCTTGTTTCATATCATTTTTTCTTTGTTTTAAAACAAAACTGATGATGTGACTGACCTCAAGCCTGCCATTGAGCTTTTTTGCTTTCTATTCCTAATGAATACGTACAGGTATCGTAGATCACGTAACGATGTAGGAAATCGTGAACATTTCTAGTGATTTGTTGCTTCAGATCTACAAGTCGCAAATGTACAAGTGCACTTACGGCGTCCTAAGCCTTTCTGTTGTGTGCAGCAGTTGGTAACGTTCCGTGACTTTTGACGGGAAGTAAAACGACGAATCATTAATCGAATGTGGGTGGCCAATCACACTGTTGTTCGTAATTTGTTATGCTTCGTAAGTGAAGCTGTGCTCTTAGGCCGCAAATTAACAATAACCTCAAAACAGTCAAATATTTCTGACAACCAGGGTTATAAATGTCAGCGCTGCCCTTTTCATTCACAGCAACTTAAGCTGTGCTATTAGGTCCCATCCTAAAAACAACCTCGGAAATCGCAAATATTTGTGACAAGATTGATTATAAATGAAACTTCCTGGCAAATTGAAATTGTGTGCCGGACTCGAACCTGGGACCTTTACTTTTGTGGGTAAGTGCCCTACTCAATGAGCTATTCAAGAACGACTCACGATTCACCTTCATAGCTCTACTTCAGCCAATATTGGTATCCCATAAGCGCCTGCAAAGGGGGGGGGGGGGGGGAGATGTTGGGTGGCAGGGCCGGGAGTTTGCCCCCGACGCTTCAACCAAACCATTTATATAAATAAGGCAATTTAAGAGTCTTGTCCCCTCCCCCGTGCCCGCCCCCAGATAAATTTCTGCAGACGCCCGTGATTGAACCAGTATTAAAAAAAATAACAAGACACTAATTACAGAAATGCGCCATGTTCTAAACAGAAAAAGCAATAACTGTTTTTTTTTTTATTCGTATGAAAGTTTAACGTCTCTCTTCAAAGTTTCCAAGCAAATTATCTCAGTGATTGTCTCTGAAATGTGGAGGATCTTAATGCTAAAATGAAAAAAACCAGAAAGTAAAGAACGTTTTGGCATAGATAAATAAAAACGAAAGATATCAGTACAAAACTTTACTTACAAAGTTCAAATGCCTTGCTCTGTTTTTCATTGTAGTCGCGTATTATACAACATGAGACCAGTTTTTCACTTCTCATGTTGTATTACTCTGCCACCAAAGATCTGAACCAGGAATTGACTGCTTGTTTCAGTTCTTCACGTTTGCGAACTGTTTTCTACCCAGAAACTCCTTTAGTTTCGTGCCAACTCAGAGCTGTACGGAGGATGTCCAAAGATTTCCTACTTTGAAACGTCGTAGTTCTTGCTGTGTACGAGCTGGTGGATGAGGCCACACATTGTCATAAATCAGAAACACTTTTGGCGATAACAATCTACGTCAGTGAAGACTCGTTCATTCAACTACAACCATAAACATTTTTTACTTGCCTTTAAATTTCGAAAAGATCGAATACTTTGTACGTTCAGTAAACGAATGACACTACGCACTGCGCATTTGGCGGGATTTTCAGCGTGCGCCGCTATTTCGAAAGGTTACAGAAAAAAAAGGAAAAAGAAAAAAAGGTTCAAATGGCTCTGAGCACTATGGGACTTAACATCTGAGGTCATCAGTCCCCTAGACTTAGAACTACGTAAACCTAACTAACCGAAGGACATCACACACATCCATGTCCGAGTCAGAAGTCGAACCTGTGACCGTAGCAACCGCTTGGTTCCGGACTGAAGCGCCTAGAACCGCTCGGCTGCCGCGGCCCGCGTTACAGAACAAGAGACGTGACATTCGGGAGCAAAACTCGGGTCACACTGAGACTGGGGAAGGGGCTAAATGGTACACTTGCAATCTCGGTGGTGGGGGTCACCGTTGGGTGTGGCACATAATCGTTCTATACTTTGTGGATGACACTCGTATATACTTTATTCCAAATTTCCTTTATTACCAGTACAATTTAGTAATGTACGTTAGCGTTTACTCTGACCACGGCCCCTGGAGGACCTAAGAATATCCACCGACCGCCGTGTCACCCTACGCCAATAGCGTCATTGGATGCGGTACTGAGGGTCCTGTGGGCAACACACGGCTCACTCGGTCGTTGTCGGGTTTCTTGACCTTGGAGCCGCTACTCCTCGCTCAAGTAGGTACTCGGTTGGCACCACGAGGGAGTGAACGCCGTTCCAGTCCTGGCACTAAGGAAAAATCCCTGGCAGTGCTGGGAATCTAACCGGATCCTCCCCACAGTAGTTAGCCGCACTGACCATTCACCTACGGAGGCGGACAGTACAGCCTCGGAGAGAGAATTATTAACACATTCCTGTAAAGAGCCACGATATAGGGAAGTACATGTCCTTCTCGAAGGGGCGATAGCGCTGCACGATTTGGGGAACATAGAGGTTAAAGGGTCAGTGGTTCAGAATTGTATTAAACAAGATTGTACTCAGGAGTGTGTTCTGCATCATGTTCTTTTTCTTTCTTTATGTGGTAATCATTATACAGTGTGGGCCAAAAGTCACTACCCAGTGTAACATAATTGAACTCAAAATAAACAGTTGAAATTTTTAAACAACCTCATTCTCCACTGAAGTTGCAAATTATCTTAGAAAACAACTCGTTATCAGCTTCTGTTAATTCAGTTAGCATTGTCTCGCAAAATTGAAGCCTACGATGAGGGTCATTTTCCAATAGCCCGTATGTGAGACGAGGTATGTAATGTCTGAATTCTGCCTTATGTAATATGCTCCGCACAGTTGTTTAGAAATATCCTGTTCAAGAGATAGTCTGCGAGTAGACTTTTTAGGACTCTGGATCTTTTATTGATGGCCAGCCTGACCTGTGGCAATCCGCTGCAGATCCACTTTTCTCAAAACGTATCCGTACACGGTAGACAGCCTTCCTTGTAGCTGGAACAATGGTTCAAATGGCTCTGAGCACTATGGGACTTAACATCTGAGGCCATCAGTCCCCTAGAACTTAGATCTACTTAAACCTAACTAACCTAAGGACATCACACACATCCATGCCCGAGGCAGGATTCGAACCTGCGACCATAGCGGTCGCGCGGTTCCAGACTGAAGCGCCTAGAACCGCTCGGTCACACCGGCCGGCAGCTGGAACAATGTTGAAATTACTATTCCGCTCATTTATTATTACGTCAGAACCACATTCGTACCACGATTTCAAAGCAAAAACTCTTTCTTTATTAGCAAACATCTCCACAACAGATTAGAATCAATAGTCAGAGATGTTTGACTTAACAGCAGTGTACTCTGGTGTTCGTATCAATAACTATCTCAAAAAAATGTACTAGTGCACACTGGTGTTTGTGTGGATAATTACCACAAGCAAACAAGACTATCTTAATGTACCAGTGATCCCACTCGAAACTCATTTTGAAATAGAACGTAAATTAATTGACACACTTCTCGTCGGTCCGATGTTCTGGTTTTGTAGCGAGAAAAATCCGCCCGAACAGAGCGCACTAGAACGAACCGTTTCCTCTGAAGTACCAACGCTGCGCGGAACTTGTTCGTTGTTCCTCGACAATGTGCAGAACAGCACCATCTGCTGTCCACGCCGAACGTGTCACGTTGTGCTAAAACTCTCCTCTCGGTTCTGCGCGGTCCGCTGTGCACGCGGCTTTACTGGGATTGGTTGGTTGGTTGATTTGGGGGAGGGGACCAAACAGCGGGTCATCGGTCCCATCGGATTAGGGAAGGGTGGGGAAGGAAGGCGGCCGTGCTCTTTCAAAGGAACCATCCTGTGATTTGCCTGAAGCGATTTAGGGAAATTACAGAAAACCTAAATCAGATGGCCGCATGCAGGTTTGAAGCGTTGTCCTTCCGAATGCGAGTCCAGTGTGCTAACCACTGCGCCACTTATCTCGGTGCTTAACTGGGAGGCACTGCTGTTCTAGGCATTCGCTTCCGCCTATTTCCAGGCCAGCCTTTGTGCTGTGGATGTGTGCGCCTTTAGCTCGCTGAAATGTCCTTTGCAGACGGTCGGGCTGGACACGCACTTACCTGGCAGGCTGTCTTGAAAGCAACTGAACCGTAGCTTTCTTAAATGTAAAACAGACTTTTTTATTGTCCATCTAGATTGCACGCAACTGCAGTGCAATCGAGACGGACAATGAAAAACCAGTTTGTAACCAGGGACTGTGAATTTCCTCCGAGGAAATTGTTTCACTTTTTGTATTGTTGAATGTAGCTTCAAATTTCTATACACCTCGCAATTTTTCGAGACTTGGGCTTAATTCTCCTGTCACTTCTTTCTCCGAAAGTTAGTTGCGAAGTTTGGTATCTAAAAACAAAACAAAACAAAAAATAAACTTTTCTAATAAACTTCATTGCGATAGGGTCTGCAGCTGCGATGAAATTTTTAAATGATTTCATGATGTCTTCAGCTATCATTCTCTTATTTGATGTACAGTTGTACAATTTCGATCGTCGGCCATTTTCACGTACCTACATCGGAAACAATATACGTTGGTTCCATCAGTATCACTTATCATTTTATCATAGGAACAAGTCATATCCCAGGATATGTATGAGGATTACAACTTACTTTATAGGCGTTTCTTTAATGGTCTGTTATACCATGTACGTCTTTACTACTATGACTGTATGTAATTGTAATAAAGTGAATTAGAAATAGTTCTTATTATTTTAGGAGAACTTTACTTCTGAGAGTTGTTGGGAAGTTCATCTAAGGTCGATGTTTTTAACATACCTACACAAGGAAGATTATTAGTGGATTTCTGGAAAATAATTACGATCTTCATAGCATAAGTACCAGAAAAATATCGACCTTATATACAGGCTGTTTCAAAATTCCATTGATAAACGTGTAGGGAATGTAGAATGTGTCGTGAGAAATAAATCGAGGATAGGTACCCGTGTCCGTAAACGTCATCCCACGACGCTACATACCATCAAAGTTATAGGCGCTAGCACCTGTAAATGTATTTTTACAGGGTGAGTCAGCGATGATGCTTCAAACTTTCAGGAATTATGGAGAGCGATAGGGAAACGAAAGAGTCAAGAGTTATAAGACTATAAGAGAAAATAGTTCTGATACCCTTAATGTTAGAATACATGTACTGGAACTGTTGTTGCTATGATTGTATTGTATGCAACTTTCAGAGGTGGTAGTATGGACCAAAAAAAGGAAAAAAATGTCCGGTAAACATGGGTTCTAAAATGCATACCTGAGGAGCTATAAGCACATGTTCATCTTCGCTGATGTGGAACACATCTCCTCTATTAAACAACAGCTCGAGCTCTTTTAGTATGCATTTTAGAGCCAGTTTTTACAAGACATTTATTTTATTTTTATCCATACTGCCACCTCTGAAAGTTGCGTAGCTACAATCTTAAACAACATCACTAGTACATGTATTCCTCTGTCAGAAGTATGAGAACGAATTTCGCTCTTAATTTTGCGACTCGTTTGTTTCTGGACCAGGACCCTTTACCTCAGATTGGTACATCTGTCCATCTCTACAATCGTTGAAGCTTTGTAACATCATCACAGAATCATTCTTTTTATGCACCTATAGTTCTGACGCTCTGCAGTGTCGTTGGATGGCGTTTTCGGACACGGATTCCCGTCCTGACTTCGTTCCTCAAGACGTCTTCTACATCCCCTCGAAGTTTGTCGGTGTAATTTTGAAACACACTGTATAAGAGCTTTCCAACATGCTTCAACAGTAACGAAATATTATTTCTAATTTATTTTATGCAATTAGAATCAGTCTTAGGAGCAAAGTCGTACACATCATAATAACCCATTAAACAATCATCTAAACAGTAAGTTATAGTCCTCGTAGTATATTTTGGGATATGACTTGTTCCTGTGTTAAATTCATAAGTGATACTAATGCTTCCGTTTTAGGTGCTTTAAAATGGCCTAAAAGACGGAAATAGTACAATTGTACATCAAATAAAGAGAATACCAGCTGAAGAAATCACGAAATCATTCAAGAAACTGATAACAAACATATTTACTAGGGAGACCATGACCGCGCCTTAGATCGTCGGCTGAGTAGACGTCCGGGACATAATTGCCTGTGAATGAGCCGGTCGCTAGCCTTGAGTAGCGCCTAAGGCGGTGGGACTGTGTTGTGCTGGACGACCCGCCTCCGTGTTGCAGCGACGCTGGTGGTGGGGAGCGCGCTATGCCGGCCCGCTGCAGCCGCCGCCGCCGCCCCCGACGCTGGGACCTACCTCCGCCTCCAGCAAGCCCCCACCTCCGCCGCCCCCGCCGTGTCCCTGCGCGCCACCGACGTCTGCATGCCGCACCCCCTAGCAGTCAACACGACGGAACGGCTGCGCATGCTCAGGGAACGGATGGAGTACTACGGCATCGCCGCCTACATCGTCACCTCCAGCGATGAACACCAGGTAAGCCGAGCTGCTGACAACCATCCCCTGCTGTGCCTTTACGTTCTGAAGCTAGCAGCGTCTGTACCGTTACTACGATTGCATTCAGTGGCACGGATTTCAAACCAAATAATATAGGACATCTACGGGCCATATGCATAGTAGGACTTTACTGATACACACCGATTGGCCAAAACATTAAGACCACTGCCCACCGCGTCTTTTGCCAATCTATTATATCAAAACACCACTTAAATCCAACATTCTCAATTATTTATTTTATATATTCGAATCGCGGCAACGGCCTTGCTGCAGTGGATACACCGGTTCCCGTGGGATCACCGAAGTTTAGCGCTGTCGGGCGTGGTCGGCACTTGGATGGGTGACCATGCGGGCCGCAATGCGCTGTTGCCATTTTTCGGGGTGAGTCAGCCTCGTAATGCCAACTGAGGAGCTAGTCGACCGAATAGTAGCGGATTCGATCAAGAATACCATCTTATGACCGGGAGAGCGGTGTGCTGACCCAACGCCTCTCCTAACCGCATCCTCTACCGAGGATGACACGGCGGTCGGATGGTCCCGGTAGGCCATTCGTCGCCTGATGACGGGGTGCTTTCATATATTTGAATCGCTGGCCCCGGCCTACAATATCTGCTCCACATAGCTCCCTCTAGTAGCACGAATTAATTCACTGATGTCTCATCCCATGACCTATCTTCATGTTCCCCCTTTGTAAATAGTATTTTCGACATACCCTTTTCCTTTCCAATTCTTCCTTGTTTTTTATTTTCTCTGTCCACTTAATTTTCAACACCTTCCTGTAACACCACGTCGCAAACGAGTCGATTCTCATCTTTTCCTGTTCTTCCATAGTGCATGACACTTCCAATCAGTGCTGTGACCAATAATGTATATCCTAAGAAATTTCTACCTTCAAATCAAGTCCAGTTTTTTTATAGTGTAACCTCGTTTATCTGAAAAACATGGGACCGTTAGATATCGGATCATCGAAAATCCGGCTAGTTCGAAAATTTAGAAAATGTAGAATGGATTAAATGCTGTAAGACACGCGTTACATCTATTTTCATGCGAAGCGACAAACTATTCCGTATTATATTTTGACGAGATATTGAAAGGAAAAAAAGGCGAGTTTTATACACTGGATCACAGTAATAGTTCGGCCGCAGTTTTTTTCGGACTTCCAAATAAACCATTATTTTGCCCAGAAGCATTGTTGTGCCCGTATGCATCATAATATATTCAGTTGAACGTCAGTTTTGTCAGCTGACCCAACATCACTATCGTCATTGTCTGCAGACGAACATGCGACGACAATTTTGTCATCAGGAATCTTAACGTAGCCAGACATTGTCTTTTAACAGCCACTCATTTACGCCATTGAGTGAGCAACCTGGAATTTTCCATCATGCTTCAAAGCCAAATTCAGCAGCAATGCTTTCAACTATTCACCTTTATCCAACTTATACAGTGCATCTAATTTTTTACCCTTGGACACTACCACGTTCTTCTCTACGCTGCCATTTTACACTTGCCGAGTGGGGACAATGCAGTAGATCTGCGGTACAGCTCAATGCAACTTGTTAAACTGGCACCTTGCCAATCACTTCAGACTATTTGAGACATAGTTTTGGAGAACTGTTGCAAATAATAGATGCACTAAGTGATTATATTCGAGTAAGTAATGTAACAGACACATAAATATCCAAATACACAGGATGTTAAAAGAAGATAGCCCGGCTTTTGAGAGGTGCTCGTATGGACGGAAACAAGAAATAAAGTCCAATAAACATAGGCTCTAAAATGCATACCTCAAGAACAATGAGCGCATGTTAATTTTTGCTACTGTGAAACACATCTCTTCTACTCCAAGCTTTTTGATGTTACGAACGACCTAAAGGGACCAACATAAAAGGGACGGATCGCATCGATTTCTCGCGTGGACGACCGATCCCTACATAGATCGCACGTGTCTAGGCGACCGATCTCTTCGTAGATCGTACGTGTGTGGATAAATCGCAGCGCTGATCGCTTGGAAACCCCAGGCATTCTGAAGAATCACATGCTATTTGTACACCCAGTACGACTGCCTGGCTGGTTAGCGGCGGTGTGTGCCAATATCTCTGAGACTCGTTTCTTTATACATTAAGCGTGATTGTGCCGTTTTGTTTCGTTTCGTTTTGCCCAAGTTGAGTAAGAACTGCGACGCGTAGTGGCCGCGTGATTTGAGGCGCCATGTCACGGATTGCGCGGCCTCTCCGGTCGGAGGTTCGAGTCCTCCCTCGGGCATGGGTGTGTGTGTGTGTGTGTGTGTGTGTGTGTGTGTGTGTGTGTGTAGTCCTTAGCACAAGTTAGTTTTAGTAGAGTGTGAGTCTAGGGACCGATGACCTCAGCAGTTTGGTCCCTTAGGAATTCACACACATTTGAATTTGAGTAAGAACTTTATGTTAAAATTTATAGTTATTCAGGGACTACCAGCTACTACGAGAAGAGAAGTGGAGGGCGGAGTGGTCATTTTTACTAGGAAGTAACATAAAATACGCCCTCCGATTTTGCAGTGATTAGCATTCTGTAAATTGTGCTATAGAAGTAGAATTGACTGGACGTTCTTAGTAACAGTCACGATACAATGGGCTCAATCTGATGATTTTGAGTGACTTATGAACAGGCATTATTAAAGCTTTTAATTTCTAAACAGAATGACATCTACATCTACATGACGACTCTGCAGTTAACACTTAAATGCCTGGCAGAGGGTTCTTCGAACCACATTCACACTATTTGTCTACTGTTACACTCTCTACAGCGTCTGCGGAAAATGAGATACCGTAATGCCAAGTGGACATTTTAATTTAAATGTTCATAGCAAATCTGTAATACAACTATGCTCAACTCCTTTGTCATTTCATATAACATAACTCTCCCTCATACAATTTATAACAAGAATTATGGTAATCAGTAGGGTTGCGACTGAAAGCACTTCTCTAGACACATCGAGATTGGAAAACAAACAGTTAGAATACTTGAAGTTAAGCTATAAGGCTAAAGAATTGAATTTAGTCCTTTCAACCCCCACAAACCAACCAACCAATTGAAAAGGACTAATAATAGTATTAACATACTGGGAAGATGTACAGCACACAGTCGGCTTCAGCGAAAAATGTAATATATTTCTTTAAAAAAGCTGCAGCTTACAGTAGAAGAGACGTGTTTCACATTACAGCGAAGCCGAACAAGTGCACAAAGTTCTTAATGTATGCAGTTTAGGGCCCATGTACACTGGATATTTTTGTCTTTACCCCCTCTCAAAATATAGAATATGTGTTTTTAACGTCGTGTATTTTTATTCATAACTGTGCATTAATTAGTTTTTTTTAAATATGTTCCTTCGTGGCTTAGGATACTGTTCCCTGTATTTTGTGAGCAACAAGTCATTTGATTCACTCTTAATATTTCTATTTTTGTATTCATCTGCCCTAATATCCCAAATTTTGGTGCACTCTAGGAACAGTATTTTGTCTTGTTTTGAACTCATTTTCAATACAAAAACAATGAACAGCGAACACATACATACCCAGAGACTGTATCACGCGTCATAATAGCGATGATATTGTCAATACTGCCCACATTTTCAGGCAGCGCAGTCTATTTCAATTTTTTTTATTTCCTCAATCTTATTGCGCAACTTCTCAATCTCACCCTTTACGTTCAATATTACTGCTTATTTGGAAATACTGCGCAGCAATACTGACTGTCTAGAGGCCGCTTTATCGTTGAAATCTTCAAGAAATTTCCGTAATCGAGAGACGACTCATTCCCCTCGCTGTACGCCTCGTTCACATCCATTTCATTTTCAATACTGTTAAAATTAAATCCTACACTTCATTTTCTCCTTATCTATTTGTTGATTTTACTGTCTCTGCTAGTAATTCCTATCGTGCGTTCTGTACGCTGACTGTTAGTAAACAATGGCTGTTGATTTTACTGTCTCTGCTAGTAATGCCTATCGTGCGTTCTGTACGCTGACTGTTAGTAAACAATGGCTGGAAGTTGTCGGTTTGCACGGTTATTTTCATGATTGCTCTTCGGTACAGGCAACAGCTGCTAGATTGGGATTTGAGAGGGTGGCTGTTTCGTGGGCATTCATAATGAAGATCATTATATTTAAAAAAAGGAACGCCATTTTCTTGATTTATTCAGTTTGATGATAATGTGTCATCTCTGACACACAGGGTGGCGTTAGTGATCGTAATAAACACCCACAGGATGAATTTGATCAGTGCACCGATGCACGAGGTTCATGTCGGTCAACTTTTCGTCTGTAAACCTACCCATTCTGTCGACTACCACTGTTAGGCGCTGTTATCGCAGCGAACACTGCCAGAAGAGCAAACCCGTGACGATTGAACTGTGCAGTACTAAACGCAAATGTGAGGATGAAGAACGAACTGGACATTAATACTGTCAGCAGCAACGGCCGTGAGTGAATGGAACAAAGTTGTTTCCAAACAAGACACACAGCGCACATCATCGGTATTTGCTCTAATGTGCCGACATTCTCAGTGCAACATAGATACGAAGATAAACGAGGTTAAGAAATCAAACGAAATAGAACTACTCTGTAACAAGCCACCCGGTGTCTCATACGAAAAACTCAGAAAATACCCCTCAACAACGGCTGAAATTGTGTCTTTGGAGTTCGGGCACATTCTTCAGCCTATAGAGTAGAGTGGGGTAAGTTGAGCGGCAGACAAGACTGCGCAACGCATATATCTCAGTTTTAATAATCCAGCAGTTGGCTACTCTGCAGGGCACGAAATAGCATAGACCATAGATAACATAGACAGCGCTGGAAGTCATTTTACTGAAACCAACATATAAGTCATGTGACTAGGAGCCCGAAGCCGAGTATGTAATTACGCATTTGGACTGCACAATTTACGACATTCTTTTTACAAATCAAATGTCGTGCTGTTGTGCTTTTTACTACGCTCTGTTCATCATAAGAATAAACGTGACGTAAATATTACGCCTTGTATTCTTCCGCGTGTGCTTGACTCTCATCGGATTTCGTTTCACGTGAAGCGGAAGCCAAACTGTGACCAGTGCAGCCAAGTACGATCATAAGGATACGTTTTATCCTGTGTTGCACGCACATAGACTGAGCGATAATGCAGGACAACAGCCGTACCGACGCATTAAACTTGGACAGCACTGGCCAGCCAGCGGTCCAACTAAGGCTTATCTCACATCTACCCGGCAGCCGGCTGTGAGGGTGAGGCGCTTGCGGGAAGTTTCACACCAGGCCGACAGCCGGGCCGAGGGTGTGGGATGCCGGCGGCCCTCACCGTGTCGGCCCGTTGTCGGTGGCGCAGGTGATGGGGCATGCAAAACAGTAGAGCGCTACACATCTACCCGACAACTATCGTGTGCCGGCCAGTTGTGTTTTGCTTTGTTGGTGGTTCAATCTGTTCTGGACGTTTCTAGTCTACTGTGTCAAAAAAAAAAAAAAAATGGTGCAAATGGCTCTGAGCACTATGGAACTTAACATCTATGGTCATCAGTCCCCTAGAACTACTTAAACCTAACTAACCTAAGGACAGCACACAACACCCAGCCATCACGAGTCAGAGAAAATCCCTGACCCCACCGGGAATCGAATCCGGGAACCCGGGCGTGGGAAGCGAGAACGCTACCGCACGACCACGAGATGCGGGCAGTCTACTGTGTCATGGCGGAAATTGATGTCGAAATCCTTACATCAGTAGTTTCGTGGGACAAGACTTTAGGTACTTTTAAGGATAGAATACAAATAAGGAATGCATGGATCGAAGTTTGCAAAGAACTGAACGAAGGCTTCGAACGGATTTGTGACAAAGACAGAGACGACTATGGTAAGTACAAGTCTTTATTTTTTACGTTAAATACAAAAAAAATTAGATCAGTGGCGCATTAAATTTTACATAACTGCCGTTTCACAGATCCCTCAGGTGTCATAAAATAATACGTCAACATTTTTCGAACATTATTGGCAGAAATTCCGCCACGTACACATTCACTTCTTGTTATACTTCCAAGTCCAGTTATGGACAGAGTATCCTCGGGGTTGTAGCCTTCTTTTTTTAAGAATGGTATTGTGCAAAGCAACGGACGCCTTGACAAAATCTGGTTTTAAATTTATAGCTCTGTGGAAAATCCTCCATTTATTAGTCAGTATCCCAAATCAATATTCTACGTTCCTCCGGGCTCTTCATAGGCGATAGGCCGGGCGGTTCTAGGCGCTACAGTCTGGAACCACGCGACCGCTACGGTCGCAGGTTCGAATCCTGCCTCGGGCATGGATGAGTGTGATGTCATTAGGTTAGTTAGGTTTAAGTAGTTCTAAGTTCTAGGGGACTGATGACCTCAGATGTTAAGTCCCATAGTGCTCAGAGCCATTTTTCGTAGGCGCTAATTGAACACTCTTTTAGCAACTGTTCATTGGTGTCCAGAGTATGGTCGTAGAAGGTGTTGATGCAGTCCAAATGCTCCACCACCAAGGTACCTTTGGACTTACTGTACTACAAAGGCACCTGTCTTCAGGGATTACCAGTTTTTTTCCATCACTGATTTCCACAAAGAACATTCTTTAAATATAGTAGAATCACTGTCTTTGCCATAACCTCAAGTTTCCCTCTCTATTAGGAACAAGAAGCTACAAATGTTGCAGTAAATAGTTAACCACCCACTACCGACACACAGTATTGCGAACAAGCAGTGGAACCATTTTCAGGAACATCTTCCGAATCCCCACGCTTCATAGGTCTCTGAAAATTCATCATTGGGTTGTTTAACGTTTAACAAATGTTTTAATTTTTCAAGGTGACAACAAAAATGTACATCCTGCAGGATAACAATTTTTTTTTTTTTAATTTAGCTATTGTTTTCTTTCCCACTCACCTGATTGTTATTGCAAACATTTGTATAGGCTGGATACATTGTCGGAAGGATGTATTACGGCGTTGAATGGAACTCTTCATTCGTGCATGTAGATCGTCAAAATTTCGTAAACTCATTCGAAAATAATTGAAAAACTTATCTTCATCTCCCCTTAATTCGTTAAAAAGGACAGACTGCACCCACTTCGTCTCTTCTCATATTGAGTTGATGGACCCAATGCACTCTTCTTCTGTTTTCCAAACGTCTGTACAGGAGATACCACGTTAACAGCTGCTCCTGCCCCATTTGTAGTCGAGGCCAACTGAATATGCACCAGACACGGAAGGTCGTCACGGCATGCCGTCCGGCTGTCGGCTACGTGTGAAGAGGCGGTAGGTCCCCTGTCGGCCCGGCAAAAATGTCGGCAGCCGGCTTGGTGTGAAATAAGCCTAACCTGCAATGATGTGGGTAGTTGCAGTTCAGACGTAAAAACAGACGAGCAAAGAAACAATATAGCTTCGAATCTCATTTAATTTTTAAAGAGGGGGAATAATATTCGGAAAAACTCCAGCAGTAACGCGCGCTACTTAGGTGACCAGACGGTAAGCATAAATTGCTCTCGTTCTCACCTGACATATTATCCTAATTACAAACAAGAGTGATGAAAACTTAAACGGTAATTTTTCTGAGCGAGCTGTGTGTGATTCAGGGATTTCATCGTTCTGTTGAATACTGAAGCCTCTGAAAGTATTAATTACAATCAGGCGTCTGGTAATCTCTTAGCGCCTTCCTTATCCGAGTCCCAACATTTCAGTTCTGGAAGTGTCAGCTGCTACGTTGATAACGAGCCTATCAACAACGGAATCCACGAAGCCAACCAGGCGCCGCATTTTTTCCTCCTCCTTCATGACGAGCCGTTCTATTTGCCGCCAACGTTCGGCAGCGACGTGCAAAACAGCTGCGGGCTTTAGTTACAGAACGTTTGGCAGCTGAACAGTCTTGTCACTTCTCTGGCCAAATCCTGTAACTTGGCTCCAGATCAGTTCTGTTGGGTTCATATTGTAATGGTACAGTGGCAAACGTTAAATTGCAGTATTTGTATGGTGTGCTCGATGCTATGAAAATGATTGTTTTTCATGTTTCTACGATGCTTATCTACATCTGTGGTATAAAATGATGGACATAGTCCAAATAAAGAGTATTTTGTTTTTCATTTTTGCCTAAAAAATTACGTTTTCTTAATTTCAGCAACTTCGATTAACAGTCTTTCATAAAATATCGTTAATTAAGAATTTGTATTTGAAATGAAAACAGGGATTCCGCGTGCAATACGTAATTAGAAACAAGAAGACGTGCATTATTCATAAAAAATGATGATGAATTTCACAATTATGAGATGTAGGTATTTCAAATTGAACGAGAAAAGAAAATGACTCGGACGAGATTTAAACCAGCGAACCATGAATTGTAATTGGTTATCATTCAATTACACTGCCGATTCCGATATACATCCGATGAGTAGTTGTGTCGCAACTGTATATAACACACTCTCTCGGAAAACTTAAAAGCCGATTATCTCTGTAAATTTATGAAAAACATTAGGAACAACCTATTTCTCGGCATCGTGTTCCACACGTGTTTCACTACGGAACAGGAAGCAGCTTCAGACATTTTCATACTGCGCTGTAACGGCGCGACAGAGCCAACACTGCAGAGGCTGTGACTACATAATTTTTGAAATAAAAAGTACGTAGCTAAAGCGTGATTAGGAAAAATATTGATGGCTGTTAATACATTTGAATATCTTACAGTTTCATTTAACGCAACTTAGGAATAATATATCTAGTACATAAGTAGGACCTACTTCCAAGAACTTAACAAGACAAGTTCAAATGTGTGTGAAATTTTATGGGACTTAACTGCCAAGGTCATCAGTCCATAAGCTTACACACTACTTAACCTCAATTATCCTAAGGACAAACACACACACACACCCATGCCCGAGGGAGGACTCGAACCTCCGCCAGGACCAGCCGCACAGTCCATGACTGCAGCGCCTAAGACCGCTCGGCTAATCCCGCGCGGCCGAAACAACGCAAGTGTACGTGTGCTAAGGCTTCTAACCAATCATCGCGCTTGTGTTTGTTTACATCAGGTTTATTGTTATGATGAACGGAGTATAGATTCAGAAGTAAAGACATATGCTAAGTGTTTCTTAGTATCCTTCATATTAGGTAAAGTGACGAAAATCTCGGTTGTGTAAGTGAATCACTTTAAAATACACGAGGTATTTCCATAAGTTGAAAATTGGGGTGGATGTTGGTCCTGAGATGTAAAACGTGGTGAATGACTAAGCTTTTGAGACGACATATCGTTAATATGTAGCTCACTGCACCAGTATAATCAACATTTTGTAATATATTACGCTACCTATCTTGACATCGTTTCGGTATCTGTACTAGATTAAGCAAAAGTCAGAAAACGTATGTGCGTATTTTGTGTAAGTACCTGACATTATGCACATAAGCGAATCTTACTAAAGCATTTCACATATATTCCTATGGAATCGTTAGACAAATAATGCTGCGTTCGAAATTGTTGTCTTGTCTTCCACTCCTGTGGAAGCGGTGAATTACAAGAATTCACAGTGCAAAAAGGAAAAAATGTATTCACTAAAGAACAGTGATTCTGTCGCTGTTAAAAGAACTGTCAATACGTTTCCACTTGACCACATGTAAAAGAAAGGATATTGCGGAGACACAGCTTAGCCACAGTTTTCGGGATGCTTCCATTATGGAAATTGCCAGAAAAGAAATAGTATCTGGAATCCCGTTTAAGAAGTAACTGGAATCCCAGGTAACAGAACAAGGAATAAAGAAGCCAAGCCGCGCAGGGTAGCCGCTTGATCTGAGGCGCCTTGCTACGGTCCGCTGATCTTCCTCCGTCGGAGGTTCGAGTCCTCCCTCGGGCATGGGTGTTTGTTTTGTTCTAAGCGTAAGTTAGTTTAAGTAGTGTGTAAGCCTAGGGACCGATGACCCCAAGAGTTTGGTCCCATAGGAACTTAACACAAATTTCCAATTTTTCAAAGAAGCCAAAGAGGAAACTGTTTGATTCATATCAAGCAAACAAAAAGAAAGCAAAGCAAAACCTAAATACGTAGATGGAAATCCCACAGACTTTTCACTGGCCGAGTTGTGCTGAAAAGTACAATAATATACAAACAGAAGACTGGATTCAATGTCTAAAGTGCAAGGAATGGTGGCATGAATCCTGTTCTTTTTACGGAGGTTCTGGACACTTCATCTATGATCTCTATTAAACAATTGTTCCCCCCTATTGTAATATTTTTACGAGTTTTTATTCACAGACCCCAGAATTGTTCATTAAATCAAATCTTGTATCAACAATAACAGAAACAAGGTATATTATGTTTATGTACTCTATAAATTAAATAAAGAAGAAAAACTGAATGGCACATGTGTTTTTCTCCAATAATAATATGTAAATTTACCCCACTAGAAACGCACTCCTACCCCACGGGCGGGTAAGACTGCGCATTTCCATTACTTTTTTTACTAAGTACGAACTACAGTTTAAATTGCACATATGGTTTTCAGAAACTGTTATATAATAGGCAGAAGTTAGATGAAATGGCAGTTAAAATATAATTGTAATTTGTGAAGTTTTCTTCAGTATATCCCTAATTAAACCGTAAGTGCTCAATCTTGCACCACTTTACAGCGTTGAGACGTTTAACTGTCCTATAAGCAGTTCTTATACAATACCAAATAAATGTTATCTACCCTGTAGTCTCTTCTTGAACTGTCCAGCTTCTCCGTCCTAGAAAATTAGTAATAGACTTTCAGCGCGTCTCATCTATCCATTTCATCGTACATATCGCAAGACACTTTTAAAAACGATCATTCGTGTGTAAATCTCAAGACAGGAATTCACTGAGCTACAGCAGGCGCGATATTTTGTTGGCTTAAAGATATGAGCACTCCAGTCGACGGGTATAACAACCACGGTTCTGCAGTAATATGATTATTTGACAAAACAGTAATACGTCAAAAAGTGGTCGCAAAAATCTTTTGTCAAGACGGTATTCCAGACTGTCGATTCGAAGGGAAATAGATTTAAATGATATCCAATTTATCTCCATGCCTGGCTCAAAATTTATCCCTTCGTCCTCGTAATAATTGAAAAAAATTATTCCAGCCAATCACTGGTACTTAGTAAAGGCCGATAGCGCTGGAAATATCTCAGTTACACGGAGGCGTGCGAGTACACTCCCAAGTCAAAAATAGCTAGCTGCTCGTTACGCTCGACGGACGGCGTGCTATTGTCGACATTCCGCTTTCTCTGACGGAAAAAGGCACCAGAAGTAGAGCCATGCTTTGTACTGGTAGCGGAGTACTTCCGTGACTAATCGAGCCGAGAGGTGCAGGTGACCGATGCAGCCGGCGCAAAGTTGCTGCTCCGAGAAAATGTGAAATTTTAGCATTGGTCGTTTTAGATTGCTGGCTTTTAAAATGACAACACCAGAAAGGACAGCAAAAAAACTGAATTTTACGTATTCTATGTACACAGTATAGGAGGTAGAATTATACGCAATTAAATTTGTAAATGATTTGCTAGTACACGGGGAGCGAAATGTATTACACAGAGTTGCCATCTCTGGTAACTAACAACTAACAATAACACTGAGTAGAACAAAGATGGTTCAGATGGCTCTGAGCACTATGGGACTGAACTGCTGAGGTCATCAGTCCCCTAGAACTTAGAACTACTTAAACCTAACTAACCTAAGGACATCACACACATCCATGCCCGAGGCAGGATTCGAACCTGCGACCGTAGCGGTCACGCGGCACCAGACTGCAGCGCCTAGAACCGCTCGGCCACTCCGGCCGGCGTAGAACAAAGCTTGGGTGACACTTGGGGACAGTAGTTTGAAAGCAGGCTACGAGGTAAGTGTCGACAAAAGTAAGACAAGGGTAATGGAATGTAGTTGCTTACGATGCGTAGGGAACATATAAAAGAATGCAAGAAAAGCATTTCTGAAAATAATAAATTTCTTATCAACGAATTTGCAGGATGTCTCATGAATAATGGTCTGTTTCTTCATCTTCGACACTAAGAAACAAATCTGAACAAGTGTCCTTAGCTCTTAAGGTGTGCGTTTTAGAGCCCATGCTTACTACACTTTTCTGCTTCGAATGATGGTCGCTGTCACATTCCTAAATATTGACCATTACTCCTCGGACACAGGGGCAGTGCCGGCAGAGGTGGCCGTGCGGTTCTAGGCGCTCAGTCCGGAACCGCGCGACTGCTACGGTCGCAGGTTCGAATCCTGCTCCGGGCATGGATGTGTGTGATGTCCTTAGGTTAGTTAGGTTTAAGTAGTTCTAGGTTCTAGGGGACTGATGACCACAGATGTTAAGTCCCATAGTGCTCAGAGTCATTTGAACCACAGGGGCGGTCAAATGCACACAAAACATGATGGAAAAAAGTAAATAAACTGTTCATTATTCCAAAAGTAATTGCCATAACTGTTAACGCATTTATCCCACTGTGAGAGAAGATGGTTGATGCCTTCACGAAAAAATGATTGCTGTTGCCTACGGAATCAAGATTGTACCGAGGAGAACACCTCTTTGTCCGAAGCAAATCAACGGCTCCGAATGCCTTTCTTCACGGCTTCCAAAATATGTAAATCGCATGGGGGAGAGATCGTGGCTGCATACAGGATGTGTAATGGCTTCCCAGATAAATTCCTGCAGCGGAAACAACACGCATGCTAGCTCCCGGAAAGTCATGCTGGTCTTTTTATTTCACTTTTCTGGAGCACAGCGCCACAATTAATGCACAGCGATACGTGGGCACTTTGCAAGAAGTGAAGTGCGCCATTGAATTCAACCGTCCAGGAATGTTAACGGACGGCATCATTCTGTCACAGGTTAATTCCCGCCTGCATGTTGACAACGCTGTTTCGGCTACGCTGTAAAAGTTTCGCTGGGAAACGATTACGTATTTTCCATATTATCCCGATCTCTCCCTGTGCGATTTCCATATTTTTCATCTACATCTACGTCTACATCATACTCCGCAAGCCACCTAAAGGTAAGTGGCGGAAGGTACTTTCGTACCGCTATCTGATCCCTCCAACCCTGTTTGGTATAGACAATGCACCATCCGTGAATAGCCTTTAAGAGCATCCGACGCTTTCTACTAGATCATTTATATATATTGTAAACAGCAACGGCCCTATCACACTTCCCTGTGGTACTCCGGATATAGCCGGCCGCGGTGACCGAGCGGTTCTAGGCGCTACAGTCTGGAACCGCGGACGACTATGGTCTCTGGTTCGAACCCTGCCTCGGGCATGGATGTGTGTGATGTCCTTAGGTTAGGTTTAAGTAGTTCTAAGTTCTAGGGGACTGATGACCTCAGAAGTTAAGTCCCATAGTGCTTAGAGCCAGTCTGAACTCCCGATATTACCTTTGCATCTGTCGATTTTGTTCCGTTAAGAGCGACCTGTTGAGTTCTATCTGCAATAAAGTCTTGAATCCCATCGCAAGTCTGCTCCTATACTCCGAGAGCTCGTATTCTTTTCATTAAACGGCGAACATAAAATATGTTCCATAATTCTACAACAGACTGACGTCAACGATATAGGTCTATAATTGTGTGGATCTGCCTTACGGCCTTTCTTAAAAACGTGAATGACCTGCGCTTTTTTTTCCAGTCGTTAATTATCTTTTGTTGCTCAAGCGATCTACGATAAATTACTGCTACAAGGGGAGCAAGTTCTTTCGCAAAATCTGTATAGAATCTTATAGGTGTCTCATCTGGTCCTGACGCCTTTCCACTACTAAGCGATTGGAGCTGCTTTTCAATTGCGCGGTCGGTTACCTCAGTATCTGCCATTTCGACTTTCGCACGACGATCGAAAGGAGGGACAGTGTTACGGTCTTCCGCGGTGAAACAACTTCGGAAGACCGAATTCAGTACTTCGGCCTTCTCTCTGTTGCCTTTCGTTTCGGTGCCGGTGTGATCACTGAGAGAATGAATAGATGATTTTGACCCTCTTACTGATTTTACATACGACCAAAATCTCTTAGGGTTTTTACTCAGGTTAATTGACAACGTCTTGCTTTCAAAATCACTGAACGATTCTCTCATTGCTCTGCTTACGCTCATTTTCGCTTCGTTCAGCTTTTGTTTGTCAGCTATGTTTTTACTTATCTTGAATCTGAGATGAAGTGCTCTTTGTTTACGTAGCGCTTTTCTAACATGGCTATTAAACCATGGTGGGTCTTTCCCATCCCTTCAAATCTTACTCGTAACATACTTGTCTAGGGCATATTGAACGATGCATTTAAATTTCTTACATTTGTTTTCCACATCTTTGTCCTAATCACAGAATATTTGCTGCTGACTGTTAACGTATTCTGAAACTTGTATCCTGACACCTTTGCTGAGCAAATATATATTCCTACGTTTTTTAACATTCGTGTAGGATCCGTCGTCATAGATGCTGTCACAGCCTTATGATCACTGATACCTTCCTGCACGTTAACTGATCGATTAATTTCAGGTCTGTTTGTTGCTAGGAGGTCTAAGACGTTACCCTCACGAGTTGGTTCTCTATTTGCTCAAGATAATTTTCGGACAAGACATCCAGAACAATGCCACACCAATCCTGGTATCTGGCACCAGTTTTGATAGCATAATACTCCGAATTTATACCTGGTAAGTTGAAGTCACCCCATATTACAATGGCGTGATCAGGAAAATTACTAATGATATTCTGCAAATTCTGTCTGAAGCGCTCTACAACTGTAGACCCTGACCCAAGTGGTCTGTAGAATCCAGTCGCTATTTTTGACCGTTGTTTGACACTCAGTTTCACCCACATTAATTCACATTCGGAATCCGTGATAACCTCGCTAGATTTTATCGAATTTTTTATTGCAATAAAAACGCTGCCACCATTGGCGTCTAACCTATCCTTACGATAAACATTCCAATCTGAACTTAGGATTTCGTTGTTACTGACGTCTAGTTACAACCAGCTTTCTATTCTCAATACTATCTGTGCATTATTACCTTCAGTAAGAGGTACTAATTCTGGGACCTTTCCTTGGATACTCCTGCAGTTTACTAAAATCATGTTAATCTTTTCTATCTCTGATCTACGAGGGTCACGATTCTCTGAGGTCACTGTGGCTGATTTAGCAGGCAAATCGTCTTTGATCCCAAGGGAGGGGTTTTCTAACTTAAAAAAAAAACCATGTGCACGCCACACGTACTCCGCTTCCTACGTGTAGTGCACGCCTGACCTGTTAAGGGAAACCCTAAAATTCTGCATCCGATTTTTGGAGCCCAGAAGCCAAACATTCGTGGGCGTCGATTTGCTTCCGTCGAAGAGTTGCACTTCTGGGTAAAATTATTCTTCCGTAGGCAACCGCAAACATTTTTACGTGAAAGCTCCGACCGTCTTGTCTCACAGTAGGATAAATGTTATGGCTTACCTTTGAAATAATAAGCAGGTTACAGTTTACTTACTTTTTTCGAGTCCTCCCTCGGGCGTGGGTATGTGTGTTGTCCTTAGCGCAAGTTAGTTTAAATTAGATTAAGTAGTGGGTAAGCTTAGGGATCGATGATCTCAGCACTTTGGTCCCATAGGATCTTACCACAAATTTCCAAAAATTTCCTATGAATACCACAAAAAAAGAAGAAAAAGCAGGTATTTTGAAGCGAACCAGTCAGCGAGCAATTTTCGTACATTTTCACACGAATTGAAGCGTTATTCAGCGAGAGTGTGTTTAGAGTTGCAAATAGATGATAATCGGACAGAGCCAAGTCTGGAAATTAGCCGCACGCCCTAGTATTTACCAGCTAAACGCCTCGATCGTTTCTCTGACCCGTTCTGCTGTGTTATATGGGGCGCTATAACGGAGCAATATGACTTTGTGTTGCATTTTTCCATATTCCGGTTGTTTTCCACGTAATGCTCGATTTAAATCGGTCATTTGCTGTTGGTAACGATCAGTGTTAACGGTTTCATCAGGTTTTAGCAGCTCATAATATGTGACACCCTTCTGATCCACAAAACACAGAGCATTGTCTTCTTTCCAAAGCGATTTGGTCTTGCAGTGAATGTCGATGGTTTGCTGGATTCGCCCATGATTAACGACGCTCAGCATTCCCAAAATATATCCATTTTTCATCACCTGTCACTCTTCAATGGAGAAATGGCTTTCTTTCGTATCTGGTGAGCAGCATTTCACAAGTGGTCTTTCGATTTGCTTACTGTCTTTCATTCAGTTCGTGTGGAACCCATTATCCCACTTTCTGCAACTTTCCCGTAGTTTTCAACCTAAGAGAAACGGCTTCCTGCGTCACGTTAAATTGTTCCTCGAGTTTCAACCTAAGAGAAACGACTTTCTGCGTCACATTCAATTGTTCCGCGAGTTCCTGTTGAGTTTGAGTATCATCTTCATCCAATAAGGCATGAAATTCGTTGTCTTCGAACTTTTTCAGTGGTTTCCCGCTCTCGTCGGTTCTCACGTCAAAATCGCCACTTTTGAATTTTTTGAACCATTTTCGCCGAAAGTTTCGATAAGCATTCGATGCGATTTCGCAGCAGTTTTCTTCAAATGATAACAGAAAACCAATGCGTAGTTCGTAGGCACAAAACTCGACATGTTTACAGGTTTGAAACAGACACCGATGTATGGAACTTGGTTTACTGGGTGTTGACATTCGTCGTCAGCCGTTACAGCAATCAGAAGGCGCTGCAGACGCGGTCTCACGGGCCCTACATTGAACGGCTAGAAATTCCGGTTTCATACTTCTACACACTGAATAAAGCCGTGCAAACTACTCTCGTAGATACAGCGCGTCTCGATGACAGAGCTGCAAAATCTAATAACTGAGGTACGCAAAGGTGCAGTGCGTTCTCTAAAAACATTTCTATCAATCTTGGTTCATAATTTTTGACAATGGTTTTAAGTAAATTGAAAAATTACTGACTCTTTGGATGTGGACAATGATTCTAGGTTAAACAGACTCAATAGCAATCTCATACCATTTGCGTTAATGACATTTAATGAAACTTCAATAATAGTTTTCTTCGAAAACTGAGATCCAAGGATTACAAAAATTAAGTTTCACATATGATCTCTCCTTAAACAAAATTCCAAAATCAATTTCTTAAATCCATTTCTCTCACAATGATCCATAAATAGGGAAAAAAAGTATGAAAAGCAAAATGATTCCTGGTCAGGATGTCTGACGAGCCAGGAATTCTGCATTATCAAACCGCTGCTACAAATAAAACAAACTTAATCTTGCCTGTAATCCATTCTTCACAAAGAGCATGATCGTACCACCACAAAAATCAATCCTTTTTCTTGTTGGTATTCGTAAAAGACATTGTTTATGACTACACCCGAAGATATGCGAGATAGAACTGTCGGAACATGTGCTTCGATAAATGCCGAAGTGATAAGGAATACCTCTAAATCCTTGAAAAGAAGATTGCAGCAATGCATTGATACCAATGGTCATCACTTCGAACACTTTCTGTAAAAGGACCTTCATTCCACCTTTTTGACATTCGTAGACCTTCAAAAACCTTACTGTTACAAATCACTGGATTCGTCTCGATAGCCGCTATCAGAAAATAAGTACCAAACTATAGCATCCCATTTAAAAAAAAACGTTGACCTTCATATCTCTGAAGCGACCCCACTTAGCAACAACAAACCAACGTCACTTTATGGCCCCCGGTGCCCCATGCAACTATTGCCCCACAAACTTTTCGGCTACTATCGTACTTTCGGTGTTATTCTAGGTGACAGTAGTTAGAGACTCACCCTGTTTACAACATTGTTAGTGGAATATCATTTATAAAATGTCAAATTAGTTCCATCTTGTTGTTTTTAGTATAAATAATGATGAATTAAAAGCTTACCCCACCGTGCGCTTCTAGGCGCGTCAGTCTGGAACCGCGTGACCGCTATGGACGCAGGTTCGAATCCTACCTCGAGCATGGATGTGTGTGATGGCCTTAGGTTAATTAGGTTTAAGTAGTTCTAAGTTCTGGGGCACTGATGACCACAGAGTCCCATAGTGCTCAGAGCCATTTGAACCATTTGAAAAATTAAATGTGTTAACTGTGTACCTCCGGACTCCTTTTCTCCTTATTTTTTATTTATGTTCTTAGTAGTTATTGTTAGTGTTGAATGTACCGTATGAGGGCCAAAAATACTCGTCTTCTTCCTATGTAATCCAGGTAAGCCAAAGCGTTGGACGCTCCTGCGCTAGAGGGCTTAGAGATGTCTAGCTTTCACTTGAGTCCAGGAAGCCGGGCTTTTTCTTCCACTAGTTCCGCTGGAGCGATTAACTTCATCTCCGTCTTCCCTGACGTTGAGGACTTCAGCGTAACCCTGGCACAGACCACCAAAAGGTACTGTTACACGGGACATTATAATGTGGCCTTTCCAAGTACTGATGCCAGATATATCTACAACTTCTACTTTCACGAGCAATGGTCTTAGGCGATATTCAACCACTTAACTCCAGCGATCTTCCCAGGTCTTTGCCCCATCGGTCTGGAGACCTTGCTGTTATCTCAAGGATGCCATTGACCTCGATCACTGATCTGACGTCTTCTGCCCCTTTTTCTCTTTCCTTATAAACCACTGTGGAGTTCTAAGCTGGCGTCTTGTTTATTCTTGAGGTGACCAGGTCTCACAGCCATGTCAACACGGAGAAGATGCATTGATGAAAAATTATTTTTTTCCAGTTTTGTTGCCATGTTTGACCTGATGATAGTTATTCCTTCCAAATGCTTGCGAGCCTAATTAGATGCGTCAAAAGATTTCTGCTCTTATGTCTCCAGTCATATTTACAAGCTGGCCAAAGCAGATGTATTCTCTGACAGTATCCAGCACTCTATTTTTGATTTGTATGTTTCCTATCGTGTTCCATTTATTAGACATAACTTTTGTCTTTCAGTCCCCCTGCCTGATATTCCGAGGCGAGATCGGACGTCGTATGTAACTGTTCGAAACATGTGCCAATAGCACAACGTCGTCTGCAAGTCTCTTCCTGTTGATTATAATTCCCTTTTCTTGCCAGTTCAATTTTTACATTCTCATTTCCGAGACGGGAGAGAACAGTTTGGGAGATCAAGCGATCATTTCGTTTCACTCCTCTGTGAATTGGAAATTCTTGAATTGGGTCTCTGACTTTAAAAAAAGCTGTAGACGTTACGTGTATATTTTGCAGCGTTTTATTATTGGTCACTTCGACCGCTTGCTAAGCAAAGGGTTCAACGACAGCAGGATGGCAAACTGAATCAGTGGTCTTTTCACAATCTACAAAAACTGTAGTAGACACACCCGGTATTTGTTTGCTCTGCTTATCAGTTCCCAGAGAACAAAAATATAGTCTAACGTGCGGAAAATGCTGCGTAATCCAGACTTCTCAATGGGCTGAGTTGCGTCAAAGATGGGACGGACACGATTTAACAGTATCCTTATAAAAGCATTGTGCAGAATACAGATTAGACATACGGGAGGATAGTTTTTTATGTCGTAAATGTTTTCTTTCTTATCGAGCAATATTAACATTAGTTTGTTCAAAAAATGGTTCAAATGTCTCTGAGCACTATGGGACTTAATATCTGAGATCATCAACCTAAGGACATCGTACACATCCATGCCCGACGAAGGATTCGAACCTGCGACCGTAGCAGTCGCGCGGTTCCGCACTGAAGCGCCTAGAACCGCTCGGCCACAACGGCCGGCATTGGTTTGTTCCATGAGGCTCGTATGAATGCCCAGTTACTTGTTGATGTTGTCGTGGTCTTCAGTCCTGAGACTGGTTTGATGCAGCTCTCCATGCTACTCTATCCTCTGCAAGCTTCATCATCTCCCAGTACTTACTGCAACCTACGTCCTTCTGAAGTCTACAAATGCTAGAAACGTAGGTTTGTCTTTCCTTAATCTTTCTTCTAAGATAAGTCGTAAGGTCAGTATTGCCTCACGTGTTCCAATATTTCTACGGAATCCAAACTGATCTTCACCGAGGTCGGCTTCTATTAGTTTTTCCATTCGTCTGTAAAGAATTCGCGTTAGTATTTTGCAGCTGTGGATTATTAAGCTGATTGTTCGGTAATTTTCACATCTGTCAACACCTGCTTTCTTTGGGATTGGAATTATTATATTCTTCTTGAAGTCTGAGGGTATTTCGCCTGTCTCATACATCTTGCTCACCAGATGGTAGAGTTTTGTCAGGACTAGCTCCCCCAAGGCCGTCAGTAGTTCTAATGGAATGTTGTCTACTCCCGGGGCCTTGATTCGACTCTGGTCTTTCAGTGCCCTGCCAAACTCTTCATGCAGTATCATATCTCCCATTTCGTCTTCATCTACATTCTCTTCCATTTCAAGAATATTGTCCTCAAGTACTTCACCCTTGTATAGACCCTCTATATACTCCTTCCACATTTCTGCTTTCCCTTCTTTGCTTAGAACTGGGTTTCCATCTGAGCTCTTGATATTCAAACAAGTGGTTCTCTTTTCTTTAATTTTCCTGTAGGCAGTATCTATCTTAGCCCTAGTGAGATAAGCCTCTACATCCATCTGAGCTCTTGATATTCATACAAGTGGTTCTCTTTTCTCCAAAGGTCTCTCTAATTGTCCTGTAGACAGGGTCTATCTTACCCCTAGTGAGATGAGCCTCTACATCCTTACATTTGTCCTCTAGCCATCCCTGCTTAGCAGTTTTGCACTTCCTGTCGATCTCATTTTCGAGACGTTTGTACTTCTTTTTGCCTGCTTCATTTACTGCATTTTTATATTTTCTCCTTTCATCAATTAAATTCAATATTTCTTCTGTTACCCAAGGATTCCTACTAGCCCTCGTGTTTTTACCTACTTGATACTCTGCTGCCTTCACTACTTCATCCCTCAAAGCTATCCATTCTTCTACTGTATTTCTTTCCACCATTCCTGTCATTTGTTCCCTTACGCCCTCCCTGAAACTCTGTACAACCTCTGGTTTAGTCAGTTTATCCAAGTCCCATCTCCTTAAATTCCCACCTTTTTGCAGTTTCTTCAGCTTTAATATATAGTTCATAACCAATAGATTGTGGTCAGAGTCCACCTCTGCCCCTGGAAATGTCTTACAATTTAAAATTTTGGTTCCTAAAACTCTGTCTTACCATTATATAATCTATCTGATACCTTCTAGTATTTCCAGGAATCTTCCATGTGTACAACCTTCTTTTATGATTCTTGAACCAAGTGTTACCTATGATTAAGTTATGCTCTGTGCAAAATTCTACCAAACGGCTTCCTCTTTCATTTCTTTCCCCCCATCCATATTCACCTACTATGTTTCCTTCTCTCCCTTTTCCTACTCTCAAATTCCAGTCACCCATGACTATTAAATTTTCGTCTCGCTTCACTATCTGAATAATTTCTTTTATTTCATCATACATTTCTTCAATTTCTTCGTCATCTGCAGAGCTAGTTGGCATATAAACTTGTACTACTGTAGTAGGCGTGGGCTTCGTGTCTATCTTGGCCACAATAATGCGTTCACTATGCTGTTTGTAGTAGCTTACACGCATTCCTATTTTTTATTCATTATTAAACCTACTCCTGCATTACCCCTATTTGACTTTGTATTTATAACCCTGTATGATGCGTCTCTGAACAGTAATGTACAGGGTGGCGCACGAAATGTGTTATCATTTTGTTTTTGAATATAAACTTTATTGTTAATACAATCTGAAAGGAACATATACTACAATGAAGTGCCGTCCATGGAGATTTGTTCTAACTCAGCACATGCTCAATATCTCCACCATTTTGTTTCCTAACTTCCTTCAAACTAACCCTGAAGTTAGTGATTACCCTAGGGCACATGTCTTCCGTGATTTCACTGCAAGCTTGAAGAATAAGTCTTCTGAGCTCGATTAAATCACGTGGACGTTTCGGAAATTTTTTTTTCCATTAAGTACCCCCAAAGAAAAAAAGTCACATGGATTGAGGTCTGGACTATTGGGGGGCCAATTTTGTCCGTGATTGAAGCGACCTGGAAACCTGAATGAAATGATCCGCATGTCGAAATGCTCGTGTAAAAACTCCAACACAGTGTTTGGTATGTGGCCTTGCTCCATCTTGCATGAACCACTGCGTGTTGAAGGGCAAGGCAGTAGCAAGAAGCTGTGGAATGAAGCTATTGCGAAGCATGCTCAAATAACGCTCGCTGTTCACTGTTTCTTCAAAGAAAAAGGGTCCAATAAGTCCGTGACTGGAAAATGCTGCCCATGCTGCAATCCTCGGAGCATAATGTTGTCGTTCATGAAGCACTTGTGGGTTTTCAGTGGTCCAAAAGCGTACATTTTGTTTGTTAACCACACCGTCTAAATAAAAATGCGCCTCGCTGAAAACCGAACGTTGTTGAGAGTTTCTTCTCTATCCTCCGCCCACTGAGCAAACAGTAGTCTCTGCTGCTTGTGTTCTTCAGCGAGCTTCTGTGCGCAGGTCATCTTGTATGGGTATATATGGAGGTCACTTTTAAGAATGTGTTGAACGGAGCGTCTGGATATTCCCAGTTGCACTGCTGCCTTTCTACACGATTTCCCAGGACTTCTCTGTACAGCAACTCGTTCCGCTTCAGTATTCTCCGGTGAACAAACAGACTTAGGCCGAGGTCGCTTCGCTTCCAATACTGTTCCTTCCTGTACAAATTTATCGTACAACTTGTGGATGGTCTTCTTGCAAGGGACCCATCGTGTGTTAAATTGTTGTCGAAAACTTATCTGACTCACAACAAGGCTTTTCGTTTCATGAAAAAGTAACACAATTGCCAATCGTTGCTGTGGCGCCAGTATTCCATTGTCAGCCATTGCTGCTTACAAGTCTCCTAGCGGCAGTATCGTGAATTACACGTCATTTCGTAACTCATTTGTTTTTCCAAGCTCTGCTGGTACTGCTGTAGAGATCCCAGCGGGATATCTAATGTGTGTCGTAAATTGCGAAAGAAACAATTGGTAACACATTTCGTGCGCGACCCTGTAGCTCGATGAAACGTGGACCGTACACATAAAGAATTGTCACAGGGCAGTGTAGTGCAGAAGATAACACACAGAAACGCAGAATTAGACGAACAGAAATGACGCTTTTATTGAAAGACGATAACTACACTGAAGTAATCACGATACTTGCTAGTCCCTTGGACGTAATAAAAGGCGCAACACGGCTTCTTAGTAGAGAGACTGATCGCCAAGGATGGCAACTCATGTTCTGCTATGTGATCCCATGCTAGCCACCAGGTGTGTAAGGAGTTCTTGTCGTAGAGCATTGCATTCCTCCATCAGCACAGTTGACAACTACTGGATGGTGGTTGAAACATAATAGTCCAATTAAAACTAATAAAAACGCATAAATTTTAACCATAAACAGTAGTTTCTGACATAGAGGTGTATGGAAATATGTACTTGTGAAAAGGTTACGAAGGAAATGATTACAGAATCTTAATTACACTAATGTTTAGAAGTCTGTTAATTGGTAGGAACATTTCATATAATATGAATCTCCTGTAAGTAGTAAATATAACATCAATTTATATAAAGATTAGAATTCACTAATGTATTTAATGTATAAGAATCTAGGTAATCTTTAAAATGTGACATTTGTTTTAGGATGAGAGTTTTAATTGCTAATTAATCGAAAAATGATTCTAAACAATGCCGAGGATTGTTCGGGATTGTTTAGAATATATATATATATATATATATATATATATATATATATATATATATATATATATATATATATTGGCATAGGAGTCAGTCTGGTTTTGGATTTTAGACAGAAAGCATGTAGCTTGTTGTGCGGATTTATTTCATTATTGTAAGTATATTACAACTTGTTTCAGATTTATCAAGATGCTTTCAATTAATTTGAGATTATAATAAATGTTCAGTAGAAACAAAAAACAGGATTAATTATTTAAAAAATAACTTTATAGTTTTTTTTACAGTTACTGTTTCAGGACTTATGCTGCGACAGATTGCCAGATACGATGAGCAAAACAACCCCTAAGAATGTAATATGGTCTGTGCACGTGGACGTGCTGCAACACGAGCCGCCCCCCCCCCCCCCCCCCCTCCAGCGAATCACACATCTGTTAGATGGTATTTAAGTCAGGGGAACAGGCAGCCCAACCATTCACCGAATATCCTCTCGTTCCTAGAGCTCCTCTACCTGCGCTGTTCGAAGTAGTTGCACACTGTCATCCGTGAAAATGAAGTGAGGTCTGAGAGCTACCCCGAAAAGACGAAAATGTGGAAGGAGTGCAGTGTGACACTAATGGTGACTGGTGAGTGTACCCAAGAGTACCATAGGATAGTTCGTAAGGGGAGGGGACATACTTGAGGGTGCGATATCTTGTGACTAGGGCCTCCCATCGGGTAGACCATTCGCTGGGTGCAAGTCTTTCGATTTGGCGCCACTTCAGCGACTTGCGCACCGATGGGGACGAAATGATGATGATTAGGACAACACAACACCCAGCCACTGACCGGAGAGAAAATCTCTGACCCAGCCGGGAATAAGACTGACATTCTGCCACGCTGACCACTCAGCTACTGGGGGTGGACAGACTTGGGGGTATGGGGTATTTTTAAAATTCTGGAAGACAAATGGTGGGTTTTAAGTAACCATAAAAAAGTTCTAGTTCCGACTCCATTAAAAACCTTCATGATATCGATATTGCATTTAAAACTGAAACTGTGTGCCGGACCGAGACTTGAACTTGGGATCGTTGCCTTTCATGGGCAGGTGCTCTATCATCTGAGCTACCAAAGCACGACTCATGACCCGTCCTCACAGCTTTAATTCCGCCAGACCTTGACTCCTACCTTCCACAGCTCTTCCGCAGACCTAGCAGTACTATCACTCCTGGAAGAAACGATATTGCAGAGACATGGCTTAGCCACAACCTGGGAGATGTTTCCAGAATGAAATTTTCACTCTGCAGTGGAGTGTGCACTGATGTGAAACTTCCTGGCAGATTAAAGCTGTGTGCCAGACAGAGACTGGAGCTCGGGACCTTTGCGAGTTTCATATCAGTGCACACTCTGCTGCAGAGTGAAAATTTCATTCTGGGCATTTAAATAATTTTCTTCAAAGAAAAATTCCTGACTACACTATATTTTTCCCTTCCCCTCAGAGCTAGGGGGTCAGTAGTGGGGAGCGGTCGAAGGGTAAGGTCGCCCATGAGTGTCCTGTCTTTAAAGATTTGGAGCTCAGTAAGCCCACGCAACATTATGCCTCTCCACGCCATACACCTGGACCATAAAAACGATCACATTCGACATTGTTCCTGGCTGCATTTCCTGTTCCCACTCCTCGCCATATGAGAGTGCATCCAGCATTGTCGAACA
Source organism: Schistocerca piceifrons (assembly GCF_021461385.2). Classification (NCBI taxonomy): domain Eukaryota; kingdom Metazoa; phylum Arthropoda; class Insecta; order Orthoptera; family Acrididae; genus Schistocerca; species Schistocerca piceifrons. The sequence continues at coordinate 268,136,080 of NC_060139.1, read as the reverse complement.
CGACTCCCGTCCCACCGAATAAAATCCCATAGAACACGTGCAGAATGCCTTGCGGACACATACTGCAGCACGTTCAAGTGTACCAACGGCCGTCCAGCAGTTGTTAACCACACAGTTGAAGGAATGAAACGCCCTCCCACAAGAACTCTTTGCCAATCTTGTGGCCAGCATTGGAACATATGCAGAGCATGCACAGCCATCCATGCTGATCACATCCTATTACGGACCATGCCCCATCTTTTGTAATGTTCTAGGGACCATTCTGAACTGCAGTGACTTCCACATAATTACTCTCTCTGAATAAAAATGCCATTTCTGTTTATTTCATTGCGTACTATACTGTAGTAGTCTTTCTATGTATGATCCAAGTTTCATCGTGCTAAGTTACTTGGCAGTCACACATCATGCGGAAGTTACTTTCGTCCTTAAGTTATGCACAGCAATGCATCCGCGTTACAATGTGGAACATGTCAGTTCGTCAATAGATTACAGAGGCAAAGATCACTGCTCATGGTCACGAAGAGTTGCCTGTTGGTATTCTGAAATTTGCTTCTGACAACATTTACGTACACTTTTCAAAATTTTTTACTTCATTAAGTAACTGCCCCCCCCCCCCCTCCCCATGAACCATGGACCTTGCCGGTGGTGGGGAGGCTTGCGTGCCTCAGCGGTACAGATGGTCGTACCGTAGGTGCAACCACAACGGAGGGGTATCTGTTGAGAGGCCAGACAAACGTGTGGTTCCTGAAGAGGGGCAGCAGCCTTTTCAGTAGTTGCAGGGGCAACAGTCTGGATGACTGACTGATCTGGCCTTGTAACCCTAACCAAAACGGCCTTGCTGTGCTGGTACTGCGAATGGCTAAAAGCAAGGGGAAACTACAGCCGCAATTTTTTCCGAGGGCATGCAGCTTTACTGTATGGTTAAATGATGATGGCGTCCTCTTTGGTAAAATATTCCGGAGGTAAAAGAGTCCCCCATTTGGATCTCCAGGCGGGGACTACTCAAGAGGACGTCGTTATCAGGAGAAAGAAAACTGGCGTTCTACGGATCGGAGCGTGGAATGTCAGATCCCTTATCGGGCTGATAGGTTAGCAAATTTAAAAAGGGAAATAGATAGGTTAAAGTTAGATATAGTGGGAATTAGTGAAGTTCGGTGGCAGGAGGAACAAGACTTTTGGCAGGTGAATACAGGGTTATAAATAACAAATCAAATAGGGATAATGCAGGAGTAGGTTTAATAATGAATAAAAAAATAGGAGTGCGGGTAAGCTACTACAAACAGCATAGTGAACGCTTTATTGTGGCCAAGATAGACACGAAGCCCACACCTACTACAATAGTACAAGTTTATATGCCAACTAGCTCTGCAGATGATGAAGAAATTGATTAAATGTATGATGAAATAAAAGAAATTATTCAGGTAGTGAAGGGATGTGAAAATTTAATAGTCATGGGTGACTGGAATTTGAGAGTAGGAAAAGGGAGAGAAGGAAACATAGTAGGTGAATATGGATGGGGGGAAAGAAATGAAAGAGGAAGCCGTTTGGTAGAATTTTGCACAGAGCATAACTTAATCATAGGTAACACTTGGTTCAAGAATCATAAAAGAAGGTTGTACACATGGAAGATTCCTGGAAATACTAGAAGGTATCAGATAGATTATATAATGGTAAGACAGAGTTTTAGGAACCAAAATTTTAAATTGTAAGACATTTCCAGGGGCAGAGGTGGACTCTGACCACAATCTATTGGTTATGAGCTGTAGATTAAAAATGAAGAAACTGCAAAAAGGTGAGAATTTAAGGAGATGGGATCTGGGCAAACTGATTAAACCAGAGGTTGTACAGAGTTTCAGGGAGAGCATAAGGGAACAATTGTCACAAATGGGGGAAAGAAATACAGTAGAAGAAGAATGGGTATCTCTGAGGGATGAAGTAGTGAAGGCAGCAGAGGATCAAGTAGGTAAAAAGACGAGGGCTAGTAGAAATCCTTGGGTAACAGAAGAAATATTGAATTTAATTGATGAAAGGAGAAAATATAAAAATACAGTAAATGAAGCAGGCAAAAAGGAACTCAAACGTCTCAAAAATGAGATCGACAGGAAGCGCAAAACTGCTAAGCCGGGATGGCTAGAGGACAAATGTAAGGATGTAGAGGCTTATCTCACCAGGGGTAAGATAGATACTGCCTACAGGAAAATTAAAGAGACCTTTGGAGAAAAGAGAACCACTTGTTTGAATATCAAGAGCTCAGATGGAAACCCAGTTCTAAGCAAAGAAGGGAAAACAGAAAGAAGGAGGGAGTATATAGAGGGTCTATACAAGGGCGATGTACTTGTGGACAATATTATGGACGCAGGTTCGAATCCTGCCTCGGGCATGGATGTGTGTGATGTCCTTAGGTTAGTTAGGTTTAAGCAGTTCTAAGTTCTAGGGGACTGATGACCACAGATGTTAAGTCCCATAATGCTCAGAGCCATTTGAACCATTTGTAGAGGAAGATGAAATGGGAGATGTGATACTGCGTGAAGAGTTTGACAGAGCACTGAAAGACCTGAGTCAAAACAAGGCCCCGGCAGTAGACAATATTCCATTAGAACTACTGACGGCCTTGGGAGAGCCTGTCCTGACAAAACTCTACCATCTGGTGAGCAAGATGTATGAGACAGGCGAAATACCCTCAGACTTCAAGAAGAATATAATAATTCCAATCCCAAAGAAAGCACGTGTTGACAGATGTGAAAATTACCGAGCTACCAGTTTAATAAGTCACAGCTGCAAAATACTAACGCGAATTCTTTACAGACGAATGGAAAAACTAGTAGAAGCCGACCTCGGGGATGATCAGCTTGGATTCCGTAGAAATATTGGAACACGTGAGGCAATACTGACCCTATGACTTATCTTAGAAGAAAGATTAAGGAAAGGCAAACCTACGTTTCTAACTTTTTTAGACTTAGAGAAAGCTTTTGACAATGTTGACTGGAATACTCTCTTTCAAATTCTAAAGGTGGCAGGGGTAAAATACAGGGAGCGAAAGGGTATTTACAATTTGTACAGAAACCAGATGGCGGTTAAAAGAGTCGTGGGACATGAAAGGGAAGCAGTGGTTGGGAAGGGAGTGAGACAGGGTTGTAGCATATCCCCGATGTTATTCAATCTGCATATTGAGCAAGCAGTAAAGGAAACAAAAGAAAAATTCGGAGTAGGTATTAAAATCCATGGAGAAGAAATAAAAACTTTGAGGTTCGCCAATGACATTGTAATTCTGTCAGAGACAGCAAAGGACTTGGAAGAGCAGTTGAACGGAATGGACAGTGTCTTGAAGGGAGGATATAAGATGAACATCAACGAAAGCAGAACGAGGATAATGGAATGTAGTCGAATTAAGTCGGGTGATATTGAGGGTATTAGATTAGGAAATGAGACACTTAAAGTCGTAAAGGAGTTTTGCTATTTGGGGAGCAAAATAACTGATTATAGTCGAAGTAGAGAGGATATAAAATGTAGACTGGCAATGGCAAGGAAAGCGTTTCTGAAGAAGATAAATTTGTTAACATCGAGTATAGATTTAAGTGTCATGAAGTCGTTTCTGATAGTATTTGTATGGAGTGTAGCCATGTATGGAAGTGAAACATGGACGATAAATAGTTTGGACAAGAAGAGAATAGAAGCTTTTGAAATGTGGTGCTACAGAAGAATGTTGAAGATTAGATGGGTAGATCACATAACTAATGAGGAAGTACTGAATAGAATTGGGGAGAAGAGGAGTTTGTGGCACAGCTTGACCAGAAGAAGGGATCGGTTGGTAGGACATGTTCTGAGGCATCAAGGGATCACCAATTTAGTATTGGAGGGCAGCGTGGAGGGTAAAAATCCTAGAGGGAGACCAAGAGATGAATATACCAAGCAGATTCAAAAGGATGTAGGTTTCAGTAGGTACTGGGAGATGAAGGAGCTTGTACAGGATAGAGTAGCATGGAGAGCTGCATCAAACCAGTCTCAGGACTGAAGACCACAACAACATCAACGAGGCATCATGTGAAATTTCCTTTCGTCCTTAAATTTTTCACAGCAGTGTGGTACGATGTACACAACCGTGGACTAGGTAAGCAGCGCTACCTCCCACCTGTTCGCAGAGCGAGTACGTGGCGGACCATGACCGGCGGCGCGACTACGTGAGCGGCTTCACGGGCAGCGCCGGGGACGCCGTGGTGACGCTGGAGGCCGCGGCGCTCTGGACGGACAGCCGCTACTACCTGCAGGCCGAGGAGCAGCTCGACTGCAACTGGCAGCTCATGCGCACCGGCGACTCACAGGTAGGTACCCAGCAAGCGCCCACTGTTGTGAACATATGTTTCTGTAACTTCAGCACACGCTAAGGAATTCATCTGTGATGTGGTAGCTGATGTTTGCATACACAGTAGTTGCAGTTAGACTGAAGCCAAGTGTTGTGACGATTTCTTACACAATGGTAAGGAGAGATGAGTTAGTTGGTGTGCCAACTGTCATCATAGGAAAGCTGGACAGGAGCAGAAGTGATTAGCGAACAAGTTAACACGGTTAACTGAAGTTTTACTTTCTCCAAGTGTATGAAGACTCATTACAAATAATGCAGCAATAAATGAAGTCCAGTGCTCAATATCACCGATGAAGAGGCTCTCTGATCTAACCACGAACGGTGGTGTCCTAGCGAAGGGGCTCTAAGTGTGAGTGACCCGAGCGGCTGCCACCGGCCGTCCTGTTTTGTGGCGGCAGAGGACGCTCGCGGTAAAGAGCTGCTGGAGGTATGGCTCAGCGGTTGTACACCATTGGGTCTTCCAGATCCTGCGCAACTGCTGTCGGCACCCAGTGGAAACTTCCAAATCCGTTTTCAGCTTTGGAACACCTGTCGGGTGGTATTGATACGTGATAACACACTGAGGTTGTTGTTGTGGTCCTCAGTCCTGAGACTGGTTTGATGGAGCTCTCCATGCTACTCTATCCTGTGCGAGCTTCTTCATCTCCCAGTACTTACAGCAACCTACATCCTTCTGAATCTGCTTAGTGTATTCATCTCTTGGTCTCCCTCTACGAGTTTTACCCTCCACGCTGCCCTCCAATACTAAAGTGGTGATCCCTTGGTGCCTCAGAATATGTCCTACCAACCGATCCCTTCTTCTAGTCAAGTTGTGCCACAAACTCCTCTTCTCCCCAGTTGTATTCAATACCTCCTCATTAGTCATGTGATCTACCCATCTAATCTTCAGCATTCTTCTGTAGCACCACATTTCGAAAGCTTTTATTCTCTTCTTGTCCAAACTATTTATCGTCCATGTTTCACTTCCAGACATGGCTACACTCCATACAAATACTTTCAGAAACGACTTCCTGACACTTAAATCAATATTCGATGTTAACAAATTTTTCTTCTTCAGAAACGCTTTCCTTGCCATTGCCAGTCTACATTTTATATCCTCTCTACTTCGACCATCATCAATTATTTTGCTCCCCAAATAGCAAAACACCTTTACTACTTTAAGTGTCTCATTTCCTAATCTAATTCCCTCAGCATCATCCGACTTAATTTGACTACATTCCATTATCCTCATTTTGGTATTGTTGATGTTCATCTTATATCCTCCTTTCAAGACACTGTCCATTCCGTTCAACTGCTCTTCCAAGTCCTTCGCTGTCTCTGACAGAATTACAATGTCATCGGCAAACCTCAAAGTTTTTTATTTCTTCTCCATGGATTTTTTTAATACCTACTCCGAATTTTTCTTTTGTTTCCTTCACTGCTTGCTCAATATGAAGATTGAATAACATCGGGGATAGGCTACAACCCTGTCTCACTCCCTTCCCAACCACTGCTTCCCTTTCATGTCCCTCGACTCTTTTAACCGCCATCTGGTTTTTGTACAAATTGTAAATACCCTTTCGCTCCCTGTATTTTACCCCTGCCACCTTTAGAATCTGAAAGAGAGTATTCCAGTCAACATTGTCAAAAGCTTTCTCTAAGTCTACAAAAGCTAGAAACGTAGGTTTGCCTTTCCTTAATCTTTCTTCTAAGATAAGTCATAGGGTCAGTATTGCCTCACGTGTTCCAACATTTCTACGGAATCTAAACTGATCATCCCCGAGGTCGGCTTCTACCAGTTTTTCCATTCGTCTATAAAGAATTCGCGTTAGTATTTTGCAGCTGTGACTTATTAAACTGATAGTTTACACTGATACCACACTGAGGTAGGAGGTCCAAAAGTATCAAAGCTTACTTCTGCTTCACCATCTCCAGTGGTGCTATGTTTTGTAGTACCCCTGTGCACTCGCTAAGAATATTCTTAGCCCATCAAAGGACAATCAGGCCGATCCATGTTATTAATTCTCGAATTGGCCTAGGTCATTGTTCAGGTCGCTCAGAATACTGTCCTATCTAAACAGTAAGCCTATGAATGGGTATATCTTTGCTGTATATTGTCCTTGGGACTATTTTACCTTGGCTTTACCTTTACTTGATGCCGCCATCATGGGATTTGCTGTTGACAATATTGACTCGTTGAGGAGAAAGTGCAACATTCATCCAATAAACACCAGATGGAAAAATTGGCAAGGTTTGAATAGGCCTCGCTCTCTGAGGGTTCTGTACAAACTTATGTATATAGACAGTTCATTCACCATTCGAGTCGAGAATCTCGGCAGTTTTTGCCTGTTATCGACTTTGATACTGGCGAGATATTGATCCCAGGAATTCCAAGACTTTTGAGAACATTTTTATTTTAACTCCAAAGTCTGATAACAAATAACAAAAGAAATATTTTTTGATGTAGTATAACTACAAATTAACAATTTTATGATTTTTTTCCTTTACTTGTACTGTGAAACATCTCTTCTTGCCAAACTTCTTGTCGTAGGTCAAGGGGAAGTACCCTATAGGTTTTGATGAATGAGTTTGCGACTATCAAAACATGTGACATAAATGGGCATATCTTTTGATTGCACTGACTTAGAAGCTTCAATTTTTACGCCGCCAAGGGACCATAGATATTAGTGTGTGACATAAATTCCAACTTGCTATGTCTACCCATACCTGAGAAGAATGGTTTATAACAGTCCGACAGACAGATGGACAACATTTTTACGGATTGAGGCACGGAACCCTAAAACTCATACTGAGTAGGATATCACTCTTTACACATTATATACAAGGGTGCGCTTTAATTAGATCTTCAGTATACTTCTAGCAGAACTGAAAAAATTGGTAGATAAACCTGAAGTCTTCAGGTCTGAGATGAAAGGTTTCATTATGGCACACTCCCATCCTACAGAGCAGCTCCACGCAGTAGGTTTGAGTGTTATGTTCTCCTGCAATTTCTCACAATTTTTTGTGTTTTTATCAAATCTTTTGTTTAAAAATTTTCTGATCATTGTTCTGTAAACTGTGTAGTGACTCGTTTTACGGCCTAGTAGCTTTGACTTGTGTGCTGCTAATGAAGCGGATAAATTAAATAGAAACTGATCCTGTAGTTATACTTCTCCTAACCTTCTCGCTCCTAAGTGTAGATTTTTAGTAATGAAAAGGTTATTTTGGTTCTGGGGCAGTACAAGATTTAAATACTAAATTTAAAACATTCGAGTGCATCACCAGAATTGTAGAATGTGCTCAAAGTGAACAGCATTTAAGTTATAAAAGAACTTGAATATCTAAAATACTCAGAAAATTCGATATTAAGCCTAAGCACCTAAAAATTATGAAAACAACGTCACTGTTATGTGAAAGTACGTGTGATTGCCAAATGTAGTCCCAGTCCTACATCAAAACAAATAAATTGACGTATTGTTGTGCTGAAATAAATAATCACTTTGTAACATTTGTTGTATCTTCTCGTGGTCAGATTAATATTCACGACGAAACTAACAATTGTGTTGGTGCCGAACACCAAAAAATTACATCGGCCATGCGAGCTAACATCCCAAAGATGTTTGGGCTCACAAGTGGTCATCGAAATGTCTTGGCTCAAACTCGTCTAAGGGTTGAACCGCACGAGTCGCATTACACGCCCTGAGTTAGAGACTTGTGACCCTTTGGTTAAATTGTCTGGCTGATGGCAAGTTTGCGGAACACAAAGTTAATATAACATATTATAATAATATCGAGAACTAAGTTAACGACCCATAAATGATTTAGGCCACACAGCTGCGAATTGGTTAGAATAATGTTTATTCTGAAAGCAAACTTATAGCGAAAGTGGTCGTATTTAGAGTTACTGTTACACTCGACCGCATATCCATTTGATACAGTTCGATCATTCACAATCTCATCGTGAAATAGATGTTCGATACTCCACCTCATCATTTACACGAAAATTTAAGAGGTCACACCAGGCACGCGGCTGCTCACCGCTCAGAGACTGTCTCGCGATACCACACAACGCGAAATTTTCTAAGTCGTTTCATTTCCTAGCTGCCTCAAGGCCGACTGTCCTCTTACACGTCTCAATCCGAACTCTTCCTCTCTGCCCGTCTCCGGCCGTGTTTTTCGGCGCGCCGAACATCTTCGCTCAACTGACTAGAGCAGTTCCCTTTCCTGTGGCCGTCCGTCTGATTGGCTACAGCTTTCTCTACATTATTTTACATTTTAATGATATCAATATAATAGAGGGAAACATTCCAAGCGGGAAAAATATATTTAAAAACAAAGATGATGTGACTTACCATACGAAAGCGCTGGCAGGTCGATAGAAACACAAACAGACACATACATACACACAAAATTCAAGCTTTCGCAACAAACTGTTGCCTCATCAGGAAAGAGGGAAGGAGTGGGAAAGACGAAAGGAAGTGGGTTTTAAGGGAGAGGGTAAGGAGTCATTCCAATCCCGGGAGTGGAAAGACTTGCCTTAGGGGGAAAAAAAGACGGGTATACACTCGCACACACACACATATCCATCCACACATATACAGACACAAGCAGACATATTTAAATTAACACATGTACAGACACAAGCAGACATATTTAAATATGTCTGCTTGTGTCTGTATATGTGTGGATGGATATGTGTGTGAGTGCGAGGGTATACCCGTCTTTTTTTCCCCCTAAGGTAAGTCTTTCCACTCCCGGGATTGGAATGACTCCTTACTCTCTCCCTTAAAACCCACTTCCTTTCGTCTTTCCCTCTCCTTCCCTCTTTCCTGATGAGGCAACAGTTTGTTGCGAAAGCTTGAATTTTGTGTGTATGTTTGTGTTTGTTTGTGTTTCTATCGACCTGCCAGCACTTTCGTATGGTAAGTCACATCATCTTTGTTTTTAAATTTATTTTACATTTTGACATATTTAAATAATCAAAGCTTGACCACATTCACGTTCTAAATAAAGTAACAATAATATCAATTTTCATAGTAAATGTTAAATTCTTTTACATAAAACCAGTACAATTTCCTTCTTAACTTTGAATGTCATGGCCAGTAGCCTTGCACCATTGTGCTTTCTGATAAATAAATAAAGAACAAAAAAGTAGCTATTATGCACTAAACCTTACATCAAATATTCTATTACCTATTGATTCAATAAGGTGTCATGCTGTCATCGTTAAATGTGTTTTGCGTGGAGGAAATGATGGTCTGATACTTAACTGAAATACTGATAGTTTAAAGTTACTATATCTTTTAAACAAATGATATTTACAACGTTTGTCATTTTAATGATGCTCTTCTATATGAAATATCGATCGTTAAGATCGAACAAAGTATTCAGATTTTAGCCTTCCGCTCTTTGTTACAAAACTTGTTAATTTCACTTTAACAGTAAATCCTAAACTATTATAGATATGAACGATATTGAAGTTTTATTGGGATTACCATGAAAATTTATGAATGATGGTAGATTAAAATTACCGTGACTTCATTCCCTGAATTGCTACCGAATTAAATAGTTTTCATAAATGTTTCCCATTATGGCCGATCTTAGGTCCGCCATATTTAACACTTCTACGTCTCCTTGGCCACAAACAGCTTCTAAGGGGTTTCCCTATGACATAGGTTTTCATCTGTCTCACTCTCACACTACAGCGCTTAGCCCTCATACACCACAATAGATAGTTTCCCTATCTCATGGCGAATCTGCACTCTTTGTAACATACAGTTCTGGATGACAGGGTTCGTTTTACAATTCCTGAAGGCTGACTCTTTCGGCCATATACTTAAATGAGAGCGAAATGCTCCTTAACTTACAGGTGAATCTGAGTGATCATGGAATGACAAAATATCTGCTGGACAACATTCCGTTGGACATAATTCACTGTTAAAGTAGAAGACAGGCAGGGCTAGGGGGGCAGAGTGGGGGAGGGGGGGGGGGGTTGCAACATGTTAGTACTGACATACCTGCTAGTACTGCATCTTTGAAGACCAGCCGCAGTGCACCAACCTGTGAAACTCACCTGGCCTTACCTCTAGTGCAGTTACCAGCATGCTGCGCGCCAACATATGAATTCTCCCTAATTAATCTTTCGACACAACTGCATTTGAGGAATTTGCATATAACTACCAAGAAGGAGAAACTAATTCTGTCAGAAATGAACTATATTGTGGAGGTCCAATGTCTTCAAATTAAGTGGCTGTGCATTCATCATTACATCAAAAAAATTAAAGACGTGCCTATCAGAATTTACAGAACTTGCTGAAATATGAATGTGCCATTACCAGTGGTACAAATAACAGATAAGAAACTGCACTCACGTAAGAATTTCTGTTTTATAAATATCACAACACGGCTAATCCGTGATGGGAAAATACCGTCAGTGCTCTTTGCCATGCGAGAATTCTCCCACCTCCAAATAAACAATCAGATATTCTCCAAGTCAACGAACCTCACATATTACAAGCCACGACCGAAGGGTCATCGGTGACGACAGTACAAGAGCTCTTGAGTAGAGAAGAGCTCACCAGTACACTGCACTCACCTACCTTCACACACGGGAGGACTGCGTCGCACATGCCTCAAGCTATGTTCGTGAACTATTCACTTGTAAGCCTCTGCAAATTGTCACCAGCAGAAATATTCTTAAAACACATTATTAAAGTTCAGTATCTGCATGATTTTAATTAAATGACGTTACTAGCACCACATGTGGCATACAAAGCCTATTGTGTCATTAAGAAGGAGCAACACTAGCCACATGTCGGTCCCGTTCAACTGCTGAGACACGTCTCTTCCAACAGTGGCGTGTCTCCTCACAATTCACAATTCTTGGTGGCAGTGACATCAGACACCACACTTTACCACATATTACCTCTGCTTGCAGTTAAAGCATTTTCTCCAATTATGTGCATGAAGACAAACTCTCAACAATGCTTTTATAAATACGGCAAATTCTCCACTGTCTACCATAATAAAATGTACAATGGAATATTTTTCCGTCCCTTCCCTCTGGTTGGGTCCGCTGATGGACTTGTCCACAGGGACCAAAGTGAAGGAGTGTTGACCCACGGGAACTGGATTTTAGCTTTTACAATTGGTCCCTTCTCTGCATCCCTGCGCCTGCTCCTACCCCTTCCACCACTGCTGGCTGTTTCTACATGAGGACATGATAATGGGAGGTTGCCATCCGCACCTACCCCCGAACACGCTACCTGGACAGCCTGTGATGCACTGCATTCACCTCTGAATTAATTCTCATAGACTCACTTAATAAAACTTAAATATCTCCACACTCTGATTGTTAGGCTGTTTTTACCATTCTTAATGAATGAAACACTGGAGAATTTAACTGATTCTCTAACTAGTTATATTTCTGAAATATTATACTCAATTGTTTAAACTGCTAATTATCAGCTTGAGTGTGTGCAGTATCATGACAGCACATTGATACATCTCAATTTATTCGATAGTGTATGACACGTTAGCATATTACAGCATGTTCTAGGCACATTATAGTTTAATATTACTAAAAGCAATAAAAATTACCTTGACTTGTAAATAATGGATTTCAGCTATCAGTCGTCCTTTTGAAATTTTATTGGCAGATCTAGATTTAAGCTATAAACTAGCCATTCTCAATGCACTATCGTTTTCCCCTCCAGGTGCAAGAGCAAGTTAATTCTTGGTCAACAGCAATCTTAAGCAAGCAATGCAAAATAGCCAATGAAGGGAACAGCAATCTCAAATGCATTGTGTAGTACTTAATATTTTGTCCATGTAATTTATTGATCCTGGTTGGAACACAAGTCTCACTGTAAATTGTTATTTCTTAAATGTAAAAGGAAGATCCAACAGAATGAGTGATAAGATAATTTCTTGATAATATTATCATTTCAGTTCAATTACGTATAGAAAACATAAAATTTTGTTTTAAACATCCCTTGCTTTCACCCCTGTAAACTTACCATATATGCTCAAATGCTTTGCTGAGGTGATATTCTTTTTTATTTCCTCCAGTGCTTACCTTGAGCTGCTGGATGGCTAGCTAAAGTTCGAGCATTGCCATCAATGAACAATGATGTGAGCTTAAGAATGTGAGGCGTATGGTTAAGCTGAAGCATGGTGTCCACCAAGTCATTTCATCTATAGTTGAGTCCCTGTACGTTGATCCCTGATGGTCGCAGTGGGCTGGGCATGGCACCTTTGCCAGACCCACCTCAACCAGTAGAGGTACACAATTTTGTAAATGTCTCTAAGGCAACAGTTCATTGTTATCACAGCTCTGAACAGGGCTACTGTTTTTGCCTGCAGCCATTAGTGCTTCACAGTTGAAAGCCGGCAACAGTGCTGCGAGCTGTCAGGGATGTCCTTACACTGTCTCTGTTATAGCACTGTACCTCCTAATATTGTGTCAGACCTTCTTATGCCTGGCATAGTGCAGCAACTCAACATGGCATGGACTCAACAAGTTGTTAGAAATCCTGTGGAGAAATACTGAGCCATTCCGCCTCTTTAGCCATCCATAAATACAAAAGTGTTGCAAGTGCTGTATTTCATGCATGAACTGATCTCTCGATTATATCCCATAAATGTTTGATGGCATTCATGTCAGGTGATCTAGGTGGCCTGATCATACACTCAAATTATCCAAAACATTCTTCAAACCAATTGCGAACAGTTGTAGCCCACTGAAATGATGTTGTTGTTTGGGAACCTGAAGTCCATGAATAGTCTCCAAGTAGCTGAACATTATCATTTCCAGTCCAGAGGATCCAGTGCATTTCATGTAAGCACAGCCCACACCATTAAGAAGCTGTCACCAGGTTGCATAATGCCTTGTTGACAAATTGGGCCATGGCTTCATGGGGTCTGTGCCACACTCAAACCCTATCAGCTCTTACTAAATGAAACCATGACTCTTCTGACCATGCCACAATTTTCCAATTGTCTGAGGTCCAACCAATATGGTCAGAAACCCAGAATAGGCACTGCAGGCGATTTGTGCTGTCAGCAGAGGCACTCGGGTTGGTCCCCTGCTGCCATAGCCAATTAATGCCACATTTCACCACACTATCCATATGCCCTACATTGATTTCTGTGGTTATTTCACACAATGTTGCTTGTCTGTTAGCACTGACAACTCTACTTATAAATCGCTGCTCTCAGTCGCCAAGTGAAGGCCGTTGGCTACTGCATTGTCCATGGTAAGAGGTAATGCTTGAAATTTGTTATTCTTGGTACACTCTTGATACTGTGATTCTCAGGATATTAAATTCCCTAATGAATTCTGAAATGGAATGCTCCATGCATCTAGTTCCAACTACCATTCCTTATTCAAATTCTGTTAATCCTGTCATGTGGCCATAATCATGTTGGAAAATTTTTCACATTAATAATCGGAGAACAAATGACAGCTCTGCCAATGCACTGCCTTCTTATACCTTGTGTATATTCCATCTGTATATGTGCATATCACTATCCCATGACTTTTGTCGCCTCATTGTATATAAGAAGTATGGAATAAGTTGCTAGTATTTCTCATAATAATTTAATCTTCAGTGAAAGTTTCTCATCAACATTTGTATGCTTACTCAAATGGAAAGGTAAAATTGTGTCGTATAGATTAGAAGCATGTGACTTCGAAAGGATAGGCATTAGCTACACTAACACTTTGAAAATAAACTCAGCAACAGTGGAGCTAAATGGTAAAAACATCCTTATTTCAAGATTTCCTTTCATTGATAATACAACTATTTTAAAATTAGAAATCTAACTGGATTCATATTTGCTGAGGTACCATGATTATTGTTGACCATAATGCAATCTATGGATGTGAGGTCACTACTCATCGGAACAAACTATAATTGTAGAATTAATGGTAAGGGAGCTTACAATATTCACTCCCAATCCCAGGGTTGATCTGTCATCACGACTGTCACTAAACAGCCAAGAAACACTGGAAATTGTGGTTTCAAAAGCAACATCCACCAGTTGCGGGCAGGTGTGAAAATTACTGAACTATCAGTTTAATAAGCCGTGAGTACAAAAAACAATTGGATTCTTTGGAGAAGAATGGAAAAAGTGGTGGAAGCCAACCTCAGGGAAGATCTGTTTTGATTCCAGAGAAATACAGGAAAATGAGTGGCAATACTGACCCTATGTCTCATCTTAGACGATAAATTTAGGAAAAGCAAACTTGCATTTATAGCATTTGTAGACTTAGAAAAAGCTTTTGATGATGTTGGTTGGAATACACTCTTTGAAACTCTGAAGGTAGCAGGGGAGCAAAAGGCTATTTACAGCATATACAGAAAGCAGTCGTCAGTTATAAGAGTCGAGGGATGTGAAAGGGAGGCAGAGGTTGAAAATGGAGTAAGACAGGGTTGTAACCTACCCACAATATTATTCAATATGTACTTTGAAGAAGCAATAGTAGGAATTAAAGTTCAGGGAGAAGAAATAAAAACTTTGAGGTTTGTCAGTGACATTGTAATTCTGTCAGAGATGGAAAACGACTTGGAAGTGCAGTTGAATGAAATGGACAGTGCATTGGAAGGAGGATGTAAGATGAACATAAAAAAAAGCAAAACAAGGATAATGCAATGCAGTCAAATTACATCAGGTGATGCTAAGGGAATCAGATTAGGATATGAGACACTTCAAGTAGTAGGTGAGTTTTGCTATTAGCGCAGCAAAATAACTGATGATAGCCAAAGTAGAGAAGATATAAAATGTAGACTGGCAATGGCAAAAAAAGCATTTCTGAAGAAGCAAAATTTGGACCATAGCCATTTATGGAAGTAAAACATGTACAATAAAAAGTTGAGATAAAAAGGGAACAGAAGCTTTTGAAATGTGGTGCTACAGAAGATCACTGAAGATTCGATGTATTGATCATGTAACTAATGAGGAAGTACTTATTAGAATTTGGAAGACAAAAAATTTATAGCACAACTTGACTAAAACAAGGGATTGGTTGACAGGATACTTTATGAGGCATCAAGGAATCTTCAATTTAATATTTGAGAGAAATGTGAGGGGATAAAAATTATAGACGGAGACAAAGAAATGAATGTACTAAGCAGATTCAGAAAGATGTAGGTTGCAGTAGTTATTTGGAGATGAAGGGGCTCGCACAGGATAGAGTAGCATGGAGAGCTGTGTCAAACCAGTCTTCAAACTGAAGACCACAACACAACAACAACATTGATTGCTATTCTAGAAAGTCCCAGACATTTTCTTAGATCAAGATCAGGTGATTTAGTGGACTGTCAAGGTGATGTAAGGATCCTGAGTGTTCATCAGACCAGGTACGTATGTTCGCAGCTCCTTGTATTGTCATATTGGAAGAAGGGAGTTCCCCAGAATGCTCATCCTGAAGATGTAGAAGAAAGGGCAGCACTTTGGCATTGAAAATGTTGAAGTAAATCTCCTGGTGCACATTCACAGTAACCAGAATTAGTGGGCCAAAAAGCCTCCGCAAAACATAACATGACCACTCCTGGACCGACCTATGCCCTCTCACACTGTTGGCTAAAATTCTGTGGGGCCCTTTGGTGTATTTGACTCCTTGCATCCTTTTACAACAACCTTGCACTCACTGGAGGGCACTACATGCCTCCAGTCAACTGTTGTCCACTTTCTGTGTTGTTTGGCCCATTGAAGACATACAAATGTTTGTGCCACTATGAGCAATGATAATTTGTTACACAACCAACTCAAAAAGCCAACAAAGAGAAGGCTGAAAGTATTTTGTTCTTGTTTTCCTGAAAATATTCTTGCTGTGGACCTATGCTTCCTCCTTTGAACTCGGCACAAACTCTGAAACTACATGTTAAGTGATAAGTGATTGTGATCACGAAAAACAAACAAACTGACTGCACAGAAGGATTAAAAGTGGATGCAATGGTGTACCTGTGCAGTTCTGAATAGATAATGCGAAAGAAATTGCTCCTCTTCTAAGAGAAATTTATTGTAAGTTGTTAGAGAGTAATAAAGCTTTCAAAATGGTTTGGAACATGTTTGTTGTCCAGTCCAGTGGTCAGATTTAGGAGTCTTTTGAGAGTAGTCAGATGGCTACAGTCAATTGAGTAGTTGTATAGAGGAAGTGAATGTTTAACCCTGTCTCTTGAGTCAAAGTGAGGATGGTGACCCTAATTTAACTGACAGGATATTTGTAGCAGGGCCTAAAAATTATCCAAGTCTGCCAACAAACATTTCAGAGGGAGTCTCCGGGACAATGCATTGCTTCACTTGTCTCGTACACAACACAGTGCTGAGAGTTGGTGGGCTCCAGTTGCTAACCTCAATGCTGATGATGACTTCAAGCAAGAAGAAACACAGAGGAGCATGCCTACCATACAGCACTCTGAGGCAAGTTCATCAACCAATTAGCACTTCAGGCTCCTCCCAATCTCAATATAAGGTAGGATTCTGAGCCACTTAAAATTGCAGTCATTCTGGACAACAAGATCAGAATTATGATTCAGGCAAGCAGAGAGCATTTTTGAACAGCATGGCATCAGGAGTAACACTGATTGTTTTCTTGGCGCACTTAACTGAAGTGCAGATAGTTCAAGCAAACGTATTGCAAACTCAGTGTTACATTGAATTAAGAAACTATTTCATTAAAACATTCCTGACTGGAGAAATTACTCAGAGATAAATAATTAGGAGGCACATCTACCAGCCGGCCAGTGTGGTCAAGCGGTTCTAGGCGCTTCATTCTGGAACCACACGACCGCTACGGTTGCAGGTTCAAATCCTGCCTTGGGCATGGATGTGTGTGATGTCCTTAGGTTAGTTAGGTTTAAGTAGTTCCAAGTTCTAGGGGCTGATGACCTCAGATGTAAAATCTCATAGTGCTTAGAGCCATTTAAATCAAGTCTCTCAAACAGTTATTAAAGAAACTTATGTCACTGGTGCATGTTTTGGCTCAAACAAACATCCACCTAACATTCGGACCATTTTAGCAGTTAAAACAGAGATGCCTCTCAGTGTTCTGGTGGGTAAAGTGGATACCATATCAAACAACTTGCAATAGAATGTTTTCAGCATGGAGGCAAACAACAACATGACAGATAGCAAACAACAACATGACAGATAGCCCTGGACAGTGCATGCTTTGGGCAAGGCCACATAGTGGACCCAAACCATGCATAACTTCCAGCATGCCCATGGCAACAACTGATGAAGTGGTGCCCAAATAGCAGCGCTTTAACACAAACAACACTCAGAGGCCATACTACGTAACAAATGGTGAACCAAAACTTGTATTCAAGAGCAGGATGACAAGGATTGTGTTGTTAGCAGTAACTGGTGGTGGTATCATCAAAGATGTGGTAGCAAGGCTCAAAAATATGTTGCACTCTGCAGTCACCCAAATGCATCTCATGCCCACAAACATCGAATTAGTCGCTCTCCCTCCTATCCTCCACCCATGGCTATCATGTCGTGTTTTCAGTAAACATAAATTTCTGCTCATCCCAGCAGATTGCCGTCAGTTGTACCACACAAGATGTGATAGCAGAGTGAATTTTGTAGTGATAAAGATAAATAATGATTACATTGTTCATAATACTTATATCCACAGAGAACATAATACATGATACACACACAAACAGGAACTGCTACTCAAAGATAGTTCACACCTCATAGACAGCAAGGACAAAGAAGAAACAAGGAGCCAGATTACCAATATAACAGTGCTACTTAAGGTGGCAACAGTTTCAGCTTGTGAGCAAAATACATGTATTGCTCTCTAGCAAGTGGTTCAGTTAACACAGCAGCAAGCATTTCCTTTGACGGCAAGTACCTAACAACAGTCTCATTCCTTTTTACACATTGTATAATAAAATTCTCTTTAGCACAACTGTATTTCAATTTAAAATGCAACACAGGATTTTGTGTCAGTCTAATAGAACTCTGGTTGTCATGAAAAATTATTACAGTATTTTGATGCATATTATTTAACAATTCTCCTGTCAGCCATCTTAAATATACTGCCTCTTTGGTTGCAGAATTTAAAGCTGCACATTCACCTTCAGTAAGTGAAGTTGCAAATTGCTTCCGTTTCTTGCTCTCTCCCCAACAGAAAAGCACTTGCATTCTGTGACAACCCTGTAGTTAAATCATCTACAAAATCTGAGTCAACATAAACAGTTATATGCAGATCTTCAAAATCTCCTTTGTAAAACACAGTGCCACAATTCATAGTACCCTTGAGATAATGACCTGTTATACACATACCTATAAAGGGCTTTGCTTCTCCTAGATCTTTAACTTCAAAAAGCTCAGATAATACCCAATACAGTTTGTCTTTCATCACATTGTTATTACACATTACATAAAAATCGTCCACATATGAAGCAACAATTGCAAGATTTTTGCCTGACCTTTTAATAAACAAAAACTCTTCATCATTATTTGCAGCATAATCTAGATCTAAAACCACACTTTTGCCTTTTCAGTCCACTGTCTTAGCTGAATTTTAAACTGTAAATGTCCTTTTGAAGTAAAACCATTTGGTTGTTCATGAAAATAGTTTCTTCCAAGTCCACATACAGAAAAGCAGTCTTAATATCAAAATGATAAATCTTAAGATCAACATTTACAGCTAAACTAATGAAAATTCCAAGAGTACTATATCTCACAACATATGAAAAGGTTTCACAATAATCTCTTAACAAACTTCTGTGTAAATCTTTTAGCAATAAGTCTAGCTTGGTAGAGTGCTGTACTACCTGCATTCCTTTTCGACTTAAATACCCATTTATTACCTACAATATTTTTACTCTTTGGTGGGCCCACAAGTTACCAAACACCATTGTTCTGGAAACCCTTTATTTCCTCTTTCATGACCTTTATCCAGTCTTCTCTGTCACTTGTCAACATTGTGTCCTCCAAGTTAACAGGATCTTCTCCCAAACAGAAAAAAACTCTTGCCAAATAGGTGACATAATCTGGGTACTCCTTGGGTTTTGGTACCTTCTGACTGGATGGTCCCTTCTGGAGCATCAGGGTCCATTGGCTGCATCTCAATCTCTACTATGTCTACCACTGACTGAGTATCTGGGATATAGTGTGGGTTTTGATCAGTATCGGCTTTGTCAGTCCCAGCATTGCTGATGTCCACTATTTCCTCTGTCTATCCTCATTCAGTATACCATTCATTCAGCCATAACATGCAGTAATCTTCATTATTTACAACGAGTGTCCTGGTGCTGTTAGTCATGAACTCATTCACCACAAAAATGACATTTCTGTCTTTCACAATTTTCGTGGGGTTTTATGGATCATTTAGTCTGTAGCCTCTCATTGTTTCATCATAACATATGAAAACAAGTTCTTTAGCTTCGGCATCCCAGTCTCTTCTATTTTGATCTGCTATAAGGAGAAGGGCCCATCAACCAAACACCTTTAAATGGTTCAAAAAAGACACTATTCCCTTCCCTAACTTCTATGGAGTCTTACCATTGATTGCTCTGTGACAAACACAGCTGTAATTCATACTTCTGCCCGACATTGCTTAGGTAGACCCAATTCAAATAACATGCACCATGTCATCTCACAAATTGTTCTGTTAGTCCTCTCCAATACACCATTCTGTTCTGGACTATAGGGCACACCAGTCTGATGCTACATTCCATTCTTTCTGAGAAATGAATCAAACTTAGAGATTACAAATTCACTGCCAGTGTCTGATCTAACTAATTTGATCTTTGCACCCACTCTATTTCCTTCCTAAGTTTTAGATGCAGAGAAAAATTCCGATGTTTGATCATTACTCTCAAGAATATAACAGAATATCCTCCTGGAACAATCATCCACTACTACGTACAAGATCTTCGCCATACCATGCGACATTTTTTCCATGAGGCCACATAAATCCATATTCACAAGAACAAGCATCCCAGTTCCATGTTGTCTTCCAGTCTTAGAAAATGTAAATTTTGAAATATTACCAAGCACACACAGTTTACACTTGGTAATGTGTTCAGTTTTGCAACACTCCAACTTGATGCCACCACTCTGTAAACGTAACTTAAGTACAGTGTCAACTCTAACATGGTCAAGTCTATGGTGCCATAACTCTTCCACATTATTAATTTTGTTTAACAGTTAGAGCATGCTCATCTGACAACACAGGTTCAAAATTTTTTAGTTGATAAATTCCATTTGACTATGACCCAGAACAAATGTCTCTCCACTTTTGAGCATCTTATATCCATCTTTGTAAAAAACAACATTTGTGCCTTTCTCAAGCAAAGCAGAAACTGACAACAAATTGGTGGCTAAGCCAGGGACAAGAATAATGTTCCTGATAGAAGCTAACAATGTAATGAAAAGGAAAGTTGCTGCTACTCACCACATAGCAGAGGTGCTGAGGTTGCAGATAGACACAGCAAAAAGACTTTCATAAATAAAGTTTTTGACCATTAAGGCCTTCGTCAAAAATAGATGGCAGACAACAGACACACACACACACACACACACACACACACACACACACAGCATGCAAATGCAACTCACACAACTGAAGCCACACTGCGAGCAGCAGCACCTGTGCATGGCATATGATGGGAGTGGCGACTGGGTTGGGGTAAGGAGGAGGCTGGGGCAGGGAGGGGGAGGGATAGTAGGATAGGAGTGGTGGACAGTGAAGTGCTGCAGGTTAGACAGAGGGCAGGGGAGAGGTGGAGAGGGGGGTAGCAGAAAAGGGGAGAAGTAAAAAGACTGTGTGCGATGGTGGAATGAGGGCTGTGTAGTGCTGGAATGGAAACTGGGAAGGGGCTGGATGAGTGAGGACAATGACTAATGAAGGTTGAGGACAGGAGAGTTATGGGAATGTAGCATATATTGAAGGGAAAGTTCCCAACTGTGCAGTTTGGAAAAGCTGGTGTTGGTGGGAAGGATCCATATGACACAGGCTGTGAAGCAGTCATTGAAATGAAGGATGTCATGTTTGGCAGCGTGCTCAGCAACACTGTGGTCCACTTGTTTCTTGCCCACAGTTTCTCAGTGGCCATTCATGCAGACTGAGAGCTTGTTGGTTTTCATGCCCACATAGAATGCAGCACAGTGGTTGCAGCTTAGCTTGTGGATCACATGACTGGTTTCACAGGTAGCCCTGCATCTGATTGGACAGGTGATTGTGACCGGACTGGACTAGGTGGTGGCAGAAGGATGTATGGGGCAGGTCTTGCATCTATGTCTATTACAGGGGTGTGAGCCATGAGGTAACGGGTTGGGAGCAAGGGTTTTGTAGGGATGGATGATTATATTGTGTAGGTTTGGTGGACAGCGGAATACTACTGTGGGAGGGATTGGAAGGATAGTGGGCAGGACATTTCCCATTTTAGGGCACAATGAGAGGTAGTTGAAACCATGGCCGAGAATGTAATTCAGTTGCTCCAATCCTGGATGTTACTGAGTTATGAGGGGAATGCTCCTCTGTGGCTGGATGGTGGGACTTTGGAAGATGGCAGGAGACTGGAAAGATAAGGCATGGGAGATTTGTTTTTGTACAAGGTTGGGAGGATAATTACAGTCTGTGAAGGCTTCAGTGAGACCCTTGGTATATTTCAAGAGGTAGATACGATGACCATGGGTGGCTAGGCTGTATGGAAGGGACTTCTTGGTATGGAACAGGAGGCAGCTGTCAAAGTGGAGGTATTGCTGGCAGTTGGTATGTTTGATGTGGATGGAGGTACTGATGCAACCATCTTTGAGGTGGTGGTCAACAACTAGGGGTTGAGTAGACCAGGTGAAGCAAATTGGGGAGAAGTTGTTGAGGTTCTGGAGGGACGTGGACAGGGTATCCTCACCCTTGATCCAGATAATAAAGATATCATCAATGAATCTGAACCAGGTGAGGGTCTTAGGATTCTGGTTGTTTAGGAAGGATTACTCTAGATGACACATGAATAGGTGTCATGTGGGTGCCCATAACTGTACCCCAGATTTGTTTGTAGGTAATGCCTTCAAAGGAGAAGTAATTGTGGGTGAGGACATAGTTGGTCGTGCCGACTAGGACGGAGGTTGTTGGTTTGGAACCTCTCAGGCATTGGGAAAGGTAGTGTTCAGTAGCAGTAAGTCCGTGGGCATTAGGGACTGTGGAGAGTCAGTGGAGGAAATGGTTGGTACCTTTTATATAGGAGGATAGGTTCCAGGAAACAGGTTGAAGGTGTTGGCATACAAGAGCAGAGATTCTCTCAGTGGGGGCACAGTAACTGGCCACAATGAGGCATCCTGGGTGGTAGGGTTTATGGACTTTAGAAAGCATGTAGAAGGCAGGAGTGCAGGGAGTGGTAGGGGTGAGCAGAGAGGTGGACTCTAGGAAGAGGTTTGGGACAGACCTAAGGATTTGAATAGTGACTGGAGATCCTGCTGGATTTCTGGAATGGAGTCACTGTGGCAGGATTTGTTGGTGGAAGTATCTGATAGCTGGTGGAGTCCTTCTGCCAGGTAATCCTTGTGGTTCAAAACAGCAGTGGTGGAGCCTTTGTCTGCAGATAGGGTTATAAGGTTGGGATCAGTTTTTAGATGGTGTGCTGCGATTCTTTCTGTGGATGTAAGGTTATTTTGCATGTTGAGGGATTTGGGGAATGATGGTGAGGCAAAGTTCAAGGTTAAGAAGTTCTGGAAAGTTAACAGGAGGTGATTTGGAGGCAGTGGGGGTGGATTGTGGTTGAATGGAGGAGTGAACTGAGTTAGGCAGGGTTCGACATTGGTCTTGGGTTGAGTCTGATTGGTAGGGTTGTTGGTGGTGAAAAAGTGTTACCACTGTAGGGACTGGGAGAAGGAGAGGTCTGTCTTTAACAAGTCCTGCATGATTGAATTTGGGAGTGGGCCGAAAGGTGAGGTCTTTGGAAAGGATTGATATTTCTGTGGGACTAAGGCTTCTGGAGAAAAGGTTAATGACTGTGTTGCAAGACTTTTTAGGTTCTGGATTGTGTGTAGTGGTGGAAGGGAGTTTTAGAGGGTGAGGTAAGTGGAGTAGGCCTGCGAGACAGGGGTTTGTCAGTGATGAGAGGACGTGGGAGAGGTTTGGGGGTTGTTGTAGAGGTGGTGGACAGTGGTACTCCAAGGTGGAACAGGAAGTGAGCAGGGTGGAGAGCTTTTTTGGGTGGTATTGTGCATGTTGCTCTAGTTCGTGTGGGGCAAGAGTTTCATTGTGTGTTATGGGTTCCAGGAATTTGGAATTGCATAGTAGAAGAATTTTGCAGATGGAGAGAAGGTACTTTCCGATAGAAGATATGTCTGGTGAATTGACAATAACATCTCCTTTCCCTTAATTTACTAATTCAACATTATCAGCGTATTGGAAATTTTTTTGTTTGGAGTGTTCAGATACAAAATTGTGAAGCCCTTCCATTGTTGAAGTCATGTATCATGGGACCCCAGAATCAAAGATGCACTCATTCTGGTTGAAATCTGACATACCAAGTGTACAAAGCAATGATGTGTCTGCTCCCTTGGAATCCTTCTTTGGTGATTCTTGCTTCTGGGGACAGTCAGACTTGATGTGATCATACTAGCAACAGCTGAAACATTTTATCTTATGTTTTTCTTGTTTGTCTTTGCAGAAATCCAGACATGATTTCATACAATGCTTTGTGAACAAGGCACTAACACTGCTATCTTTTTCTAACTTCAGGTATTCTTCCACACTTCCATTTAGCAACTTTGCTTTGATGTTTTCTGAGGTGAAATTTTCGTCCATTGTACTGGATTCTAACCCATCTGGTAAGGCACACAAACTTTTGGTGAACTTCTGAGAGTAATGACTGCAATTAGTCCATCATCAAATGGTTTGCCATGCTCTGCAGTTTGTTGGCTACATCCAGAATATGAGCAACATAACTTTGAACATTTGCTTCAAATTTGGATAATGTAGTATCCAACAGAGCATCCTAGAGATTCATCCACCAAGCTTTATTCTTACCAGCAAGCAAGTTTTCCAGAGTCTCCCACACTTCCTTTGTATTTGTTGTGTTTTCCACTTATACATATAGAATTTGAACATATGCAAAAGGATAAGTGTCCAAGCATCTATATGCTTCCTTGTGTTTGTAACAGTGTTTGCATCTATGTCAATATACCATAATTTTTTGTGCATTAGAATGAGTTTAATTCCAAACTTCCATGTACTGTAATCATCTTTGCTTCTCGACTTGTCTACCATGGAGTAGTGGTTTCGGTGAAACATTCGTCTGAAGACATTTTTGAAAACCTGAATTCACAGGCACTAAATTACATAGCTAATTTCTTTTGAAAACCAAGACTTTAAATGCTTCAGACTGTGACAAAACACAAATCAAAACAAATGTCACTCACAACGTGGTCAGATAACCTAAAAATCCTTGCTCAGCTATTCATCTTCCTACCTACACAGCATACATAGCTCACTGCACAGATTTACACAGTTACTGGCAGCTGCTAATGATCTGCACATTCAAACTTGTGGTAGGAAGTATCTAGAATTGGACCTCATTATGAACAGGAAAATTTAGTGGACCTTCATAGTACCTGATGTACCATCTGTCATTAGTGGAGGTAGATTAAATGCACTTTAAGCTTCCTTTTGACTACACTGTATAGGAATTTCTGGAGACCACATCTACAGAGAAGGCAGCGCGAACATGCAAACACGATATAATAAATTATATTTGGACATCATCCATATCAGCAGTTGCTGCTAAGCCTCACCATCTAACTCCAAAGAAATTTTTGTAGCCACAGGAGGACATAAGCAGGCAAATAAAGGCAGGTATAATGGGCCCCACTGATGAGTCTCACTGCTCCATACGGTTTTGAAGAGAAACAATATATGGTGTTTATGTGGTGACTACAGTGCTCTAAATGCAATGACAGTGCCTGATAGATATCCCATTCCACATGTGATGGACTTCAACAATGCAACTGTGAACCCACAGGTATTTAGTGTCACTGATTGTGAGAAAACCTATGCAAAAATACCGGTAGCTCCAGAAGACATTGAAAGACAGCTGTCACTATCCCATTGTGCCTGTTGACATATCACTACAAGCCTTATGGTTTGCAGAACATGGTGCACACCTGGCAATGATTCATACACCAAGTCCTTCAGTGCTTGGATTTTTTGTTGTGTGGCATGGATGATAATTTGGTGTTCTCTGATTCACCAGAAACAACACAAGACTCATCTCAGGCAGCTTTTCTAATACTTTCAATAGTATGGTATAGTTATGTATGAGGACAAATGCATCTTGGGTAGAGACAATCTGAACTTTCGCAGTTTTAATGTGTCTGCAGTGGTTGTAACTCATATGCCAGAGGAAGTGTGAAACATACATAAAATTCCAGTGCTGAAAACCTACAAAGATCTAAGGTGTTCCTTAGGGATGCTTAATTACTGTAAAAAGCATGTGCCTACAGCTGTGGAACTACAAGCACCACTCAGTGACATTTTAAAAGGCAAACATACTTCAGGTGGATAGATAGTGAAGTGGACTTAAGAGCAGTTGGTAGCCTTCCATAAAATGAAGGAATATGCAGCTCATGCCATGCTGCTCATGCTTTTCCGTCGTGACTCATTACTGGTAGTATTGGTATATACCAGTCAGATAGCCTTAAGAGCAGCATTACAGCAATTGGTGAATAAAGCCTCGCACAGCCTGGCATTTTTTTGCAGATGCCTACGCCAGTGCAACAAAAGTGAAGTACAATAGCTAGAGAACTGTAGATTAGATTAGATTAATACTTGTTCCATAGATCATGAATATGACACTTCATAATGATGTGGAATGTGTCAGGTTAATAAAAGTTGTCTGTACAAGATATTACATTATAAAAAATATTGCATGACACTAATGTTTAAGTTGTTGTTCTTTTTTTCCCCCTTAATTTATATCTAAAGATTCAACCAATGAGTAAAAGGAGTTGTCATCTAGAAATTCTTGTAATTTATTTTTAAATGTTAGTTGGCTATCTGTCAGGCTTTTGATGCTGTTTGGTAGGTGACCAAAGACTTTTGTGGCAGCATAATTTACCCCTTTCTGTGCCAAAGTCAGATTTAACCCTGCATAGTGAAGATCATCCTTTCTCCTGGTGTTATAGCTATGCACATTGCTATTACTTTTGAACTGGGTTGGATTATTAACAACAAATTTCATAAGTGAATATATATACTGTGAGGTTACTGTGAGGATCCCTAGATCCTTAAATAGATGTCTGCAGGATGACCGTGGGTGGGCTCCAGCAATTATTCTGATTACACGTTTTTGAGCAATTCTACTCAACGATGAAAGGGGGCAAGGCACCAGGTTGGGACGAAGTAACAGTGGATATGATACGAGCAGCAGGAGAAGTAGGAACCCAGTGGCTATACAGAGTGCTGAGGGTGGTGTGGAAGGAGAACAGAATTCCTGAGGATTGGAAGAAAGGAATTATAGTCCCGATCTTCAAGAAAGGGGATAAAAGGAGATGTGAGAACTACAGAGGAATCACCCTGCTATGCCACTGTGGAAAAATCTATGAAAAGATCCTGGAGAAGAGAATAAGAAGCAGTATTGAAAGTAGACTGCAAGAGGAGCAGTACGGTTTCAGACCGGGAAGATCAACAACGGACCTCATATTTGCGGTAAGGCAACTGCAGGAAAGGCACTATGAGTACGGGAAGGACTTAATCATGGCCTTTTTAGATATTGAGAAGGCGTATGACAGTATCTGTAGGGACAAGCTCTGGGATGTGCTGAACGCAAAAGGGATAGATGAAGAGATAACACGAAAAGTCAGAAAAATGTATGAGGGAAATGAGAGTTGTGTGAAAGTGGGGAGGGAACGTACTGCATGGTTCAAGCTGGAAAATGGGCTGCGACAGGGAAGTGCACTTTCGTCTTTATTGTTTATTATTGTTATGGATGAAATCCTACAGCAAGTGTCAGATGCAATTGGAGATCATAAAATGAAAGCAGTGCTTTTTGCCGATGACCTGATGTTATGGGGAAATTGCGAGAAGGAGGTGCAAGAGCAGTTAGATGCATGGGAGGCAACGGCAGCACAATATGGAATGCATTTCTCTGCAAAGAAAAGTGAAATAATTGTCACAACAAGGAAGACGAATTGGCCAAATGTGGATATAACTTGTGGAGGGGAAAAACTACAAGTGGTAGAGAACTTCAAGTACCTGGGAAGCGTGATTGAAAGTAAGGGGGGAAACGCATTGGAAATAAATGAAAGGTGCAGAAAAGCAGGGCAGTTCTACAAATGCATTAGGGGGCTTATTTGGAGCAAGGAGGTGCCACAGAAATCCAAGGGAATTATATACCGAACCTACTTTGTCCCCATATTGGCATACGGAAGTGAGACATGGGTAATGCACAAAAGCGACAAAAGTAGAATACAGGCTAGTGAAATGAAGTTCCAGAGGAGCAGGTTGGGTGTAACAAGACAAGATAGATTGCGAAATGTGTATGTGAGGGAAAGACTAAAGGAGGAACCAGTACAGGACAGGATAGAAAAATCAAGACTGCAGTGGTATGGACACATGAAGAAAATGGATGAGGGAAGAATTCCAAAGAGGATGTTTGATCTGCAACTGGAGGGGAAGAGGCCCAGAGGAAGACCAAGAGATAGATGGGTGAAGGGAGTGAAGGAATGTGTGACGAGAAGAGGAGAGAACTGGACGAAGGTGGAAGAGAGGGAATGGTGGAAAGACAGAACACGATGGAGAGGCTTGTGTTCCCGACAGACCCAGCCAGTGGCTGGAAACTGTCCAAGATGATGATGATGATGATGATGATGATGATGAATTACCCCAGAATATGATGCCATACGAAAGCAGTGAATGAAAGTAGGCATAGTAAGCTCATTTACTGAGATTCTTATCACCAAAATTTGCAATAACCCTAATAGCATACGTAGATGAACTCAGATGTTTCAGCAGATCATCAATGTGTTGCTTCCAGTTTAACCTCTCATCAGTGGACACACCTAAAAATGTTGAAAATTCTACCTTAGCTACAGACTTCTGTTCAAAGTCTATATTTATTACTGGAGTTGTGCCATTTACTGTACGGAACTGTATATACTGTGTTTTATCAAAATTTAAAGAGAGTCCGTTTGCTGAAAACCACTTAATAATTTTGTGAAAAACATCATTTACAATTACATCACTTAGTTCTTGGTTTTTGGATGTTATTACTATACTTGTATCATCAGCAAAAAGAACTAACTTTGCATCTTCATCAATGTGGGATGGTAAGTCATTAATGTATATGAAGAACAGTAAAGGACCTAAGACCGAACCCTGTGGGACCGCGTACTTGATAGCCCCCCCCCCCCCCCTCCCCCCAGTTTGAGGAATCAGCTGTTGTTTTAACTATCTGATCTATGCTGTGATACAGCACTTAAGAGGCTTCATGGAAGGCAAGCATTTCACTGTCCACATGGACCAAGTTCCTTCAACTGCTTTCTTATCAAAGGTCACAGCACAAAGCTCACCTAGACAATGCTGACAGGGCGAGTACATTTCTCAGTCCACCACTAACATGAGTCATATCAGCAGCAGTAAGGATGTTGTGGTTGACTTCTTGCACTACTGTGCAAGTATCAAGGCTATTCCTTGGATAAATGTAATAGAGCAACAACAGGATGACAGTGACTTACACATTCTGATTGCACAGCAAACGGCCAACTTCAGTGTGTCATAGATTTATGTACCAGAACTACAAACTTCATTGTGGTGTGACACATCCCACAACCTGCATCTTGTGTCTATACCCAGACATCTCCAACGCCAGTTATTTGAGGCTTCCTATAATTTAGTGCATTCATGAGTGAGAGCTACTATCAAGTTGCTGACAAAGAAGGTAATGTGGCAGGGGATCAGAAAAGATTGCCAAAACTGGGTGCAGTCATGCAAAAGATGTCAAAAGTGCATGCATCTACATTTGGACTTCATGAGTCCATTGCTGTACAGTATAATTGCTTGTTGACAGTGGTAGGTAGATTTACTTGTTGGCTGGAAGCCATTCCCATCATAGACATGGCAACAGAAACTGTTGCCAGAGCTTTTGTCAGTGGCTGGCTGTATCACAAGATTTAGGGTGGCTCATATGACAACAGATCATGGGAGGCAATTTGAGTCACTGTACTCCATGAGCTTCTACACCTATGTGGCTGCTCATATATCAGAACCACAAGCTACCATCCGACAAGCAAAGGGATGGTAGAAAGGTTTCTTAGAACTTTGGAGGTAGTTATAATGTGCAACATGCAACACAACTGGTATGTGGAGCACAAATATGACTTCTGGCTGAGCTCATTTCCAACAAACCAAGACATCTTCCAAGTGAAGAAGCTGCGATAGACTTCAGCCAACATCTACTGAGAGGAATGGCTCAAATTCAGCCAACAGCACCAAAAATACATGGAGATAAATCAGTCTTTGTCCACAAGGACCTCCTGGTAATGACACATGTCAGGCTGAGGGACAACTATATACGGCACCCTTTATGATTTCCATACATGGGATGTTACAGAGTCCTACAACTAGACGCCAACACATTCAAACTGGAGAGAATGATAAGGACAAGACTGTTTCCATCGAATGCCTGAAACCAGCCTGTTCAGAAAAGGACAAGAAGTGCCTTTGGCCACTGGTCACAGTGTCTAAATGACCAGGAGCAGAAACAGTATTTCCTCTCCACCTCACAAGCCAGCAGCACAGAAGATCTGGATGATGCTTTGACCTCTACTTAAACCCAACACTGGATAAGGACACTATTCCCACTATTACCAGCAGTGGCTGGAAGAACTGTGAAACACCATTTCCCTGACATCTTCGTTGCTCCTAGATTTTTTTTTAAAAAAAAAAAAAAAAAAAAAAAAAAAAAAAAAAAAAAAAAAAAAAAAAAAAAAAAAAAGGGTGGGGGGGTGGGGGGGGTGGGGGGGGGGGCTGCTGTAATGACCTCAGTGATTGACCTATCACTTTGTACAATGAAACAAAATTAGTGTATGATATCTTTAAGATTACTTTCTTTTGTCTATCTCCTTGACGTGTGCTTCTCTATTGTGACAGGCTTTTGTAGATGTTAAATTATTCTGAAATTAACACGAGTTATTCAAGATAATGTTTATTCAGTTGGTGTTGGTGTCTACTTACCTTACAACCTAAAACTCGTAAACACTTCTCTATCTTACAGTATAACTTATTGTGTGTGGCCTCACTACCAGTATTTTATTTATACATGTTGCTCTTTCACATTTCAGACACCATCAATTGCAGAATGGCTGAAAGCATCTTTAAACCCTGGAGTCAATGTATCTGCAGATCCCAAATTAGCATCATACAATGAATGGTCTGCATGGAATTCTAGTTTATGTAAGTACTGAAACCAGATATAAAGACTGCGATGTAGCTGGCATTGGTTACTTTACTCTGCAGAAACGCCAGATGTTACTGTGATTTACAGCCGATACTCCCCCCCCCCCCCCCCCCCCATGAAGTCTGGGATGGGCCCTGTGTTTTGCAGTCAAATGCACTCTGGAATAGGCAGCTCACCAGGTCTATGCCATACATGTGTACATCCATCACTCACAAACAGAGAGAACCCACCCTCATTGCTGAAGATAACAGGGCACCATTACATGCTCCAGTCAACTCTTTCACAACACCAAAGTGTAGCCAAGTTTGGTGGTTTCATGGTTTCAGTGGTAGGCTGGCCAGAGGGACATGTAATCTTATTCCTGCTGCAAGAGACAGTTCCTAATGGTAGCTGGTAACACAGGAGGTGCAACATGTTCTAGGATTTATTTCCTAGATGATGATCAATAGGCCAGCACTGCTTATTCAGGGCACTAATCTTGGTGTGCATCTATACTATGACTACGTCCAGAACCTGGCCTACATATGTGGGAATAATCTACAAACTACTGCTGAAAGGGGCGACGCACCACTGGTACGGTGTGCCCAACAAGTGCAGCAATCTGTCAATATGTCCATCCAGCTTCCCATGGACCCACAGTGTGATCCCACTCAACATTCAAATGAATGAAACTGTTCAGCCAGAGTATATATTTAGTGGAGGGGCATGATTGTACTCTAGAATGAATGTTGCGAACACTGTTTATCTATGAAGCCGGCACAGTTATTGCCTACAGAGTTAAGACAGAGGGTGCACAGAGATACTTCCCAACCACCACCTGATTGCCAGTGATGATGACAAATTAATCACTAACATCGCAGCCATTCACTATGCACATATTGTATCCTTGTGCCACTGAACACAGTTCTTGAGGGTATTCCATTTTTTTCTGACAGAATAGAAATCAGCAGTGGCTGAGCACTGCCTAAATGAAGAACACATGTTTGATTTTGAGAACACCATTCAGTTCCTTGCCTTTTCTTGCTTTCTTGCTTGCTTGCAGCGTAATGCACGGAGCAGATTACATTGCACCTGCATTCTTGTCCAGCTGTGCCTAAGTTAGCATTGGGTCCTGTGTCTGTCATACCCTTATTTTATGTACAATTAATACGTTTTTTCAAGCTTTTCCTTCATTTTGCAACTGTAAGAAAAATCTAGCGTTCTTTCTAACTTCCTATTTGTGCTTGTCTATGTTGCCACTTGGTAAACAGAAATTATTTCTGTCTCTATGTGAATGTTACTTGATATATAATATATATTATTCAATTACCATTATCAGTTCTTAGTTACTGAAATATTTCTTGAATTTTATGTTGCTCCAATATCTAAGATAAATGCATACCCTCATTAGGCACTATTTAATGTGAGTTAAAATGTTGTCTTTATGTCTTTTTATCACATTATAAGAGAGAAATACTTACATGGAATAATATAGCCTGCCATATTATTTGTTTGAAAACTACTTGTTCAACATAGCCCTGTTTTGTGATGTTTTATCAATGATCACAACAACTAATTTCAGATTCCCATCCCACACCTCCATGTCCCATCATTTGATGAGTTACCAGTACAAAAATAAATAATTTACTTATGAAATATTTATCTGGGTATGTAATTCAGTAGATTTACAACCAAACATATTTACCATTTAACTTAACATGCACACATCTTTACAGAAATACATAGTATTATATAAAGAAAGTATTGCTCTATAGTGCTACCACATGATTTGTTTCAGATGAAGCTGGTCTGGACCTTGTTGTCATCACAAATAATCTTGTTGATGAAATATGGGGATCTGAAAATGGACAGCCTCCTTATCCATCTGACAAAATATTTGTACTTGACCAGCAGTTCACAGGTCTTTCACTAATCATGATATGCTTATCATTTTATACACTATTAATTAAATAATTAACTAAGCATGCCAATAAACTGTGAGGTATTTAGCCATTATTTTATTCATAAAACACAAAGGTAAAGGAAAA
Organism: Schistocerca piceifrons; assembly: GCF_021461385.2. Classification (NCBI taxonomy): domain Eukaryota; kingdom Metazoa; phylum Arthropoda; class Insecta; order Orthoptera; family Acrididae; genus Schistocerca; species Schistocerca piceifrons. The sequence continues at coordinate 268,103,291 of NC_060139.1, read as the reverse complement.
TTTAGAATATGGAGTCGATAAAAATAAAAATATCAGTAATATGCATGCTTATGTCCTAGTCTTGATAAATGTAAATGATGTATACGACAATGCTTTTATAAACTGTATTGTTTTCCAATGACTCATACCAGCATACTAAGCAAGAGTCTGATTTCAGTCTTGTGAGGCATTGTTGAGACAGTTGCTAAACAACTTTAAAATTGCTTCACAGCAAACAGCGCAGATCACAGTCTTACACCAGCCTTCATTATACAATTTGAAACAAATAATATGAAAAATGCAGGATTTCTCAGCAAATTTCATTCTCGTATTATCAGTGTTAAATGTATAAATCTGGAACAGCTCCACTTGGTTTGATGTTATTCATGATACAAATACATTTGGGATTATATGATCTCCTGCTATGTTGTGGAATGAGTGAGTCTTATAATCATAATATTTTCTCAGTAAAAACATAGCAACATGCTAACCATTTACAAGGTTGTCTTATGCTACCCTCTCTTGGCCTCCCCCCCCCCCCCCTTTTTATACCACCAGAAACTGACTGTGTTGCTGCTGACTTTGTATGGGACACACATCAGTGGTGTGCCAATTGGTGATACTGAAAGATGGGGTGCACAAGACAGAGGACACGGTCTGCACTTTAACAAGAGAGGAAAGGAAAAGATACAGGTTGTAGGAGGTGGGTAACAGCAGGGAACCCGATAGAAGTTGCTGAGATGCAGATTTGGAGAATTGCAATCAGATGAACAAATAATTTACTGTTTGTGAGGACATTATAGGAAGTAACTGATACTGAGTGATTATGAGAATGGAAATGGTTAAGTGTGTAGAAGGCATAACCTGTGCAAATGGGAGGGTTACAAGTGTAACCTAGGAGTACAAAGAAGCATATTGATTATCCAGATTTAGATGCCACTTTCAGATCATAATGACCAGCTCACAAAGAAAACATACAGTAGAATACAGAAAATCATGGATCATAATTGCAGATTCTGCAAAAAAGTAATAAGGGTTGGAATACCATAGTGGGAGAACAGAAAGAGAGGACCATGGCAGTCAATCATGGTCTTAGAAGGAGGAATGACAGAGGTCAATAGTGAACTCACTAACTTCTGAAAATAAAGACAACTAATAGTGATAAATACATGGTTCAAAAGTACTTTTGGAAGTGACTAGGGGATAATTATAGTATAAGAGAAGACAGTATATTGGAAATAGTCTCACTAAAGAGAAGGAATAATTAAATCTGGACAGAAAATACAGAACACATAAAAGGGAAAAGTCTTGGGTTGAGCAAGGAATGACTTTCAAGATTGAGGGGAGAGTGAAATTCACAAAGAAGAACAGTTAAGAACCAAGACAGATGTACAGGAAGCTGAATGATGGACTGTGTGGAGAAACATAGTAAGCTGTGGAAAAAATGGCTAAAAGAGGAGTGAGACACAACTGAAGAAGTAGCGAGGAAGAGAAGATATGACTTATTGTACAACAGAATAAAGAGTACAATTTGGATCAAAACAGACCTATAAGTGCTACTTTGGAAATTCTCAGAAAAAAATTAAGATCACACTGAAGTCCTCCAGAGATGGGAGCACTATAAAAAGAACTGTATGACACAGATAACTAATAAACAATTCTGGGACTCGAATCCTTGAACAATGTGGATGATGATTAGAAAGGATCACCATCCATAATGGAAGAGAGAATGAGAGCAATAGTTGCAACATAAAATGGGATAACAGTACATACCAAGAGAAATATTACAATGTATGAACCAAAGAGGAATAACAGAATGATGAGGTTATGGGACAAAAAGAAATGAAAGAGGGAATGGACAGAGACCACTTGACTGTGGCAATGCTATCAATACCAGAGAAACAGGGAACCAAGAAATGCAGTGATTATTAGATGATTAGCCTCATTTCACATGCAGCTAAATTTATGTTGATGATCACAAATAAAAGACTGAGAAAGGTAGTGGAGAAGAATTTGACTGAGGAGAAGTTTAGTTTTAGAAACTATATGAGCACAAGAGATGCAACAGTTCTTTTGTGAATTTTCAACAGAAGTGTACTGAGAATGGAAGAGGCTTCTATATGCGTTTTATAGATTTGTAAAAGGCATTTAACAATGTGATTTGGAATAAGTTGTAATAGTTGTAAGGGAAAAGAAGATTGACTGAGAGAACAGGCATTTTATAAACGCGTTATATTTGAATGGAAAAGCATCAATGACAGTGAAAAGAGAGCTGGTTTGTAGCTGCTTTCTCTTACATTTTCGACAGGATTGGAAGAACAAAATAGAGCAATAGTCACATATGCAATACATCACTATTACGGGGTATATTCCAGAGACTGGAATATGATATTGTCAGGCCCCTTTATAAGAGAAATAAAAAGATTGATCTTAAGATTACTGTCCAGTCTTATGTCTGCTTCCTGCTCAAAGGTAATAGCAAAGACTAAGTACACAAGAACAATACACCTATCCCAAAATTAAAACTTAGTCTCAAAATGGAATTTGAAAGAGACTCTCCTCAGAACAGGCCAATTCAGTTCATGAAACAGATTATAAAAAATTAAATGACAAAATACTGGCAACTGGTATTTTTTGTGATTTGTCAAAAGCATTTCATTGTGTGGTTCACCATAAGCCCTAGATAATCTCAAAAGTAATCTTCTTAGAGATCCAGCTAGTAAGTGTTTTTCGTCCTGCATCATTAAAAGGATGCAGAGCATTACATTAATAAACCCTCTATGAAACAGTTTCCTCAGAATGGAGAGTAATCACTAAGTGTATACCACAGGGATTGGTATAACATCCACTCTATGTTTTGCCATATTTATCCAACAAGCTGAAATGGTTCTCTTTGCCAAATATGCAAGCATCAAGATCACTCAATTTTATTGAAAATTAACAACTGGTTCTCTGCCAATGAATTGTCATTCAACTTAAATAAAACACAAGACATCAAGTTCTGTACACATGGTACGATTTCACCATTAGGAGTAGTAGATGAAGATAAATCAATAACTGAATAAATTATTAGGTAGTTGATATAATGGAAGGAAACATTCCACGTGGGAAAAATTATATATAAAAACAAAGATGAGGTGACTTACCGAACAAAAGCGCTGGCAGGTCGATAGACACACAAACAAACACAAACATACACACAAAATTCAAGCTTTCGCAACAAACTGTTGCCTCATCAGGAAAGAGGGAAGGAGAGGGGAAGACGAAAGGAAGTGGGTTTTAAGGGAGAGGGTAAGGAGTCATTCCAATCCCGGGAGCGGAAAGACTTACCTTAGGGGGAAAAAAGGACAGGTATACACTCGCACACACGCACATATCTTTCCGCTCCCGGGATTGGAATGACTCCTTACCCTCTCCCTTAAAACCCACTTCCTTTTGTCTTCCCCTCTCCTTCCCTCTTTCCTGATGAGGCAACAGTTTGTTGCGAAAACTTGAATTTTGTGTGTATGTTTGTGTTTGTTTGTGTGTCTATCGACCTGCCAGCGCTTTTGTTCGGTAAGTCACCTCATCTTTGTTTTTATATATAATTATTAGGTAGTTGTATTCATGAGAACCTGTATTGGAAGTTACATGCTACAGAACAATTGAAACATCAAAGATCTGCAACTTTCACATTGCAGATAATATCAGATTTTGGAGATGAAAATGTCAAAAAGTTGGCTTTTTTCTATTTCAATTCACTAATACCCTAAAGCTTCATTTTCCATGGTAAGATCATTGAGAAAGAAGTTGTTTGTTGCACAGAAGTGTGTAATAAGGATCATATAAGGACCTGTTGTAAAAAGCTCTTTAAACAGTTGGGAATACTGACAGCAGCCTCGCGATACATAAAATTTTATTCCCTTATAGTTACATCATAAATATGATAATAGATATGGGCACCCATCCTGTGTATGACACAAAAATAAATGACATACTCAAACATAAAAATCTTTGACCACTTATCCAGGGCTATAGGGAATCTGATAGAGATTAGATTAACTTCAAACACAAACTGAATTCATATTTGCTTGACAGCTCCTTCTGTTCCATAGCAAAACTTCTGAATATATAATAATATAGTGTGTGTGTGTGTGTGTGTGTGTGTGTGTGTGTGTGTGTGTGTGAGAGAGAGAGAGAGAGAGAGAGAGAGAGAGAGAGAGAGAGAGAGAGAGAGAGAGGGGGGGGGGGGGGGGGGGAATGGAACACAGTTAAGTGTAAATGACTGTCTCATGATTATTGCAAAATATTTACAAGGAGCAAGTAGATTCTGTTTTACTGTTCTGTATAGGAGAGTCATGGCAAGATAAAATAGGCAGATTAAGGATCTGGCTGCAGGAACGCTCTGCGGATGCTCTTGTACTGACGGCCTTGGATGAAATTGCATGGAACCTGAACCTGAGAGGAGGTGATGTTCCATACACGCCAGTATTCCGCTCCTATCTGATAATTACCCTGGAGGATGCTACACTCTACCTGCCTGCAGGCAAAAGCACTGCTGCTGTTGTGGCGCATCTCAACAGTGATTCTGAGGTTGCACAAGACAGTGTGCGGTGAGTGCAAAATGACCCACCATTTTATTGCAAATTAGCTTACAGACAGGACTCACTTCATTTCTGTGTGTGTGTGTGTGTGTGTGTGTGTGTGTGTGTGTGTGTGTGTGTGTGCACAGACAAGCTAAAACATTTTAGCACCTGCCAAATAGCATGTTGAGCCACCTTTCAAGAGCAATACAGCAGCGATTCTCTGTAGCATTCATTTAACAAGCCCTTAATATGTTTCCAGAGGTGTGGGGCACCAGATGTCATGTGCAAGGTCATGCAGTCCCCGTAAATTACGGGCTTCCAGATTGTGGGCATGAACCTAACACCAGACAGCATCTCAGATGTGTTCCGTCACCTTCAGATCAGGTTACTTTGGTGGCCAACATATCAACATCAATTCACTATCATGTTCCTCAAACTACTGCAGCAAGATTCAGGCCTTGCAATCCTGCTGGAAGATGTCATCACCATCGGCAACGGCATTGAGCAGGTGGTGCACAATAATGTTCACATTGCCCACAGCTGTCATGGTGCCTTCAAATTTTACTGCAAGTAACCCCAAATGAATGTCCCATATAGAATTAACCTCCTGGTGGAACTAGGAAGATGATTCATCCAACCAGATGATATGTTTCTGTGGATCCCTAGTCCAATCTCAAAGATCCTGTGCCCACTTCGATTGTAACTGAAGATGTTGTTGGGTCAACAAGGGAACACATAGAGGTTACCTGCTGAGAAACCTCATGTTCAACATCATTTGCTGAATTGTGTGCTCCAAGACTCTTGCATATGTACCAGCTTGGTATTCTGTTGTCAGGTCTGCCACAGATCATCACTTCTCTTGCTTTAAAGAGTTGGCAAGCCTCCAACCTCTAAATTCTGTGAAGAGGTGTGAGAGTCTGACATCTTGTCACCTACTGCCCTTCAACCATTTTCCATAGATGATAATGACAGCTGTACATGAGCACCTAACCTCCTTCAATTTTTCATTTCCAACAATAGGGCCGTAATAATCTGCTCTTTGTCACACTTTCTTAAGCCAGTGGATTTCCCCATTTGCTCCCCATATCATTGGTAGAATGATTCCCCATCTGCCTCTGCTCTGCTTATATTGTTTCCTTACCATGTCATATGCTTATAATGGCATCAGGTGGCATTCTGTCTTGGGTTAGGCAATGGTCAAAATGTTTTGGCTCATCAGTATAATTAGACCATAAACTTATGCTTGTCATTTTATTTATTTATTAGCCCTTTTCTGCAGCTTTGGCCATATATGTGTTCAACATATAATTTGCACACATCTCCACCACCCCCACACTCTGTCCATCTCATCCTCCTTCTCCTCCTCTCTCTTTCCATCTCCTTTCCTCTCTCTCTGTGTCTATGCTGTTCATCATCTCCTTTCCCTCTCTCTATCCACCTCCTCCTTCCCCCCCTCTTTCATCTCAGCCATGCCCATCCTCACTTATACTCCTGGGAATGCATTCTAATACTACCTGCACAACATGCCACTGGATGTCAGGCATTACCAACCCTTTTTCACCTCCAGCCTACCTTTATGGAACCTACGTGGTACTTAAACATTTATATCATTACATCACATAGTACATGAAAAAAATAAAAAAAAAATAGTGAATACTAGTACATAATAATTTACAGCATTGTGACAGAATGCTGTAAGGTATTACATAATATTGTTTACTTTTTGTTATTCAAAACAGAGTGAGCTGATATATTCAATCTTTGGGTTTTGAATGTTCTAACAGCAGTTTTCCGTACAACAATATTTTTGGCATGTTTTGCATCCCCACCAGTAGCTAAGCTGCAGTGCTAATACAATGCAGTCAGTTGGAACAATTTATCTGTGTGTATATATCTCTGTAAGTGTTCTGCATTAGTTAGCTCTGAAGAAAAGATATTGTCTAAAAGCTTAGCAATATTTCCAATCTTGTTTATATGCCTAGTGATCACTCAGTGTATCTGAGTATTTACCTCTACTCCTTCTAGTGTTTGAAAACACAAGATGTTTCATCATAACATTTACAAATAAAAACTATACCTGAATCACTTTTTTTTATTGTGATCTGAGGTAAATGACTGCAGTATATAAAAATAGTTTTAGACCTATTTCTCATTCACAAATTGTATCATAAAACACCTTTGTTGCAAAAATGTGGTGCTTGGCTGAGAAAGGGGATGAAAAAAGAAGTTTGTGTTTTGCATCATCACAGAGAACCCAGTCTTATAATTATAGTGATTTGAACTGTACTTTGGTTGTAAAAATGTGTATTTCTACCTCCTCATCAACAGCTGCTATTCATTCCACACCAAAAAATTCCTTTCATTCAGCCTGATCCTCTGGAATCAGAACAGCAACAATGACAAGCAGTCCTTCTCCCAGTGCACCAGAAGCCTTGTTAATGTCGTTGCAAAATGATGCTACCTTTTCCATCTTGTCCAGAATCAGGAATCCTGTATATTATCTCCACATATACCCAGTACTCCTTATACATGTACTGACAGGCCACAATAGTACACCCTGTTTGTCACTGATTGACACCATGGAGTTGCACCACTGGACAATTCCCTCGACTAGGGCTTCAACTATCTTTTTTTGAAATAAGGACTACCACTCCTAGTATCCTTCTCACCCCTCCAAAAAAGGCATTGCTAACCTATCTCCTCCTGTTCCTCTTCTGTCAAGAATGGATTGGTTCACCCATGTGATTAATCATGTCTCGTATGGGTGTGGTTCTCAGAACAGGTGCAGAGTTCCGCCTTTTTAAGAGGGCTGGAGTTGTGGGTAGTGTGCTGTTACTTAGTTAATTTTGTTATTGTTATATTATTATTCATATCTCTGTTTCTGTCTGAATTCCCTGCAGTATTTCAAGTTTTCCACTTTTTTGTCTGATCACAAAATTTCTGTGCTTTGAGGTATTTATGGATGCCAGTGATCACAGTATCTCACCTTTTGAACACATTTTCAGCAAATTAAAGATGATAAAAAGAAACTTATGGTTGAGTACTGGTGAAAGAAGCAGACTGTCAGATTTAGCTATATTGTCAACAGTACACAACACAGCTGCTAACCTTGACTTCAGTGACATAATCATTGTATCAACTCCACTCAAAGCAAAAACAAACCAACACTGTCTGAACAGGCTGTGAAGCCATAATGGTACTAATTGGCTGATGTGTCATCCTCAGCCCTCAGGCATCACCAGATGCAGATACAGAGGGTCACTGCTCTCCTGGCCATTCAAAGCAAGAAAGTACAATTACACACACACACATTCACAACTCACACTCATATAACCACTGTCTGTGGGCTTAGTGGCTAGAGACAGTGGACATATGTGTGTGAGTTGCGCTTGTGTGAATGTGTGTGTCTTTTCTACTTTGGGGAAAAAGACCTTTTGGCCAAAATCTTAAATTTATAGCAGTCTTTTCATTGTGCTTCCTGCAGCTTAGAATGAGGAGGAGGAAGAGGAAGAGGAAGAGGAAGAGGAAGAGGAGGAGGAGGAGGAGGAGGAGGTTAGTGTCTAATGTCCTGTCAACAAGAAGGTCATTAGATATGGAGCACAGGCTTGGATTAGGGAAGGATTGGAAAGGAAATTGACTGTGCCTTTTTTCAAAGGAACTAAACTGGCATTAGTCTGAAGTCATGGAAAACATGGGAAAAAATCTAATCAGGATATCCAGACGTGGGTTTGAACTGTCGTCCTCCTGAATTCTGAATGTGAGTCCAGTGTGTGAGCCGCTGCTCCACCTTGCTCAGTCTGTGACTTAGTGTTTCTCTACATGATGAATAGTAGTCTATCCTTTTCATAAGATATAGATTTTGTTTTACTTTAAGTTTTTTTTTTTTTAGAAAGTTTATACAATTCATAATTTATTTAGTAGAGTGATATATTTAAGCAGTTGTGTGCAATATTTTTCATCAGTTGTTCAATGCTTCACTTTTATTAAAGCTTCTTACAGAATTATAAAATTTTCTAAATATTAGTTGAAAAACACTGCAGAAGGTAAGTAGGCATGAGGAGGAGGATTGTAATACAGCTTTGGCATTTCTGCCTGAAGCCCAGGATCCCCTCAGTTTGGCCCTGGTTGCAATTGATCAACCTCCAAAAAATTCATGCATCATTATAATTTAGAAAAATCCTGTACACTACAACCTGAAATAAATTGCATGATGATGAAATTTGAAGTATAATGTAAATGTAACACAAACATAATCTCCATAAGTGTGTAGTTATATAGCCATTATCCTGAAACAGACACCTCAATGCATTTGTACCTCATGAGTGCTGCTAACAAGCTTTGTCCAATTTAAACATTAGTCCCAGAGCACACACAACACAAATAACAATAATAATTCAAAAAACATTGTTTGCAGGCAAAGATTATATTTTTTTCTTATGGATACAGTTTAACCAGCTGTTCTTGCATGACTATTGATTCCAGGACTTAATATGCAGCAACATGGGATACTAAGCATAAGGGAAGCAACACAAATTGAAAGTAAATAACACTGATATGTGGGAATTTATAGTCATTACAAGATGACGTGTCAAATATCTCAGTAGAAACCCAAGAACTTATTTCAATACTGATGATGCATTTGTGGCATGGTAGTGTGACAGACCAGCCCAGAAAGCTTTCGTGGATTACCACAGGGTACCCATCAAAACATTGTGTTTGTTATGTGATTAGAAGAGGATGGATGTAATTTTTTCACTGGTATCTAAATAAGTGAGAAGACAAATAATTTACACACACACACACACACACACACACACACACACACACACATCACCAGGACTTAGCTAGTGGCTCAGAGGGGAGGCAGCAGGTTTGCTGGCTAAGAACATGGAATGGAGGGGTGGCAGGTGCACAGGCTATGCCTGTGAGACACAGGTACAAAAGCAAGGTAGGTGTGGTGCATGATTCAGTGATATAACACTCCTGTAGATCTAAAAAGAAATTATGCAGTAGAAAGACTTCGAATGTAGGAAGTTTTGTCCTGTTATTGTGGCAATTTGAGTGGCATGTCATCTGGCAGTTTACTCCATTTTCTGCAAAGAGTGGTGCAAATGTCATGTATTGCTTGTCTCAGTGGTGTTTGTGAAGAGTGGCATAAACTTCTGAATGGTACACCATTCAGATGACTGCTACAAGGAATAAGCAATAAGGAATAATGATTAATGACAACTACACTCCTGGAAATTGAAATAAGAACACCGTGAATTCATTGTCCCAGGAAGGGGAAACTTTATTGACACATTCCTGGGGTCAGATACATCACATGATCACACTGACAGAACCACAGGCACATAGACACAGGCAACAGAGCATGCACAATGTCGGCACTAGTACAGTGTATATCCACCTTTTGCAGCAATGCAGGCTGCTATTCTCCCATGGAGACGATCGTAGAGATGCTGGATGTAGTCCTGTGGAATGGCTTGCCATGCCATTTCCACCTGGCGCCTCAGTTGGACCAGCGTTCGTGCTGGACGTGCAGACCGTGTGAGACGACGCTTCATCCAGTCCCAAACATGCTCAATGGGGGACAGATCCGGAGATCTTGCTGGCCATGGTAGTTGACTTACACCTTCTAGAGCACGTTGGGTGGCACGGGATACATGCGGACGTGCATTGTCCTGTTGGAACAGCAAGTTCCCTTGCCGGTCTAGGAATGGTAGAACGATGGGTTCGATGACGGTTTAGATGTACCGTGCACTATTCAATGTCTCCTCGACGATCACCAGTGGTGTACGGCCAGTGTAGGAGATCGCTCCCCACACCATGATGCCGGGTGTTGGCCCTGTGTGCCTCGGTCGTATGCAGTCCTGATTGTGGCGCTCACCTGCACGGCGCCAAACACGCATACGACCATCATTGGCACCAAGGCAGAAGCGACTCTCATTGCTGAAGACGACACGTCTCCATTCGTCCCTCCATTCACGCCTGTCACGACACCACTGCAGGCGGGCTGCACGATGTTGGGGCGTGAGCGGAAGACGGCCTAACGGTGTGCGGGACCGTAGCCCAGCTTCATGGAGACGGTTGCGAATGGTCCTTGCCGATACCCCAGGAGCAACAGTGTCCCTAATTTGCTGGGAAGTGGCGGTGCGGTCCCCTACGGCACTGCGTAGGATCCTACGGCCTTGGCGTGCATCCGTGCGTCGCTGCGGTCCGGTCCCAGGTCGACGGGCACGTGCACCTTCCGCCGACCACTGGCGACAACATCGATGTACTGTGGAGACCTCACACCCCACGTGTTGAGCAATTCGGCGGTACGTCCACCCGGCCTCCCGCATGCCCACTATACGCCCTCGCTCAAAGTCCGTCAACTGCACATACGGTTCACGTCCACGCTGTCGCGGCATGCTACCAGTGTTAAAGACTGCGATGGAGCTCCGAATGCCACGGCAAACTGGCTGACACTGACGGCGGCGGTGCACAAATGCTGCGCAGCTAGCGCCATTCGACGGCCAACGCCGCGGTTCCTGGCGTGTCCGCTGTGCCGTGCGTGTGATCATTGCTTGTACAGCCCTCTCGCAGTGTCCGGAGCAAGTATGGTGGGTCTGACACACCGGTGTCAATGTGTTCTTTTTTCCATTTCCAGGAGTGTATTATCAGAAACACCAAGAACTATGACACGGAATCTACAATTAGCAGAGCACCAAGTGGGCGGCACAGTGATTGTGACAGGAATTGCCATGAAGAGAACAAAATATCCCCACCCCCTTTCCTTCCTTACTGGAGCCCAGTAACTGCACACCTAGAGGGTGAGCTCATCTCTAGATGTATAAATATGAGGAATTGCACTTTATCTTGACATTCCACAACAAAATTATGCGTATAACACTTCTCAAAACATCACAGAATTCCAGTGCTGTCACCCGGTTGAGTACCTTAGAGATCTATTTTTGAATAGTCAAACAAAGATGTCATTTGTTTTGGGTATGAAATATTATTCTGCTGAAATTTATGAGATGGTCTTTTATGTTATGTGACTATGAGGGGTTGCTACTTTATGCGTATAACACTTCTCAAAACACCACAGAATTCCAGTGCTGTCACCATGCTTAGTACCTTAGAGATCTATTTCTGAGTTGCCAAATAAATACGTCATTTGTTTTTGGCATGAAATAGTGTTTTATATCGTGTGACTTTGTGAGGTTGCTATTGTAGTCATTTAAAAACAATGATTGTTATTTTTTCAGCATAAAAAATTATAATGAAGTTTGGTATGACCTGGCTGCCTTGGGACAGAGAGTCACAAAAGTAATTTTGCCACAACAGTACAGCTATGCCAAAGGAGTTAGTTATCTTGTGTATATACAGGTATGTAGCAGACAAAGCTTCATTGCTACAACAGTTTGAATTTTGAAGCTATCAGTTCTTTGCACTATTCGTGAAACGTAATTGAGCAGTCCTTAGCATAAAATTAATATTTTCTGAATGATTGTTTTCCAGATTCCAGAGCAGAAGATACAAAGAGAAATATCACCTGTTCTTTTGATGAAAACACGAAAAAATTCTGTTGAAGCTATGGGAATGTGGAACGCACATATACGAGATGGTGTTGCTCTTTGTCAGTTTCTTGCAGACCTAGAACATGGTGTAAGATATCTCTGATTAATTTGCCAGGAAGTTTCCAAATCTGACTGTTTTTGCCATAATTGTGCAATTATAATGTGATTTGTAGCCTTATTATTAATGCAAAATTAATACTAATAAGATAATTATATAATAATTGAGATATGTGTATCCCACAATAGAACCACTGCATTTAATGACCTTTCAAATTTTTTAACAAAGTTTGACGGTTTCTTGCTGCTACAAAGTTGGAAATCTGGAGACTATGTCTCTTGTATACAGGTAAACTTACTACCAAGATGGTATGGTGGTGAAAACATTATTTTCTCACATTTGGGGAGTAATGGTATCCAGACTAAACACAGAAATCTTGGTATCTCTGTGGTTTTGCTAAATCACTCCAAATGAATGCTGTGATTGTTGCAACAATAAAGCTACCTTTTACTGTTTCCTCTACACTTTTCAGACTGAACTGGAACTTAGAACTGACTGACCTCCCTGGTGATAAGGCATTAAACTCTAATCTTCATTCTTGCACATTTAGTGCTTGGCCGTTTTCACATAATTATACTGAGACAAAAACAATTTTATTTTGGTCTTATGCAACCAGATATGCTATTTTCACAAAATATGCAAACTTTGCACTAAGAATCTTCTGCACTGCTGTTCAAATGAGACTGTACTTTGTTTTCATCTACCTTATAAATCCATTGGCGAGACAAACAAAGTAACTTCATATAGCTTGTTTTGAAATAAATCATCAGGATATCCCATGAAATTACTTTGATTAACAGCAAAAACTAATTTACAATATAATCTTTAATTATTTTATAGAATTTTTGGTTAGTTGCAATGAAATTTATCATAATAATGCTTAGTTTGTTAATCCTACTGCAAGTAGTAATGACGGCAAACAACATGACTTTCCTTACAAGTGATTGCTGCCTGTGTTAAGTTTTGAAATTCTGTTAAACTGAACCAAAAGTGGTTGGAGGATGGCTGCAAGCAGAGTCAATTTAAGGCTCAAGAGACACAAGCTGCTACTTATGGAGCCAAGCTGAGAGGGGTGTCACAACTGTAAGGTTTCCATAGAGGGCATATCAGAATTTAGTAGCAAAAACTGAAGTAGGTGGAAGTGTTTGAGGGGAAAATGGGAGCACTAAATGTTATGTCACTTGTATATAAAAATGTTCACAAATCAGCCCTGTCCGTGAGAAGATTTGCACACATGGATGTGAAGGCAGTTTTTTGTAGAACAGTACTTTGCAAACATATTAAAATATTATGTCTCTCTTTATGGTATAACAGCCCTAGTATAAATGCATTTAGTCAAAGCAGATTCCTTGGTTCAAAGCATAAAGAAAGGAAGTCATAATCTTGACAAAGTGATGCAAAAATCTTTAAGGAGCTGTCCTCAGAAATAAGACATGGAATTAAAAGTTCCTGAAAACTGAAAATAAAATTAAGAGAATGCTTTTTATGTGTATTTCTTCATTGTACTGCCATCTGGCCATCATCACACAGGCACCAAGCACATATACACACTATTATTCTTAATAGAAATTAGGCTATACATTTCATAAATTACACTGGCTCTGTTGCCCATGAATGGCCAAGGAAGTCAGTCAGTCATAGGAACCATTCTGATACATTTAGACAAGAGATATTTATTTAGGCATGAGAAATTGAAGCATTCATGACTTTATAGGGATACTGTCATTTGTCCATCGTACAGAGGCCTGTATCAGCAACATAGCATAATAAGCATCCCTGGTATAGGGAAACAACTGAAAGAATTGGAAACAAATAAGTCACCAGATCCGGATCGAATCCAAATTTGGTTTTATAAAAAGTACCCTAGGCACTGGCCCATTACTTAGCTTGTGTTTATCATGAAACTCTCACCCAAAAAGTCCCAAGTGAAGACCAATAAGCTTATGTTCATGTAACAGCTCAGTTTTAGAAAGCACTGCTTGTGTGAAACTCAGCCTGCCCTTTTCTCACATGATGTACTGTGAACTATGGATGGAGAGCAATAGACAAATTCCATATTTCTTGATTCATGAAGAGTATTTGACACAGTACCCAACTACAGACTGTTAACAAAGGCATGAGCATATGGAAAAGATTCCCAGTTATGTGAGTGGCTTGAAGACTTCTTAAATAATAGAACCCAGTATGTTGCCCTTGATTGTGAGTGTTCATCAGAGTGCTGATGGAAGTGTGATAGGACGACTATTATTTTCTACATAGGTAAATGATCTGGCAGACTAGTGAGCAGCAATCTGTGGTTGTTTGCTTATGATGCTGTGGCGTATGGTAAGGTGTTAGAGATGAGTGACTCTGCAATGAAACAAGATGACATAGACAAAATTTCTAGTTGGTATGATGAATGGCAGCTGGCCCTAAACATATAAAAATGTAAATTAATGTGGATGAGTAGGAAAAACAAAACTGTAATGTTCAGATGCAGCATTAGTAGCATCCTTCTTGACACAGTCATCTCATTTAAATCTATGGGTATAATACTGCAGAACAATATGAAATGGAATGACCATGTAAGGATTGTGGTAGGGAAGGTGAATAGTAGACTTCAGTTTATTGGGAGGATTTTAGGAAAGTGTGGTTAATCTGTGAAGGAGACTGCATGTAGAATGCTAGTGTGACCTACTCTTGAGTACTGTTTGAGCATTTTGGATCTGCACCAGGTCAGATTAAAGGAAGACAGTGAAACACTTTAGAGGAGGGCCGCTAGATTTGTTACTGGTAGGTTTGAACAACACACAAGTGTTACAGAGATGCTTTGGGAACTCATATGGGTATCCTGAAGTGAAGGCGATGTTCTTTTTTAGGAACAATGTTGAGAAAATTTAGAGAATTTCCATTTGTAACTGATTGCAGAATGATCCTACTGTCACCAACATACATTTCACATAAGAACCACAAAGATAAGACAGAAGAAAGTAGGACTCATATGGAGGCATATAGACAGTCATTTTCGTAAGTGGAACAGGAAAGGAAATGACTAATAGTAGTGCAGGGTACCCTCCACCATGCACTGTACTGCAACTTGCAGAGTATGTATGTAGATGTAGGTTTAGACATGAATCACAGTTCTGAATGCAAGATCACTGTTTGCATCAGTGCTACACTTCCAAGATGAAATATTCAGTCTGCAGTGGAGTATGTGCCGATATGAAACGTCCTGGCAGATTAAAACTGTGTGCCGGGCCAAGACTCGAACTTGGGACCTTTGCCTTTCACACAGAAGTGCTCTACCACCTGAGCTGCCCAAGCATGACTCATGACCCATCCCCACAGCCTTAATTCCACCAGAACCTCGTCTCCTACCTTCAAAACTTCACAGAAGCTCTCCTGCAGACCTTGCAGAACTGGCACTCCTGGAAGAAACGATATAATGGAGACATGGCTTAGCTACAGCATGAGTTCAAGTCTTAGTCTGGCACACAGTTTTAATCTACCAGAAAGTTTCACTGCCACACTTGTTTACATATTTGCCACTTTTGTGATCCTTTACCATGCCCGTTACATGAAATTTAAACTCATGTGTTTAAATCATTATTTCACCAGCTTTCTGACATGGCTGGTATATGGAACAGCAGATAAGTACACAACACCACATGCAACTGCTCAAACACAGAATGTCATAGCTTGAGATTATTGAGTGGATTGCAGCATCCCACAATACTTGAAAATGACCAATGTTGAAATTGCAGTCACAATAAATAATGTTTTAACAGCAAAAAGCAGAATGATTTTATTTAAAAATTGAAAATATTCTAATGATTATTTTATTCACTGCCACATCATTAGAATACTTTTGTCGCTGCTCACCCTATCCCTTACAGACAGCTAATTTTCAAGTGAAATTGTTTTATAGCACTAAGAATAAAAAATAAATATATTTTATATTGTAAGAGATTTGTACCAAAAAATTTATTCCACTGTATCTGTTACTTTGAAGTACTGCAGTTTCCACAAGCAGGATTCTTTCAGTTATAGAAATTGAAAATCAGTTTATTTTACATATGATTTCTGTAGCTACTATTAACAAGATCTACATTTACTATTTTCAGGTGTTGAATGGAGAGTACTGGGATGAACTGCAAGCAGTAGAAATTCTTGAGCAGTACAGGTTGCGGCAGGTTTATAACAATGGTTCTAGCTTTGGAACTATTGCAGCTTTTGGAATTAACTCAGCACTTCCACATTATCAGAGCACAAACAGTACAAATTTACGTATAGACACATCTGGGTTGTTCATGCTGGATTCTGGTGGACAGTATCTTGGCAAGTACAAACTTGTGTTGTAGCTGTGCTTGTATGTCAATAATGGTGTTTTTGCATTTACAAACATCATGATTAATATCTAACAATGGAAAATCCAGGATGGAATGACAATATTGTGAAAAGGATAGTTACTACTCACCATATAGCGGAGATTCTGAGTCACAGACAGAGATATAACAAAAAGACTGTCAAATGCAACACACACATAACCACAGTCTCTGGCTGCCACTATTCTAATGAAGGCCTGTTTGGCTGAAAGCTTTGTTTGACAGTCTATCTGCAACTCAGCATCTCTGCTATATGGTGAATAGCAACTATACTTTTCATGATTAATATCTATTTATATTTGTCCACACTTAGTTATTATGTTCATTGAAGATAGTGATGACATCTTAAGAACAGAAAACGAGACGACTAAAGACAAATTCAGAGCCAGTGTACTGCGTAAGATTCACTAATGACTTACTCTATTCACAAATTCAAAAAAGGACATGAATAAGATACAAGAAATATTAAGAGGTTCTCTGAGGCAGTACAAGTCAGCCATAAATGTAAAGAAGACAAAGCTCCAAGCAGCAAATAAGAGCCGCCAAATGACTAATGCAAGTTAAACATTTGTGTTGCTTACAGTGCATTCTGCCAGAAACCGAAAGAGAGCTATGCCTACCTTTCATAGAAAAGGAAATTTGTTAATGAGCAACCATATGTATGGAAAAATGTAAGTTACAGCAGGTGAGTAAGAAAAACAATCATGTAACATTCAAATACAGTATTATTGGTGTGCTGCTTGAAACAATCATGATGACTAACTATCTAGGAGTAACATAGCAAAGCATCATGGAATTGGACAAGCACATAAGATCACTTTCAGGGAAGGCAAATGTTCAGCTTTGGTTTATTGGAGAAATTCTAGGAAAGTGTAGCTCATCTTTAAAGGAGACCATGTACAGAACAAAAATGTGACCCATTCATGAGTACTGCTGAGGTGTTTGAGATTACCATCAGGTCATATTAAAGGAAGACATCAAAGCAATTCAGAGGCATACTGCTACTTTTGTTAGTGGTAGGTTTGATTGATAAATAAGTACTACAGAAATGCTCTGTGACCTCAGATGAGAATCACTGGGCTGAAGAAGATGTTCTTTCTGTGAAATGCAGTTGAGGAAGTTTAGAGAACTGGCATTGCAACAAACACTAGAATGATTCTAGTACATCTCACAGAAGGACTTGAAGCCAAGATAGGAAAAATCAGGGCAGAAATCATATAGATGGTTGGTTTCCCTCACATCATTTGTAAGAGGAACTGGAAATCATTGGTACCCTCCATTGTGCATTGTGTGGGAGCTTATAAAATATGTATGTAGATGTAGATACAGAAGAATTTCAGCTGTGATTTCTCCCAAGAGCCTACACTAATAGTGAAAGATGGACAAGAGGCGAGAAAATATAATTTCTGTGCACTCTTATCTGCTTTATAAATACGTTTCCAGTAATCACATGACTTTTTCAGTGACGTGTCTCACTGCAATTTTTGATAAGAGCATGTCATCAAATACTCTATGAAAGCTTTTGAAGGGCCAAGGGATACTCCTACTGCTTGGGAATTTTTATTTATTTTTTTTCAGCTACATATTACAAAATGTACTACAGCTGACAGGGTACTTTGACCTCTTCTGGAACCATGCTGGATCACTCAATAATTATATACATATAATTAATATAATGTGCCAACATTCCTTTTAACATTATTTTCCCAATCAGTTTGCTGAATGTTGAGGTCAGGATAATAGATCTGCAGTTCTAGACTTTTTGTGTAAGGCTTTGAGTACAGCCAGTTTCAACTTGTCAAGTACACTATCATCAAGAACACAGTTTATTATATATAACTAATGTCATTTTGCAATAAGATTTTGGAACATATGCAGTCTTCAGACATTATGAATTACCTCAAAGAAAATGACTTATTGACAAATAACCATCACAGATACAGAAAATAGTGTTCATGTGAAACACAACTTTCTCTTTATTCTCATGAATTAATGACTGCTATTGACAGGAGGTGTAAAAACCAATTGCAAAATGATTTAGACAAGATATTTATGTGATGTGAAAAGTGTCAATTAACTCTAAATAATGAAAAGTGGGAAGTCATCCACAAGTGTACGGAAAGTAATTCACTAAATTTCAGTTACATGGTAAATCACCCAAATATAAAGGCTGTGGATTCAGCTAAATACTTAGGAATTACAATTATGAATAATATAAATTGGGATGATCACATAGATAATGTTGTGGGGAAAGTGGATCAAAGACTGTGATCTATTGGCAGAACACTTAGAAAATGCAATAGGTCTACTAAAGAGACTGTCTACACTGCACTTGTCCATCCTCTTTGGAGTATTCCTGTGTGTTGTGGGATCCTCATCAGATAGAATTGACAGAGGGCATCAAAAAAGTTCAAAGAAGATAGCTCATTTTGTATTGTTGTGAAACACAGGAGAGGGTTCCACAGATTTGAATAGTAGCATGGCAGTCATTAAAGCAAAGGCATTTTTCATTGTGACAGGATCTCCTCATGAAATTTCAGTCACAAGCTTTTTCCTCTGAATGCGAAAATATTTTGCTGGTGCCCTCCTACATAGGGAGAAGTGGCCATCATAATAAAATTAGAGAAACCAGATCTTGCACAGAAAGATTTAAATGTTAGTTTTTCCCACATGCAGTTCAATAGTGGAATGGTATAAAAATAACCTGAAGGTGCTTCGATGAACCCTCTGCCAGGAACTTAATTGTGAATTGCAGAGTAATCATTTAGATGTAAATGTAGATAAACTAGTGGTTTTACTAGCTCATATTTACATTTCTTCAACCAAAATGGAGAAATTTCATCTAATCCTGTAGATTTTTTGTTTCTGAGGCTGTCAATAAGCTTCAGAATGTGATCAGTGCATACTGCATGTTTGTGTACTTCATATATGTTCATTAGCAGACTCAAATGCATACTGTGCACCCAGTTTCATGCAGACATCACTTTCAACAGTACCTCTAAAGTAATTATTAAAAATATTGCTAACTAGAAGGGAATCAGGAATGACTCATTATTTACTGTTAATTCTGCGTCATTACTTTTAGTTTCTGTTGCATTGTTTGTAATTTTATTTACAACTGACTAGCAAGACTTTGAAATGTTATCTTAGCTTTGTGCCTGTTGGCTAATTCTTTCTGCTTTCAATATCGTGGCTTCTTTGCAGAACTTATGTTTGCACCGCAATTTACAGTCAGCAAAGTCAGACAGAGAATGAAGAGAAAGTTTTGAAACCTACACTATAGTGTAGACAGTAGATAAGATGATCTTTAAATGAGATTATTTCAGAATCAACAAATAAAATAAAAATAGCTTGGAATATAATTAGCATTGAGAGGGGCAGCAAAAAATATGCACAGAAAACAAATGAAACCAAAAGGACGAAAGTGAGTAACAAAATAGTTTCAGATAAAAAAGAAATTGCCAAAATTCTGAGTAATAACTACTAGATACTGTAGAAAACTTAAAACATTGAAGTGATAGCTAAGAAAGTCACCAGACAACAGTCACATATAACCCAAGCCACTAAACATTCTTAAGACCAGTATCTGATGAGGAAGTGGTAAAGGTTATAAAAAATTGCTTAAGAGAGAGAATTCTGCTGGACATGATGAAGTGTCAAAGTACATAATCAAGCATGTGGCAGCAGAAATAATTACACCACTATTGGATATTGTCAACTGCTCATTCTAAAATGGAGTTATTTCCTGATCAACTTCAGTTAAATAATATAATGCCTGTTCACAAAAAGGAATGAATTAAGATCCTAACTATTACAGACCAGTATCTTTATTTATTTGTTTAGCACCCATATTATTCACATTCATGATACTGGACTTGCCAAACTACAAAATAGTATAAAATATTATAACAATATTATGAAAAGGAAAGTTGCTACTCACCTTATAGCAGGGGTGCTGAGTCACAGATAGGCACAATGAAAAGATTGTCAGAAATAAGCTTTAGGCCAGCAAGGTTTTCATCAAAAATAGATGACAGACACACACTCTGCACATGGCTTCAGTTGCCAGGGGCTACAGTCATGCGTGTGTGAGTTGCATTTGTGTGTGTGTGTGTGTGTGTGTGTGTGTGTGTGTGTGTGTGTGTGTGTGTGTGTGTGTGTGTGTGTGTGTGGTGTGTGATCTATTTTTAATTGCACCTGAGTCCTGCATCAGTGAGGGTTTGGAAAAAGTAATCCAGGTTCCGGAGGTGCTCATCTAAAGTAGTGCTCAAGATGATGATGTCATCCAGATAATTGTAGCAGGACAGTACCTTCTATATTAGGTGCTCCAAAAAAGTTTGGAAGATAGCTGGGGCAAAGTGCTGCCAAAGGGGAGACAATGATATTAGAACAGCCCAATATAAGTGTTGATGACAAGGAGAGATTTTGTCACTTCATCCAATGGGACTTACAAATAGGCATCCTTGAGATTGATCTTTAAGATGAACATGTTTCCTTGTACTTTTTCCATTAACTGTTCAGGGTAAGAGAGAGGGTATGAATCCATGACAGACTGTTAATTAAAGGTGAACATAAAATATGTGCAATGGTGGAGTCACGTGTTGGATTTTCTTACTGTGACGAGGGGTGAAGGCCACTGACTGGCAGAAATGGATGTGATACCCCCCAGGTCCTATATATGTCTGAACTCTGCCCAGAATCCTCCTAAATGTCATGGGGCACCTCTCATGCTTTGAAAAATTGCAGCTGGGCAGTGTCTTTCAAACTGATGGTGGTAAAGTATTTTCCCCTACCCTGAGGGTTGTCAAAAAGCTGATGGTATTTGTCACAGAGCTTCATGATGCTGTTAAAGGGGATATGGGAGTTAATCACTACTGCATTATCAAAGATTTGGAGGCCAGAGGTGTCAAAAATATTAAGGCTAAAACTGGTAGAACGGTCATAAGGGTGAAGCACCATGACAGGAATTGCCTTATACGTAGATTGGTACTGCATCTATAGGGAAAAAGTTCCTAGGATTGTGATGCAATTACAATTGCATGTGGTGATGGCATGTTTCAGAGCTTTGAGCCATGGGGGCCCAAGCTTTCCAAATGTGGACCCATTGATCAACGTCACAGAAGCCCCAGTATCAAGCTGGAATTGTACAACCTGATTCTGAATACGCAGCCAAATGAAAAGTTTCAATGGCTCACTTATAAGCACTGAGAAACACTGGGTCAGACTGGAAACCTGGGATGAGTTCTGCCTCGTGTAAATACTGTATTAGGTCTGAACAGGCAATGCCTCATCACGAACTGAATGGTTGAGGAGTGTGGCATTGTGAATATCCATTGTCTCAGAACCTTGGGTGGCTGTGGGAACAAGCAGGACTGCAACTTCATTGAGCAAATGTCTTGGATGTGCCCAACCTTTTCCAAAACAAATATTGGCTTGGCAGAAACAAGCATCCCTATCACTGCAGGATTGCAATTTGCCACCAATATGAGACCTCAGCAGGCATGCCATAGATTGTTCATGGTGCCCAGAAGAAGCAGACATACCATTTGAAAAAGATCAGAGGGTGTGAAAAGTGGCCACCATAGGAGGCAACATTTCCAGCTCTGCAGTGTCAAACAATTCCTGCACCTGAACTATATGACTGGCATCCTCAAGAGAAGGATCCAATAGTTTGAGGACATTTTCCCACAGTCAGGAATCAGTAACATTCTGAACAATAGTGTTCTGCAGCATGGCATCTGTGTAAGACTTACTACAAAGGCATGTAAATTGGCAGGTGTGGGTCATACCACGTAACTCTTTGAGCCACTGCCAATAGGACTGGATAGGTTAGCACTTCATTTGAAAGAACCTATATGGTGCAGCAGTGACCAGCAACTTTGAGTCTAAATACTTATCAAGAGCAGCAGTGAATTCCAGAAAAGAAACAGATTCAGGCTGAGTAAGTGACAAAAGCTTAGTGCAAATTCCTGAGATACCCATGCCAACCCATGAGCATTGAAAATCAAACAAAATGTTGAAAGCCACAAAGTGTTGAAACATCTGCAGTTTGTATTCATCCCATTCCTCTGTGACAGCATCCAGCTTGCAGAATGGTGGAGCTGAATGGTGTCTGCTGCTGTCATCATCAGCATGGGTGACAAGTTGAAACAGGGCTTTTTGCAGAAGCTGTCAGACCTCCAACAGCAATGATATCTTGTCCTTCAGTTGAGTGTACTGCATTCACTGAAACTTAAGAAGTTTCTGTTGTGACAAGGTTTCCTCTTGCTGGGCAGCCACCAAGGTAAAAAAGAATAAGTGACAAGTAAGACAAACACAAGAACAAAGAGACACTCCTCCAAAACCTAAATCTAAACACCGTCCACTCTGGAAATGAACAACAGAGATTCCCCATCAGAGGTGATGAGACATACCCATGGAAAGCACGGACATGCCACCAGGGCAGAAAATGTAAAACAGTACTAGAACCAGCCTCTGTGACCACTATTTCTTGTGTCTGTGAATGTAGAAAAACAAATAACAGTATGTGTGCATAGAAAACAAGTTTATTCCACAATAAGGAAAAAGCCAATTAATGATATAGAGCAGCCACTGGGACGGATGTCAGCAGAGTCTGTGGCTGACACTGAGGTTTGAGTGCTGTGAAGCAGAATCCTTGGGGTAGTCCATTTCCAGAGTGGGATTGATATCCTGATGATCGTGATCTGAATGGTGTAGCCTCATGGTATCAGCAGTAGTGAAGCCCAAGATGAAACTGCTCTAGTGAAGGGCTGCATGCACTTATAAAGCCCCAGGCAACGTAGAAATATACCTACCATCAGTGAGTCTACTGTGGCATGGCATTGCACGATTGGTGCAGTACCGTCATGTAGCTATTTGATGTGAGTACACTGGCTGGACATTGCCATGTTACAGTGGAGGCAGCTACATGCATGAGCCATGTCTGTGCTGTCCTCATTGGTAGCTCTGCACCTGTGTGGAACAGCTGCCTGTGAGCTGTCTTACATGTGACCTGTGGTCATGCGGTGGCTGACATCATGGTGTAGGCATTGACGATACCCGAGTTAAAAGATTATGTACTGTAAATCACCATGCATTATGGAACATTATACATACATTGTGCAAGCTATTATATGTATTTACTGTGGAAGCTGTTATATGTACTGCATATATTGCTAGATTGTAATCATAATAACATGTCCTATGTTACAAGTAAATTGCTGTACAAAAGGAAATTTATGAGGCAATTAGACAATTAAAAATCACAGTCTAGCCACTGGTCTCTGAGTAAATTATCCAAGAAGAGGCCATTTAATATGTCTGCTGAGAACATGTGGTCATAATTTGTTAAAACATGATTTACTGAACTATTATGTGTGCTAACTATTCTAGTGGGTACTAGATCCAGTAGATCTTTAGCCTCATAAAATATGATACAATCTGCAAAACATTTGCTTTCCTGGCAATCATGTAAAGTGTTGATGTTCAGGTCTCTGAATATCATGAGACTTACACTTACATGACCTGACATTAACCTTCTCAAAACTCCATCAAGTGATTTCAGGAAAGTATTAAAATTTCCAGAGAGGTATCAATATATGCCTTCAAAAAAGAAAAGAAACAATATGAAATACAAATTTGAGAATTACAAATTTGAAATCATTTTCAACAGCAAACTTGTTCAAGCAGTGCACTTTTTGTATGGTGGTTATAAGCTTACCTTTTCCTCAAGTAAATGGTAACACCACTGCCTTCATTATGTGCACTATAGTAAGATGTTGCTAGATTGTGGCTCTCTAATTTGAAACAATGAATTTTATCTACTGGTTACTGATTTTCTGTGACGACTACAACACATCCAGCAGTACTGTATCAAATTATTCAAAAGTGTTTATTTTGTTTCATGTGCCTTGTACATTATGACAAAAAATGATAAGATTATTCTCATATGAATTTAAGTCTGTATGAAGCATATATGTGTGGTTAACTCATGAAAAGATTTATTTCTACATATAAATTAATTACACAGAAGTATGTGGTTTGCTTGGCATTCAGTGTCAGCAAGTCAAAAGGAGGAATAATTATATTACCAAAACCCAGAATAAAAACAATGTGGCACAGAACCATGGCACTCTAGTACAGTCTACATCACTGTACTGCGGAATGTGTATAGTAGGAGTCACTAAACAATTACCCCCACTCCCAGTGTCAGCAGTACTTCTCATTAAATTTGATATGCCATCCAGTTTCATGCCTTTCTTAAAACCCAGGGGGCATCTCCTTGGAATGGGTGTGTTCTTCTAGCTGCAGGGTTGTAGATCCTGCTGGTGTTTCCTGTGTTGCAGCATCCAATGTTCATTGAGACTCCTCTGTAGCTTGCTGTGTGGGAGAATCTTTAGTTGCTGCCTCTCCCTTCTTCATGTTTCTCAATGCCAGTTCTTTTTCTGTTGGTCGTGAATCTTGAAATGCCAGACTGATACAGTTAAGCACAGCTTTGATAGGGTAGCCTATGGATGTCATTCTTGAAATTGTTGTCACCTTGACTAATTACTGTATATGGACCTGCTTATGGCAGTTGCAGTGGTCTGTATATGGTGTCATTATGTAATGGCACACTTGAACAGGTTGCTAAATCTTCAAAGACAAACATGTGGCATCTGGTTTGTTCATGAGGCTGTACTGGATGAAACTGATGTATGTGGGATTGCAGCTTGATAACAAACTCTGGCACTGTGATGGTTTTATCTCCCATGTCATGGATGAACTCTCCAGGCAGGTGTAACAATTGGCCATACAACAGCTCTGCTACTGTGGCTTGGAGTTCATACTTGAATGCTGTTCTCAATCCTAGTAAAACAACTGATAGGCTTTCTGTCCACTTGTATTTTGTGTGACTTCAAAGGGCTGGTTTCAGTTGTTGGTGCGGGTGTTCCACCACGGTGTTTACTGTGGGATGATAAGTGGTGGTCCTTGTTCGCTTGCCACCTAAAAATGTGGCAAGGACCATAAAGAGGCGTGCCTCAAATTGACATCTTTGATCTGTCATTATTCTCAACAGTATGCTAAAATGCATAATGTATCCTCTGAAAAACTTTTTCACCACATTCTTTGCAGTGACATCTGCCATAGGTAATGCTTCTGGCCACCTTGAGTATCTGTCCACGATTTTAAGGCAGTAACTGTAGCCTTTGGACGTTGATAGTAGACCTACAATATCCATGTGGCTGTGATCAAATTGTTAGTTAGGCAGTCTAAATGTACCTAATGGTAAAATCAAACAATGCAATATCCGGATGTAATAATATTATGAAAAGCAAAGTTGCTACTCATCATATAGTGGAGATGCTGAGTCGCAGATAGGTACAACCAAAAGACTGTCACAAATAAAGCTTTTGGCCATTAAGGCCTTCATCAACAATAGATGACAGATGCACACACAAACATTCTCATGCAAATGCAGCTCACAGACATGACTGCAGTATTATGCAACTGAATCCACAGTCTTGTGAGTCTTTTAGTTGCACCTATCTGCGACTCAGCATTTCTGCTATATAATGAGTAGAAACTTTCCTTTTCATAGTGTTGTACCTAATGGTGCCCTGACATGTTGCGTGACTTTCTTCTTTTGACAGGCCATACATTGTTAGACATACAATTTACTAACAATGTTCATACTGGGCAAGATGTAACTCCATTTAACCTGCTTTATGGTTCCTCAGATTCTGGTATGTGCTAGATTGTGTATTGAACTGATTGCCTGGGTTCAAAATTGCTGCAGAACAAATGGCCGAAACTTTAGCTTGGTGACATCACAATATAACTCCATGTTCATGCCCGGTTTGTCACTCTTCATAGTTGGAAACCTGATTGTTGCCACACAATGTATGCAGCTCCTCATTTATTTATTTATTTATTTATTTATTTATTTATTTATTCTTTGCCCATGGACTCCAGCTGAAAATCCAGCTGAGAGTATTGGGTGTGTCATACAATAGCCTATTAACATCAAACTTGATTTCAATATATATATAAATGAAACAAATGATTAAACAGAAATAGTCCATAATCATACAAAGGTTTTACATGTTTCACATTATACGTACACACAAATAAAAAAACATACAGAAATGATAATTTTTACAGGTAATTTCAGTAATGATATACTTAAACACCATCTTAGTATTCACTCAAACTGTATATACATTTCTCTGTGAGATATAGTTTCAAATGATTTTTAAAACATTTTAGATCTGTTTCTTTTTTAATGATTTTGGGGAGTTTATTAAAGAACCTTTTGCCTGCTTCTTCTGGGGCAGTCATAGTCAATTTTAGATTTCTGTTTATCATGTAGTAATTTTCATTTCCTCTTGTACCGTGTTTGTGTACATCTTTATTTAGGAGGTGTTTATCACTTGACCTTACCACCATTATACTTTGGTATATATACAGTGAATATACTGTCATTATATTATAGTGTACAAAAGCTTGCCTACAGGTCTGTCTTGGTGGTATTTTTGCAATGCATCTCACTGCCCTTTTCTGAATTGTGAATATTCTTTTTAGGTAGCCAGCTTGTGCATTTCCCCATATATGAACTGAATAAGACAAATGTGGGAAGACAAGTCCATAATACATTGATCTGAGGACTTTATCACCCACAGTCTTAGCTGTTTTATGCATGATGAAGATCTGTTTGTTTATCTTTTTACACAGTGCATCTATGTGCTCCCCCCATGCCAAATGTTTGCCTATTAGAGTTCCTAGAAAATTTGTGCTGGTTACTTCTTTAATAGTCTTTCCATTTATATTGACATTTATATTATAATTTTCACTATGCTTGGTCTGAAATACTACATTCATTGTTTTAGACTGATTCATAAACAGGTTGTTTTGTGTTAAATATTTATTTGCATTTTCAATAGTCAGGAGAGCTTCCTTCTCAAGCTCCTCCTTTGTGTCAGCTGTGCAAATGATTGTTGTGTCATCAGCATACATTATAAGTTTCTGATTTATATAGCTAGGGAAGTCATTTACGTAGAGTATAAATAGTATTGGCCCAAGCACAGACCCTTGCGGCACACCGTGTTTAACTGTTTGTAATTCTGATATGTAGTTTGTTATATTTCCCCCACTAGTATGTCTGATTTCTGTGCATTGTTTCCTATTTGTAATGTATGATTTAAGTATGTCATAGCATTTTCCTCTAATTCCATACTGATATAATTTCATCATTAATTTTGAGTGGTTCACGCAATCAGATGCCTTAGATAGGTCCATAAAAATCCCACAAGTCTTCTGTTGCCTGTCAAGTAAATTAAGAATGTGCTCAATTATATCTGTTGATGCTGTTTTTGTTGACTTCCCTTCTCTGAAACCATGTTGTGATGAATGCAGTATACTGTACTTTGTTATAAAACTTACAATTCTATTCTTTATTATCATTTCATAGATTTTAGCAAATGTTGAGATCAATGATATTGGCCTGTAATTTCCTAATTCTTCCCTGTTCCCTTTCTTAAATATTGGCTTCACTTTACTTACTTTCACTGAATCTGGAAATATACCTTCTTCTATCGCAGCATTCAGCAAGTGTGTCAATGGTTTTAATATACATTCTCTGCATTCCTTTATGAGATGTGATGTGACACCATCCAGGCCAGAAGAATGTTTAATTTTAAGTTGTTTTATTAGGTTTGACACTTCTGCATCTGTTGTAGGTATGAAAACCATAGTATGATTTGTATGTGGGGGGGTTTAACAATTTACTTACTGCATTTGTTTTATTTTGACTTATTAATTCGTCTGCTACAGTAATATAATATCTGTTAAAAGTATTGGCTACTTCTAGAGGGTTTGTGTTGCTTTTCCCACTCATCAGTGGGCAGATGTCCTCTGCCCGATTTGTTACTTTTCCTCTCTCTCCATTAATGAACGACCATAAACCTTTTGAGTAGTTCTTTCCCTTATCTATAGACATCCTGATGAATGATGCTTTAGTTTTTCTGATAAAACTACAGTACTCTTTCTTTTTATTTTATACAGTGTGTTGTAGGCCTCATTATTTTTTTGTTTGGAGAGGTCGTAATACACTCTCAGATTATTTCTGGCATGGATTACTTCTCCAGTCACCCAGCTTTTCTTTTTTTTGTTGCTGTTTGACAAGCCTTTTACTAACAGGACATGTAACATCATAATAATAATTGAATAAAGAATAAAACTGGTTCCATTTGGTGTTTGCATCTTTAGCTGCATATATTGTTACCCAGTTTTCTGCCTCTAACATCTTTTTTAGCAGATTTATGTTATGTGGGTAGTTCTGTCTTCTCATCTCCCGTATCTTCTGCACTGAATCACTAGTCTTTATATTTATGTCTATCATGATTGCAAAATGGTCTGCTAATGTGGAGTTTATTACCTGTGTGTCACAATAGCATGTAGGAATATTTGTTATTACATGATCAATAATAGTTTCACTATGCTTTGTTACTCTGGTTGGTTTATCTATTTTTATTTTTAGATTGTATATGCACAATAAGTCCAGTAGGGTCTTAGTATTGTCTGTATTTTTACTCGTGTCTATGTTCAGATCTCCTATAATGATCAAATAAGCATATGTTTTTGAGAGGTGTTGGATTATATCTTCCAGCTGTTCAAAGAAGGTTTTAATTATACCATTTGGTGATTGATACAAACCTAATACACAACATAAATTCCCAGCAATTTTAGTTTCCAGTGCTGTAGCTTCAAAGCTCAATTCTATTGCATATTTTGTTATATTTATGGCTTTAGTTGATTTATAGTTAGAAAAAATGGCAACCCCACCACCTTTATAGGACGTTCTGCAAAAACTGGCTACTTTCACATAATTCTTCAAGTTGTACATTCCTATGTGATTTTCTTTTAGCCCATGTTCTGTAACTACTAGAATGTTTGGCCTATACTCCTGTAATATTACCTCTAGTTCCTCTGTTTTATTGTTTATGTATTGAACATTTTGGTGAAGTATTCTAACAGTTGGCTTTAAATGTAATAGTTCCCCTTCCTGTAATATACTAAGCACTTCACTTGCTCCCTTTGCTTCTGGTACTATGCAGTGATTTTTTTCAGTTTGTGTCATTAAATCTGGATCGTATCTTTGTCCGGTGTTTATATTCGTCTCACTATTGTCACACTGGTATTTAAGATGGACAGTTTTACTTACATCTTTTTCCATGTTCTCTTTCTGCTTACTCGGTACCATAAAAAATCCTCACTTAGTGTAGCAGGTCTCCTTGTTGCACCCATCCCATGGCATCAAATTCAATAGCTGCAGCTATGGCCTCTATTTGTAATGTTGTATACTTGATTACACCCATTGTCTCAATCTGAGAGTGTGTCAGCAGGTATATTAAGTTTGCCTTGCATATATATGATGTTGTTTGGAAACTGGCCAGTGTAGTCAATATGCCTCAGTTGTTGGCAACACCTTACTTGGCTTCACTATCAGTCCTTTTGCATACAAACATTCAAACAACTTCATCAAATGCTGCATATATTCCTCTTCAGATACATAACAAAATTCTAGATCATGCGTTATCTCGTCCATGAATCTCAGAAAAGTCTGTGCTGCATTACAGAGCCTGAATAGTATTCATGAGAACTTGAATAAACCAAATGGCATGGTGACAGCATCTTAGGAATTTCTTCACGAGCAAGTGGAATCTGATAGTATGCTCTGACCAAATCTATTGTTGAAAAAATCATTTTGCCTTGTATCCCAGCAGAGAAATCCTCAATATGCAACACAGGTTACCTTTCTGGAATGGTTCTCACATTTAATTGCCAGTAATCACCACAGGGGTCTTCAATTCAATACAGTTTATTGCTCATAACATGTAATTTTACCTGCGTGTGCATTTTCAGCTAAGTATACAGTTTTAGCAATTACTTTTTTTTAGTTTACATTATTTCTTATTACATTATATTATTGGGATTTCTGTTGGGTTGTAGCCCAAAGAAACACACTCATTTCTGTAAGAATCAGTATATTTCATACAAATGTCCACATTATAACAAATTATAAAGCGAACTGAACAAGCAAGATGGCATGAGCCGTTAGGTTCAGAGTCAAAGAACTTGTGATGGCAGAGATCTATCATTCATATTTGTCAATGCCACATGGACACCCCCCTCCCCTCCCCCATAGTGTGGAGCATGGTTTGCTGGAAGGGGGGCACGTCCAGCAGTGAAGGCAGTGAGTGTGATGGCAGTGATGTGATGGGGATTTCCATCTCTAGAGGTTGTTGCAGCAGGGCCAATGCTGGAAGGTTGACGTGGAACTCCTGTAGGTGGTGTGGGCAGATGAGGCATTGGCCCATGAGTGAGGATGTAGTGGTGTGGGGAGGGACTGTGTCCCCCATGTGGTTGTCTGGCAGCATTCGAACTGTAACCATTCCTAGGGGGGTTACCATAGCTTGGAGGAGTGTGTGATCGACCCCATGCGGGAGTGGGTGGGAGCCAGCGATCAACTGGCAAACTGGGTCCCTGGTCGGGTGGGGCGAGTTGTCTTGGAGAAGGATGAAGATGTTATCGTTGATGAGGACGGTGACATCCTCCACACATTTGGGTGGCATATTGGAGGGCAAATAGGAGTAGGGTGGGGTGGGGGAAGGGGGGGAGGGGGAATATGGCTAGATGAGAGGTCAGGGAAATGTTTGCAAAATGCGATTGGATCTGGCTTATGAAGTCGGGAAGGGGCAGGGGGGTTGTCGGGGAAGAGGGGGATTGTAACAGCTCGGAGGACAGGGTTTTCACCATAGACAAACTCACTCATGGTGCCCTCAATATCTGGTTTGCATGATGACCGTAGGCTGAGTAGTACCCATGGGAGAGCCTCAGTCCAAAGACTTGTGACACTGCAGTGCTGTCTTGAAAGTGCGAGGCCACTGTTCTACCACTCCGTTTGCTTCGGGATGGTAGGCATTTGTGCATCATTTGTTGACACCACACAGCTGGCAGAGTTGGGTGAAGAGTGCTGATTCAAACTGCCAGGCCTGGTCGGAGGTGATGGTAGTGGGGCAGCCGAAGCAGGAAATCAAGGAAGAAACAAAAGCCTTAGATACAGTTTCAGCAACTATGTTGGTGAGAGGTACAGCCTCTACCCATCGAGATAAACAATCAATGCAAGGAAGAGGTGGAACATGTGCCTGGTGACTTTGTTGCACTGGCAGGTGATGCAGTTCCATGCCCAGGTCTGACAACTGCGCTTCATGTCTTGCCACACAAACCTTTCTGACATGATAAATGTCGATGACTTAATTCCAGGATGTTGGTTGGTTGGTTGGTTTGGGGAAGGAGACCAGACAGCGTGGTCATTGGTCTCATCAGATTAGGGAAGGAAGTCGGCCGTGCCCTTTCAGAGGAACCATTCCGGCATTTGCCTGGAGTGATTTAGGGAAATCACGGAAAACCTAAATCAGGATGGCTGGACGTGGGATTGAACTGTCGTCCTCCCGAATGCGAGTCCAGTGGCTAACCACTGCGTCACCTCGCTCGGTAATTCCAGGATGTCCGAGAGAAAGTAGTGTGTCAAACACTAAACAGTGGGGCACGGTGGGGATGAGGGGTTGGAGGGTGCTGGTGGATGAGTCGCACGGTGACATCCTCTCGGATGCTGGCGAGTCTTGCTTTGGTGAAAGACAGCAAAGTGGAGGTGCTGTTGAGAAGTTGCTGTGTATCCTCATCCTGGTTCTGTAGTATGCTTCTGCAGTATGAAAACCCTTTTCATGTTAGTTTGGCATGTCCCACCCCACAGTACTATTCCATAAGAGAAGAAAGGGTACATCAATTCATAATATACAGTCCTTAGGGTTTCAGAATTAAGATGTGATAATCTTCTTAATACATATGGACTGGGTGTCATTTATACAGACATAATCAGCTTATTGCTTCCATGAAAGTTGATCATCTATGCATAAAACCAAGAATTTACTATCTGTATAGTTTTTGGTAGAATTTCATCAGTCACAAATTTTGACTGTTTGGACCACTTGGCTTAAAATGAATAGTATTAGTTTATTCTATGTTTACCTTTAGGTTGTCTCTTTCAAAGTGAGTTCTTGCCTTTTCAGTAAAGTTATGTATCTATTCAGTTAGGCTGGGCTCACTGTCTGCATAGCAGACACCAGATTTATCATCTGCATACATAGTGATCAACTGCTCATTGTAAGAGAACTAGGGAAATCATTTACATAGCATATGAATAGTCCTGAGGAACACCAAAATATGTATTTCTTGTAGCTGACCTTCTCCTCTCCAGTATTTCTCCTTTAAAGTACAGAATCTCCATGCATTGCTGTAAACCCTTTACATATGTTTCTAGCAATTGGATGAGTGTTCCAGTGACACCGCTCTTTGCAGTTTTGGATAAGAATGCATCATGATGCCAAACCGTTCTTCTTTTTGGTACCATATGAAGAGGGTCTGCCCAGCTGCTACTTGAAGAATGGCAAATACCTTGAGCTAACATGCTACAAAACTCTTTTTTGATAATTTGTAATTTATCTGTTGCTAAAAGTCAAGGGCCTGCATCAGTTGGCAGACCTGGAGTAGCAAGGATATGATGAACCATCAAGTGTTTGATAGGTGCTAACATTAATGAATGCCTTGTGATCTCTGGGAAATTTTTTAGTAGTCGTGTATATTACATGTGCCCAGCGATCACTCTGTTGTGGTGGCAGTACAATTCACCTTACCTTTTGCAGGCATGTACATTGTAGCATCACCTAATTGCTGTTGTGATAGGTCAGGTACAAGATCATAGAATGCCAGGAAGTCTGTTACTAGTATGGGGTGTGATACATCAGCCACAGTATACCGCCACTCGAAGGTACTATGCAGTCTGAAGTGGAGTAGTAAAGTGATGTGTCCATATGTCGTAATATTTGTATTATTTGCAGTATACAGGCAAGCGTCATCATGACTGTGACAAGGTAACGTGGTCTATCTGGCACTGTACTTTTGTGTTGTGTTCCTTAATAAACAAGTGTTGTGCACTGCCTGTTGACGTGGCTGTAACTGCTACTGTATCGGCATCACGATTTACTTTACAAGATAGTATACATTTATGTGCATCTTCACCAAATTTTCTGTGGTGCCAACATATGTTGTGTATCACTGACAAATGATTTCGACTCCTTGACCATTGACCTGTGTGTTACCTTTTGTGTGCTTTTTGTAATGCAGTCACTTGTACTGTAAGCTCAGCTAGAAGTCTTCTGTGCATCCACTGGTAGTCAGGATAGCCATGTATTGCATAATACATCATTACTGGCAGTATTACCTGCAAGAGTATGCAGCTGATGAAGCAGTTGTGATGGAGTTCTTTTGCCTAATCCCTCTATTTATAAATACTTTTCCAGACATTTAGCTTCAGACTGGGACAACCACATAATCAATGCCTTCTTTATGGCAGCATATCGTTTGATTTCAGGAGGTGTAGGAAGAATGTCTTGGACTTCTGTGGCAAGATCATCCCTTAATGCAGCTACCACTTAACTATATTTTGTTTCATCTGTCGTAATCTGTGCTAAGATGAACTGGCTCTCTAATTCTGTGAACCAAAGCAAGGGGTCATGCTGCCAAAAAGGTTGTTGTTTGATCGTAACCTTGCTAAAATTTCCATTACGTGAGGCTGGCTCAGTAGGCACTGGTGAGGAACTCATCTTTGTGCTGAATGAAAAACTGACATGGTTGGTGCAGGAGTAACAGTTGTAGTTTTCACATGTCACGGAATGTCAGGCCAGCATGGAACCACTGTTATGCATGATCATGTTGCACGGCACCGTTTATATGTAGTTAACTCATGAAAAGGTTTATTTCCACATTTAAATTAATTATGCAAAAGTAAATTCTTCATTTGTGTGGCCATATTGTTTGTAGCTACCTTACAATTCCGAAGGGTATTTTCATTCTGTTGTTGAACTACTAGAAAATGAGTAACTTTTTTTTCCTAACAAGAAACATTTCACTTTATCGAGGTAAAGCATCATAAGTGGCTGTGATTTCCCCATGGTTTCTCACCTACATTGGGAAATGCCATCTGTTAAGACATCTTTGCAGTTTTCCTTCTTTAGACACTGATACTCATAGCTTAATTTTTAATTTCTCTGCAGAACTATGCATTTCTCATGTTTTACACAGCAAACTTTTTGATACACCATTGTTTTCTGTCTCTGTTTATGTGGTTTGCATGATATTCCATGTCAACAAGACAAAACAAGGATTAACCATATAATCAAAAACAAAGAATAAACACAATGGGGTATAGAACCATGGAACTCTCATACAGTCTACACCACTGTACTGTGGAATGTATATAGCAGGAGTCATTACATATATATCCAGTGAATAGGACTCAGACACATTTGAGTTACATCTCTGAATACTTGTACGATGGTCTTTGTTCTAGAAAGGACTCATGGTTGTAGTCTAGGGACAATTGATCCTCTTGCTTACAAGCTTTGTTGCACAGTTCACTCAACAGGGGAACTAGCTTGGTATTTCCCTTTCTGTTTATATTCAGTCCATTGCTCATGTGTTCTTAATGGTTCATTTTACTTAGTTCTAGCAAATCTACATAGATAAACTTATCACACAACTCTTTTAGCTCATAATTGTAGAGCTGTACTTCTCTTTTTGCGTGACTATTGTGGCATTTACATGACTGTTGTGGCAGATCATGTCACAGTGGCTTGTTTGTGATGAAAATGTTTATATTCAGTTGTATTGGCTTTAAGTTTCACAACCATTGCAGGGCTGCCTTGATTTTGTTTCTATATACATGGTTGGTGCTGCTTGTAATCATCACATGGCCATCTTATTTTAGCTGACTTTCTCCACCACTGCACTATATATGTAATAGCTTATGCCATGGGCACAAAAAGTAAGAGTAGATCATCCAGAATCACATTTCAGGAATGGAATCTGCTCAAGGAAAAAAATTCTGTACAAAGTGATCTGATCCAAAAGAGTATTATGTACAAAATTAGTACATGTTGCTACAGAAGAATGCTGAAGATTAAAGTGGTAGATCACATAACTAATGAGGAAGTATTGAATAGGATTGGGGAGAAGAGAAGTTTGTGGCACAACTTGACCAGAAGAAGGGATCGGTTGGTAGGACATGTTCTGAGGCATCAAGGGATCACCAATTTAGTATTGGAGGGCAGCGTGGAGGCTAAAAATCGTAGAGGGAGACCAAGAGATGAATACACTAAGCAGATTCTGAAGGATGTAGGTTGCAGTAGGTACTGTGAGATGAAGAAGCTTGCACAGGGTAGAGTAGCATGGAGAGCTGCATCAAACCAGTCTCAGGACTGAAGACCACAACAACAACAACATAGTACATGTTTAATACATGTGTTTGCATGGCCATCTTCCACAGCAGTAGCAGTCAGCTCAAGACGGATAACCTATAGTAACAGATAGTACATGTTTGTCCAAAAACACATTTTGGATTTTAGGTTGAGAAACTGTCTACTTCTGTATCAGCCTCATTTCCTCCAACAATTTCCTCTTGTTTCAGAAGATATGATTTTTGTCTGTTGTTCATGTGCATCTGGTGAGATAGAAGTTGGGAGGGGGATGAGAAGACAGAGTTTTAGTAATAAGTATCCAGGAATTGGGACAGTAAAAAATTTGAGAGCTAAGCAGATACATCAGTTTCTGTACGTTCATGTATCCATCATAATACACTCCATCTAAGAGGTTGATGGTGACCTGTCCCAACCATTATTTTGTTTCACAAATAAGTTACTTATAGTTTTTACAGATGCAACATCTAAAGATATTTTTTTCTGTTTTGTGCAACATCTAAAGATATTTTTACTATCACATTTTTTTTTTTTTTTTTTTTTTTTTTGCAGAGTACGTGTGTAATGAGTGTTGTACTCAAATTTAAATTTTTGTTTATGTAGATGGAACAACAGATGTCACTCGCACAATGCATTATGGAGTACCAACTGAAGAGCAACGTACTATATACACTAAACTGCTCATGGGTTGCATTAATATTGCAACAACTATTTTTCCTGAAGGCAAAACTTTAAGTGAACTTGAGATTTTAATACGAGCACCTTTATACAGTCTTGGATTGAACTACGGACATGGAAGTACACATGGGATTGGCTCGTTTTTAGCTGTGCATGAAGGTCTTATAATTCTTTTAATTCAAATTCTTATTACTTGCTTAGGACATTTACATTCTTCTAACAATCAGTTTTATTTTCAGCTTTCAACACTACGTACCATGAGAACTTCTTTGGATCACAAGGTGTGTAGTCATTTGCATAAGATAATATTACAAGAAGAGAGATGGATCATACTTACAAATGGTTGACAAACTGTCCATGAAGAGATGTATTTCAGGGTGTCCAAATTATTACTGGACCCAACATTTCCTTATTAAATTTGACAATAGCAGATATGGAGCATGGAAATCACAAGCCATTTCATGTAATTGTGATGGTTTTATTAGCTGTTATGACAGCATAGACCGCTTTACAACACTGAACCCCATTTTATTTTAGTGTACATATGTTTATGGGTTACTATTCCTTCCTAATATATCTACAAGAACAATTCATAAGTCTCCAGATTCCATGAGCAAGGGAGCCTCTTGAAACAGTGTTATCTATATGTTGTGAGCATAAAAAGATGGGGGTGGTTCCAGTTTTATCAAGTAGTACTGTTGAAGCATGTTGCTTTACCAATACCATAATTCTGGACTTACTGAATGATTGTCCCCAAATGCCTTTGCTGCTGAAATTCTGTTTCCTAACAAGGGAAGAGAGAAGTCACTAATTTTACACAAGGCACTCAGAAAACGTTTTCATCACCAACATTTGTCATAAGGTATGATTCCTTCCTTATCGTAATATGTCTGCTAGATGCTGTGAGCGACAATCATTCAGCATGGTATAACTAACATTGTTCTCTCTTCCACCATGCACTCATGTTAAGAGATAACAAAATTATACTTTTAGTTGCACTTTGGAGAGAAAGTATCACAAACCTATGTTATAAAGTTGACTTAGCAGTTAAGAAATAAATGCATGAATTCTTTTTCTGATCTCAATTCAGCATTCTTGTGACTGATATTAATCATGCTCCTGAGATTCTTGATCTTGCATATTTACTGGGTGTCCCAGGAGGAATGGTCAGTATTCAAGGATATGACAGGAATGATCATTCAAAGGAAGAAAGTGTAATAAATGTGAGCTCTAAAATGCACACTTTAAGAGCTATGAGCACTTCTTTGATATTGTGGAACAAATATTTCATACTACAAACTTTTTACTTCCCATGTTTTGGGAGCTGATAGTATGGACCAAAAAAAGAAAAAAATGTCAAACAAACAAGGGCTCTAAAGTGCAAACCTTAAGAGTTATGAGGACTCATTTATCTTCACTACTGCGAAAAACATCTCTTATAGTGAGTAAGTGCTCATAGCTCTAAAGGCACATATTTTTATGTTTACTAGATAATTTTTTTCTTGTTTTGGTCCATATTACCTCCTCCCAAAATATACTATATAAAGAGCTTACAGTACGAGAGATCAGTTTGACAATACCAAAGATGAAGAATTGCTCATAGCTTTCAAGCTGTGCATTTTGCAGCCCATGTTTACTAGACTTTTTGGTTCGAATGAGCGTCCGTGTCCTATCTCTGTTGTAGGTTACCTATCTAACAGATTCCAGTGGGCAACAAAAAGCTGATTTTCATTATTTTACATAATTACTGAGGAAATTTAAAAATTGGCCATAATCTACTCGACATGATGTATAATCTTGTGTTAAAGATTTAATGCAATGAGACAAATATTACAGACAGAAACTCTGTATATGTTTTGAGATGGCTTAAGTCTCCACAAATAGACACCAAGACTGTATTCATCCAGATTTAAGAATGGAGCACTTAGCAACTTCCAACAAACTCTATACAGTAATTTCAAAACTATACAAAACTTTTTCTCACTGACACTTCACACAAAATGATAAAAAGAAAAAAAGTTTATCACTTACTATATTTTTACTGTTCATGCAGTAAGACTTCATTATCAGGTGTGACATTTTAATGTATTACTTCCTTACTACTAATTCTATTTGCAACATATTGTGCAGATAGTATGCACATATACCACTGAATGTACCCGCAAAATCATATCATTCAGGGTGAGGAGCCATGATGGTAGTTGAAGAATGCGAGAGAGATAACAAAATATTTGAAAAAAGTGATAAGACCTTTTAAGAAAGTGATTAAAATTGACAAATTATTTCCACAAAAAATATGGCATGGATGAATTATTTTCATTTTTGATATTCTCTATCAAAAGGGCCAGTTAATACCATAATAAACTTCCTCATACAAATTTATTAATGCACTGGTATGCAGGTACATTGGTAATTCGGTATTGGTAATCGTAATTCACAAACAAAATCTCCAATGCATTTTTATTTTTACAAATATTGACATTCTACACTTCAATACTGAAAAAAGATCAACAAAATATTGTTGTATTACTGTTTCTTAGGAATCTTAGAAAAAATTAAATAATCATACTAGATTTTCTTTTCTCAAGAGTTGTTTCGCTCATTCTTCTACTTTCATGACTTGTGCATCCTCAAGCATACTCTGGGCCAATGTTGCTGTCTGTAAATCATTTTCTTCACGTGTTTTCTTCAGTTTATCTGAAACTTGAGGGACAAGCTCTTTTCATGCCTCCTTAGATAGTTGGAGTTCCTTTTTATTTTCTTTCAGAGCAGCTAGCTGGTAGTCAACTGATTTTTCCATGTTATTCATCTCTTTAATCTCCTCTTCAAGATACATTCAGTTGTGTGTCTCCTTTTGCTTTTCTTCTAATTCAGATTTGCTTTCATTTTCACATTATTCCTTGTAAGCAGCATAATTTGCAAGTGCTCTCCATACATAATGAATTGTCAGTCATTGGGTACTGAAGGTAAATGGGTATATTGTGCCAGAGCACCCCTCACAGTCTAAATATTATTTACAAATCTTTCAATCATTCCTGCCTTGTCTTAATGTAATGTGTGCTTTAAAATGGAATATCTCTATGTCTGCATTACCATGGAAAAATGTAGGCAAAATCTTAACAAGTTTTGAAACATTTGGGTACTTTAATTCTGTGAATGATAAGCCTGTTTTTGAAATGTATTGCTGCCAGTAATTGTCAATGCCTTTATTATATAAAGATGAGTCATCTTTTTCAAACTATAGAACTTCCACTCATTTAATAATTAATTTGCCAGGCATCATACAGCATCATTTTTGTAACCTTTAACATTCCATTGCAGTTTGTACTGTTTATTCTTCCTTTGGGATCTAAAAACCTAAACTTTTTCCCCCAGGGGAACCACAGCTCTTTTGTTGGTATGTGTGTGGTGCACATGTGTCCCCAAGCTATTGCAGCCTTTATACTTTTCCGGACTCCTTTATCTTCCCCTTCCTTCTCCTTCTCCTTCCCTGTCCTTGTTCCTTTCCCTTTGCCTCTTCCTTTCCCTCTCTTGGTGTTCTTCTTTATGTTGGCCTGGCTATCCTTGTGACTTTGCTTCCTCTTGCAGTTTTCATTGATTAAGTTTTTTCCTCCTTTTTGGCTTTTATTTTTTGTCCTCCCTCAGGGATTGACCTCCATCTCTAAACCTGAAATCTGTAGTGTGAGTCAGATGGGGAAGAATTCCCTCCCTATCGTCTTTGGCTCTCCCTTTTCCCCCCTTCCCCTGCCTCCCTGCCATAGCCCTTTCACCTCCTTGCTAGGTCACCAGCTTGATAGCCAGTCCATGTGGTGGGGCTGTTATGTACCCATCTAGCTAAGTCCTCTGACACCGCAGGGATCACACTGCTGGTACCTGCATTGTGAACACATTGTGCAAGCCTAGGAATGGTTGCCCATCTTTTCAGGGAATCGGAACTCAAGGCAGTGACCATCCTGCCAGGCAGCCACTGCTGTGGCTGGGTTTCACCCAAAAGCCAAGCCCCTGTTCAAATTGGGTGGTACTAGGGCAGACATTTGGCACATAAAATGTGTTAAACTCTCTGGCCACTCTTCTGCAGCTGCATCTCTTCCTCGACAGAGTTCTGTCTCAATTCCTGTTTCTGCCTTCCCGGTCTTACCCTCCTTGGCTGCCCCCTAGGAGGAGGGCCAGGCCCACTGGCTTGAGGCAAAACCCTTTCCACGGTTTCTAGTCTGTACCAGTACTGATGGGGAGGCTTTTACTGCCACCAAACCTCTTTTCTTTGTGGAACATATTAGGACAAGTTCAGTGAAGTTGAGTCATTAAGCAAGATGAGATCTGGCTGTCTCCATATAAAGACAACTTCTGCCAGTAAATCAGCCTCCCTCTGTGACTGCAACTGTTTAGGAGACATCCTTGTGACTATCATTCCCCACAAGTCACCCAACATGACACAGGGCGCCATTTTTCATAGGGACCTTCTCCTCCAGTCCCATGATGAACTTAGAGCTAATCTTGAATGATGTGGCATTCGCACTGGCACTTTCATTCTGGCATTTTAGGGGGATACCCTGCTTCAGAAGTTCAAGGTAACAATGTACAGATGCAAAGTGAAACCATACATTCCACCTCCCATCCATTGCTTCTGTGGCCTCAAGTTCAGTCACATGTCCTCGCAATACAATGCCACTACCATCTGTGGCGACTTTGGCTGTCATCTTCATGTTGGAATACGTTGCACCCCACTGCCTTACTGTGTAAACTGCTCTCATCTCCATTCTCCCCACTCACTGGAGTGTCCAGTCTACATGAAGGAAAAAAGAATTCAGAAAATAAATATCTTTGACTGTCTCAGCTACTTTGAGGCCCAGAAAAAGTTTGACAGACTTCACCCTATCAATCTCTCCTCTGCTTTTGCCTCAGTTACATCTTCCCCTCCCCCCTCACACTCCCCCCCCCCTTACCCTCATCCTACCACCCTTCTCTCTCCTCACCCTTGGCGGCTCCCATCGCAGCCCCTCCAGGAACCCCTCCTCCTCCTCCTCCTTCTCCTCCTCAGCCAGGGAAGACATTCTCTTCGCTGGCTCCTGCTAGGGGTGGGGCTCCCTCTCAGAACACCCCTCCCTAGTATTCTTGGGATAGGAAGCTTGCACCCTTGGGTCGGACGAGAGACCCACGCTCTGAGAGCACCAAAGCCACTTGTTCTCTGTCAGATTCTGACTTCACTGCACCTAATCTCTTACTGGTGAAGTCTCCTCCCTCCCTCCAAGGGAGAAGGAGAAGAAGCAGTGCAAGTCAAAGGATGAGGCTTGCCTGGATGGTAGCCCCTCCTCTTCAGCCCAAATTAGACCCAGTTTTTATGGATGTCACCCTATCCTTGTTGCTGACAACCACTGACTGAGTGACATGACCTCCCCTCGACTTCTTTACGTCTCACCTGGACTCTCACCACACAATAATCCAGTGGAATTGCTACAGATATTACTGTCACCAACTGGAAATACAACACCTTGTTTACTCCTACTCTGTGTTCTGCCTTGCTCTTCAAAAAATGCTCTTCTGTGATGACCTCTCTTCAATATTTCATGGTTATCAAGTGTCCTGTTGGAATCGTGACAGGCCTGGGATAGTGTCTGGAGGGGTCTAAACTTTGATTAGTACTAATGTCATCAGCGACTGGATCCCCCTTCATACCAACCTGGAAGCAGTAGTGGTTAGAGTGCAACAGTTCAGGCAATCACCATTTGCAATGTCTACCTTCTAGGCCAGTTCCTTATGTTGAACCATCTACCTTAATAAAGCAACTACTGCCCTCATATCTCCTCCCTTATTACAGACTTTGATTTGTGTCTCTTCAATGATAGTTCCCCTACCCACTTCAGTGCTGCTCATGGAATTTTTACTGCTATTGATCTCACAATCTCCTCCCCTGCTCTCATGGCTTGCCTACATTGGTCACTCCATGATGATCTTTGTGACAATAACCACTTTACAGTGATTCTATCATTCTTCTGACATCGCCAGGTAGACAGGTCCCCACATTGGGCATTCTGCAGGGCCAGTTGGCCTTTATATATGTATGCTGTACACTTCAACACCTCTCTCTTGAACTGCATACATGCGGTCGTGCACGGCATCTCCGCCACTATTGTTCATTCTTCTGGCACTGCTGTCTCCCTGTCCACAGGTCCTCTTCGACATCAAACAATATTGTGGTGGACCAAGGACGTTGTAGTCGCTGTCCAGGACCACTGACAGGCACTGCAGTTATTTAAATGACACCCTTCACAGACAAGCTCCTCACTTTTAAGTGTCTCCATGCTAAGGCTCATTACTTTATTAAGCAGAGTAGAAAGGAACGCTGGGAGTGCTGTCTTTCCTCCCTGGGGATCTATGCCTCTTGGTCACATGTTTGTTCCAAGCTCTGCAGCCTTCTGGGCTGCCAGTGACAGTCAACTGTCCAGGGCCTTATCCTCCAAAGTGCTGTGTGTACTGATTCATTGGTCCTTGCAGAACACTTTGCGATATGCTTTGCGACAGCATTGGTGTCCTCTTCCT
The DNA here is from genome assembly GCF_021461385.2 of Schistocerca piceifrons. Lineage (NCBI taxonomy): Eukaryota > Metazoa > Arthropoda > Insecta > Orthoptera > Acrididae > Schistocerca > Schistocerca piceifrons. The sequence goes on along the minus strand of NC_060139.1, from coordinate 268,060,196 downwards.
ATACTTCTTCCTTGTTCTGGCAGAAACACCAGGTTGAACTGACCCTGCCCTGTTTCACTTCTCATCAAGCTGAACCCTATAATGAACCATTCTCTGAATGGGAATTCTAGCAGGCTCTTACCTCTTCACTTCACATGGCCCCAGGCCCGGATTCCATCCATAACCATATGATCCAACACTTGGATGTTATGCAGGGGCAACATCTACTCATGGTTTTCAGTAACATTTGGCTCATCGGTGCCTTCCCATCGCAGTGGTGAGACAGTATAGTTATTCCCGGGAGAACTCAACATCTCTCAACAGCTATCACCCAATTAGCCTGACAAATGTACTTTGTAAGCTGCTTGAGAGGATGGTTAGCTTCTGATTATGTTGGGTTCTAAAATCTCGGTGTCTTTTGTCCCCATATCAGTATGGCTTTCGGGAAGGATGATCTTCAACTGACCATTTACTCAGATTGGAAACTGCAATTGGTCAGGCTTTTACTAACCGCCAGCACCTTGTCATAGTCTTCTTTGAGCTACGTACGGCGTATGACATGGCTTGGTGTGATCACATTTTAGTTACCCTCCATGACTGGGGCTTTCACAGCCCCCTTCTGATTTTTATTAATGAGTTTTTATCCCACCAGGTCTTCCTGGTTTGAGTTGTCAGTTCACTCAGCACCCCTCTCAGATTGTGGAGAATAGTATCCCACAGGATTTTGTGTTAAGAGTCACACTCTTCCTCATAGCCATCAATGAGCTTGTAACCTCTGCTGGGCCTTTGGTTACACAGATGTTGTAAGTTGACAATTTTTGCATTGGTGTAGCTCCCAGTCAGTAGCATCTGCTGAGTGCTGGCTCCAAGGTGCCCCTGTGTGGGCTGTTTCCCATGACTTCCAGTTTTTCCCTCCAAAATGCAGGTTATGCATTATTGTCACCAACCCACAGTACACCCCAATCCATAACTTAATTTAGACACCCAGTTGCTAGATCTTGTAGCACAGTCCCATTTCTTGGGCCTTATTTTTGATAAAAAGCTGACACGACTGCCTCATATTCGCCACCTTAAGACTACAGGGATGCAGAAGCTTAATGCTCTCCACCTCCTGGCCCACACAACTTGAGGTGCAGATCGTGCTACTCTTCTCCATCTTTACCATGCTGTGGTCTTGTCCAGACTAGATTATGGTAGTCTGGTTTATGGCTCAGGGGCTCCTGCTCCTCTGAAAATACTTGAACCTGTTCACCACTGTGGGGTGTGCCTGGCTATTTTTGTCTTCCGCACTAGTCCCGTTCGTAGTCCCCTCACAGAAGTGGGGATTCCCCCTCTACAAACATGGTGAAGCCAACTCCTAGTTTCTTATGCAATCGCCATTTGTAGATCTCTTGACCATCCCATGTACCCTGTCCTCTTTGCAAACGAGGTATGTCTCCCTCCTGATCACTGCTCATGGGTGGAATTGCTGGTTGGAATGCGTCTCATTTCTCTCTGTCGGGAACTCCATCTCCACTCATTGAAATGCTCCCTATGTATTTCCTCTCAGCCCCCCCCCCCCCCCCTTTGGATGGTGCCTAGACCATGAACTTGGACCTACCTATTCCAGGGTTGTAAGGTCTCTGTTGCCCCTATGCTCTTCTGGCGTCTTGTACATTCCATCCTTGCAGAGTTCCAGGATGCTACCATCTTCTACACTGATCGTTCTAAGATGATAGATAAAGAGGGATATGCTTTCACTTCAGCTACCGGCTTAGAATGCCATTTTTTGATGGTATCATGTAGTGTGTTCACAGAAGAGCTGCTAGCCATTACCAGAGCCCTCCATTTTGTTATTCAGGCCTCCCTCCATAGTGTTTTAATATGTCCCGACTCAATGAGCAGCCTGCAGGTGATCGGCCGATGTTATTCTCATCATCCCTTGGTCTCTGCTATCCATGACCTTCTCTCTGCCTGTGGCCATGCCGCCTGCTCAGTTGTCTTTCTTTGAGTCCCAAGTCATGTGGGTATCCCCGGGAATGAACTGGCTGACCATTTGGCTAGAGAAGCTGATACTTACCTCACATTTGCTTTCATGACTCAAGCTGTGGATATGTAGATCTACATCAAATCTCTCTTTGCCCAAACGTGGAATGACATCTGGTGCACTACTGCTCTCAGTAATAAACTCTGCACAATCAAGGAGACAACTGCAGTTTGGTGCTCTTACTTCTGCTCCTCTCGCAAGGAGTCCACTGTCTTATGTTGTCTACGCATTGATCATACCAGGCTCATCCATTGTTTCCTCCTGTGTAACAAACCACCCCCACAATGTGGTTGTGGAACCAGACTGATGGTATCCCATGTATTGGTGGAATGTCCCCTTCTTTTGGCCCTATGTACTAAGTATAGTCTTCCCAATTCCTTAATATTAATGTTAGCAGACGATCCATGGATGGTTGAAGTGGTCCTCAGTTTCCGCTGTGAAAGTGGTTTTTATTTCCAGATATAAGGTTCTGCTTTACTCCTGGAGCAGGAGCAGGGTGGGGTTTTTATTTCCAGATATAAGATTCTGCTTTACTCCTGGAGCAGGAGCAGGGTGGTTGTGGTTGGGGCATCTCTTCACGTTTTCTTGGCCTGGGACACCATGACCACTCCCCCATGTAAAAACTGATCTTTTTCCCAGTTTTTAGATTTGATCTATAACCTTGGATGCCTTCTGCTGTGTGTATTATAACTTCCTCATTTTATAGTTTGACTCCCCTGACTGGACCCATTCACTTTTAGTGAGTAACTTTGGAATCACAGGAATGATGACCTTGCAATTCGGTCCCATAACACCTCTCAATCAATCAGTCAAACTAAAACTTTTCAGTGGTGCATTTGATAAGCACGTGGTTTTGATCACAAGTTTGCAAGTTGTGATGTAATGTTGTTGGGCATTCTGTGGAACTTGTCATGTTCTTCCAGTTCACTAAGTTCTTTGGTAACTTATCCTGAGGCCTGAAGACAAAGACTAGGTATGCCAGTGTGTGTGTGTGTGTGTGTGTGTGTGTGTGTGTGTGTGTGTGTGTGTGTATATATATATATATATAAAATTTAACCTACCTGCCTACAAACAATGTACTAGACGAATACTATTAGGTTTCTGTAAACATTGCAGCACAACATCTGCCTTAACAAAAGGTAACAGAGGACTGGAAGTTTGCCATGGATGCACAAGAGGCAACTATCATCTTATTCTTAGGCTTCAGCAAAGCCTTTGACACTGTCGAATATGATATTTTACATGCCAAACTTAGCAGCCAAAATTTTTTGCCAAGTGCAGTGCAGTGGTTTCCCGCATATCTGACGCCTTACCAACAATGCATCATGTTCAGCACCATAAAGTCACAATGGAGGAAGGTAGTATCAGGCTTCCCCCAGGCTCTGGTGTTAGGACCTCTTTTCATTGTATGTAAATAATGTATCATCAGTTCTGTCCTGCTGCAGATACCACATGTATACTGGTGACCTCCAATTGTATCTAAGTACAAAACAAATAAACCTGAAGGCTGCTATTGAGAATCTCAGTACCAAATTGTGTGCACTGTCTAAATGGATGCAGGGTATAGGGTTAAAGTTCAACCCATCCGAATCCTAAGAGGTACTAGTTGGTTACTCTAGGCTCATTAGCTTCAAATGCCAGGAATCCCTACCATATTTAACCCTAAATGGGACAAATATCAACTTCTCTACTTCAGCACAGAGTCTAGGAGTAATAATGGAAGACAATCTAAAACGGACTGAGCAGACAACTGCAATGTGCAAGAACCCATCAGTATCTCTCCATGACCTACAAAGATGTAAAAAGGCTATTCCCTCTTGACCCAAAAAAGAAACTTGTACAAACACTTGTTGTTGTTGTGGTCTTCAGTCCTGAAACTGGTTTGATGCAGCTCTCCATGCTAATCTATCCTGTGCAAGCTCCTTCATCTCACAGTACCTACTGCAACCTACATCCTTCTGAATCTGCTTAGTGTATTCATCTCTTGGTCTCCCTCTACAATTTTTACCCTCCACACTGCCCTCCATTGCTAAATTTGTGATCCCTTGATGCCTCAAGACATGTCCTACCAACCGATCCCTTCTTCTAGTCAAGCTGTGCCACAAACTCCTCTTCTCCCCAATTCTATTCAATACCTCCTCATTAGTTATGTGATCTACCCATCTAATATTCAGCATTATTCTGTAGCACCACATTTCAAAAGCTTCTATTCTCTTCTTCTCCAAACTATTTATTGTCCATGTTTCACTTCCATACATGGCTACACTCCATACAAATACTTTCAGAAACGACTTCCTGACACTTAAATCTATACTCGATGTTAACAAATTTCTCTTCTTCAGAAACGCTTTCCTTGCCATTGCCAGTCTACATTTTATATCCTCTCTACTTTGACCATCATCGGTTATTTTGCTCCCCAAATAGCAAAACTCCTTTACTACTTTAAGTGTCTCATTTCCTAATCTAATTCCCTCAGCATCACCTGACTTAATTCGACTACATTCCATTATCCTCATTTTGCTTTTGTTGATGTTCATCTTATATCCTCCTATCAAGACACTGTCCATTCCGTTCAACTGCTCTTCCAAGTCCTTTGCTGTCTCTGACAGAATTACAATGTCATCGGCGAACCTCAAAGTTTTTATCTCTTCTCCCTGGATTTTAATACCTACTCCAAATTTTTCTTTTGTTTCCTTTACTGCTTGCTCAATATACAGATTGAATAACATCGGGGAGAGGCTACACCCCTGTCTCACTCCCTTTGCAAATATTGCTTCTCTTTCATGCCCCTCGACTCTTATAACTGCCATCTGGTTTCTGTACAAATTGTAAATAGCCTTTCTCTAAGTCACAAATGCTAGAAACGTAGGTTTGCCTTTCCTTAATCTTTCTTCTAAGATAAGTCGTAAGGTCAGTATTGCCTCACGTGTTCCAGTATTTCTACGGAATCCAAACTGATCTTCCCCGAGGTCGGCTTCTACCAATTTTTCCATTCGTCTGTAAGGAATTCGCATTAGTATTTTGCAACTGTGACTCATTAAACTGATAGTTCGGTAATTTTCACATCTGTCAACACCTGCTTTCTTTGGGATTGGAATTATTATATTCTTCTTGAAGTCTGAGGGTATTTCGCCTGTTTCATACATCTTGCTCACCAGGTGGTAGAGTTTTGTCAGGACTGGCTCTCCCAAGGCCGTCAGTAGTTCTAATGGAATGTTGTCTACTCCCGGGGCCTTGTTTCGACTCAGGTCTTTCAGTGCTCTGTCAAACTCTTCACGCAGTATCGTATCTCCCATTTCATCTTCATCTACATCCTCTTCCATTTCCTTAATATTGTCCTCAAGTACATCACCCTTGTATAGACCCTCTATACACTCCTTCCACCTTTCTGCTTTCCCCTCTTTGCTTAGAACTGGCTTTCCATCTGAGCTCTTGATATTCGTACAAGTGGCTCTCTTTTCTCCAAAGGTCTCTTTAATTTTCCTGTAGTCTGTATGTATCTTACCCCTAGTGAGATAAGCCTCTACATCCTTACATTTGTCCTCTAACCATGCTTGCTTAACCATTTTGCACTTCCTGTCGATCTCATTTTTGAGACGTTTGTATTCCTTTTTGCCTGCTTCATTTACTGCATTTTCATATTTTCTCCTTTCATCAATTAAATTCAATATTTCTTCTGTTACCCAAGGATTTCTACTAGCCCTCGTCTTTTTACTTACTTGATCCTCTGCTGCCTTCACTACTTCATCCCTCAGAGCTACCCATTCATCTTCTACTGTATTTTTTTCCCCCATTCCAGTCAATCGTTCCCTTATGCTCTCCCTGAAACTCTGTACAACCTCTGGTTTAGTCAGTTTATCCAGGTCCCATCTCCTTAAATTCCCACCTTTTTGCAATTTCTTCAGTTTTAATCTACAGTTCATAACCAATAGATTGTGGTCAGGGTCCACATCACTTTCTCAAAGTCCTTCTCGGCAGTAGGAACCTAACTCTGGAAAAACCTTCCGCTTTGTATTAGCGAACTGAATAACATCTCCAGCTTCAGAAGACAGTTAATGACAAATCTACTAAAGCAACAATAAGAAATACCATTGCCCCTATATGCACTTCATACCCTTGTACATCCTTCTTTTCAACAAGGTCTTCCCCATTTCCCTGTATACTTAGCTGGTGCAGTCTCCATAAATTTCTTTTCCCCAGACCTCAAAATATCATTAAACATCTATTTTGTCACCAGTAAATTCTTTTTATATCTGCCACTATCAATACTGTTATTGTCAACATTATTATTATTATTATTGTTATTATCACTATTGGTGGCAGCAGCTGAAGTACTTACCTTCAATGGCAAATAACTACCCAGAGAGATCATTGAATGTGTGATTGTTGGAACAGCTTCATAAATTTGGAGCTCTGATCTTTCACAGCCTATGACTGCTTGTGAAGCCTGCAAGAAGCCCCTCTGAGAATAACATCATACTTGTATTTTGTTAAAATGAAAAATTGGAAGGGCAGTGCTCCTTCACTGATAGTTATTCTTGCAGTTCATGTTTCTGTTCGCCGAACATATTTCTTATTTGCAACTTTAGTGCAATTGCTTTCATCATCATGGAACACAGTCTTCTTTAGCTGGCTGTGATAAGCATTCATCATTACAGACAAAGAAATCCCAGAGTCTACAAGTGCCTATGCTGGTTGACTGTCAATGATAGTATCAATGAGATTTACTGACATCTTGGCAATTAAAAAAATTTTTCAGGTGGCTGTCAACAGCAGCAATATACTTGGAGAAATGTATGATACACATTGTGTTGTCTTTGACCCCATGGACCAACTTCACAGTGGAAAAATATGTATTGTGACAACTTCACATCATACATGCTATTTACCCAGAAATGGTGTATACGTCCCTGGTTAAATAGCATGTATGATGTGAAGTTGTCACGATACATATTTTTCCACTGTGAAGATGATCCATGGTCAAAACCAGTTGTGAAAAAAAAAAAAATACATTGTAAGATAGCACAGTGTGTATCATTCATTTCTCCAAGTATCTAGGCAACTGTCATCCATGGATACAGGGTTATCTTGTCAGTTAGGCAAGTGGCTGGTCCTCTTTATGGCAAAGAGAAATGCCTACAGTATGTTGGGGAGTGAGATTCTGCTGGGTATAATGATGAGCTTTGTCCCACAGGTCAACTATAATTGCCTGCAGTTGACTCTTGTGATTGTTGATGTCTTGCAGCATAACAATTATTGACACAGTGAAAACAGAGCAGTGTGTTCTCCACTGTCCTCTGAATGTGTGTTTTCCTGTGGGGCATTTTAATTGGTGGAAAAGTGGGTTTCCTGAGTCAGCCAGAGACTGGGTTGTTGTTTGACGGTAATGGACAAGTACATTCTTCAAGATGCGTTTGAGTAGTGATTGAGACTGGTGCCAAAGATTGATTCACCCCTTCTTCAACATTCTTTGTTACCTCCTGACCTATGGGGTTGATGTTTATAGTTGCTATGTCTTGTGTGCACTTTATGACAGTTCTGGACACCATGAAATGCTGTATCTCTGCTCTTACAACTGCCATAGGGACCACATTTGGGAGATAACCATACCTCTTTCATCTGATCTTTCTTTTTTTGTGTGTTTCCTTGATGCACTGGCACTATCTGATGAATTCTTCTGTCATGACATCCTTTCCGAGAACAGCTTGATAATTGTCTTTGCATCTCCTTCACCAGACATGAGATTTTGTTGACTCTTGTCAGATTTGAATTCACCATGTTGCATAGGGGTAAAACATTTTTTATGTACAATTGTGTAATTTCACTTGATGTTGGGCTCTTGTTTTTCAGTTGTAATTCTGATGAGGTATCTTGCTGTTGATTATCACCAAATGTTTTCTTTAGTTCAGCCTGGAATTTATTCGAGCTATTGAGCTTCTCTTCATTGTTCTCAAACTGTTGCTGGGCTATGTCTTTCAAGTAAATGTATAAATTTGTCAACCACATCATGTCATTCCACCTGTTGTATTGAGGGACACAGTTGAATCCCTTCAGATATTTCATTGGGTCGTGATCAGTATCTCCAGTGAACACTGGTGTACAAGTGACTTACTGCTGACTTGGAATTCATAGGTGTCCTGAATATGTGAGCCATGGGAATGATGTACTCCTTGTATTCTGGTTGCTGTACAAGGAGAGAACAGCTTTCACATTGCCTAATTGGAACCGCAGTGATGTAGATGTTTTGATGTATGGGGCATTTCTACCAAACAGTGTCACATCAAAACTATAATTAAGTCCAAATCCAGAGGCAGTGGTATCAGTGAAGTACAACATATGGAACTGAAAGCACATTTATTATGAACACCAATGTAGAGACAGACCAGAACTGACTTCCTGGACAGAGAGTGCAGCTATTTATACAAACATACATCAAATAATCCAGAATGCTGGTATTTATAAAGCACTGAATATTCCAGAATATACAGACATTATAAACATAAAATACATACTTCAAGAACATTCCAGAAATGATAACTACTATGCAACAAATAATTCCTGGTAGTCAGATTTGAAGTGGTTACCCACAGCATGCCAACCAGTGACGCTAACTGCTGTGCTGCACTACATACATCACAACTTGTGGCAGTATAGAGTTATTACAAGTAGAATTATTAAAATGACTTTATTTTATAAAAATAAAAGTGGTACAAGTGATTATATTGCAACAATTAGACTAGTCTGACCAAGTAAATCAGGGAACAGGTTGATCACACCTGCTAGCTAACTGGCAGATCCTTTATCTACATTACAAGAAAGATGTTTGTTGACTCTGCTAAAATTAGATGTTTGAGCTCAAAATGCCATTAGAATCATTTTCTGTATAAACTGTCTCTGCTAGAAAGTATTTTTTGTCATGCAGTGACTTATTTTCATGTTCCCAGTCTTTTTTAAATTTCCTCTCAAGTTACTATCACTGACAATAATTTTTCTCATTTCAGAGCCTGGTTACTACAGAGCTAATGAGTTTGGAATGAGACTTGAAAATATAGTGACTGTTGTTCCTGCTAATGTCTCAGTAAGTCTAATATTTAAAAACATAACCTACTCCGATAATTTGGAAACACGCTTTACACCACTAGATGACAAAGCAGAGAATAAGGAATAACTAGCCCTTATTCTTTTTCACCAGCCTCCCATTGACCTTATGAATGTCTCCACCATCTTTATTCTGCACTCATCCTTCTTTCCTTTGCTACAAACCCTTGCACACAGTGTCATTAGTATGCATAAGTAAACTTCTTTGCTTGGAAGAGATCACTATTATCTACTCGCCACTCACTGCAACAGCAGCAACTGGAGCATTGCTGAACACACATTATTAAGCATTTGTGAATTAAAGTATTCAAATACTTCAATGTAGTTCTTATATAATGTGGAAAGAAAAGAAAGAAGACTGAAAAAAGGAGAAAATAAAGTGAAAGTAATTTCACACACCATGTCAGAGGAGCTTTCCTCATTTCTTGTCTTCTTCTTTCTCTTGAAGTACAATCTCATTTAAAATCAGAAAGTGCTGAAATTCAGTGCTTGATTTCTAATTTCTGTGTGTCAGTCCTGCTCTGTAATGCCCCGTTTCATCTAATGGTAAACAGCCATCTCTTTTCTGGCTCAAATAATGATAATACTGAATTCTGAACTGTAACAAGAGCTAATAATTTATGTTATCATGTTATAATTGCAGGGCGAGTCTGGAGAAACATTCTTGACATTTGAAACTGTCACTCTAGTCCCTTATGAACCAAAGCTCATAAACACCCAACTTATGACAGCAGACCAGGTATGTAGAGTTACAGAACAGAGTTCAGATGTAATACACTGTAAGTCAACTTTAAAACTTTTAACAGATGTTATGAAATAAAACAAAAAGAAATGCAGGAAGAAGCACAATGTAATAATGACTTTACTCTCAGGTTCCAGCTCGTTTTTTTGTATCACTTTCATTATCAAATTGCATACTTATTTTGTGAATTTGTAGATGTCTGCAAATATAGGGAGAGTAAATATCTTGAGAAGGACACTGAACATTATGGACACAAAACAAGAAACCATAACACTGATGAGAATGTAGACACAGTGCAGGTTTCATTTACTACCAATTAAATTTCTTGCTGGATAGAAAGTGCTGCAAACTTTTACATTTTGGATAGTTGGTTTTTGTAACTATTGCAACAGCAACTGTCCAAATATGACTGGGTTTTGGTACATAATGGTCCAACAGCTGGCTTGAGACATACTAAACAACTTATCAAACCCTTGTATGCATTGGATACCTTTATAGACTGGGACTGGATCAGTGAATACTTGGAAGAAATTCATTATTAATATGACTGCATTTTGATGCAGTTCTCAGCTTACGCTTCTTTACTTGCTGCCCATTGGTGGAAGATTTTAGTGACAGTAATACCTCTTATTACTTAAAACTACTCAGCGGAGGACGTAGAAAGAAGGTGAAACATTTTCCAGCCTAATCCCATGTGCCTTACTGCATCAAGCATCTCCATCCATTATCATTGTGAAGTGAAAGCCTAAAATATCAAAATTAGTGGTGCATCAGAATCTGAAATGAAATTAGCATTAACTGAAAATACTGACACATGAAATTACTACTTCTGGGCAGTTCCTCCAACAAAATAAATATGATGGTGATGATGTCAGATACAGTTCACAAACAGAGCTTCAGACTACAAACATAAAATGGTTCAAATGGCTCTGAGCACTATGGGACTCAAGTGCTGTGGTCATCAGTCCCCGAGAACTTAGAACTACTTAAACCTAACTAAGCTAAGGACATCACACACATCCATGCCCGAGGCAGGATTCGAACCTGTGACCGTAGCAGTCGCACGGTTCTGGACTGCGCGCCTAGAACCGCGAGACCACCGCGGCCGGCCTACAAACATAACAAATGTTCATTGTCCGCTTACATCCACATCCACATCTACAGTTACATCTGCATACATAGTCTGCAAGTCACCATATGGGGTGTGGTGGATGGTACACATACCATGATTAGTCATTTTCTTTCCTCTTCCACTTGCATTATTTCATTGAAAAAAAGTCTGTAATTACTTGTGTATTGCAGTAGGAAGTTTTGCATGTGAACTACATGGAAAAATGCTCTCTGCATTGCTTGCAATTATTTACCAAAAACTCATTTTGTATCTCAACTGTTTGTGAGCAAAGACAAATGCTTCGAATATTTCACTTTCACTCTGTCCTTTGTGCATGTGAGCATAAGTGAGTGCACTACTTACAATCCATTTTCTTGAGATTGGAGATAGATATAAATCTTGTTTCAAATTTAACAGAAAAATTCAATATGTTAGCTACATTTCATATGCAGCAATGTGTTACCTGACATGTACCAAATGCAGACTCATTGCAACCTATATTTTTTATTGTAAACTAATTGAAATGTCATGCAATAATTTACTTAATGTTGGTATATCACAATAATTATGACCATTTAACAAAATAATAGGTAGTTCATCATGAAGCTGACAAATGAATCTATGAAATGTGAGAGAACCTAATTTTTTTTACCACATACTTTCTTTTAAAACATTTGAGAAAGATTGCAGAGCTGGGGGCATGCTTACACCTTCATTTCCACAGTGCAGCGAGTTGGTCAGCAGCACCACCAAAGTGGGTAGAGAATGTTTTGTTCATAAATGATGAAAAGCACAGCTTAGTAGGTTACAGCAAATCGAGACAGGCGCCCCTTTGGAACAGAGGGCTGGAGATGCCCAATGCAGGGAACTAGAATGCATTTCTGCCCAGGGGCCACGTTATTTTTTATGAACTCTAATATCACCAGTGAGACCTCATGCCACCATTGTCAGAAAACAAAGAATTACGCCTATAGAGTAATTGCCAAGTGTATTAATTGGTTCTCTGAGAGGACAGAAACATGAAATACAGTCTTGAATGGAGTACGCCCGCTTATACATTATGTAATCAAAAGTATCTGGACATCCCCAAAAACATACGTTTTTCATATTAGGTGCCTTGTGCTGCCACCTACTGCCACATACTCCATATCAGCGACCTCAACAGTAATTAAACATTATGAGGGAGCAGAATGGGGTGCTCTGCGGAACTCACGGACTTCGAACAGGGTCAGGTGATTGGTTGTCACTTGTATCATATGTCTGTACGTGAGATTTACACACTTCTAATCATCCCTGGGTCCACTGTTTTCAATGTGATAGTGAAGTGGAAATGGGAAGGAACATGTACAGCACAAAAGTGTACAGGCCGACCTTGTCTGTTGACTGACAGAGACTGCTGACAGTTGAAGAGGGTCATAAAGTGTAACAGGCAAACATCTATCCAGACCCTTACACAGGAACTCCAAAATGCATCAGGATCCACTGCAAGTATATGACAGTTAAGTGGGAGGCAAGAAAACTCAGATTTCATGGTCAAGCGGCTGCTGATAAACCACACATTGCACCTGTAAATGCCAAACGATGCCTCACTTGGTGTAAGGAGCATAAACATTGAATGATTGAACAGTGGGAAAACGTTGTGTGGAGTGACAAATCATGGACACAATGTGGCAATCTGATGGCAGGGTGTGGATATGGTGAATGCCCAGTGAATGTCATCTGCCAGTGTGTGTAGTGCCAACAGTAAAATTTGGTGGTGGTGGTGTTATAGTGTGGTCATGTTTTTTATGGAGGGAGCTCACACCCCATTTTGTTTTGTGTTTCACTATCATAATACAGGCCTAAATTTATGTTTTAAACACCTTCTTGCTTCCCACTTCTGAGGAGCAATTTGAGGATGTCGATTGCATCTTTCAACACGATTGAGCACCCGTTTATAATGCACGGCCTGTGGCAGAGTGGTTACATGACAATAACATCCCTGTAATGGACTGGCCTGCACAGAGTCCTGACCTGAATCTTATAGTACACTTTTGGGATGTTTTGGAATGCCGACTTCAGGGTAGGCCTCACTGACCGACATCCATACCTCTCCTCAGTGTAGCCCTCCGTGAAGCATGGGCTGTCATTCCGCAAGAAACCTTCCAGCAGCTGACTGAATGTATGCCTGTGAGAGTGGAAGCTGTTACCAAGGCTAAGTGTCGGCCAACACCATAGTGAATTCCAGTATTATTGATGGAGGGCACCACGAACTTGTAAGTAATTTTCAGCTGGGTGTCCGGATACTTTTGATCACATAGTGTACATGCAATTCAGTGCCCTCAGCCCCAAGTACTCAGCCAACAAGCAAGTATGGAAGGCATGATAGTTACAGAGAAACATGCACAAAAGCAGTTGTTCATACTAAGTGTGCTTGGCTGTCTGAAGGTTATGGCCCTCTGATGGCGATTAGTGGAAATGTGGCATGCGCAACTTCTTTCACCCTCCCTCAGTTCATTCTGCCTCAGTCTGTCTAGGTGGGGGCTTATGTAGCCTTCCAGATCCTTTCTCACATTCTTGTTCTTTTCTATTCCGTACTTCTCAACATTTCGTACTGTGTCCAAAACCTGCTACTAGTATGGTGATCTTTTTCATCCCACAAAATATTTCTTTTTGCATGACAGCCATACTGCAATAAGAAGAAATTTGTAGGTTTATTTTGGATCACAGAGTGGCCTCATCCTTTCCAGTGGGTGATATTTGAAAATCTGAGAGTTTAAAGGTAGAAGACAGGATAAAGAGCAAGATAAAGATTATTGCTTAAATATCATGCCTCATGAGTTAATAAAGGTGCATTGTATGTAACAGAGGTGGGAGGGGGGGAGGGTGGAAAATATATGGGTAAGACAAAGAAAGAAGTAGAAATCTAAAATGGAGTGAAGAAAAGAGTAGTTACTGTGAATTAATGCTGAGACACAAGAAATTAACATAAATTACAGCCAGGTGGGTGTCAAGAGCAAAGCACATGTTGTAGCATTAGTACCCACCCTCAGAGTTCTGAGAAACTGGTTTCTGGCAGAATAACCCAGATTGCAGTATGGTGAAACAAGCACTGACATCATGATTGTCTTGTTGCAGAGCATGCTCTACAACAGGATATTGTAGGCCCTCTGCTTATACCCATTCCTTCTAATTGATGATATGGTTGTAGTCATGCTGATGTAAAAGGTCAAACAGTGTTTACGTAACAGCTGGTGAATGATTGTTGTTTCACAGGTGGCTCTTCCCTTGATCATACATGTTTTGCCAAATACAGGGATGGTATAGGTGGTGGTAGGAGGGTGTATAGGGCAAGTCCTGCAGTGAGGATGGTCACGGGAGTAGGAACCATAGGGTAGGAAGATGGGTGCAGAAGAAGCGTAGGATCTGACAAGAATATTGTGAAGACTGGGAGGGTGATCTACATCTACATCTACATGGATACTCTGCAAATCACATTTAAGTGCCTGGCAGCGGGTTCATCAAACAACCTTCACAATTCTCTATTATTCCAATCTCGTATAGCACGCAGGAAGAACGAACACCTATATCTTTCCATACGAGCTCTGATTTCCCCTATTTTATCATGGTGATTGGTATCAACAAAATATTTTTGCATTCGGAGAAGCAAGTTGGTGATTTGGAATTTCGTGAGAAGATTCTGTCGCAATGAAAAACGCCTTTCTTTTAAGGATTTCCAGCCCAAATCCTGTATCATTTCTGTAACACTCTCTCCCATATTTCGTGATAATACAAAATGTGCTGCCTTTCTTTGAACTTTTTCGATGTACTCTGTCAGTCCTATCTGGTAAGGGTCCCACACCATGCAGCAGTATTCTAAAAGAGGACGGACAAGCATAGTGTAGGCAGTCTTCTTAGTAGGTCTGTTACATTTTCTAAGTGTCCTGCCAATAAAATGCAATCTTTGGTTAGCCTTCCCCACAACATTTTCTATGTGTTCCTTCCAATTTAAGTTGTTCATAATTGTAATACCTAGGTATTTAGTTGAATTTATCACTTTTAAATTAGAATGATTTATCGTGTAACCAAAGTTTAATGAGTTCCTTTTAGCACTCATGTGGATGACCTCACACTTTTCATTATTTAGGGTCAACTGCCACTTTTCACACCATTCAGATATCTTTTCTAAATTGTTCTGCAGTTTGTTTTGATCTTCTGATGACTTTATTAGTCAATAAATGGCAGTGTCATCTGCAAACAACCCAAGACAGTTGCTGAGATTATCTCCCAGATTGTTTATATAGATAAGGAGCAGTAAAGGGCCTATAACACTACCTTGGGGAATGCCAGAAATCACTTCTGTTTTACTCAATGACTTTCCGTCAATTACTACAAACTGTGACCTCTCTGACAGGAAATCACAAATCCAGTCACATAAATGAGATGATATTCCATAAGCACACAATTTCACTATGAGCCACTTGTGTGGTACAGTGTCAAAAGCCTTCCAGAAATCCAGAAACATGGAATCAATCTGAAATCCCCTGTCAATAGCACTCAAAACTTCATGTGAATAAAGAGCTAGTTGTGTTACACAGGAATGATGTTTTCTAAACCCATGTTGACTGTGTGTCAGTAGACTGTTTTCTTCAAGGTAATTCATAATGTTCGAACACAATATATGTTCCAAAATCCTGCTCCATATTGACGTTAACAATATGGGCCTGTAATTTAGTGGATTACTCCTACTGCCTTTCTTGAATATTGGTGTGACCTGTGCAACTTTCCAGTCTTTGGGTATGGATCTTTCATTGAGCGAATGGTTGTAAATGATTGTTAAGTATGGAGCTAATGCATCAGCATACTCCAAAAGGAAGCTAATTGGTATACAGTCTGGACCAGAAGATTTGCTTTTATTAAATGATTTAAGTTGCTTCACTACTGAAAAGCTATTCTAAGTGTGGTGGGTAAAGTCTCAGATAGAATGGATCTCATTTCAGGTCATGATTTTAAGAAGTCATGGCCTTGTTGAAGTAGCTGATTAATACATTCCAGACCAGGATAACACTGAGTTACCAGTGGCGTGCTCTGAAGTTGTTTTTTGGAGGGATCAGTTCCAGGAATTTATGTGAAGACCCATCCTGCTCCTGTGACTCCCCCCCCCCACTGCAAGACTTGCCCTATGACTCTCTTACCACCACCTATACCAGTCCTGTAACTGGCAAAACATATCCTGTCAGAGGGAGAACCACCTGTGAAATGACATGGCATATACCAGCCGTTACAGGCAGAGCATCTATACTGGCAACACACAATATCCTGTTGCAGAGCAAGCTCTATAACATGGCAATTGTGATCTCAGTGCCTGCTTCACAACACGCGCCATCTGGATTGTTCCACCAGACACTAGGTTCTCAGAACTCCGCAGGTGGGAAGCAGCTCTACAACATGTCCTTGGCTCTTGACACCCACCCAGCCTTAATTTACGTTAATTTCTTCTGTCTCAGCGTTTCTTCACATTAACTACTCTTTTCCTCACTTCATTTTAGTTTTCTACATCTTTCATTGTCTTACCCATCTATTTTTCACTGCCCCCTCCCACCTCTGTTACATAGAATGCACTTAGGTTTTAACTCTTATTAACTCATGCATGATGTTTAAGCAGTAATCTTTGTCTTGTATATTACCCTGTCTTCTACCTTTAAGCTTCCATGTTTTCAAATATTGCCTGATGCAGTCTCCAACAATCAGTCATTCCTTCTCATCCTGTCTGGTGAATCTCCACTGACCCGCACTTCTGGCTGACTTTCCCAAAATCTACCCCTTTTCCTAGACCTCTCCAGTCCTTTTTGTTCACCCCTCTTTGTTCCCCTTCAACCATTCTGCCTGAAGAAGGAGCCACAGGCTCCAAAAGCTTGCCTAATAATAACATTTTTATGTGTGTATTCTGCCACCACTTGGTGAGTGAATTTTCTATCTATCCAATTAAATTATTAGGTATAAGACTTGTATTTCACATTAGAATTTGAACACATTGATGCATAGACTTAAATTTATTTTTAAAAACAAGTCTTTCTATTCTCCCTGAGATTACTTCAATTCTGTTATCATGCTTTTGAGTTTCTTGTTTGCAATAAATCGTTTTCTTTCTCTCTCCCTCTATTTTCAGTTTTGATAAGCTTACTATAATCTACATGATGTGATTTGAATCCTCTTCCAACTCTATTAAGCTCTGTTTTTGTATTCCAGACCTCTGCAGTTTGTTGCCTCTAAATAAAAAATAGTAGCAATAGTTGGAAATCTATAGCCCAGGGGAAAGAGTAGAAGAAATGGTTACAGGAGAATATGGGCTTGGGACAAGGAATGAGAGAGGAGGAATGCTAATGGAGCTCTGTAATAAATTTCAGCAAGTAATAGTGAATACTCTGTTCAAGAATCACAAGAGGAGCAGGTATACTAAAAAAGGACGAAGTGATACGGGAAGATTTCAGTTAGATTACATCATGGTCAGACAGAGTTTCCAAAATCAGATACTGGATTTTAAGTCATCCCCAGAGCAGATATAGACTCAGATCACAATGTAGTAGAGTTGAAGAGTAGATTGAAGTTCAAGAGATTAGTCAGGAAGAATCAATGCACAAAGAAGTGGGATACAGAAGTACCAAGGGATGATGAGTCAACTTGAAGTTCTCTAAGACTATAGATAGAGCAATAAGGAATAGCTCAGTAGGCAGTACAATTGAAGAGAAATGGACATCTCTAAAAAGGGCAATCACAGAAGTTGGAAATAAAAACATAGGTACAAAGAAGGTAACTGCAAAGAAACCATGGGTAACAAAGAAATACTTCAGTTAATCGATGAAAGAAGGAAGTACGAAAATATTCAGGGAAATTAAGTAATACAGAAATACAAGTCGCTGAGGAATGAAATAAATAGGAAGTGCAGGGGAACTAAGATGAAATGGCTGCATGAAAAATGTGAAGAAACTGAAAAACAAATGATTGCTGGAATGACTGACTCTGCATACAGGAAAGTCAAAACAGCCTTCGCTGTCATTAAAAGCAAGGGTGGTAACATTTAGAGTGCAATGGGAACTCTGCTGTTAAATGCAAAGGAGACAGCAGATAGGTAGAAAGAGTACACTGAAGGCCTCTATGAGGTTGAAGACTTTTTTGATGTTATAGATGAAGAAACAGGAGTCAATTCAGAGGAGATAGAGGATGTAGTGTTAGAATCAGAATTTAAGAGAGCTTTGGAGGACTTAAGATAACTTAAGGCAGAAGGGATGGATAACATTCCATCAGAATTTCTCAAATTATTGGGGAAAGTGATAACAAAACAAAATGATGGTTCAAATGGCTCTGAGCACTATGGGACTCAACTGCTGTGGTCATAAGTCCCCTAGAACTTAGAACTACTTAAACCTAACTAACCTAAGGACATCACACACATCCATGCCCGAGGCAGGATTCGAACCTGCGACCGTAACGGTCGTGCGGTTCCAGACTGAAGCGCCTTTAACCGCGTGGCCACTCCGGCCGGCAAAACAAAATGACTATTCATGTTGTTGTGTAGAATATATGTCTGGTGACATACCATTTCACTTTCGGAAAAATATCATCCACACAGTTCCGAAAACTGCAAGAGCTGACAAGTGCAAGAATTATCACATGATCAGCGTAACATCTCATCCCTCCAAGTTGCTGACAAGAATAATATACAGAAGAATGGGAAAGAAAATTGAGGACATGTTATGTCATAATCAGTTTGACTTTAGTAAAGATAAAGGCATCAGAGAGGCAATTCTGTTGTTGCATTTGATAATGGAAGCAAGACTAAAGAAAAAAGCAAGGCTAAAGAAAAATAAAGACACGTTCATAAGATCTGTCAACTGGAAAAAGAGTTTGACAATGTAAAATGGTGCAAGATGTTCGGAATTGTGAGAAAAATATGGGTAAGCTACAGGGAGAGATGGGTAATATACAATATGTGCAAGATCCAAGTGGGAATAATAGGAGTGGCTGACCAAGAACAAAGTGCTCAGATTAAAAAGAGTGTGAGACAGGGATGTAGCCTTTTGCCCCTACTGTTCAGTCTGTACATCGAAGAAGCAGTGATGGAAATAAAAGAAAGGTTGAGGAGCTGGGTTAAATTATAAGGTGAAAGGCTATCAATGATATGTTTTGCTGATGACATTGCTATCCTGAGTGAAAGTGAAGAAGAATTACATGATTTGCTGAATGGAATGAACAGTCTGATGAATACAGATTGAGAGTAAATCTAAGAAAGACAAAAGTAATGAGAAGTAGGAGAAATGAGAACAGCGAGAAACTTAACATCAGGATTGATGGTCACAGAATAGATGGAGTTAAGGAATTCTGTGACCTAGGCAGCAAAATAACCAATGATGAATGGAGCAAGGGGGGCATCAAAAGCAGACTATCACTAACAAAAATGGCATTCCTGGCCAAGAGAAGTCTGCTGGTATCAAACATAGGCCTTAATTTGAGGAAGAAATTTCTGAGAATGTACATTTGGAACACAGCAGTGTATGGTAATGAAACATAGACTGCGGGAAAATTGGAACAGGAAAGATGGAGGCATTTGAGATGTGGTGCTACAGACATATGTTGAAAATTAGGTGGATTGATAAGGTAAGGAATGAGGAGGTTCTGTGCGGAATTGGAGAGGAAAGGAATATGTGGAAAACACTGACAAGGAGAAGAGACAGAGAACATCTGTGAAGATATCAGAGAATGACTTCCATGGTACTAGAAGGAGCTGTGGAGGGGAACATTGGTAGAGGAAGACAGAGGTTGGGGTACATAAATAATCAAGGACATAGATTGCACAAAAAAAGGTCCTTGTTCTTGTCCATTTAGCTAAACTTTGAGTTACAACGTGCCTGCACAAAAGGGACCAAGCTTCCTTCCACGTCTTGAAGCTACTGCTAGAGTTCCCTCAGTTCACTGCTCACAATATTTTTTCACCTGAGACGGAATACTGATGTTCCTGGATGGAAGAAAGATGGAAGATAAGGGTTTAATGTGTTGTTGACAATGAAGTCATTAGACATAGAGCACAAGCTCAGAATGTTTCAAGGCTGGGAAGGGCAATTGACTATGATCTTTCAAATGAAACACCCTGGCATTTGGGCATTTGCTTGGAGTGATTTAGAAAAATCACAGAAAACCTGCATGAAAATGGTCAGACATTTGCTTGAAACAACATCCTACCAAATGAGAGTCCATTGTGCTAACCACTGAACTGTCTCACTCAATGTTCGTGGAAGTCATGTGTCTCACACCTTGAGATTTTGGAGAGAGGCAAAAATGGTGTTAAATTTTGGCAGAGTTGTGCTCCAGCATACTAAACCCAGACCTTAGTGCTTCTGTTCTCACAACATTTGAACAAGATGACCAGATGGTGTGTGCATCATTTTTTGCAAAGCCCTTAATCTGTCACTCAGTATTGTCATTTAGCAATGTGTCAGGGTTCGTCTCACCAATGACACAT
This sequence comes from Schistocerca piceifrons, assembly GCF_021461385.2. Taxonomy (NCBI): domain Eukaryota; kingdom Metazoa; phylum Arthropoda; class Insecta; order Orthoptera; family Acrididae; genus Schistocerca; species Schistocerca piceifrons. The sequence continues at coordinate 268,039,744 of NC_060139.1, read as the reverse complement.
TTGGTCTGGGCCCTAGCAGACTGTGTTAAACTGGGTATCTGCAATCCAGTTTGAAGATAAGCCATCCACATTTGTTTCCAATAAGGCACTCCACCAAGTTTGTTAATTTATGGGTACTAATAGCGGTGTGGTGTGAATCCACCTTAAGATGTAATTAAGTACCTACTTTTGAGTCCTCCTTCAGAAAAACCATTGTTCACTATTGTATTCTAACAGATTCAAGGACAGGTTATCCATGGCACAAAGCTTTGTTGTATTTGCAAACAAATGCAATTCTGCTTACTGTCATCTTCTTATATTTACAGATAATGTGGTTAAACAACTATAATTTTCAAGTTCGTAATATAATTGGTGCACAGTTGGTTCAGGTGGGAGACAATGAAACTTATGAATGGCTGTTGAGAAAGACAGAACCTTATATTTTGCTCTCAGGAGGTTCTACAGTGCACAGATGTTGCTTACTGAGTTTGGTTTTGATGCCTGCATTACTTATCTTTGCTCAAGACATCTGAAACAAGGTACATAAGCATATCTATATCATTAAGCAGAAAAATAGCTAGAAAATTCCCAAACTACTATAAACAGCATTCTGTGTCTTACAAATAATACTTTTTCCTAAAAACACACAAATAAAAAAAGCTTACCTTCAAACAGCCAAAATCACTTTTCATTTGTACTTGGTGACCAGTTTTTGTTAACTAATCATCTTCACATCAAAATGTTCATGGTGAGTTTGTACCAATGGCAGCAGTGATGAAGTAATATGTTGAACTAGACATCATTCTGTGGTGTACACAACAAGTTATTTCTACTTCTATGTAAATACCTTGCAAGCCACCTTATGGTGTGTGGCAGAGGGTGCTTAGTATACCAGTGCCACTTCACCCCTTTCGTGTTACATTCTCAAAAGGTCAGCAGAATGAAGAAGTCTTGGTAAGTGTCTGTGTGAACTCAAATCCTACTAATGTTTTTTGTAGTCTTTTCACGAGATATATGTAGGAGGGGTAGTATATCAGTTGATCCTTCTAGGAACATGTGATCTTGTTATCAATTGTGCACATCTGCCACTGGAGTTGGTGAGCATTTTAGTGATACTTTCACATTTTCTAAGTGAACCTGTGATGTAACACACTGCTCTTATTTGAATTTTCTCTATATTTTCTATCAGTCTTACCTGGCATAGATCCCTGTTGCCGAGCAGTATTCAAGCATTGATCAAAACAGGGTTTTTCTACACTAACTATTTTGTCAGTGGACTACACTTCCAGAGGAACCTTCAAATAAATCTCAGTGTGGCATCTGCCTTACCTGTGATTAATTTTATGTGGTAGTTCCATTTTAAATTGCGTTTTCCCAGATATTTAATAGATGTGGGTTAGTCCAGTGATTGTTCTGTAGTTGTATAGTCAGATATTAATGTGTCTTTATGCCAACCTTTTTTTAATACCATTGTGATCAAACAAATGTTAAGCTGATAATAGCAAGTAAACAGCAGCTTCATTGTGAAACTGAGGAGGCATCAACTTTTTTTCAGAACAATAGCTTTCTGCATAAATTACTTGGTTACATTTAGGTGTCACAGGTATGAATAGCACTAAACAGTCTACAATCTACAGATTTAGAGTCTGTGATCTGTCATCATACTGCTGAACACAGTTTTTTTGCTTATGCAGCTAAGTGTAATCTAGCACATTAGAAGGAAAGCCACTAGTTAGAAAATAGCTGCTGCTTCCTAGTTATGTTAAAGAGCTGCTGTAATTTCTCGATTGGTAGCTGAATATTTACATGTATAAACTGGTATTTTTCAAAGAAAACAGGTACCAACATTTGTTACAACAAAGCACTGCCCCCCAACATTTGTTACAACAGAGCACTGCACCCCCCTTCCCCCCCCCCCCCCCCACCCCCCGCCATTCTTCCCACCCCCTCACCGCTCATTCTCTCTCTCTCTTCATGTTTGTTCAGCTGATTGCTGATACTGTGGGAGTAAAGGACACCACTCACCATAATGGACAAGTGTCGAGTCATTGACAGGCACACACAAAAATGACAAAAAATTTGCTAGCTTTGAGAATAAATCTTTTCTTGAGCTGGAGTACAAAAGCACACACTTGCATCCACATGTGCACACACACACACACACACACACACACACACACACACACACACACACACACACACACACACAAATTCTTGCTCTCTATACTTCTACATAGTGCCAGCTGGATGCACAGTGTGAGGAATGCAGTTCGGCAGGTGGACTATGGCGGGCAGATGTTGTGTTGGAAAGAGCGGATAGAGGGGAAAAGAAGTGTGAGGCACAAAGAGGGTTGGGTTGGGTAGCTAGTAGCCTGTAGGGACGCAGTTGATTTTCTGGCTAGGAATGCAGGAGAGAGATGTGGCAGGTGCCTGGGCTATCCATGTAATGCATGGGTATTGGATACACTGAGGAGCAGTGAACAATGAAGTGGATGAGGAGAGGCGAATTGGGAGGGGGTGACAGGACAGACGAAGAGCAAGCTGTTTGTTTAAGGGTGTGGGGACAGTCGATTAACAGATATTGAGGCCAGGATGGTTCCAGGAGTGAAGGATGTGTTGCATCTGCATGTCCCATTTGAGCATTTCAGAAAAGCTGGTGGTAGAGGGGAGAATCTAGATAACCCAAGTCATGAAACAAAAATTTAAATCAAGAATGTTGTGTTCAGGTGCATGTTGTGCGAATGGGTGATCTATTTTGTTCTTAGCCACAGTTTGGTGGTGGCCATTCATTCTCATGGATTGCTTGTTGGTTGTTGTACTGAAGTACTAAAAGTCCATGCAGTGATTGCAGCAGAGCTGGTATATGACAGAGTTGTTCAGTTGATGCATCCCACGTTATAACATTTATCATGAATATGTTATATGAAGTAAGTAACTAACTAAGTAAGTACAATACTACTTGTCATGCAGCTTCACTATCAACTCTGCTATTTGTTATGTGGTTAACAGGAAGTTTCAATCCCTGAATCCAGGTAATCAGATAATTCACAGAAGCTGTGACTAATGGTGTCTTCCTCTAAATTTTCATTGGAGTTGATAGAGATTCTTTATTTTTAAATTAATTGTGCAAATAACAGTTCAGATGAAACTCATTTTTATTATCAGCAAAAAGAACTGTTAAGGAGTAAATGTACTAGGAAATGAATGTAAGAACATTCTTAAAAAGGACTCTGCAAGATGAGTGGTTATTTATTTTAACATTTGTTTCTTATAGCTTACTACATACCATTTGATATTATGATTTTAGGTATAAAACCATGTTTTCTATCACATTGAGCATACCGAATTAAAGCCATTTTAAATTCATCATTACCTCAATTACATGCAAACGTTTAAAGGAGAATGGATGAGGTAAAAAGGTGAAGTCTGTGGTGCACAGCCCCTGACTGAGCTATTGGTGTGACTGTAGATAAGAGTAGTAGTACAACCTTTACTCATCATAGAACTAGCAGGGGGTTTGTAGTGAGCCTATGAACTCAGCTGTCTTTTACTCCCAGAAGAGATCCCTGGTACTCATTTGATAACAGGCTGAGTGGACTTGGAGCCATCCTGAAGGGACTGGAATGAAGACAAATCTGCATCCCTACCTGGGACAGACCCAGGGGCTTCCATAGCTGGAGTGTAGCATTCTACCTGCTAGACCACCATAGCCACTAAAGATGGACAAATAATAAATAAAATTTTTAAAAAATCTCATAAAAGCTGTTAGGTACTGCGAAATTTTCATATTTATTTAAGATTCCAATGGTATCTTCTACAAGTCAATTTTGATGTAAACAAATGTCTAACTTTTTCACACTCAGACAGAAAACACTGTAATTTGTTGATTCTGAACATCTGTTGTTTGAGAAGTTACTGCTTACATTTGGATGCATAATATATGTAATTTTAGTTCAATTCACAGTTTTATGCACAGTTTTTGCATTTTCTGCTTTTAGAAAAAGATAGCTGTATTTCAAAAAACATTTCATCTCTTAATGTCTCCTATGTTCATGTTTCCTATGTTCTCTGCTGTATCATCCTAAACCAATTATTTAACATTTTCTAACTTTATTGTTTACAGAGCTTTATGCAAGTTAATAAAAATTTACGTCTTATTTAACCAGGCACATTGTTAACTCTGTACTTTCTTCTCAGTAAATTTTTCTATTTCTTTTTTATTTCTTTACAGGTTAAATGGCTGAACAGCTATCATGATAGAGTTCGGAAAACTGTGGGTGCTCAACTGTTATATGAAAATGACTTTGATACTTATTCATGGCTTGTTGAGAAGACATTGCCCCTTCAAAATGTATGGAAATATTAATTAGTGAAAGAACACACTTAATTCAAAAGAAACTGAAATGAAAAACAATGTCTTAGAGTAAGTTTTGGTCACAAAAAAGACTGCCACATAAAAATGTGTGAGAAGAAGGAAGCAGTTTGAATTATTAAGTGTAATTATAACTTCTGTGATGAACATTGTCTGTATGCTTTAGTTAATATGAAATTCTAACATGAAGTTCCTATGTTGATAATCCTGAAATAAATTTACAAATCAACTGAACAGTTACTGTCTCTTGCATTTTGGGTATGAAACTCAGTCTCATGTACATATATATATATATATATTTATGGATATAATAGAGGGAAACATTCCACGTGGGAAAAATATATCTAAAAACAAAGAAAACGAAAGCGCTGGCAGGTCGATAGACACACAAACAAACACACAAACACAAACAAACACACACACACACACACACACACACACACACACACACACACACACACACACACACACACACACACACGCACACACACATGTTTGTTTGTGTTTGTTTGTGTGTCTATCAACCTGCCAGCGCTTTTGTTTGGTAAGTCACATCATCTTTGTTTTTAGATATATATATTTAAATTTAAATTATAAATACAAGTGTCACTGGCAAATATAATGTAATTTCTATCCACCACAATGTCGAATTATTGTGTTACTGTCCTCTAACTTCCGTGAAATAGTCTCTTACTGCATAGTTGATCAAAATGTATTTTAGAAGATTTCATATTTTAAACAATGAATTGGAGTCTCATACCAAATAAGTAAAAATTGTGACATTTTTCTAACAAAGATTCAGAATGTAATTTTATTGACCATGTAAACAGCTGTGAGCTTCAGCCCAAATTCATTATGACAGAGCAGTTAGAAGAAAGGAAAATATTATGTGTCAATCTGATGTCTAGCCACCAAATAAATTTCTTTTACTTGCAAAATAATGTTTACTGTTGTATGAACAACTTCTTGATTTACTGGTGCTCTCAGGCTGTGATTGAAACTGCTTTCACATATATGTTGTAATAATGATGGTTTCACATATATATTGTAATAATGATGGTCTATTTTAAAGTTTTTTTTCTTTTACTGTATCAACAAACTGTTACATCTTTCTATTTAACAGTAATCAAAAAACATCTTTCCTTAAATTTCATATTCCTCTACATGCTACTAAATTTCAAAAGAATTTTTACAAGCTATATTTTTGTAGCCACATAGATTACACAGGAAGATATTCTGGTAACACAGCTACTTTTCAACATAATTGACTGGATTAATGAAACCATAGCATTAGCAGAAAGAAACAACACAATTGCACATTACTGAAACAAGAATCTTGATGTGCAATCTTTTACAGTTAATCTTTAAATGAGTGTGTGTATCATTCACTGCTCTTATTTAGCACAACCACAACACCTACCGATACATGACATGAGCCCCATACATGCAAGCCCTATAAGTCCAATTGCAGACTGCACAATACATCCTGCAATTTCTTTTGCACACCAGTTTCCACACTTTCTCCCACAGTCTTCTCCTGTTTCACCAGTTACATCTGAGTCAGACATTATGTAGAAAATTAATACTTGCTCATAGTTTTTATTAGTTGTTTTCCATATTTACTAAATGAATTCTTATTAATTCATGATAGATGTTCTCAGAATTCATGTAACATGAGATACAATGAAGTTTTTCATAAATTCCAAGCTGCTTCATGTTTAGCTTTGGAGCAACACAACTTCAAATACTAAGTTTCACTTGATACTTGGTGCTCTCTACTGTAGTGGAAGGAGCAAGCCAAATAAAATAAATCTGTGATTCAACAGTAACACTTGAACATAACCTGTAATCAATACGTTAAAATTACATAACTTGATCACTCTGCTTAGTAAATAATGTGTCAATGTTTTCCATACATTTATTACTCTGAATGTGGACAATTGTACACAAAGTTAAGACATACGAGTACTTGGTACAGTCAATGTAGTGCTGTCTTTCTAGCGTACAACATCTCACACACTGTCAACTCCAACAGGATGGATGCTATCTCTGCAGGAAGATGTGTGTAATTCTTTTATCTTAGTTCCTTGTGTGATATATATATCCTGTTAGAGATGTGTTATAAGCATTGCATCAAAGTCTGAGATAGATGTGGCCTTGATTTATTCATTGGTCATCCAAAATATTAAAAAATGAGTAAGCTGTTGCTATAAAACTACTTACAGGGTGCTGTATTAATGTTCAAGTTTAATATCATCCACTTCTTGGACCCATTTATCTCACACTTTATGGGAATTTCACGAAACATTACTGATTAGACAGTAAATGAGACAACATTTTTTTCAAATTTCATTGATGAAAGGAGAACCCATTTATCTTACACTTAATGGAAATTGCACAAAACACAACTGATTAGGCAGTACACGAAACAATAATTTTTTGCACTTTTGGTTAATGAAAATAATGCCAGGAGTGATTCAGATCTTTCATGTGAGTATTAAAATAAAAAAAAAATCCAGTTACCTTCTCAAAATCTTTAATTCTGAGAAAAGTGATCTATTGGTTCTTTCCATTGCTTTACAATTTTCAAATGGTCTGTATGTTATTCCCAGTGCTAAAAGCAACTCATATTATCTAACATCCTGACTAGTGTGGTGTGGTATGTTTAAAGCAGATAATTTGAATATAGTACTGAGGAAAAGCTGCAAGGGATAGGAAAGATCACAATGTGTTGTCGATGTGTGTGCTTGCAGGACTTTGTCAAAATGTTGAAGAGGCCCTACCAACAGCCATTCAGTGCAAAGTGGCTGGAATGATAACGTTTCAATAGACATAACTGAAACCAGAGACCAAATAGTAATAAAGGTACTGGTGACATTATTTGCATATGATCTGTGGAAGAAGATAATATCCCCAAAATTCAAACACTGCTTAACTGTTCTACTTTACAAGAAAGAAAATAGGCAGTACACATGGAAAAAAGCTAAGGAACATGATGTTTTTCGAATTGGGTGTGGCACAACACATTTGAAAGTTGTACATGAAATTATAAAACGTTGCAGTGAGTTTGAATTACCACTTTTTCTGGGATTCATAGATTTTTGACTAAACTTTTGACTCAATTTCAACATAATCTGTACTAACAGCCATTGAGAAACAGGGCAGTGGTTCTACCTGTGTTGGCATAGTGAAGTACATTAATTTTATCATGGAACTATACTGATTGTTTATAGTGCAGATAAACTTCTACAACAAATACAAAAACTTAATAGAACAGATTTGCATTTAGGCCAAAAAAAGGATTGTTGTTAGACTAAAGAGATGTATAATCAGCACACCAGTAGAAAAATTGTACATATTAACAATGAAGTAATAGCTTTAGCTTATGACTTTTAAAATTTAGGCACTTGAAGACACTAACTAGGTAAAGAGCAAAAGAAATAACCAGAAGATTAAAAATGGCATGGAGTGTTTCTGGCAAACTACAGGAGATTTTAAACACAAATAAGATTCAGATCAGCTTGAAACAACCAGTGTGTCTTATTTATGGCTGTGAAATATGAGTTTTTAATGTGATTTTCTGCCACTTTTGAGTTTCTTATGTGAGTCTTTTAGTGAGAATAAATATGACAAAACAAAAATTTGAGTTGCTTCAGGAGATAAGCAAATTTTATCCCAGATTTTTGTTTTGTTACAAACAAAAAGCAGTTTCTTGGTTAGTTTATCAGTTAGTTTCATGATCCATGGGTGATTTGCATGAAAACTGTAATTATGTGAAATGAGACATTTTAAACACACATCAAAACTTAATTTTTAAATATGGCTACATTCTAAACGTTTATAAAGTTTTTTTAAAAAATATCTACAAATGTGAGTTATTAATTCCTACCTACCACCTTTTGCAAATTACAGTAATAGGAATTCTTGTACAGAGTAGAAGTTGTCAAGGGGAAACTGGTTTTGTTTGAATGATATTGCGGTGCCTGTGTTATTCTGAATTATGATGCAATGCTCCTGTCACTGTGGTGACTACAGCTATTGTGAAATACAGGAAATGTATTCGCAGTTGCGAATATAGACAACCATCAGCTGTATAATGGAATAATGACAATGAAAATTTGTGCCGGACTGAGACTTGATCCCAGATTTCCCACTTATCGCAAGCGATCAGCTTGTCATTTGGCTATCTGAGCACAACTCATGGCCAGACACAAACTTCCATATGTTGTCAACCATGTATCTACAACCTGAACTCATACATCCATTTGTACATTCTGGTACAGGGGAGAAATTTTACTTGAAAGTCGCTTGCCCAGTATCGGCAGATAAACACGATATAGCAGAGCCTGTGTTATTCCGATGCAGTGTTCTAACTAGAGGCAAGATCATGGTGTTCGGTGTACAGCTCTAGTTAGTGCATCATACTGCATCTGCAGCAGTAATCTGAGCAGCACTTGGTACTACAGTGACACAATGAGCTGTTGCAAATCAGTCACTTGAAGGACATGTCCAAACCAGATACCCTGTAGCATGCATTCCATTGACCCCAAACCGCTGCAATTTTTGACTCCAGCAGTGTCAGGTGAGAGCTCATTGGAGGGCAGAATGGAGATCTGTTGTTTTTTCTGATGAAAGCTGGATCTACCTCGGTGCCAGTTATAGCCATGTGTTGGTTAGGAAGAGGCCACTTGAGGGCCTGCAACCAATCTGTCTGCTTGATAGATGCACTGGACATACACCTGGGCTTATGTTATGACCTGGGCTGCAATTTTGAATGACAGCAGGAGCACTCTTGTGGCTATCTCATGCACTTTAACCGCAAAACAGTACATCAATCTGGTGATTTTATCTGTTGTGATGCCATTCATGAACAGCATTTCTGGGGGTATTTTCCAACTGGATAATGCTCACTCACATACCACTGATGAAACCCAACATGCCCTACAAGGTGTCGACATGACACCTCGGCATGCTTGATCACCAGATCTGTCTGCAGTTGAACACATATGGCGCATCATTGGACGACAAATCAAGTGCCATCCACAGGCAGCATTAACCACCCCTGTATTGACTGACAAAGTGCAACAAGCATAGAATTCCATCCCACACACTGACATTCAGCATCTGTACAAGACAACACATGCATACCCGCACGACTGCATTCAACATTCTGGTGGTTACATTGGTTATAAGCGCATCAGCAATTCACATTTGCAATAGCTTATCTCATGCATCAATTAACCTGTGATTTTGCAATGTTGATCAATTAAACATGTTACCTAAACAAATGTATTCCTGAAATTTTGTCATCCTACAGTAATTGCTTTTTGGTGTTGTGATTCTTTTCCATCAGTGTAGATCTTGTCATGGCTGGATCTCCCAAGAATATCAGTGGTTCTGATGAAATGCTGTTCATGCTGTCCATTCCAGGGGCCTTGTTTCAACTTCGGTCTTTCAGTACTTTGTGAAGTTCTTCTCACAGTGTCATATCTCGTGTCACATCCTCATCTACTTCCTCTTCTATAATATTGCCTTCAAGTTCTACTGTAGAAATCAGCTGTGTCTTGCATCAGAATACAGTGTTGTTCTTCCGCTTTTCAGCACAGTGAGTGCTGCAGCAGAAGCCCACGTGATAGGTATTTTCTGATATACCAGTTTCCATACACAGGGACTGCCAATGAAGCCTGTTTATCACATTGAACACTTTAAAGGAACACGACAAGGAAGAGAGATGAGCCAAGCCAAGCAGATGGTGGTGATGATCAGTTTAGGCCAGAGAGACTGAACTGATGAGAAGTGGTTATTGATCATTGAGACTACATACAACATAATAGAGCCAATTTTCCATCTACCAGACACAATTATGGGAATCATGCAAATGAACACCTGACAACCACAGTTGCATTGGCCAGGTGTATCTTTGGAATTTCTGCCAGCACCAAATACAGCATTTCTAAATCAAACTACAGACCCTGACCTAATGCATTCCCTGGATCGTTCATTGCTGTACAGGAAGGACACATTTCAAAGAAGGACAATGACATATAACAGCAATGGCGAGTATCACAGTAACAAGTGCTACAGTGGGTCTAACTCTGTTGTGAATACCTTTTATTCTTTTGAGGTGGAGAGCCAAATATCAGCATAAACTGCTAGTAGTCCAGATTCCAATAGATTGGTTCCCTAGAGCATAAGAGAGACTGAGAGTGAAACCTCATAGTGTGAACATGTAATGGATGTAAAGCCATGAAAGTTGAACTGCCAGAAGCATAAAACAGATGTAAGAAGTGGATTCATAGGTTAAGCAGCAATAAGCAGCATAAGAAGTAAGATTGGATGCCTTAACTAAACCATGAGAACAAGTTGCAATTGTTTGGTTATAAAATTTCTTTGCATTCTGTGTGAAAACGCAGCTTGATAGGAAACCAATTTTAGGGTTTAAGGCTGACCCATGGATCTGGTCTTGTTCATAGAAGACAGTGGCGTAGTGTAATGACAATAGATGGGCATATTAGTGTGAGCCTGAGTAGTGCATAGCAGCAGCGTTGATTGTGAGCAAGCAGAAGATGATGTCACTGTAACAATTCGACAAGGCCAGTGCAGTGTTGTGAGGCAGGTTAGCTTGCTGAAACAGCAATCTCAGTGGTTCTGCACTAACTAGTGCTGCAAGGGGCAAGGCAGGTTTCCACAATGGCAATGGCAGTATCATTTTAAGATACTTGATTGGTAGTGGTGCATATGCACTGCAAGAACACTGCTGCCAACTGTAAGTACTGGTCATTTTTGTAATAGAATTATTCTGAGTCTTTCAGCTGACAAGGACAATGGGGCTGTGCTGGACAAGGTCACAACACAGACCTGCCAGAAGAGGTCACTGATTCTGTGTCAAGGCAGGGCAACAGCTCTGTACATTAAGTCCCTCCTCAAACTTAATGCCATGGCACAGATGGGCACATTATGTCACCTCCAGTAATATGGTCGACTCCTGCCCAGGGGGGCAGTGGATCACTTTCCACACACACCAGCCACCATTTGTTGCTGTCAGATGGGAATCTCATGCAGTGACACCACCAGACAGCACCAGGGGTGTAACGGACACAGCAGCATTCGAATGGTTCAAATGGCTCTGAGCACTATGGGACTTAACTACTGTGGTCATCAGTCCCCTAGAACTTAGAACTACTTAAACCTAACTAATCTAAGGACATCACACACATCCATGCCCGAGGCAGGATTCGAACCTGCGACCGTAGAAGTCGCGCGGTTCCGGACTGCGCGCCTAGAACCGCTAGACCACCGCGGCCGGCCAGCAGCGTTCAGTTTGCACACTGCTGGTGTGAGGTTTGTACAGCCAGCTTATGTGATGAGGCCACCAGCATGCTGCAGTACAGTGTCAGCAATGCAAGGTGTATGGGCAGCTAGCCTATTTGGATTCAGTGGCCAGCCAGCCACTGGACCAATGTATCGACCCGTGCAGATCTGTCAATAAAAAAAACTTGTTACATTTGCAGCTCCCTTTCTCTGGAATCACCTGTGCTCCCACCTTGCCCCCACCACTTGCTCACCACCATCCTGGCTCATAGCTGCCCCACCCTGCCACAGGCAGGGCCAGTGCAATTGATGACAATTCATCAACCAACCTGAATAAAATGTTTACAGGTAGTTTATTTAAAGTATATTCTGTCTAATTAAAATTTCTAGTAGTATATAGAACACATTGTTTTAGCTTTAAGAAACATTCAGGCATCTCTAGACAAAGACAAGTTAGGTATTGCATTTTTTCAAATCTAAGAAAGCTAATATAGTAATTTCTCCATGAATAGGGATGTTTATTACTATGAACGATGAACGACCCACGTTTCTGTTTTGGTTTTGACAAATATGCTGCAATGGGAAGGATTTAAATGGAAAACTGTCTGACAAAACTGTAGTTGTTTCCATAAAATACTGAAATGTACAAACTTTTGAAATAGTTTTCCTAAACCTCAGCTGAAGGGCCAAAAGGTATCTTATACTATAGCACTACATACAAAAGTCATAGCTGACACTGTAGCTGTGTCGTACAGGACATAGGAAATGAGGTTTGATCTTAGTAGTGTAGGCCTGTTTTTGCATATAACAGAGGCTGGCTTGAGAGCTCTGCTTGGTGGGCTTCCACCACAATAGCTAATTCTGGTCACACTGCTTTTCAATTTTAGTACATTTCTTGGATTCTTTTGTGAAAGATTTCAATGTCAATAATATCAACAGTTATATCAATGTCTTTCCAAGAGCTATTGAATGTAGATAGTTATGAAAAGTAAATGGTTCCATTAAAATAAAAATACTTGGTTCAATACCTTGGTTGATGTTGGAGTTTGGTGCACTACACATGCAAAACATTATGTGCACCTCAGCATACTGTCAATAGCCGAAAACCTCGTATCAATATCTGGAACCATTCAAGAAATAAAATGGGTACTTCGCCTTACATGACTCACTTTGTATTCTTCTCCATCTTCATTCACAAATAATTTTATGAAGTCATCAGCTTGACGTTGTAACTCATGAAGTGAATTAATATCTGAAAACTGCTGTCACTTAAGGGCTGCTGTCTTTACCATTTACATCATTCTTTCCACATCTGACTCTGTTAATGATTTTTAAGGATAGTTGTGAATACATACCGCAGCATAATTTCTTGCCTCATGAAAACAGAGCTGAGAAAACCTTTGTGAGACAGTAGCCACTTGCCGCTAAAGACCTCGTTCCTAGACCTATAGGTGGCAGGCAAGCAGTAGATGAAAAATGTGTCATATGGACGCATGAGATCTGCAGCGATTTGCTGTATGCACAGGCACTGGTACAGACAGATAGTTGCAGGTGGTCTAGCCCATAGTCGTACCATGCCCGACTGTTTTCAAAGCGGCATAGGAGAGTGTCACCTAGATCTGTCCCTCTTCCTGCTACTTTCATCCTACACTGTAGTGTGTGCAAGAGTTTCACAGACTGTGAAAACTCACTGAGAACTGGCTGGTGCAATATGCTCACTGGGCAAAAAAAACTGGTCACCCCAGCATGTAGGCACAGATGAATCACTAAGCCTTTATAGATGGTGCGGTGATCAAATCACATAGTCAGTCACATGTGTACTACTTCTAGGTGAGCATATGTCGAAGCCCAACTTATGCCAGGCTAATTAGCAATGTCTTTATCCCTTGTAATTACTCGCAGCATATTTACCCATTCAGAATATGTCTAGCCACTGTAGGCACTGGACGTGTTTGACTGTAGTGATGTTCAACCATTTTTTTCCATAAAGTGAGAAGAATAAAACACTCGGAAACTGCCATTGAAGGGCTTAGCAAAATTGCTTCAGGCTAAACATGTAACCGCAGTATCGAACATTGCATTCGAATTTCCAAATTATATTTCGTCTTCTGCAAAATTAGTTGTGAGTAAATGCACGGCACGTAACAGGCTGGCAGCGCTCCACTCATAAGAATACTGGCGTGTACACCAAACTGCTTCCCCCTCTCTGTTCCTCCGGTGTAAACATGATGGTTTTGGCGAGGAAGAAATTAGTCCTCCTCCCTCCCCTTGTTCAACAGGGGCGGCCGGCAGGTAGTCGAGGCGCCATGCCACAGTTTCCGAAGCCGCTCCCTCCAAGGCTTGGTTTCGAATCCCCTTTTGGACATCAATGTTGAGATTGTAAAAAAAAGTGGGGGGGGGGGGGGGGGGGGGGCGGCAGATTTGCCGCCCCTCGGAAAGTGGAAAGTGGAAAGTGCCGCCCCATGCGGCGGCACGTTTCGCACGTGCCTTACGCCAGCCCTGTAGTTATAGATTACAAGGTATAGTGTTAGTATAGTAATAAGTTGTTCAAAATTAAGGTCAACAAGGCCTAATTAAAATTAAAATTTGTGGTTACATTTAAAACCATATTAAATACAGATAAGCATTAAATAATTCATAGGATAGTTAAGTTTTACTAGATAAATATAATAAGTACATACAAGTAGTTCAATTTTTAACAGTCAGTTAGGCCTTATGGAAATTTACATTTTGAAGATAAATTATAGTATAGAAAGATAAGTATTCAGATATATTACATAGAAAAATCACATTCAAAACATTCATGTAAGTTATAAAAAGAGTATTTTAATAATATCAATGTAAGCCTTTTTTTAATTGTGCTGGGTTGTTGATGTTTTTTATGTTTATTCGTAGAATATTATAAAGTTTAATCCCCATGCATTTTACACTATCAGCATATAATTTGATGGAATGAGGAAACTGTGTCAGCAAGTATTTCCCCCTAGTGTTACGCTGGTGATAGTAAAGATTCTGCTTCAGGCTGCCAATATTGAGCTTGGTAAAACTTAGTACCTCCAATATGTACTGGCCTGGAAGTGAAAGAATACCTAGTTTTCAGAATAGTTGTTTACATTAGGCTCTTTGCTTTTTAAATAACATTATCATGACAGCTTTCTTCTGGAGTTTAAATATTTTATTGGACTCAGAACTGTGGCCCCAGAATATGAGGCCATGTGCTAGGATTGAGTGAGAAAGACCATGGTACACTGACATTAGGATATTTATACTCATCACTTCCCTGAGTGACAGAAGCATAAAACATACTTTTCTTAGCTTGGTAGCTAAGCTGTCAGTGAACCTTTTCTAGCTTAGAGTGTCAAAAATAGATATTGAAGCGGGAACGTGTGGTATCTCCGCTTACAGTCACTCACGTGCATTGAACCGGCTTTATCGCTGCACCCACACACTATGCTCAAGGGAGAGGCTTGGTGACAAAAAACAACTAAAGCAGTTTCGGGACAGGACACATTTATTCTTCCTAGCATTACAATAAATGACGAATACCATTTGTCGCTAATGTCCGTCCATACAGATGCGTTGCACTGGCGGCACGGCTCGATCACCAATCCCGGAGGGTGTACACTCCAGTGATGAGCCGTGGCGTGACTGCGTGGACCGAGCGAGACAAAAGGCTGCGTCACTGAATGTTCTGCTCCTGGCGCGACCGGAGGCACCATAACGTCCGCGAAGGAGCGAAAGACACTTCAACAGTCTGGTGCACACTGCGGAACAGCGACTGCGTTTACGACCACGCGTACGCATTTACGGTGGAGTCACTTTGACTCGACGCACGTGGTCCGCGGCGGGAGAACTGAGAGACGTGTGTCGCGTCGCGCCGACTAGCTCGCACTGTCCGCCTGCTTTTGTCCCCGTGCGGTCCGGTGTGCCACGCACCATTGCCGAAATTCGGCGTAACAGTACAGCTGCCCCTACTTGTGTCGGCAGTGCCGTAGTTCAGCCCTTCGTGTGTTGGACGGTGCTGCCGCCACAATATTAAAAGGAATTTTGTTACATTTTCCAGTTCGATACTATTTCCACCTATCTGTATAGTTGGGACGGTGGGATTTCTGTCCTGGACTGAATGAAATGTTAGGCCAATAGTCTTTTTTGCATTAAGAAGTAGCCTATTGGCTGCAAGCCATGAATCCAATACAGTATTTAGCGGTTCGCCTATTTTTATTTCTTCGTTTGTTGTCCTCAGTGACAACGTACTGCTTTGCTACACTGGCTGAAAAATGAGGTTTGTATTTTGGACACTGACTACGGTAAATGATGTAGCTGACAGATGCATAGTTGTATTTCACAGTCTTTTATTTCACTTTTCACAACCCCCCAATAATACACAATTATATGGCCAGTGCATTATTGTTTTACCTTCCCATAAGCCTCATTAATAGTTTGCGCACTAACATCAACATACTGATACAATAGTTTCCTGTTGACCATCTATGAGCAGTAAAAACATAACCACAAAGTTCACAGTTCTTGAAGAATGGAAAGGAACGTATGGAGCACACATTGTCATTGTTTTTACACACAGCCTAATTGTTTAACACTTATTTCACTATTAAGTTGATGCCTTGTTGTCATTATAACCAACACAGATTTCTCGTCTGAAACTTGGCCGTGGGCTGACTGTCTCATGACCAAAAATCAGGCCCTTATGTATCATCACAAAAATAGGTGCTGAAGCTACACATTGTTCGAAGTTTAATTTGCAGAAAATCCAATTAAATCTTGAAAAATTGCATCTTTTCAACAGTTTCTTGTATTGCAAGAGTTAGGCCGAATTATTTGTTTAAACCATGAAATTAACATATAGTTACGCAAACAATACTTTTGTTAAGACTGTTATTTACTACGTAATTAATTAATGGCTGGCTTTGCTAACAAGTTTTTGAACAGAGCCAAATAAATACTTTAAGAACACTATTGTTTCGTCTTCCAAATGTTTATAATTAGTATAGAATTTATATTTGTTTATACGTCAACAGTAGAATTTAAGTTACGAAACAATTACTGATTTCGGCCTATAATAAAAGATACTAACTAGTAATAGTCAAAATAAATTAGAAAATCAAGTACATTCATAAAACTAAGCACAAAATTAGTTCTAGTGTTACATTCTTTAAGACAAACGGCCAACCTTTCTCTTTTAACGAAAATGCAGATTATGTTCATGTATGTTAATGGTACTTAATTCAAAATTGAAAAAATGAATTTTAAGGAGGCAGATGGCAAAACAAGAAGAAAAGTAAAATTATCCCAGCTTGCTTTGTGACATCACCCCCTCATTGTATTGACCAGATAGATACTGCAAATAGCTAACTGGACAGCTCGATGACCACAAGTGGCGCCAGAAATTGGGTTTAAAATATACACACAAAAATATTACATAAGAAGTCTTATAAAAACTACAGTATATATGTTTTTTTCAAATTTATACTTATGTGAACTGGCCATATGAAAATACCCATACAAAATAATTACACACAGTGTATTATTGTGCAATATCACACAATATCCACATGTTATACTTTTAACAAAAAATTAAGCATCTTCATCATAAGTGATGCCCTTCTTGGGCAAGTGAAGATTACATTTATAGATATGTATCATTTTATGCAAGTCCTGTCTTGCTTAACAAACAATTAGTCCTCATGGATAGCAAAGAAGTTAAATTACACTGCACCTTAGATAGAAAATTTCACTTGCTTAATGTTTAGTAATTTTACACTAAGACTTTCACATTTTTAATTAGCATTTTCACATTTTCTCACCAAGTTGTCCATGCCTTCAACAGTTCCAAGTGGCAGTTACCAAGGAAATGCACTGCTATCAGTTCCCTTGGAAGTGGTTCTCCTCTGCCACAATACATAAAAAAATAGACAAAATATCCTACTTTAGTACGCTTACTTTTACTTTTAAGTCTAAAAAATGTTTAACACTAATGGCAAATGATAGTCATTACATCATAAATAAATAAATTGCATAGTTCTCATAACATTACAATTACTAGTGTGGCTTCGATAGGTCACATCGCCACATAAAGCATGATCTTTGAACTCTAACTACTCTGACGAACCGCCATGTTGATTTCCAGTCAGCCTTTGTACCTTTTACAGTGTACAAGTGTATCTTTCTTTGTGCTGAAATATATGTATGTATAAACATTTATGGGAACAGTTTGTTGCGTACACTGTTATCTGTATTCCCGTTTCCCATACTAGCACTAAAACTGACTATACTATGAAAAAAAAATTTAAATCAAGTACAAATTACACCACAAAACATTACTTTAAGTCATAACTGTCTGAAACTGATTAAACTTGAAAGACTTTTCTTTCTTTTGCATTTGCAGAATAGCAGAAACTCAAGATGTGCAGTAGCATAGATGCACTAATCATTACGTTATAAAAAAAGAATAGAGACACCATTACATAACTTAATTACTAATCAGATCAAAATAAAGGAGATGTAAGTTGTAGCAAATCATAACCCCACTTCTCTACTCAACTCGGAGCACTACTCTCAGTCAAATAGAAAATTAAATCCTCACAAAATGCTGCCAAATGGTTGACCTGTCCAAATATTCACATCAGTCTAGCATCACAGTTAACAGTTAATCTGTAAAATTAATTTTCATTGATCCAACATTACCACTTTAAGCTCGTAATTCCTCAAAACCCAAACAGAAGTTTTCAGATATGTGTAGATACAATAATGCAGCATTATATGACTTGTAAATATTGCTCTTTCTGTTAATCTCTCACTCCAGCTGCAGTGTCATGAATTGCACAATATAAACAGTTCTTAATGTTGCCTGGTTCACAAATAGATTATCAAGATCGTTACACTACATTGGTTTGTATACAGTTACCTTTTTCATTACTCAAGCATATCTGTCAGCTCCATTATTTTATTTACATTTCTTACCTTGCTGACTAGTGGACTGCATTCTCAAAAAATATCCCTACTGCAGAGATATGCTCCCTAACCATTAAGACCCTAACATTATTCATTATTTTCTTATTTCATTATTGTTTCGTTATCTAATAAACAAACACCTGTGCTCCTTATCTAATGCAAAATGGACTCTACTGAAAAACACAGTAACAGACCCTTATGCTAAGGCAAATTTAACTCTCATTACTGATCAGGCAAAATTATCCCGTGGTTAGCGTGAGCAGCTGCGGAGTGAGAGGTCCTTGGTTCAAGTCTTCCCTCGAGTGAAAAGTTTAATGTTTTATTTTCAGACAATTATCAAAGTTCGGGCACTCGCACATAATCAACTTCGCCCTCCAAAATTCCAGGACATGTTCAGATTTGCTTGGACATATGCAGGATTTGGCGGTCTACACAAGGAAAAATTTTAAAACTTAAAAGCCGTTAAAATCATATGTTTTGACAGAGCACAAGGAAAACTGTGCGACTGTGAAACTGTTGCATTCATTTGTTGCAGTTTATGTGACACACATTTATGTTTTCATCACTTTTTTGGGAGTGATTATCACATCCGCAAGAAAACTTAAATCGGGCAAGGTAAAACCCATTCGCCAAGAGTACAAGTTAGGTGGGTCGACAACATATTCCTGTCATGTGACGCACATGCCGTTACCAGTGTCATATAGAATATATCAGACGTGTTTTCCTGTGGAGGAGTAGGTTGGCCTATGATCTTGCGATCAAATGTTTTCGATTCCCATTACAGAGGCACGTCCTTTCGTCTAATAATCGCACGGTTTTGCGGTGCGGTCGCAAAACACACACACTAAACTTATTACAGTGAACAGAAACGTCAATGAACGAACGGACAGATCATAACTATGCGAAAATAAACTTTTCAGTCGAAGGAAGACTTGAACCAAGGATCTCTCACGCCGCAGCTGCTCACCCTAACCACGGTACCATGGCGCTCGTGAGCTCTGAGTATCCTTGATGTTGCCTATCTTGCGCATGGTCTACTCAGTTTGTATATTTTGCTTATTTTTTTCATAGTTCCACACAACTTCTTCCTGTTTTCTCGATTGATCTGTGTTCAGTTTTTCAAGGCCTATCCACTGTGCCAACTTATAACTAAATCTGAGGGGGGTACGATGGGGAGGTTCCCTTGTAAGAAATACTATTACTTCCCTGTATTCTATCAAATTGCTCGCTATTCTAGCCTGAAGGGTGACCTACCTATAAATCTTGCTTATTCTTTCCACACATTACTCCAGGCAACTACGTTCAGAGTTGGAATTCCTTAATGTTAGAACAGGTTGTACCATGATACACTTCTATAGGTAGATAGTTACCTCCATACACTGACTGCACTGAATACAAACACTTCTATTATACCACAATTAATATTAAGATCTAGTATTTAAGATGGTTTTATTGCATATTGCCTCTGCTGTTGCATCAATGAGCTGATTACTTCAGATGTTAATTATCCTCCACATATGCTGACACCTTTCATTCTCTATTTACCTTACGTCTCGAGAAAAAACTGAGGAGCACTCTAGTGTAGTGGTTCTGATACTAAACTGTTGCATAGAGGGTCGTGGGTTCAAAACTCACGTGGACTGTAGAATTTTAATTTCTATGTTCGATTCAAGTACATTCTAGAAGTATCCACAAATGGCAAGAACCATTGTACTGGAATGTTCTGTAGCTGTATATATACCGTATGTGTTCTGGCCAGAGGCAGTTCACTCTGCGCTCTTATATGTGCAAGTGCTGAATAAACCTTGTTAAGTGAAGTTAGTGTTTGTCATTAATCTACTTACACCTTCCTCTACATGACATTTTCTGGTGGAGGCACTGGTTAGTGGAATTTGTGATACAGCACATTATCGACGACACAGTGGCTCCCGTCAGGCCATGACAGAGCCCCCGTTTACGTGGTGAGAAACCTGAGTTCGAGCCATATTCAGCAGATCACAATCTATCAGAGACAGAAGAAGAAGAGGACGTTACCATGACAGCAACTGTGTGCCACCACATGAGACAGCCTTCTGGGTTCTCTGGTGACGATGGCCAAGATCCAAACAAATGGCTGAAGGTATATGAGAGTATAGCCAAATTTATCAAATGGGATGACACCGTGTGTTTGGCTAACGTATTTTTCTACTTGGAGGACACTGTCAAGCAATGGTATGAGAACAACGAGGAGACGTTTACAAATTGGGAAGTATTTGAGGCGGAACTGTGCAATTATTTCAGCGTCACACAAAGACAGAAGTGCAAGGATGAAGATAAACTAAAGTGGAGGGCACAGCGTCCAGGATAAACTTCAGCATCCTACATTCAAGACGCCTTGGAGCTGTGTAAAATAGTGGATCCTAGAATGAAGGAGGAAGATAAGGTTGCACATCTCATGAAGGATGTTGCTGTGGATATGTATCAAGCCCTACACCTGAAGGAGGTTTCGACAGCAGACGGCTTCATAAAATGGTGCCAGTATATCGAGACAATCCATCAAAAAAGAATTACAGGCAAGCAGTTTGAACGGCTTTCAAACGTCGTATCGATGTCTGTGATGGAAGAAGAAACTGATTTCACAATAGTTCTTCATCAGATAGTGAGAGACAAAGTTCAAAAGCCACTTGGATTGCCCAGCGAGCAAAAAACCGAGGCGCTTCAAGAGGTAGTAAGGGAGGAAGTAGAACAGACATTTAACCCAATCTCTCGTCCTTCATTTCCCTTTAAAACGGTGAAAAAGTCGATACCCAGGCGGAGTTACATTCCTACAATGCCGCATGAGGAACCTGATTGGGCACCAAGGAAGACTGACATCTGGAGAACCCAGGATAACCAACCAGTATGTTTCCACTGCTGACGACTTGGGCATGTGGTGCGCTATTGTCGAGAAAGGCGGCAGACATTTGATGACGCCCGCGCCAGAAGGCAGCAGACCGATCTTAGCCGACGCCAACTCTGGGACAACAAAGATGAACAAGAAGATGTGAGTGCAGGACGACGTAGGTCACCATCGCTGCAAGCTAGCCGCTGAAGAGGACACTCCCCAACATGCCAATCAATGTCTCCATCGCCGTTTAGAAGCTGCAGCCGATCACCTAGCCCGCCGCAACCTGGAAAACTAAAGGGTGCGGCCTTCCTTGGAGGTGAGGCTGCCAAAGAGAAAAACCCTCCACAGTCGATCACTACAAAAATGGTAGGAAACTACGTCGATATCCTCATGGATGGCCAACCAGCCCAAGCTCTTGTTGACTCTGGAGCATCATATTCAGTCACTTCGGACAAGTAGCGTCACCAGTTGCAGAAAACCGTATTCGTCAACAACAAAACATCTCTCCTGAAAGTGGCTAGTGGGAAATATGTAAAACCTACAGGAAGATGTGTCATTCATGTGGGTACAAGATGTTTCATTCATGTGGGTATAAGTAGCCATATACAGCCCTTAGAATTCATCATCTTACAAGAGTGTAGTCAGGACGTCATTCTCGGATGAGTCTTTTTGAAAGCTTCTCAGGCAATTATAGATCATGGTCACTCGAAGATTATGCTAGACAAGATGAGATACTGTGGACAGGAAGATGCACATCTGAGTGTGTGGAGACTATGTGTGCTGAAGTGATAATTCCTGCAGTCAGTGCTAGAAAGGTAACTGTCACATGTCATGTCATGCATCAACCCATGGATCTTGTAGTGGAATGTAAGAGAAGCATACAACTGAAGACTAACTTGGTCATCCCAGCTCTGTCATCTCGTTTAATAACGGATTCAGTGAATTGTGGATAGTTAACTGTTGCTGAGAACTGCAGATCCTTCCAATACGAATGTGTGTAGCAAACTCTGAGCCGTTAATTGAAGAACAGCTGAGCATCATAGAAACCTCCCATGCTGAGTCTGTGGGCGAAATTAGCGCTACCACTATGAGACAAGATCTTCTAGTTCAACAATCACCAGATCTCACTAAGGAACAACAGAAGAAACTACTTGCCATTCTTCAAGAGTTCTCTGAATGCTTAAATCAACAGGTGAAGATCAAATTAGACAAATCGACGGTGAAGGACCAGCTTAGCACTGGAGACCAACCAATAAGCCAGAGAGTACACCGTGTGTCAGCAATGGAACGTCGAATAATTCGCGACGAGGTAGAGAAAATGATGAAGAATGACAACATTCAGCCGTTGCAGAGCCCATGGTCGTCACCAGTGGTCCTCGTCAGGAAGAAGTATGGCAGTTGGCGCTTTCGTGTTGATTACAGGAAGCTTAATAAGATAACTAAAAAGGACGTTTACCCTCTTCCACGAATCGACGATACACTGGATAGTCTGAAGGGGGCTAAGTTTTTCTTAACCATGGACGTGTACTTGGGGTACTGGCAAATGGAAGTAGATGAGGATGATCGTGAAAAAACTGCATTCATCACCCCTGAGGGCCTCGATGAGTTTAAGGTAATGCCGTTTGGTTTGTGTAATGCACCAGCAACTCTTGAACGGATGATGGATAATCTTCTAAGGCACCTGAAGTGGATGATGTGTCTTTGTTATTTAGATCACATCTGATGGACATATAAAAAGACTGAGGGCCGTTCTTAAGTGTCTCCAACAAGGCCTACTGAAACTTAATCCAAGAAAGAGCAGAAGAAATCAAAATACTTGGACACCTTCTGTCAAACGAAGGTGTGCGGCCAGAACCAGAAAAGGTGAAATCTATAACGGAATTTCCTAATCCTAAAAGTATTAGAGATGTGAGAAGCTTCCTCGGATTATGTTTTTATTACTGTCATTTTATCAAAGACTTTTGTATCAAAGTCAGGCCACTCCAAGAGTTGTTAAAAGCTGATGCTAAATTTACCTGGGATGGTGCTCAACAAGATTCTTTCGAAGTGCTGCGAAAAGCTCTGACGACTGACCCTGTACTTAGTCTATATGATGAGACAGCACCTACCGAACTACACACAGATGCCAGCGGGTCTGGGATCAGTACTGTTCTGGTGCCAATTTCGGATGGAAAAGAGAAGGTTATAGCCTATGCTTCTAGGACACTTACAAACGCAGAGAGAAACTACTCAACTACAGAAAGAGAATGTCTTGCTGTGATCTGGGCCATGTGCAAGTTTTGACAGTATCTCTATGGAAGGACATTCACAGTTGTTACAAACCATAATTCACTTTGTTGGTTGACAGGTCTTAAGGATCCAACAGGACAACTCACCAGGTGGACACTACGTCTTCAAGAGTATGACATTACCATATTGTACAAAAGTGGAAGAAAACACCAAGAGGCTGACTGTCTCTCAAGAAACCATGGCAAGACCATCAAGACGTTGATGAAGAGTGACTGTCCCACTGCACTCCAGGATCTCTCTGCTGAGCAGAAGATGGACGCCACGATATCTCAATTTATGCTTGCCTTAAAACGGTCAGAGGATGTGAAAGGACAATTTATGCTAGTTAATGGATTACTTTGCAAGAAAAACTTTGATCCGTTTGGACAGAGGTGGCTACCAGTGATTTCTAAACACACGCGCTTAGATGTTCTACAGGAATTCCATGACACTCCTGAGGCCGGACATTTAGGATTTATTAAGACATATGACAGAATCTGCAAGAGATTTTTCTGGCCAGCTTTTTTTAGGAGTGTCCGTCACTATGTGTCGCACTGTCGAGAGTGCCAGAGGAGAAAGGCAGTTTCCCAGAAAACAACTGGCCAACTCATACCAATTCCACCAGCCAAAACGCCTTTCCAGCGTTTTGGGATTGACCTCCTCGGACGATTTCCGACGTCTGCTACTGTCAATAGACGGATTATTGTTTGCATTGATTATCTGACATGTTATGCCATTATAAAAGCTTTGAAAACAGCCGAAGCATCTGAGGTAACCAAATTCATCATGGAAGACATTGTATTAAAACACAGTGCCCAAAGGTCGTTAATTACGGATCGAGGGAAAGTTTTTCAATCAAATCTTGTGACAGAGATAAACCGTCAGTGCAACATTACTCATCACATGACGACTGCCCACCATCCGCAAACTAATGGGCTTACTGAATGCCTTAATAAGACCTTGGCTGGGCTGACATGCTATCAGTGTTCGTCAATGTTGAGCAGAGCAACTGGGATGAGGTGCTACCTTTCGTGACGTTTGCCTACAACACCCCCAAACAAGAAACCACAGGATTTACGTCCTTTTTCCTTCCTCGTGGGCATGAGGCGACTACGATGATGGACACTGTGTTTCCGTTACATTCTGATGACGTGGACGATGACTATACTTCAATTCTTTTATCTTGGCGGCTCGCGCATGCCCGCCCAGACGCTGGAGATTGCTGCGTTGCCAGTTGCACACGACGCACGCGCCAATAGAAGCAGCGCCATAGTATAGCATAGTTCGCAAGCTTACGTGTAGGGGGGAGCGCGCAGTTCATGAAATATAGCCACCACGGCCGCATTAACCCTTTCGCTGCTACAAAGACGTGCTCCCTGCATTTCGCGCTGTGGGCGATTTTGTCACTGCACTGTTCGCCTGTGCAGACACATTGTGTTCCGACTGCTTTGACACTCTGTATCATTCGATTCCACAAAAACTATTTGGCTCAAAAATTAGATTTTTACCTATCTTCTTGACTGATACCTTCCCCCCTTAAATGACTTAATTTTGTTTCGATGTTCAACGCAGTTATTATGCAGCATTAAATATAGTAAACCTTTGCACGAAATTTTGAAGAGTTTGCAGAGGTAAAAGTCCATAGAGTATACTTTCCGTATGGTCGATTTTAGTTGCCACAATGTTGAGAATGAAATGTGGACAAGATACCTATATATTTCATTTAATTTAAGTACCACATAAGTGTCGTATGTAATATTGAGAAATATTCCACCTTTCGTGACTGTAACAAAAGTTTTACTTACACTGGGCACGTTTGGCTTTATTTTAAAGCACTTCAATCAATCAAAAGGAAGTAGACAAAATACATTAAACAAAACTGTGGACTTACAAAAACATTAGGACTTGAATATACCATCTGTCAGTGAAGTGCTCAGAGCTATGTCAAATATAATTTTGTGTGTGGCACACATAAACAGCATTTATTTGCTGAAACACTGATGAGCCAACACAAACGTTGAATATTGTGCTACCGCAGCACAAAACTACGAAAGGTGACTTGGCAATGGAGGACACAATATACAGTCCTCTTATGATGCTTCAAACGTGTCTGGTCTAAATAAGTCGCTTATTACAGTTGCAGAAGAGGGATATATTTCAATACTATTGGTAAAACTGCAACTGTGGAACAAAAACAAGAAATAGAACATGAATACCATTGTGTATGTGCCATACCTTTCCTTGATTGAAGTGCTTTAAAATAAAGCCAAACGCGTCCGGTGTAAATAATACTTTTGTTACAGTCGTGAAAGACGGTATATTTCTCAATATTACATACGACACCTATGTGGTACTTATATTAAATGAGATATTGTTATACAGTAAATATTATATGAAATTTAGGTATCTTGTCCACATTTCATTCTCAACATTGTGGCAACTAAAATCGACCATACGGAAAGTATACGCTATGCACTTTTACCTCTGCAAACTCTTCAAAATTTCGTGTAATGGTTTACTACATTTAATGCTGCGCATCACAACAAAATCAAGTCATTTATGGGGGGAAGGTATCAGGCAAGAAGACTTGTAAAAATCAAATTTTTTGGCCAAATAGTTTTTGTGAGATCGAATGATAAGTGTGTCAAAGCAGTGGGAACACCATGTGTCTGCACAGACGAGAAGTGCAGTGATGACAAAATCGTGCACAGCACAGAATGCGGGGAGCACGTGTCTGCAGCAGCGAAAAAGTTAATGAAGAGGTAAAGCACTAGAAATTTCATTCAAACGAATAAAATTCGTTAAGTAAGGCACTCCAATATTGTTTTTAAATAAAGAAAATATTAAGCACCACACAAAGTTTGAACTCATAACCTTTCACTTGGCAGCCCAACACCTTAACCGTTCCGCTACCTCAGCTCATCGAACAGTGTAGCTCCATAAGAACTCTAACACCTCACGCAACTACTTATAAACACTGTTGGTATGACTATGAATTACTCACACTTCGTCGAAGTACAATAGGAAATAAACAATTACCGCTGTTCTTTATTGCAAAAAAGCAGTTCGTGAGATTGAAACAAACACCTTTCCTTGCTATCGCCTGAATTAGGAGCCTTATTGCTTGTTTGGTTTAATTAATTAATAGAATATGAAGCAATTGGTATAAAGAATGCTTTTTCCAAACTTTCTGTAAAAGAAAGTCTGCTATCAAGACATTGCTTTTGTTCTATTACTTTATTTATGACTGAACGTTTCTAAAACTGAAGACACTCGTCCGTGCTCTGCACTGCTGTCGAGATCTGGCAACGTCGTTCTCTGTTCATTGGCTGACTGTGTTTTGTGACGTCAGATGCGCAGAACGAACCTAAACTCGGCCGCCAAGATATATGACGCGCACTTTAGATCAGCCAGGTGTTAAGCAGAGCTGAGGAAGCTAGGCAGTTAGCTCGACTCCACATGCTGCAGGCTCAAGAAAACGATCGCTGAAGGTATGACACAAGCCACTGCCCTGTTGTCTACCAGTTGGTGACCTTGTCTGTATCTTCACTCCTGTTCGGCAGGTTGCTCTCTGAGAAGCTCTCGGGCGCTACTTTGGACCTTATAAGGTTGTAAGACAGTTGTCTGATTTACTTATGAAGTTGAAGATTTCGACCCCAACACAAGGCGACGAAAGATCAGTGATACAGAGATAAAGTCCACGTCCTTCGAATGAAGCCCTACCAGGATCCTGCAACCCAGGGTAAATTCGAAGGTCCAGCGACAAGCAACAAGCGGAAAGATGACGAAGAGCGTAGCGGCAAAAGAAACTCTAAGAAGACCACCTCCAGGGCGAGAATCAGTCAGCGGGAGTCGGAATATGCAGGACCGATGACTCGTACCCGGACTAGGATGATGTAGCACCGAGACGCTTTTCACTTAAGGAGGAACCAATGTCACAGAAGAAGCTGAGAAGCACTGTGGTGTAGTGGTTTTGATACTAAACTCTTGCATGGAGGGTTGTGGGTTCAAAACGTACCTGCACTGTCCAATTTTAATTTCTACACTCCTGGAAATTGAAATAAGAACACCGTGAATTCATTGTCCCAGGAAGGGGAAACTTTATTGACACATTCCTGGGGTCAGATACATCACATGATCACACTGACAGAACCACAGGCACATAGACACAGGCAACAGAGCATGCACAATGTCGGCACTAGTACAGTGTATATCCACCTTTCGCAGCAATGCAGGCTGCTATTCTCCCATGGAGACGATCGTGGAGATGCTGGATGTAGTCCTGTGGAGCGGCTTGCCATGCCATTTCCACCTGGCGCCTCAGTTGGACCAGCGTTTGTGCTGGACATGCAGACCGCGTGAGACGACGCTTCATCCAGTCCCAAACATGCTCAATGGGGGACAGATCCGGAGATCTTGCTGGCCAGGGTAGTTGACTTACACCTTCTAGAGCACGTTGGGTGGCACGGGATACATGCAGACGTGCATTGTCCTGTTGGAACAGCAAGTTCCCTTGCCGGTCTAGGAATGGTAGAACGATGGGTTCGATGACAGTTTGGATGTACAGTGCACTATTCAGTGTCCCCTCGACGATCACCAGTGGTGTACGGCCAGTGTAGGAGATCGCTCCCCACACCATGATGCCGGGTGTTGGCCCTGTGTGCCTCGGTCGTATGCAGTCCTGATTGTGGCGCTCACCTGCACGGCGCCAAACACGCATACGACGATCATTGGCACCAAGGAGGAAGCGACTCTCATCGCTGAAGACGACATGTCTCCATTCGTCCCTCCATTCACGCCTGTCGCGACACCACTGGAGGCGGGCTGCACGATGTTGGGGCGTGAGCGGAAGACGGCCTAACGGTGTGCGGGACCGTAGCCCAGCTTCATGGAGACGGTTGCGAATGGTCCTCGCCGATACCCCAGGAGCAACAGTGTCCCTAATTTGCTGGGAAGTGGCGGTGCGGTCCCCTACGGCACTGCGTAGGATCCTACGGTCTTGGCGTGCATCCGTGCGTCGCTGCGGTCCGGTCTCAGGTCGACGGGCACGTGCACCTTCCGCCGACCACTGGCGACAACATCGATGTACTGTGGAGACCTCACGCCCCACGTGTTGAGCAATCCTGCGGTACGTCCACCCGGCCTCCCGCATGCCCACTATACGCCCTCGCTCAAAGTCCGCCAACTGCACATACGGTTCACGTCCACGCTGTCGCGGCATGCTACCAGTGTTAAAGACTGCGATGGAGCTCCGTATGCCACGGCAAACTGGCTGACACTGACGGCGGCGGTGCACAAATGCTGCGCAGCTAGCGCCATTCGACGGCCAACACCGCGGTTGCTGGTGTGTCCGCTGTGCCGTGCGTGTGATCATTGCTTGTACAGCCCTCTCGCAGTGTCCGGAGCAAGTATGGTGGGTCTGACACACCGGTGTCAATATGTTCTTTTTTCCATTTCCAGGAGTGTATATTCGAATCGAGTACATGCTAGGAGTATCCACAAATGTCAAGAATCATTGTATTGGAATGTTCTGTAGCTGTATATATACTGTATGTGTTCTGGCCAGATGCAATTTGCTCCGCACTCTTGTATGTGCAAGTGCTGAATAAACCTTTGTTAAGTGATGTTAGTGTTCGTCATTCATCTAAATCCTCGTCACTACCGATACTGGATTCGTCATTGCTATCATCATCACAACTGCTGTTAGAATCAGACCCATTTTCACTTTCTCTATGCTTTAGATTTTTGTGCCTCTTCCACCTTTTTCTCCATTTCAGTCAATTTTGAATCTACATTTTCATTTACTTTCACCAGTTTTTTCCTCTACCACTGACGCACACTTGGTTTCTACCTCCGTTTCTGAATCATTTCTAATGTGATCGATTTGGTTCTCAAGTTTAACTCTATTTTCAGGACACTGTTTCTCGAAAACCTCCACCTTCATACTATTTTCATCAGAAAGTTACTTTCTCTCTTCTACACATTTACTATTCAACGTTAATTTCTCATTAGTATTATCACAATCCTTAACTACTGCATCAAATGTCTTATTTAATTCTGAAAGATTTGATCTAATTACCTTAATTTCCTTTTTAATTTATTTCTTCATTTCATGTTTTAAGCTAACCACATCTGTTCTAATGCCGTTAGTTTTCTTTTCCAACCTATTAATGTCTTCTTTCATACTATTTTTCACCCTACTAATGTCTTCTTTCATACTACTTTCCATCCTCTTCATGTCTTCTTTCGTACTCATATTACTCAAACAACTCAAACTACTCATAATTGGCTTTAACATCGCTTCCAAATTTCCATCTCCCATAAGCTGTTGCCCTTGCTGACTTTTGCTACTAGATTCGTCCTCCTTAACCTTAACAATCTCACCCACTTCAGTAAAGCTTTCGTCCATTTCGCTCACATCACCACACAATGTAAATGAAACTTTTGTCATTTCATCTATAATAGGACTTTCGTACCCATCCTTCAAAGTTACATTCATGTTTGATTTATAATCGGCTACAGAACCAGTCCCACTTAGGTCTTTCTGTTCATCTAACAACCTAACCTCTACAACTCTGTTTTCAGTCACACTGTCTTGTTTGTTAAGAGGACTCATTATGTATCACTTAATATACAAAACAGCTTTTACTATGAACTACCTTATTTTTCATTGCTGTTGTTGCCGCTGGTACGGTTGTCATCTCAGTCCATCGTCTGCATGGCTGTGGCATGTTGTAATTCTCTCGGCAAGGGTGTGTCACCCTGCGTGCCGATTGACTGCTCCTGTATTCAATGGCTGTTTGCATAGAACCTTCTCCCTCATTGGCTGCTATTCCTTCTTCATTATGAAACCTCATCGCTGATTGGCTGTATCATCTCTTCCATTTAAAACTGCACTGTAAACGACTCGAGTCCACACTTCCCTGTCAAGATGACAACAGCAAAGTTCATCAGGCTTGAAGAATGTGTGACTGGTTTTCTGGACCCCCCCCCCCCACCCCCCCACTCTATTACATCTCGACTGGCCTGCAAAATGATCTGACTTGAGCCCAATACAAAAAATCTGTGAGATATGTGGGAAGAGTGGATAAAATGCCGACAACTACATCCTCACAATTTGGTGGAACTGCACAATCAAATCCTCAGCGAGTGGCTGAACCTGGTTGTGACGCGAAGTGAATTAATATTTGAAAATATTTGAAAACTGCTGTCGCTTAAGGGGCTACTGTCTTGACTGTTTACATCGTTATTTGCACCTATGACTCTGTTAAGAATTTTAAAGGCAGTTGTGAATAATGACCACAGAAGAATTTCTTGCCTCACGAGTTCATGTCCAGAGCTGAAACAAATGACATCCAAAGTGTGTTATTATCTCCCTACGATAGGTGATAACCACTTTAGATGTCTTTATACACTTATTTACCGCTGAAGTATGTAAGGACAACACTACAGTACAGAAGTTGCGCGCCGAGGAAGCATAGAACAAAGGTGCTAGAGTCCAAAGATATGGTGCTTTACGCCAGAGGCGCCACAAACCTCTGCGGGATGGTAGCTGCTTGTTGTTAAAAAATTCGTTCCTAGAGCTACAGGTGGCTGGCAAGCAGTAGATTAAAAATTTGTCACCTGCACACATGAGATCTGCAGCCATTTACTGCATACACTCGGGCAGTGTCTGTCTGGTGGTAACGAGAGTCAGTAGTAGCGAGCGAGCGGGTCGGACGAAAAGGAGGAATTCTGTTGCAAGAGGACGTAAGACTTGTTTCAGTGCCTTGTGGACTCACTTCCTAACCAACCCCAGGTGGTTATCAAGTACAGGGGCGAAATATATTGTGTGCCAGGGCCCTATTCAAGTTAGGTTATATCCGCCGCACACAGAGGCCAAGGCTAAATTCCTGTTTTTAGTGTTAGTAATAAGTTCTTCACATTCGATCTTTCCCAGTCCACTGTTGGTTTCCCTTGAGTTTCTGAGGTCAATAGAGTGAAATCTACCCACTCTAATAACTCCTATCACTACAAACACAAGCACAGATTACACATGACACACATTTATATGGAAGAATGGTGTGGAGAGACAAACCAGAAAACAAAACGAAAGCTTCTCACAAGATGCAGTCACAAGCTGCCAGAAGTGCTGGAACTTTCGAAGACTCAAAATTAGCCAAACGTGAGGAACCAGATGATCCTTTAAACACTGATTGTGATGAGGAAGAGAACACTACTGGAGGCTCAGACTTGGAAGGAGACCGAATCTCAAACGTTCATACTTCTAACAGCTTTGCTGCACTACCTCAAAATGTATCATGTGATACTAATATCCAACATCCACCAAAACCACATGTACCACCCAACACAGAAGACTACATCAAACATTTTAAAGCCATCAAACCAACGATGACAGTATCTCTCAGAACGGAACCAGTGAAAGGTAAAATTAACTATTTCTTTTCTGAATCAGCCAACTTTCATTTGCTGTGTGCACTCTTCAAAAAGAAACAAATACCAACACCCACGAACTGAATCTGGTTAAGCCACTAAAAGTGGTCATAAATAGACTTCTGCTCAACATGTCATCTCAATTAATCCACCAATGTCTGACCTCACTGGATCTCCTTATTATAAGAGTTGCTCAGATATCAGAACCTGCCAAAGATGGTACAGGCAAACTCCCGAAGCTCTCTTCACTACCGAAATACACTCCTGGAAATGGAAAAAAGAACACATTGACACCGGTGTGTCAGACGCACCATACTTGCTCCGGACACTGCGAGAGGGCTGTACAAGCAATGATCACACGCACGGCACAGCGGACACACCAGGAACCGGGGTGTTGGCCGTCGAATGGCGCTAGCTGCGCAGCATTTGTGCACCGCCGCCGTCAGTGTCAGCCAGTTTGCCGTGGCATACGGAGCTCCATCGCAGTCTTTAACACTGGTAGCATGCC
Organism: Schistocerca piceifrons; assembly: GCF_021461385.2. NCBI lineage: Eukaryota > Metazoa > Arthropoda > Insecta > Orthoptera > Acrididae > Schistocerca > Schistocerca piceifrons. The sequence goes on along the minus strand of NC_060139.1, from coordinate 268,007,038 downwards.
GCGACAGCGTGGACGTGAACCGTATGTGCAGTTGACGGACTTTGAGCGAGGGCGTATAGTGGGCATGCGGGAGGCCGGGTGGACGTACCGCCGAATTGCTCAACACGTGGGGCGTGAGGTCTCCACAGTACATCGATGTTGTCGCCAGTGGTCGGCGGAAGGTGCACGTGCCCGTCGACCTGGGACCGGACCGCAGCGACGCACGGATGCACGCCAAGACCGTAGGATCCTACGCAGCGCCGTAGGGGACCGCACCGCCACTTCCCAGCAAATTAAGGACACTGTTGCTCCTGGGGTATCGGCGAGGACCATTCGCAACCGTCTCCATGAAGCTGGGCTACGGTCCCGCACACCGTTAGGCCGTCTTCCGCTCACGCCCCAACATCGTGCAGCCCGCCTCCGGTGGTGTCGCGACAGGCGTGAATGGAGAGACGAATGGAGACGTGTCGTCTTCAGCGATGAGAGTCGCTTCTGCCTTGGTGCCAATGATGGTCGTATGCGTGTTCGGCGCCGTGCAGGTGAGCGCCACAATCAGGACTGCATACGACCGAGGCACACAGGGCCAACACCCGGCATCATGGTGTGGGGAGCGATCTCCTACACTGGCCGTACACCACTGGTGATCGTCGAGGGGACACTGAATAGTGCACGGTACATCCAAACCGTCATCGAACCCATCGTTCTACCATTCCTAGACCGGCAAGGGAACTTGCTGTTCCAACAGGACAATGCACGTCCGCATGTATCCCGTGCCACCCAACGTGCTCTAGAAGGTGTAAATCAACTACCCTGGCCAGCAAGATCTCCGGATCTGTCCCCCATTGAGCATGTTTGGGACTGGATGAAGTGTCGTATCACGCGGTCTGCACGTCCAGCACGAACGCTGGTCCAACTGAGGCGCCAGGTGGAAATGGCATGGCAAGCCGTTCCACAGGACTACATCCAGCATCTCTACGATCGTCTCCATGGGAGAATAGCAGCCTGCATTGCTGCGAAAGGTGGATATACACTGTACTAGTGCCGACATTGTGCATGCTCTGTTGCCTGTGTCTATGTGCCTGTGGTTCTGTCAGTGTGATCATGTGATGTATCTGACCCCAGGAATGTGTCAATAAAGTTTCCCCTTCCTGGGACAATGAATGCACGGTGTTCTTATTTCAATTTCCAGGAGTGTAGAAAACCCCGATGCAGGTAAGCATATTTATGAGTTTCGAATTCTACTTTCTCAGAGTGAAGATGGAGTCATACAGAGCTCCAAAAGATCCTTTATAACGCCATAACACCAACCAGTTCTATCATGGCTATAGGCACTGCAGCTTATCTCCTCGTTGTGTTACAGGTGGTGCAAACTACAAAACACCTGACTGCAAAGAACTACCTGCAATTCACCTCAAAAGAGCAAACTATGGTGACGACCACACGACAAATTACTGTAAATGCCCTGCATATGTCGACATCCTAAATCAATGAAATTCGAGGAAAGCAAGAGCACTTCAGTCTGAGAATCAACAGGGGCAGAGTTCCACATGGATTCAGTTCAATTTCTGGGGCTGCTGACCTGAGAAAAATCAGTTTTAAACTTCACCCCTTCTGCTTCGCTACACCAGCAACCAGCTCAACAACCTGCAGTCCTTTGGCCTCGGAGATGACTTGAAATTTCTTTCTGGTATGTTTTCAGAACTGAAATGCCAGAAAATCCGCACTACAATTCAGAAAACTGTAGTACAGCTCTGACAGGCCTCAGACCTGTCCTAAAAATTCGAAGGCAGTAATTTGTTCTGCTGTCCATAATTTTTCAACGGATCAGACTAACAGAACACAACACTTCACTTTTACAAACTGGAACGCCAGTGGGGGTTCTACAACGATGTGAGATCCTTGAAGAATTCCTAGATGTGCTTAGAGTGGAAATCGCATTGATCACTGAAACATATCTCCTACCATGACTACCTTTCAGAATTCGAAACAATGTCACTTACAGGAATGACCATATAAACTGCCCTGGCAACAGTACCTCAAGAGAAACCACATTGGTCATAGAGAAATTGCCCTCCAAATCTGAACAGAGCAAAGGCTTCAAGGATTGAACTTCAAATTCACAACATAACAGTAACCCTAATAGTTGTGTATTATCCGCTGAACACTCAGAACTGACCTGAACTCTCTGATCTTGATCTCCAGATAAGAGACCACTGTGATCTAAATTCGAAGCATTCTTCGTTAATTGCAGAGCAATTACTAGGAATGGGCACTTACTACACGATTTCGTTCAAAATACAAGGAACATTACTGTTGTTGCTCTGAACACAAGTATCCATTTCCACTATCACCATCTCCTTCGTCCAAACATTTTGGACATATTTTTCTTGAAGAATATTCGATGACACTCAGATCTAAACGATTTAGGCCCAGACCACAAGTCTATCTGGGAGGAGAAGTTCAACACCAAGACATGTAGAAATCCTTTAAATCCAGCCACATCAACTGGAAGCGATTTAAAACCTTCGTTTCCAACAGAACTCCACCGATATCTGTTTCAAACTGCAAAGAAATCATCATGAAGCTATTACGTCACTCACAGCAATCATCACAGAAAGCAGCTAAGAAGCTACTTCTATTATCACTCATTACACCAACAGAAATTCACTTCCACAGCACCTCCAGGACTGCCTTTCAGAAAAAAGAAACGACGTCACACAGGATGCTGGCAAGAATCCTGAAGTCCAGCAGACTGTCACCACATAGACCAACTTAGCCAACAAATTATGACACAACTCCAAGAATACAGGAGTCCCCGTCAGGAAGACTCCCTTCATTTAGCCAGACAAGAACATACATCTTCACCTTAAACGTTTCCCACCAAAATGCAGTACATATCTCACCACATTGCTGCTTTTCAAAACCATGGATATTGGAATAGGTCATCACCTTACCAAAACTAGGTAAATATCAGCTATTTTCTCAAAATTATAAACCAGTCTCTTATTTGAGTTGTACCAGCAAGATTTCCTAATGCATCATCCTGAGTGCTCTTCAAAACTTTCTCTTAACAAACATTATTATACCCCAATAGTTGAACTTCTGCAACAATTGTAATAGCATTCATCAAACAATGAGACTACTGGAACAAATACATATGTGCAGCTCGTCAGATTAAACATAGTCCTGGGTGCATATTCTTATATACCGAAAAGGTCTTTGGTAAAGTTTGGTGCAATGGCTTTACCCTCAAAGTCAGCATACATAGCTGCCTACTTCTCATGGTCAAGATCATTCATCCCTTTCTCCGTAAAAGACAATTTTATACTATTATACAAAACTACAATGGTTATTCGAAAAACAATTTCAGGAGTCCCACTCTATAATTTATATACAGAAATGATATTCTGCATCAACTAGGTTGCCAGTTATCACTCTCAGCTGATGATACAGTTATATAAATAAATAACTCCAGCCTGACTTACGTTGCACAAAAACTTAAAGGGCACATAGAAGAAATTCACCAATGGGCTCTCCTCTGGAAAATTCCTATCAACTCATCAAAAAGTCAATCCATCATCTTTACCTTTAAAGGATTACCTCAAGATACCTACCCCTCCTTAAATAGGAATGACATCCCTTGGAAAACTCACATCAAATATTAAGGATGATTAATTGACTCTCAATCAACATTTCAGAAACATGTCTACATCTATATCCATACTCCGCAAACCACTGTGAATGGCATGGCACAGAGAGTAAGTCCCATTGTACCAGTTATTAAAGTTACTTCCCATTTCATTCACTCATGGAGGGCAGGAAGAATGATCGTCTGAATGCCGCTGCATGTAGTGTAATTATTCTTGTCCTCATGATCCCTAAGTGAGCGATACATAGGTGATTGCGGTACATTCCTAGAGTCATCATCTAAAGCTGGTTCTCGAAACTTTGTTATAAGAACTTCTTGCCATAGCTCACGTCTATCTTCAATATCCTGCCAGTACAGCTTCTTCAGTATCACTGTAACACTCTCTCATTGGTCACCAAACCTGTGAAGATTTGTGCTGCCCTTCCCTGTATACAGTCAATATCCTTTGTTAACCCTGTCTGGTACAGGTCGTGCTCACTTGAGCAATATTCTAGAATGGGTGGCACGAGTGATTTGTAAGCAATCTCCTTTGTATGCTGGTTGCACTTCACCAGTATTCTGCCAATAAACTGAAGACTGTCATCTGCTTTACCCACGTTGAACCTATGTAATCATTCCATTTCATGTTGTTGTTGTTGTGGTCTTCAGTCCTGAGACTGGTTTGATGCAGCTCTCCATGCTACTCTATCCTGTGCAAGCTTCTTCATCTCCCAGCACCTACTGCAGCCTACATCTTTCTGAATCTGCTTAGTGTATTCATCTCTTGGTCTCCCTCTACAATTTTTACCCTCCATGCTGCCCTCCAATACTAAATTGGTGATCCCTTGATGTCTCAGAACATGTCCTACCAACCGATCCCTACTTCTAGTCAAGTTGTGCCACAAACTTCTCTTCTCCCCAATCCTATTCAATACCTCCTCATTAGTTATATGATCTACCCATCTACTCTTCAGCATTCTTCTGTAGCACCACATTTCGAAAGCTTCTATTCGCTTCTTGTCCAAACTAGTTATCGTCCATGTTTCACTTCCATACATGGCTACACTCCATACAAATACTTTCAGAAACGGCTTCCTCACACTTAAATCTATACTCGATGTTAACAAATTTCTCTTCTTGAGAAACGCTTTCCTTGCCAGTATACATTTTATATCCTCTCTACTTCGACCATCATCAGTTATTTTGTTCTCCAAATAGCAAAACTCCTTTACTACTTTAAGTGTCTCATTTCCCAATCTAATTCCCTCAGCATCTTAGTTCGACTACATTCCATTATCCTCGTTTTCTTTTGTTGATGTTCATCTTATATCCTCCTTTCAAGACACTGTCTATTCCATTCAACTGCTCTTCCAAGTCCTTTGCTGTCTCTGACAGAATTACAATGTCATCGGCGAACCTCAAAGGTTTTATTTCTTCTCCATGAATTTTAATTCCTACTCCGAATTTTTCTTTTGTTTCCTTTACTGCTTGCTCAATATACAGATTGAATAACATCGGGGATAGGCTACAACCCTGTCTCACTCCCTTCCCAATCTCTGCTTCCCTTTCATGCCCCTCGACTCTTACAACTGCCATCTGGATTCTGTACAAATTGTAAATAGCCTTTCTCTCCCTGTATTTTACCCCTGCCACCTTCAGAATTTGAAAGAGAGTATTCCAGTCAACATTGTCAAAAGCTTTCTCGAAGTCTAAAAATGCTAGAAACGTAGGTTTGCCTTTTCTTAATCTAGCTTTTAAAATATGTCGTAGGGTCAGTATTGCCTCACGTGTTCCCATATTTCTACGGAATCCAAACTGATCTTCCCTGAGGTCGGCTTCTACCAGTTTTTCCATTCGTCTGTAAAGAATTCGCGTTAGTATTTTGCAGCCGAGACTTATTAAACTGATAGTTCGGTAATTTTCACATCTGTCAACACCTGCTTTCTTTGGGATTGGAATTATTATTATTCTTGAAGTCCGAGGGTATTTCGCCTGTCTCATACATCTTTCTCACCAGATGGTAGAGTTTTGTCAGGACTGGCTCTCCCAAGGCTGTCGTAGTTCCAATGGAATGTTGTCTACTCCCGGGGCCTTGTTTCGACTCAGGTCTTTCAGTGCTCTGTCAAACTCTTCACGCAGTATCATATCTCCCATTTCATCTTCATCTACATCCTCTTGGATTTCTATAACATTGCCCTCAAGTACATCGCCCTTGTATAGACCTTCAATATACTCCTTCCACCTTTCTGCTTTCCCTTCTTTGCTTAAAACTGGGTTTCCATCAGAGCTTTTGATATTCATACAAGTGGTTCTCTTTTCTCCAAAGGTCTCTTTAATTTTCCTATAGGCAATATCTATCTTACCCCTAGTGAGATAAGCCTCTACATCCTTACATTTGTCCTCTAGCCATGCCTGCTTAGCCATTTCATATCCCTACAAAATGTTACACACAGGTATTTGTATGAGCTGGCCGATTCCAACAGAGGCTCATTGATATTGTGGTCATGGGATACTATGTTTTCTTCGTTTTGTGAAGTGTACAATTTTACATTTCTGAACATTTAAAACAAGTTGACAATCTGTGCACCACTTTGTCATCTTATCAAGATCTGAATGAATATTTAGACAGCTTCTTGCAGACAGTACTTCGTTATAGATAACTGCATCATCTGTAAAAAGTCTGAAGTTATCATTAATATTATCTGCAAGGACATTAATATACAACATGAACAGCAAGGGTGTTGACACACTTCCCTGGGGCACATCCAAAGTTACTTCTACATCTGATGATGACTCTCCATTCAAGATAAAATGCAACGTTCTCCCTACGAAAAAGTCCTCGATCCCTGTCACAAATTTCAATTGATAGCGCATATGATCCAACTTTTTACAATAAGCGGAGGTGTGGTACTGAGTCAAATACTTTTCGGAAGTAAAGAAATACTGTTTCTACCTGACTTCCTTGATTCAAAGCTTCCAGTACGTCATGTGAGAAAAGTGGGAGTTGGGTTTCACATGATCGATGTTTTCGGAATCCGTGCTGGTTGGCACTGAGGAGGTCATTCTGTTCAATATACCTCATTATGTTTGAACTCAGAATATGTTCTAAGATTCTATAATAAATCGATGTCAATAGTATTGTGGACCAATTCTACTACCCTTCTTGTAAACGGGTGTTACGTGTGGTTTCTTTCAACAACTGGGCACAGTTTTTTGTTTGAGAGATCTACGACAGATTATTGTTAGAAGAGAGGCTAACTCAGCTTCAAATTCAATAAAGAAACTAATAGAGATCCATTGGGCCCTTGAGCTTTGTTCAATTATACCGTTTTCAGAGTTTTCTTAACACCAATGACAGTAATTCTGATTTCACTCATCTTTTCAGTGGTACGATGATTAAACTGAGATAAGTCTCCTGGATTTTCATTTGTAAATGAACATTTGAAAACAGAGTTAAGCATTTCAGTTTTTGCTTTGCTACCCTCAATTACAATTCCTGTCTCATTCGCTAGGGACTGGGCACCAATTTAGGTGAAGCTAAAAGCCTTTAATACAACCAGAATTTCTTTGGGTTTTGTGAAAGTTCATTTGACAGTATTCTGCCATTGTAGTCACTGAAGGCTTCACGCATTGCTCTCTTCACAGCCAAATGTGTTTCATTCAGCATCTGTCTACCTACAGTCCTATGCTTTGTTTTACACTTGTTATCCAGTAGTCTCTGTTTCTTTAGAAGTTTGTTTACAGTGACTGTATACCGTAAAGGGTCCTTCGGATTATGAAATTTTCTTCTAGGTACATATCTATCCAGTGCATGGTGAACTATTCTTTTAAACTTGAGCCGTAGTTCTTCTTCATGCTCCTACCCCATGCTGAAACTTTCAAGTTACTCATTCAGACTTGACACTACCGATTTTTTATCTGGTATACTGAACATATCACACACAAGGAACATACATCCAATAGAGATCACGCACAACTTTTATCAAGTGTATCGTTTTATTAAAGGAAATGGACTTACGCTAAAGACAAAAATCAGATTGTTTCAAACTTTCTTTCTACTAGTCATCACCTACAATTCAGAAATCTGGGCTCTGGAGGCAGACATGTATATCAAGAAGACACAGACGCTACAGAACAGACTTTTCCAAATCACTATTGACGCACCTCTCTTCCATCTAACACATATTTACTATCAACTCAGTAGTCTGAAAATTCCACTTATCATCCAGCAAAAAAACACAAATGTACACCAGCTCTCCTCATGCATTAACACAAGCATTAAGAAATACCCTGGCAGATCCCAGAACCAAATTATCCGCATGTTAATCAATCGCAATGAATTTCTATATTCCAGTGGTTAAATTCACTAGTAATTATAAATTTCACTTTCAAATCTTCCAACTCTCATCCATGCTATTCATCTGCGATACAAGGAAAGGGACTAGTAAGTCGTGGTCCTTGAGTTATGTAGGGATCTAGTATACACTGTGTGACCAAAAGTGACTGGACAACTGCCTGAAAATTACTTACAAGTTCTTGGTGCTCTCCATTTGTAACTCTGGAATTCAGTATGTTGTTGGCCGTCCCTAGCCTTGATGACAGCTTCTGCTCTCGCAGGTGCTGGAAGGTTTCTTGGGGAATAGCAGCCCATTCTTCACAGACTGCTGCACTGAGGAGAGGTATGGATGTCGGTCGGTGAGGCCTGGCACGAAGTCGGCGTTCCAAAACATCCCAAAGGTATTCTATAGGTTTCAGGTCAGGACTCTGTACAGGCCAGTCCATTACAGGGATGTTATTGTCGTGTAACCACTCCGCCACAGGCCATGCCTTATGAACAGGTGCTCCATCATGTTGGAAGATGCAGTCGCCATCCTCGAATTGCTCTTCAACAATGGGAAGCAAGAAGGTGCTTAAAACATCAATGTAGGCCTGTGGTGTGATAGTGCCACACAAAACAATGAGGGGTCCAAGCCCCCTCCGTGAAAAACACGACCACACCATAACTATCATAGTACTTGGAGTGTATCCTGATGCAGTTTGTAATTCCTATGTGATGGTCTGGATAGATGTCTGCCTATTACACATTAGGACCCTCTTCAACTGTCGGGGGTCTCTGTCGGTCAACAGACGAGATTGGCCTGTAAACTTTTATGCTATACGTGTCCCTTCAGGTTTTCACTTCACTATCACATCAGAAACAGTGGACCTAGGGATGTTTAGGAGTGTGGAAAACTCGCGTACAGACGTATGACACAAGTGACACCCAATCACCTGACCACGTTCGAAGTCCGTGAGTTCTTCCGAGCACCCCATTCTGTTCTCTCACGATGTCTAATGACTACTGAGGTCGCTGATATGGAGTACCTGGCAGTAGGTGGCAGCGCAGTGTACCTAATATGAAAAACATATCTTTTTGGGGTGTCTGGATACTTTTGATCACATAGTGTATGTCAGAATCAGTGGTTGGTCTGTCAGCACTACTCTGCCATGTTGAGGTTTGAAGCCAACATGTAAGTCTCGTGATGGAAGGTGAAAGACCGAGTTTCTGTCATGATTGATTATGCGATGTTGAGCACAAATGGATATAGTTCAAAAGCATCTTTCAGTATGCCTCAGACAAAAACGTACTGAGCTAGGTGTAACGGATTTGGAAATACCAATTATGGTTTAACAACCGTTTTAGAAAGTTGCTACAGTAACAAAGAGAGTTTCATCACAGGGTTGAGCTATGTCACAACCTAGCTAACGACCAAAAGGTTTACAAAGGGAAAATAAGTGTAAGAATAGCAAAGAGAGAAGCGTTCAGTGAATCTGAAAGTAAAATTTTGTGAATCGATCTGACTAAAAACTATGAGAAATTTTTGCCTTATGTAAAATCCATAATCTGTTTAGACGCTCGTTGATCATACTGCCACCGAAACGGAGGAGAACGAAGAGAAAACCGAAATATTGAATTCCGATTTACGAAACTGTTTCACTGCAGAAGATCGTCATACGATCACTCTTTTCAGTCATTGTACGAATGACGAAATGGCAGATACTGACATGAGACACATCTTAGATTCTACAGATATAATGCGAAAGAACTTACTCCTTTTCTATTGAGTTGACGCATAAGCTCGTAACGTTTTTCCTTAAATTTAGTAAACATAAAGACACTCTTGATAGAGAGTGTAGTCATCAATAATATATTCTCCTAAACTATTTACAACTGTCTGCCAACGATGGGGCAATTTTTCGATTCCGCGACTGTAGAAACCACTTGGTTTTGAGGAGAATTCGTCGAGCCATATTCGGAACACATTTTCATCCAGAAAGAAAGCTCTTTGAAGGTTGTTTAGTACAGAGCGGAAAAGATGAAAATCTGATCGCATAAGATCCAATGAATAAAGCCAATGCGGAATGACTTTCCAACCCAACTCTTGTACAGTGTTCTTTGTCAGTCTAGCAGAATGCGGGTGGGTGTTATCAGTCTTCCTTGCCGTTGTTGTTTGGCTGCATCTGCAAGACGTCTCAGTTGTTGACAATAAATGTCAGCAGTGATGGTTACGCCTCGAGGAAGCAATTCGTAGCACACCACACCGTCGTTCTTCCACCAGATGCATAACATTATCTTTTGTGGACGCTCGCAGGTCTTTGTATGCGGAGTTTGTGCTTTGTGTTTGCTGTGTTATTTTGGCATGAAGACGGAATTTCTCGTCACCAGTAAAGATGCAGGATAGGATTTGTCAGTGTTGTTCACGAGGCATTTGATGACGAGCAAGCAGAGGCGCACATTTGCTCATCTGCTGATTTTTGTGGTTTTGGCTTGGTGCATGTATTACCCATACACACGATTTTTGAACTTTCCCCAATGCATGCAAATGTCGCATGATGGAGGAATGAGCACAGTTTATCACATTTGCCAGTTGTCGTGTACAATGAGGTGGGTCATTGTAGGTTAATGCGTAAAACGATCTTCATCAAACCCGAAAGGTTTTCCTGCAAGTGGAAGGTCACTAATGTCAAAACGGTCCTCCTTAAAACGAGGAAACCGTTTGCTTTTCATTCTCTGTCCGATGGTATTATCCCCAGACACGGAGCAAATGTTTCTCCTTCCTCTGCTGCTGTTATGCCTCCATGGAACTCAAACAGGAGAATATGTCGAAAATGTTCTGATTTTCCCATTTGATGCTCCATTTTCCAGAGTCCACAGCTCTATTTACTATCTGCAAATTGCAAGATGACAATACATAAACTCAAGTAGCAACAGCGAAATAAAAATAAAAAATGACAATTGGTAAATAAACCCATAGCAACTGGAACACCTACATGCAAAACAAAAATGCTTCAAACTCATGCACCAACCTAGTATTAACAGTTTATAATAGATCGCTGGGGGAATGAAGAGTATGTAGCAATGGGAAAAAAAGAGCAAATCGTAACGGTTTTCAAGAAGAGTCGTAGAACAGATGTACATAACGATAGGCCTGTGGCACCTCTGGCGTTAAGGGCCATATCTTTGCACCCAAGGATCTTTGACCTTACTTTTGTCTATATCTTCTCAGTGCGCTACGTTTGTACAGCATAGCTCTGTGGTCATACCATGATCACCTTCCACCCACTTTCTTAACAGCACCAGCCATTCCATCCCCGCCAGTTACCAGATCAGCCCTCCTGTGGCTGCACCATGACCACCTTCCACCCGCTGTTGCAATGGCACCAGCCGTTACACATGCACCGCGTTCGCATTTGGGCCTGCAGTTGGGATACATCATGCCGGTTGCACCAGCTCACTCCACATTGTGTGTTGCTTGTGCCCCCCCCCCCCTCCCCAGACCTCAGGCGACGCATTGTCCACCACTACTGCACTCCAAGTTTTGGGGGTTCCTACCCTGCTCACTCAGATCTTTGCCTCCCAGTCGGCATCAACATGTGTTACCCAGCAGGTTTCCTAAGCTGTCTGCTTTGCAAAATGACAACCCAAACACTTGGTTCGCTTTGGTGGATCATCTACTGGATAGCCACGGTATTTCGGACGCCGATGCACGTTTCGTCTACCTGGTGAGCCACCTACATGCTCGTCCAGACTTCATCAGTGATCTGCTCCTCTCACTGTCCACCTCACCCAAGTATTTAACAGTGAAAACATTGCTCGTCGAACGCCTTCCTTGCCCACCAGCACAGGCTATCCACCACATCATTCATGACGAGTACCTCGATGACTGCACACCTTCGCAGCTTTGGTGGCGCCTTCGTGCATTAATTGATGATCAAGCACTACCAGGCACCATGCTCTGGACCTTGTGGATTGTCAGACTCCTGTTGGGCCTGCAACTTCACCTGGTATCTCATGTAGCTGACCCTCTCGAGGTTCCTCTACGCACGGCTGATCAGGCGTACACAGTCATTCGTCAGCCACACTGCCTGTCACGGATGACGTCATCATCATCTTCAGTTGGCACGCCCGCACCTTCAGTTCCGTGCCCTGCCAGCAGGGGCCAGTGCTCACGCCTCAGCAGCTCAGCAGCCTGTCGGGAGCTGCCACTTGGTGGCCTACAGGAGGTGCTGCATGCGACCTCCCGACAGTGGCAGACCCTGCTCAAGCAGCAGCCCAAGTGGTCTTGGTCAACGACGCCATCAGCTGCTTCCCCCACACACTCCATTCCGCCACGCGTCCAAGCTTACCTGCTATGCTGGTACCCCGCGACTTACGGGGATGCCACTTGCAACTGCCACACACCTTGTGCATACCCAAACGATTCCAGCAGCACGTTTAGGTGCCACGTCCCACCATGATTGTCCATGGTGCCTACCGTCTGCCGCCACACCTCTTGCTCCAGTGACGCATTGCCTCTATGTCACGGATTTGTCATCAGGCGCCCGCTCTTTTGTCGACACCGACGCCAACGTCAGTGTTATCCCGGCCAAGCACGCAGGCAAAATGCTTTCTTCTGCTAACCTTGCTTTGATCGCCACAAATCACTCTCCTATCACAGTCCTAGGCTCCATCAAAATGTCGCGTCAACTATCACCAATCGCCACCTTCCTTGGACTTTGCACGTAGCCAATATGGATGAACCTGTGATCAGGTTGGATTTTCTATACCATTACGAACTTTCGCCAGACCACCAGGCCACAACTCTCTGACACGTGTATGGTTCTGCCGTTCTGTGCTCGAACAAGTTCGGCTTGACTCTGCTCTCCACCCCCTTGGCTACCACTTCCATATGCGCATCTCTGATCGAGGGTATTACTGCATGACTCTCTGACTTATCGGACATATGTAGACAGATCAACGAGCTCTGCACACATAATGAAGCGTTACACACCTGCATTGCCACCACCTCTGCTGAATTGGTTCATGCACAGGGTTTGATTCACAGCCTGCCTGCAGAGCTACAGCATTTGGAACCGTCATTTACTTATACTGCAACTTCACACTGTTCGAGTTTCCCTTCTCCTGCTGCTGGTTCCACACTGCCGCAAGTGAATCTACAAGATGCTCATGTTCTCCCTTCCTGAGATTCCTTGCATCATGTGGCTACCACGCCACGTCCTCCATCATGGTCAGCTGCTGAAGCCCCGCCCATGCCATTCTGGCCCAGCAAGGAAGCTCATGCTCTCGCTTCGCGGGATCCCTCATATCACGTGGCTTCTGCACCACACCCTCCGTAATCATCTGCTGCTGATACTCTGCCCACGCCATTCTGGCCCGGCATGGTCAGTGAACCGCTGGTCCCCCCCCCTCTCGCCCCCCTCTGCCTGCCTCCGTTCATGGGTATTGGGCAACAGCAATGGCACTTGCCATAGAATCCACACCACAGGTGGCCCACCTGTACACGTAAAGCTAGATGTCTTAACGCTTCCGAACTTGTGCACATGAAAGAAATTGTACAGGATTGTTTGGCTTCCAGTATGCTCCAACCATTGGAAAGCAACTGGTTTTCGCCTATCCACCTTCTTTCTAAGAAGGACGGCTCGTTACTCATGTGTGGGGACTACAGGTCCCTTAATGCTCAGACAATTATCGATAGCTAACCCATCCCTCATATCCAGGATTTCACGCAATTATTATATGGCTCAAAGTTCTTCTCTGTCTTAGATTGTTCGAAGGCATATCACCAAATCCCTATGTACCTGCGGAATATTCCAAAGATGGCCATCATCACATCCCACGGAATATTTGAATACTGTTACAAGCCTTACAGCTTCAAAAATGCTGTGCAGACGTGGCAATGGTTCATTGATTCCATTTTACTACCTCTACCTTTCGCTTTCGCTTATTTGCATGACATCCTGATTTTTTCCTTGTCTGCCGTGGAGCCCCAGTTTCACCTACACGCAGTTTGCTCGGCTCTCACGGCCAACGGTGTGGTGATCAACCACGACAAATCTCAACTCTGTTCTACATCTGTTACATTCCTTTTCCATACTGTCTCGGCCGACAGCCTCCGACCATCAGGTTCTGTAGTCGAATCCTTTCTCGCACTGTTTCTTCCTTAGGATTATGCTCAACTCCCTCGTTTACTGGGTATGGTAAATTTTTATCGATGCCATATCTCTCAGGCAGCCTCTGTCCAATCAGCCCTTATCGACGCCCTCTCCGGTAAAAATACCACAGGAAAGCGAAAATTTGACTGGACTAAGCCCATGCTCGACACATTTGATAATCTGAAAACTGTGATTGCAATAACGGTCACTCTCGCCCACCCCAACCCTGAGGCCTGTATTTCTGTTACGACCGACGCTAGCTAGTCAGCTGTGGGCGCTGTCTTGCAACAGTACACCCCAGACTCCACTCAGCCACTCTGTTTCTTTTCAAAAACCTAACCAGGAGTCAATTAAGTGGTCGACTTTTGACCACGAGCTTCTCGGGGTTTATGAGGCAGTCAAACACTTCTGAAGCGACCTGGAGGGGCGTCCTTTCACTATCTACTCAGACCACAAACCTCTCATTGAGGCAATATGCAACCTGGTGAAGGGTCTCCTGCTGTGACACTTTCGGCAATGGACTTTATTTGCCAAAATTCCTCGGACACCTGTTACATTTGCGGTGCAGAAAATGTTATAGCTGACTATCTATCTCGTATCTTGGTGCTCTCCGCACCCTTGACCTTAGAAGACCTCTTCTGACTTCAGACTGAAGATGCAGGTACATAGCAATTGGTTTCGAACAACGAGTCTTTACTTACTATGAAACCTGTTGTCCTAAACTGGTCGACGACCCTGATCCTCTGCGACGTTTCTATGGGCTCCCTCTGCCCCTTGGTGCTGTCTACTCTTCAGTGCGGGATCTTCGATGCTTTACACAACCTGGCCTACCCCAGAACATGGGCAAAGACGACACTAGTCACTGAGCGTTTCGTCTGGCCTGGTGTGCGGCATGATTGCCGCTCTTGGACCCTCACATGTGTCCCTTGCCAACATTGTAAAGTGGGCAGACAAATGCAGCCTCCTTTAGGACAGTTCGACGTCCCCAGGGGTCATCTTTGGCACGTGCACATTGACATGGTCGGTCCTCTCCCCCCTTCCGACAAATACATATTGTCTATGATCCAATGCGCAACCCGTTGGGTTGAGACAATCCCTCCTGTCGACATAATGGCAGAGACCATAGCTCATGCTTTCCTATCGGCGTGGGTAGTGAGATTTGGCTGCCCCCTTTCACTTACTATGGATCAGGGATGACAATTCGAGTCCACCCACACTTGTCGCTAGACTGTGCAAGCTGTGCAGTTTAGCAAAATTCCACACTATGGCCTATCACTTGCAGGTGAACAGCCTGATTGAGCGATGGCACCGAACTCTAAAAGCTGCTCTCATGTGCCATGGTGGGCTTTGGTCCAAGGCACTTCCTTGGCTCTAACTCGGCATCCGTTCCACCCACAAGGAGGACCTGAATGCTTCTCTGGCGAAGGTGTTATATGGAGAATCACTCCTCCTGCCAGCTGAATTCGCCGAGGATGCACCCCCGACTGACCAATTTGACCACCCCTGCCTCACTCTCATTCCTCATTGCCAGTGTTTGTACACAAAGATCTGGAATCGTGCGAGTTCATAATGCTGTATGACGACCCCGTATGTGCGGCCTTGCAACCACCTTACTCGAGTCCGCACTGCGTCTAACACTGCGTAGCGAATACTTTCGTGATACTTCTCAATGAATGACCCAATATGATTTCAGTCAACGGATTAAAACGGGTGTGGTCCCTCGCTGAACTGCGTTCTGAAGCTTCTGGTCTGCCTGCCATCGTCGCCGCCTCGCCCGCTGACGCCGCCGACCTGACCTCCAGTGATACCCCACTGTCTGCGCAGCAGTCAGATGCACATGACGCTGATGGCGCGGCTTCCGAGGCGCCCACTTCTCGCGCTGGACATGGCCTTCAACTGCCATGCTGGCACCAAGATTTTGTGTTAAACTGAGAGTTTCCCTCAGCCATGCTCTGCACTGCCAGTGGGGGGGGGGGGGGGGGGTTCTCTGTGAAGCCTCTGGAGTAAAGCGCCATATCTTTGGACCCCAAGGACCTTTTACCTTACTTTTCTCCATTTCTTCTCAGCATGCTACGTTTGTAAAGCCATGTTGCATTCACCTTGCTCTGTGCTTAAATAAATTTCCATTCAACAGCTAAAGTGTGTTATTACTGAACTAAGACGCGTAATATCCACAGGCCTATATCGATGACATTAATAATGTAACATGTTGTATGCTGATGTACAGGGGCGCTGACTTATAAAAAACATTGGAGGGGGGGGGGGGCATACTGGGGTCTTGCCTCAGGAAATTTTCCAAATTTCAGATGAAAAATAGTCAGTTATAAAGTTTTTTAAACATTTTAGATAGTCAACATTAGAACCCCAAAAACTGGACTCTCGATAAGCCGACACTCCAGGATACTCGACAACCCTGACACATTTTTTGGCTTTGAAAAAAGAAACAAAAAATAAACACACATGGTATTTTCGTAAAAAGCTAATTTAATTTACAGTAATAATCATGCTTATAGACTATTACAGAGCAGTGGATATATAGCTCTGAAAAGACTAAAATTGTGTTTAAATAAATCCTAAACTATCATTAAAAGAATAAAACATAAAATATTGCTGTTACACTGTAATAGCACTTTGATAAGTAAGTGAAATAGCTAATTTAAGCTTACTTTGAATAAGGCTCAGGGTTTATTAAATAAAAACAAGATCTCAATGCTTTAATACAGTTAATAACGTTAATACAGCATGCCTAACACTTTTAGCCAAAAAGTATATAAATTGCAGGTTTTAATAGTGTCTTACACCCTAAAAATATTTAAGTATTTGAAAATAACTAATATAGTAATATAGCACTAAACTAGTACCAATATTTCGAAACACATGTCTAATTTTCTATTTTATAAAGATTTTTAATATTACATTTAATAATTTTTTAATATTATATTTAATAATTGTCACTCACAGTTTTCCTCTCGATAATTCCGCTAATTATAAGTCTGGATGCTGGGAACAAGCTTCTTGCAGATCGAATTAGGTTTTTTGTATTGTTGATAAGTCTCTCTTCACTGCTGCTCCAAAGAGAATTTGTTCCCACATGAACAAAAACGGCTTTGTAGGTCATATTTATATCGAAGTTACTGCCTTCTTTTGAGCTGAGACAGTTGAGAACGTTAAGTTGGTGTTTCCTGATTCTTGGCAGAACGTCCATTTTACAATTTTGGACTTCCACGTTTTTCTGCAAAGAGTCCCCAATAATAAGAAAATAATTTTCCTTCAGAATTTGGCTACTGCTCCGTTGCTCCTTGATTTTGGTGGATGATTTTGGCGTCCATTTATATTTATTTATTAATTCCATTTTATTTTTGGTCCCTCTGCGAGCACTGGATTCGTAATTTTTGTCGTCCTTATTTTCATTTCCCCTAGATTCACAATTTTTTTCTTTCTTATTTTCTTTTCCCGCAAGTAAAGTTATATGGGAGCTCTAATTGTCTGTTAATTCTGTTTGTTTTGAGTACTTGGATCGTTATTTGTGTCGTTTTTCTTATTTGGAATTTTGCGGTTAGTTACAGACACTTTCGGAGAATTTTCACATATGACTTTTTTTTTTACGTATCAGATCATAATTTTCTTTTCTAAGTAACTCTATTTTTAATTTGAGTTGTTCAACATCGTTCTGTAGTACCTTAATGATATGGTCTTTAGAGATGCTTTCGCTTATAAGTTCGTTTTTCTCACACTATAAGCACTCGGGACACGCCCACCGAAAATCGTCCTCAATGTATTTTAGATTAACTTTCCCACATTTTTCATGTTTCCAGCTGCTGCACGATATACATAAAATACTCTTCGTCACACGTTTATTGCACACTTTACACGATGAAGCGTTAAATTTCTTCTTTTTTGGAGAGTACGTCGTGACACTGCACTGTTTACCGGACGCGGAGATGCTCAAAAAACTCCGCTGGCGGACGCTACAAGTCATTCTGTAGTATGGAGTGGTTTGCTTGTGAAATTCTGCCAGAGTATGTTTCAATAAGGATCAAGCAACGTATTGATTCCTCCCACATATGTCTTGCTATATTACCTCAACGAGAAAATTCGAGAAATTAGAGCTAATACGTAGATTTGCCGACAATCATTCTTCCCAAGCGCCATTCGCTCTAACGGAAGAGGGTATGGGGGATCAGTTAGTGGTGCCAAAACTACCCTCAACCACACACCATAAGGCCGCTTGCTGAGCATTAATGCAGACGTGGATGCGAAGTGGATCCGACAGTAAACAGTTTTTCTACTTATTTAGCTGAAATCAAACATCGTTTTTAACCACTGAACAACTTGATATACACTCCTGGAAATTGAAATAAGAACACCGTGAATTCATTGTCCCAGGAAGGGGAAACTTTATTGACACATTCCTGGGGTCAGATACATCACATGATCACACTGACAGAACCACAGGCACATAGACACAAGCAACAGAGCATGCACAATGTCGGCACTAGTACAGTGTATATCCACCTTTCGCAGCAATGCAGGCTGCTATTCTCCCATGGAGACGATCGTAGAGATGCTGGATGTAGTCCTGTGGAACGGCTTGCCATGCCATTTCCACCTGGCGCCTCAGTTGGACCAGCGTTCGTGCTGGACGTGCAGACCGCGTGAGACGACGCTTCATCCAGTCCCAAACATGCTCAATGGGGGACAGATCCAGAGATCTTGCTGGCCAGGGTAGTTGACTTACACCTTCTAGAGCACGTTGGGTGGCACGGGATACATGCGGACGTGCATTGTCCTGTTGGAACAGCAAGTTCCCTTGCCGGTCTAGGAATGGTAGAACGATGGGTTCGATGACGGTTTGGATGTACCGTGCACTATTCAGTGTCCCCTCGACGATCACCAGTGGTGTACGGCCAGTGTAGGAGATCGCTCCCCACACCATGATGCCGGGTGTTGGCCTGTGTGCCTCGGTCGTATGCAGTCCTGATTGTGGCGCTCACCTGCACGGCGCCAAACACGCATACGACCATCATTGGCACCAAGGCAGAAGCGACTCTCATCGCTGAAGACGACACGTCTCCATTCGTCCCTCCATTCACGCCTGTCGCGACACCACTGGAGGCGGGCTGCACGATGTTGGGGCGTGAGCGGAAGACGGCCTAACGGTGTGCGGGACCGTAGCCCAGCTTCATGGAGACGGTTGCGTATGGTCCTCGCCGATACCCCAGGAGCAACAGTGTCCCTAATTTGCTGGGAAGTGGCGGTGCGGTCACCTACGGCACTGCGTAGGATCCTACGGTCTTGGCGTGCATCCGTGCGTCGCTGCGGTCCGGTCCCAGGTTGACGGGCACGTGCGCCTTCCGCCGACCACTGGCGACAACATCGATGTACTGTGGAGACCTCACGCCCCACGTGTTGAGCAATTCGGCGGTACGTCCACCCGGCCTCCCGCATGCCCACTATACGCCCTCGCTCAAAGTCCGTCAACTGCACTTACGGTTCACGTCCACGCTGTCGCGGCATGCTACCAGTGTTAAAAGACTGCGATGGAGCTCCGTATGCCAAGGCAAACTGGCTGACACTGACGGCGGCGGTGCACAAATGCTGCGCAGCTAGCGCCATTCGACGGCCAACACCGCGGTTCCTGGTGTGTCCGCTGTGCCGTGCGTGTGATCATTGCTTGTGCAGCCCTCTCGCAGTGTCCGGAGCAAGTATGGTGGGTCTGACACACCGGTGTCAATGTGTTCTTTTTTCCATTTCCAGGAGTGTATTAGTATTACAAACACAGTAGTGCAGTTTACCTAATTTCTCTGAAATTCCCATTATTAACGCGATGATTATCGTTTTTACATATGGCTAGGTGAAAAGACAAAAAAAATTTTGGAGCATCGTATTCTTTATTAGGTCCTTGCCAAAATCAGTAGTAATAAATGGAGTTAAGGCGTTCAGCTATCTACTGAAAGCATAGATAGGTCTACTTGACTGCAGTTTATTTTTATGAAAATGCAAAATGAGAACAAAAACATGATTTTGAAAAACTACAATAACTTCTCGAAACCAACGCAGAGTAGCTAAAACTTGTATACGAAAACCTTATAATAAATTCACTTACATATAACCACCAAAAGGCAAAGCCTGCGGGGAAGGAGCAGAGAAGAGAATCTGGTAATTAAGTCGCTTTCCACCGAAGTAAATCAAATATACGATTCCGTGTCGGACATGAAAATTGCGTCGATCTGCTGTCGGGTAAATCACTTGAAGGGTATCACATGAAGGAACCCCAACTGCCTGAATCATGCATGAGCCATCGGGCACAAAGCAAAACTTCTATCAAAGAAACGCGCCTAGAATTGTGTCATCACTGTCATCTCACACGCCTTCGCAGGGGGAACTTGCCAGGGTTCTTAGTCACAAGAAGGTAGACTGCAGTCACCACCTGGACAAACGAAAAGCCAAAGCAGATATCTTCAGAGCGAAGATGGCCTCCTGTCTTCATGTCTCCATGTCTAAATCATCTATCTCTTCCCGAATCCGCAAGCTAAGAAGAAGTCTGCAAAACAATGCTCCTCCAAGTTCTCCGCAGAGAAGCCATCAAAAACAGCCTTTTGCCAGTCAGGAAGTTTATTAAATGCACTTACAATGGGATGCTACGTGTTACATCTTGCTTTCCCCCCTGAAAAGTTTATTTTACCCACCACAGCTGCAAAACGATTTAGAAAAAATATCTGAATGGTGCGAAAAGTGGCAGTTGACTCTAAATAACGAAAAGTGTGAGGTCATCCACATGAGTGCGAAAAGGAACTCGTTAAACTTCGGTTACACGATAAATCAGTCTAATCTAAAAGCCACAAATTCAACTAAATACCTAGGTATCACAATTACGAACAACTTAAACTGGAAAGAACACATAGAAAATATTGTGGGGAACGCTAACCAAAGGCTGCGTTTTATTGGCAGGACACTTAGAAAATGTAACAGACCTACTAAGGAGACTGCCTACACTACGCTTGTCCGTCCTCTTTTAGAATACTGCTGCACGGTGTGGGATTCTTACCAGGTAGGACTGACGGAGTACACAGGAAAAGTTCAAAGAAAGGCAGCACGTTTTGTATTATCACGAAATATGGGAGAGAGTGTCACAGAAATGATACAGGATTTTGGCTGGAAATCATTAAAAGAAAGGCGTTTTTCGTTGCGACGGAATGTTCTCACGAAATTCCAATCACAAAATTTCTCCTCCGAATGCGAAAATATTTTGTTGACGCCGACCTACGTAGGGCGGAACGATCACCACGATAAAATAAGGGAAATTAGAGCTCGTGCGGAAAAATATACAGGCTGTTACAAAAAGGTACGGCCAAACTTTCAGGAAACATTCCTCACACACAAATGAAGAAACGATGTTATGTGGACATGTGTCCGGAAACGTTTAATTCCCATGTTAGAGCTCATTTTAGTTTCGTCAGTATGTACTGTACTTCCTCGATTCACCGCCAGTTGGCCCAATTAAAGGAAGGTAATGTTGACTTCGATGCTTGTGTTGACATGCGACTTATTGCTCTACAGTACTAGCATCAAGCACATCAGTACATAGCATCAACAGGTTAGTGTTATCACGAACGTGGTTTTGCAGTCAGTGCAATGTTTACAAATGCGGAGTTGGCAGATGTCCATTTGATGTATGGATTAGCACGGGGCAATAGCCGTGGCGCGGTACGTTTGTATCGAGACAGATTTCCAGAACGAAGGTGTCCCAATAGGAAGACGTTCGAAGCAATTGATCGGCGTCTTGGGGAGCACGAAATATTCCAGCCTATGACTCGCGACTGGGGAAGACCTAGAACGACGAGGACACCTGCAATGGACGAGGCAATTCTTCGTGCAGTTGACGATAACCCTAATGTCAGCGTCAGAGAAGTTGCTGCTGTACAAGGTAACGTTGACCAGGTCACTGTATGGAGAGTACTACGGGAGAACCAGTTGTTTCCGTACCTTGTACAGCGTGTGCAGGCACTATCGGCAGCTTATTGGCCTCCACGGGTACACTTCTGCGAATGGTTCATCCAACAATGTGTCAATCCTCATTTCAGTGCAAATGTTCTCTTTACGGATGAGGCTTCATTCCAACGTGATCAAATTGTAAATTTTCACAATCAACATGTGTGGGCTGACGAGAATCCGCACGCAATTGTGCAATCACGTCATCAACACAGATTTTCTGTGAACGTTTGGGCAGGCATTGTTGGTAATTCCTTGATTGGGCCCCATGTTCTTCCACCTACGCTCAATGGAGCACGTTATCATGATTTCATACGGGATAGTCTGCCTGTGCTGCTAGAACATGTGCCTTTACAAGTACGACACAACATGTGGTTCATGCACGATGGAGCTCCTGCACATTTCAGTCGAAGTGTTCGTACGCTTCTCAACAACAAATTCGGCGACCGATGGATTGGTAGAGGTGGACCAATTCCATGGCCTCCACGCTCTCCTGACCTCAACCCTCTTGACTTTCATTTATGGGGGCATTTGAAAGCTCTTGTCTACACAACCCCGGTACCAAATGTAGAGACTCTTCGTGCTCGTGTTGTGGACGGCTGTGATACAATACGCCATTCTCCAGGGGTGCATCAGTGCATCAGGGATTCCATGCGACGGAGGGTGGATGCATGTATTGTCGCTAACGGAGGACATTTTGAACATTTCCTGTAACAAAGTGTTTGAAGTCACGCTGGTACGTTCTGTTGCTGTGTGTTTCCATTCCATGATTAATGTGATTTGAAGAG
This sequence comes from Schistocerca piceifrons, assembly GCF_021461385.2. NCBI lineage: Eukaryota > Metazoa > Arthropoda > Insecta > Orthoptera > Acrididae > Schistocerca > Schistocerca piceifrons. The sequence goes on along the minus strand of NC_060139.1, from coordinate 267,984,178 downwards.
AAGTAATAAAATGAGCTCTAACATGGAAAGTAAGCGTTTCCGGACACATGTCCACATAACATATTTTCTTTCTTTAGTGTGAGGAATGTTTCCTGAAAGTTTGGCCGTACCTTTTTGTAACACCCTGTAGGTGTTCATTCTTTTACGCGCGCTATACGAGATTGGAATAATAGAGAATTGTGAAGGTGGTTCGATGAACCCTCTGCCAGGCACTTAAATGTGATTTATAGAGTATCCATGTAGATGTAGATGTAGATCCAATCCCTTATTTCTCCAAGTTAAACAAAATGCTAACAATCAGATATCAGTCTCCCACTCTCGAGAAAAGTTGTGGCACAGACCAATGAGAACAAACCGACGCCTCCTTTTCTTGGAAAACGACGCCTAATTTCCAACTCTGTCTACTTCTTTAGGCACCGTCCAATCATGGTGCGTCCCAATTTCTTCAGTAAATCGGTCAGTAATATACATGCCAACATGAACTCATGCCGGCTTTTTTCAAAGTAAGCCCAACATTCCACAAGTTTTGCACTTCCATGGAGCTGCCATGATTCTATCTTCGTTCCAGCTACCCGCACTCTGTCCTTTTATGACCTGCGACCAGCATGCGCTGCAGGGTGTACTATTTGGTCGAATTGGACACAGTGTGGTCTCCTACATTTGCAGCTCTTTCTTCATTTCCTATAACTACAGGTTAATCGTACAGCCTGTTCGCCACAGGCCTAATCAGTTTCTCTGAAAAAGTCTTCCAGCTGCTTAGCTGCAGCCTTCCGGTACCGCAGTGGTCAGCCGAGAAGCGACAGGCCACCGGACAGGGCTCAACAAAGGGCGGGGAGCTGGCCTGTCCACACGGCACGGCTCTTAGTTAGGCTATCTCTTTTTGGGATAGAGCATGTATATATGTGCCGTGAGCACAGTCTACTGCGCATATATATCTGTGGAGTGGCACAGTCTACTGCGGATGTTCTCTACACCAAACCAGGCTAGTCACGTGATTCTGGGGCGACGGTGCTTATCTGCAATTTGCGGTAATAGAGAAACGTGAATATTACACCTTGTTTTATACAAGGCGTTCGGAAATTCCCGTTGCAGACTTTTAGAACTTGAAGAGGAGAGTGAGAACATGATATTTTAAACAGGAGCCCATGTCCGGAAACATACCGTTTTCGTTCTACGACGTTTTCAATTTAGCTGTGTAGCGCCTTCACGTCTGCTGAGTGGAAAAGAAAAGTCTCAGCAGTGGCTTTTCCTGGTATGCAATAGGGTAGATGTGTACTTCTTGTGGGGTCACATGCAATGTTTAATTTACGAGAATCGTGTGGAGACAGAGGAAGATGTGCAGGCATGAGTTCTGGCTGCTGCACTACAAACAGGAGAGACACCAAGTGAGATGGACAGTGTGACCACAACACACTTCGTAGATACAATGTCTGTAGCAACATTGGTGGTCACCCCATCAAGCTGCTGTTCTCATGCATCAGCACTATTCTGTACATACAGAATCTTGGTTTTTTTGTGTTTGGAATAATGTTACTATAAGCAAATGTGCTTAAGTGATAAATAAATGTTTCTTTCTGTTTTCTTTCGAATTGTTACCTAATAATTCTACTGCATCGCGTCTAATTCAGTTCCTGAAGCAGAAGTGGATGAGTTAAATATTTGAATTGAAACCATCGTAGAATGGAAACGGTCCTTTTCTGGACATGGGTTTGTATTCAAAATATTATGTACTCACTGCGCTGTACAAGCGCTAGAAGGTTGAAATGGGGATTTTTGAACAAGCTATACACATTTCTGCATGTTTGACTTTTAGTAACAGCTATGGTGCAGTACTGTCAGTTGGTACGGAAGCAAAGGGAAGTATGTGAAACGAGAACTAGTTACTTTTCATAGGTATGTACAACAAGTGTATAACTGTAAATGCAACATTGATATGAGGCACTCCATATGTTGAAAAATGTTAAGGTATTATAAAGTCTTGTATTGTAGAAATAATTTCTGCGATTTTATGGTCATGTGTTTACGACATAAGTTCTAGATAAATTTGCAAGTGTGTTTGAGTAAACTGCCAGTCATTGTATACATATTAGTGCTATGTTCATATGCAGAAGACAGTTATACATGAAAGTCTAATTAATTTCCTCCAATTTATACAGGTTCTCAAACCCTTGTGCGTATCTAAGCATTTCTGCACAAGGCAGTTTCCTATACAGTATCATTGCCACATAATTAATTAGAACAGATTCAACAATATGAATCGGTGCAATAGAAAACCAACTCCAGAATTCTAGCATTGATCTTGTACTTCTTATTTTTTATGTGTTGTGTATGGTTTTACTTTTCCGATGAGATGGCGAAAAAAGGTTACAGATATTACAATTGTCTATAAAAATCAGAAGGGTAAATAAAGAAAAATTGAAAATAGTGACTGACGAGCAAATGGTAGAAATTCTTACTGTACTTACTGTAACAATTTCATAGTTCCAAACGCTTTATTTTCTTTTGTGAAACTTCGGTGCCTTCTACAGTGTCATTGTAACCTAATTAATTAGAACAGAGATTTGACAGTATGAATAAATTCAAAAGAAGACGTAAAAAAATATTATTGGCTTCTTATCCCTTTGCCAGAAAACCCTAAATAAAATGAAATCCAAGCAATGATACTATGGCGAAAAAGCACAATACCACATTTTTTAAGTCAACTTCAGTTCCTATTATCAAATTATTAAGATGTCTGTAAAGTCTTTTGCAAAGTTTCCCGATACTCCTGAATGCGATCTGTCTGTAGCAGCGAAGTAATAACACTCAAAATACGCTGAACGCTGAATGAGCTAAAATGAGCCGTCTCAAAATCACGTGACTTGAACTGCAAGATATACTGCGGACAGAATTCTCGTTCTCCGCATCCGCACGCTCGCTCCATAGATATTTGTACTTTACGGGACCTCCACTCTCTCCCTGTCAGGACTCCCATTGCTACGATGGCTCGCCGAGACTCGGCTGATTCATCAGCCCAGTACTACACGCAGATCAGACACTCAATTAATCAGAGAGACAGCATTAGTAGGGTGTTATGACCTTTGCAATCATCAGTGACCCATTCGAACATAAAAGCTCGCATTACTCGAGCAAGAGAAAAAAGGACTATTGCATGATCGAAGGTTGAGTAACAGTTATAAGAAATGAAATTGCAGACTGACTCCAGCCTGTTGTGTTTCATGTATTTTAAACGTAATGACAAAATATTTACAGATGTGTTCAGAAAAGCATTCATCTTTGTAAACTCTGTTGTTCTACAGTGCTCCGAGTCCACAAGACTTCCTAATTTCGTTACGTACACGAATTTCAGTAAGTGTTGCAGACATCAGAAGTAGACAATAAATGGAAATGTTTCAGCCCTGGGTGGCTTACTATCAGAGACAAAAAGCAGCTGCAGTTCTGAATGAGAGACAACATTTGCATTCAACAGTAGTCGATGCAAGTTTCACACGAAAGAAAAATATAACAGATGCCAAGTGAAAGAAAAATCGTACCTCCGCCGCGTTTCCATAGGCAACGAAAATTTGCATCTGGCTCTCGGAGACCAAGGATAACACTTCTTTGTGTGCATCTCGCCCCCAAATGGTTTCTACGGGAAACTTATTTTCGTGCCAATATTTATGGGGATCATGACCTTTTTGCTAACGTTTCTGTGATCTCTTGAGCAACACGCACAATTACGTATTGTACGATTTATTTCAGTTGACGTTATCTGTGTAACCGCTTCTTAAAACGTCTTTCAACTTTTCTGACAGTCAAAAAGCTGGCATGTTAGTTGACTGGCCGGTGCGGTCCTGAGGAAATGCATGTGCAAGTTTTCGTTGCCTATGGAAACAGTACTTTTATTCTTTATTCACTACTAATACATTCCACAATGCGGAAAGCAAGGGCAATGAAAATAGGGCTTTATGTTGGAAAGAAAGAAGCACCTTTAAAGTCGACAGTTTTATTCCAAATGATAAGTGCACTCGCGGGTATTCTGTTGCATAGTGCTGTTGCTCATAGTCCGCGTGATGAATTATGGGAAATAAACACGACGGATCATGAGTCGGACAAATGTAGCCAACCACATTGAGCGATTACAGTTTCCTTTCCTTTGTAAATTAAGGTATCCGGTATTTTGTTTCACTCACAACAATGTAAGCTGAGCTATAAGGTCTCATCTTAACAAGCATCTCGGAAATTGTGATGTATTATAGAAAACTGTGTAACGTTCATGATAAAAGTGGTTGTAAACATCTTTGATATTCATTTCACTCGCAACGATTTAAGCAATGTTGTTAGGTCCCGGTGTAACCACAACCGCTGAAATCGTGACGTATTCGCAAACAACAGCCTAATATTTGTCACAGAAATTACAAGATTCCTAAAAGAGCAGAAGAGCCGCTTAGACCATAAGTGCACTGATGACTATAATGACATAACTTCCATAATGTTTCCTTCAACAAAACTCTTAAGAAGCTCTTCTCTTCTGGATCACGCATTGCGCACTAGCATAACGAAATATTAAACCGACAACGACTGTCGACGAAGCACTACGTTTATAAAACCTGAAAGTTAACAATATCTTTTGGAAACTTGTGGTTAAAGTAGGGTATCCATATCGTGCATACAAGAAATAGCCTCCGGCTATATTTGTTAGCGAAATAACAACGTCATAGTACTTCGACTGGTGTACGACAGTGCATTATTGGCTTGTTCGTTCTGTAAGTTTGTAGTATGGGAAGAAGTTACTATATTGCATAGTAAACGCATGAACGAACGAAATGAATGTGAGCTATGAAATTGCGATTATATTTATTATTATCAAGAGTGTTTACTGTTGCACTCTTTGTGTCATGTGAGGCATATAATTATCTGTTTATGTTCCTTGAAACTTTTTAAGATGATCAAAGATATTACGCTTAGTGAAAGTTTGAGTTCAAGTTAACAATCGAAGTCAAGCATTACTGTTACATTGAAGACGGCAAGAGCGATCATATTGAATAAACAAGTGAGGGATGGTACTCATCGTCGTTGCTGGTTGCGTACACTGCACAGAATTTGCCCATGCAGACTATCTTGCAGACTTTCTGTCGCAGCGTCTTCCGAATTTTGAGTATCATAGAATTGCGTTGGAACCAGAAGAGTGGGTGGTGAGTACCATAATATCATCTTGTTGAATCGTTTGTATAATTATATTCGTACGTAATATTTCCTGTTTCTGCTCACAACTGACACTGAATCAAGTCGAATCTTGACCTGTCACTTAAGGATATACGAAGAGTAGTGAGAATTCTGGATGAAACATAACTGTACGTAATAATTTTCAGAACCCGTAGCTGGAATATTTGATGAGCTCTCACTACATATAACAATAACAGTAGGCAGTAGGCTCAACTGAAAGTTAAACTATGTTGTGGATATGAGAATGTTTGATAAGAAGGCAAGGTATTTACTAATTTAGACCTGCAAGAGTATCACACTTATAAGTATAATGTGCATTTTCAGACGATGATTATGGTTTTAGTGAAGTGAAATGGAAAATAACCAGTCAAATGATTATACTCTGACAACAACAGCACTGGTGAATGGTGTCAAATACGCTGTTGGTGTTGTTATAAATAGGAAGTACGATGAGACAATAAGTTAGGATGAGTAACAAAGTGATCAGTTATTCCTTTGAGGATTGAACTGAAGCCAGTGCTACTCACCATTGTAGAAGTTCACATATACAATTACAATCAGGTGACAGGGAAGGAAAGATACATAGGGAAACAGAGGAACTTGTAAAATACTTGAAGTGTTAATAATGTGCAAATCTATGAATATCAGACTAGAGATATAAAAAAAATAGAAGTGCACGAAAGGCAACCTACTCTCAAGAAGGATGTAAGACTGGATTTCAGCTTATCAAACTATGGTATTTCTTATGTTTAAGTTATAATTTTGTATTGCTTTTAAATAAATTCTATGTGTCTCATTGCTTTCCAAAGCCCAAAGAATTTTCTTTGCGAAAGATGGTTAATTTAATGCACTCTGTAAGGTATGTAGTTTCTTGGACGACATGTTACTCATTACAGAACGTATATAATTGACATCCCTCGTTAGTAAAGTTTTGCCCACATAAGGCGAGCTTCCATGCTCAAATTTTAATGTGGGGCACATTTTAATCTGTTCAAAGGCTTCAAAACTCTGCACTCTCTGCTCCAGTGTGTGAGATTCATACATTAAAATCTGCATCGCATTTACTAACTGAGCCACTTAACCTTTTTCTGTACAGTGGAGCAGTATTTTATTTGTTAATGAATGCTTTTGTCTTTTATTGCAGTTATTACTTTTGGGAAACATTAATAAAATTATTCACTAATTTTGATCTTGTGATGATTGATGAGGCTGAGGGGAAAGGGTACAGGCCACGCAAAGGAGTATTTACAAGAGAGTGCAGCCATACTGTGTCACACATGTTGTGAACACATACTGGGAGGACACTGTAGGAAGCAAGTCCAAGGGAAGACACACAAGGCTTGTCCTCCTTCTGCACATTGGGGAAAACGGTCAATGTATCAGCCTTAAACAAAAAAAATTATGACCCAACAGAACGCCTGATTTGGCAGGTATTGGCAAAATAAATAATACTCCAAATTAGACAGGAATGGTTTTAGAGAGAAATATTCTTGTCAAGTGCGTGTTTCTTTTTGTATGTAAAAAAAGGATGCCACACAATAGCAGCAAAACCTCCAAAAAATAATTTCATTGGCAGCACGAAGTTAACTGATCATCTATATTTTAAAGAAACTTTGCTGCCAGGCCCAAAGTACCGTACCTACAAACCAAAATCTGACATCTGCTTTCGCTTCGACACTGGAATTCATATTCCCAAAACTTTCACACTCAAATAGTTGTACAAGTTGATTGATTCCAGCTGTGACACTAATTTTTAGTTATTTACCCAGTGGTATAAAATTTTTGACAGACAACAAACTTAAATTTGAAAATAAACTCTTGTTAGAAAAATTTCTACTTATGTAATTTGTAAAAGGTAGTGGGCAAAAACTATTAATTTACACTTCAAAAATAGACTTGTAAATGGTCACTATGTAGCAATATTTACCATATGTATGTGTAATATGAAAGTAAAATCTCCCATTCCACATTATTAGATCTATTGTACAATTAATCCATGTAACATGAAACTAACTTGATATTGCAGTCACAGGGCAGTATGTATTTGTGTTTAATGAAGTGAACAGTTATAGATTACATAACGCTTAAAAGCAAGTTGCCAAACTGTGTATCACTTTGAAATTTTATCAAGATATGACTGGATATTTGTCCAGCTTTTTACAGATGCTTACTCCATGATAGATTACTTATTCATCTACAAAATGACTGAGTTTGTTGTTAGTGTCGTCTGACAGGCCATAAATATACAATATGGACGCCAAGAGTCCCAAGAGACTCTGCAGAGCATTGTGAAGTGCATGGAAGAGCGTATGTACCAGTTCTTAGGGCTTTTTCCCGTTCCATTCGCATATGGAGAGCGGGAAATATAATTAAACTATTTTTGTCCTAAAGATTCCTATGGGAGTCATACGCAGGGGAGGTAGTATATTCCTAGAGTCATCATTTAAAGCCAGTTCTTGAAATTTTGGTAGTAGACTTTCTTGGGATAGTTTCCATCTATCTTCAACAGGCTGCCATTTCAACTCTTTCAACATCTCTGCGACACTCTCCTGTCACAGTCGTGACCAGTCGTACGCCCTTCTCTGTATGAACTCAATATCTCCTGGTAGTCTCATTTAGAACGAATCCCACACATTTGAGCAATATTCTAGGATGGATCGCAGGAGTGATTTGTAGGCAATCTGCTTTGTAGACTGATCGCATTTGCCTAGTATTTTACCAATAAATTGAAGTTTGCTACTTGCTTTACCCACTACTCAGCCTTAAGTATTTATTCCATTTCACGTCCCTATTAAGTGTTACACTGAGGTGTGTTTGTATGAGTTTGTCGATTCCAACTGTGACTCACTGATGGTATGTTCATAGGATACAATGCTTTTTTCGTTTCATGAAATCAACAATATTACAAAAAAAATGGCTCTGAGCACTATGGGACTCAACTGCTGAGGTCATAAGTCCCCTAGGACTTAGAACTACTTAAACCTAACTAACCTAAGGACAACACACACATCCATGCCCGAGGCAGGATTCGAACCTGCGACCGTAGCGGTCGCGCGGTTCCAGACTGTAGCGCCAGAACCGCTCAGCCACCAGCGGCCGGCCAACAATATTACATTTGTGAACATTTAAAGCTAATTGTCAATCTTTGCACCACTTTGAAATCTTATCAAAGTCTGACTGAATATTTCTGCAGCTTCTTTCAGACAGTGTTTCGCTAAAGATATCTGCATGATATGCGAAAAGTCTGGGGTTGCTATTAATAGTGTTCGCAGGATCATTATATACAACATGAGCAGCAAGGGACACAACACACTTCCCTGGAGCACACTCGAAGTTACTTCTACATCTTTCGATGACTCTGCATCCAAGATAACGTACTGCATCCGCTCTACCAAGAAATCCTCCATCCAGTCACCGATTTCGCCTGATACCCTATACGATCGTATTTTTGACAATAAGCTTAGATGTGGTACTGAGTCAAAAGATTTTCGTAAATCGATAAAAACTGTATCTACCTGACTGCATTGATCCATTGCTTTCAGGATGTCATGCGAGAAAAGTGAGAACTGGGTTCCACATGATCGATGTTTTCGAAATCCATTCTGATTGGCAAGGAAAAGATCGTTCTGTTCGAGATACCTCATTATGTTTGAGCTCAGTATACATGCTAAGATTTTTAAAAACAAATAGATGTGAAGGATATTAGACGGTCGTTTTGTATATCACTTCTGCTACCCTTCTTGTAGACGATATTATCTGCTCTTTCTTCCAGCTACTGTGCACAGTTTTCTGTTTGCGGGGTCTACGGCAGATTACAGTTACAAGAGGGGCTAACTCAACCGCGAATTGGATATGATAACTTACAGGGTTTCCATTGGGCGCTGAAGTTTTGTTCAGTTGTAACGATTTCAGCTGTTTCTCAACGCCACTGACATTAATGTCTATTTCCGTCATCTTTTCAGTGGTACGAGGATTAAATTCTGCCAATTCTCCTTGGTTTTCCTTTGTAAAGGAACATTTGAAAAGCGAGTTACGCATTTCTGCCTTGCATTGCCAATCTCAATTTCAGTTCCTGTCTTGCCCATTAGTAACTGGACACTAACTTTGGCGCCACTAACACCCTTACATGCGACCTGAATTTATTTGCTTCTTGTGAAAGATTTTTCGACAATATTCTGCTGCAGTAGTCACTGAAGGCCTTATGTATTGGTGTCTTGACTACCAAACGCGGTTCCATCAACGTCTCTCTATCTATACCCTTTTTGTTCTGTTTTGTACCTGTTCTGTTCCTTTAGAAGTTTATTTAAATTGACTGTATACCATAGAGAATCTCTCCCATCACGGACTGTTTTATGGGTACTTATTTATGCAATGCATAGTGAACTATTTTTTGACACTTGATCCATACTTCCTCTACATCCTCCTGTCCTGAACTAAAAGTTTCAAGTTCCTCTTTGAGCTCTGATACTACTGCTTCTTTGTCTAGTTTGCTGTGCATATACACTGATCCGTCAGAACATTATGACTACCTGCCTAATAGCCGGCATGTCCATCATTGGCACAGATAACAGTGGTGACATGTCATGGCATGGAAGCAGTGAGTCCTTGGTAGGCCGCTGCAGGGAGTTGCCACTATATCTGCTCACACAAGTCACCTAATTCCCGTTGATTCTGGGGAGGGGGCCGATAAGTTCTGATAACACGTCACGTTCAGTCACAACCCAGATGTGTTCAGATCTGGCGAGATGGGGGGCCAGGACATCAATTGGAACTCGCCACTATGTTCCTCGAACCACTCCATTACACTGCTGGCCTTATGATATGGCGCGTTATCTTGTTGAAAAATGGCACTCTAGTTGGGAAATGTGACCGTCGTGAAGGGATGTATGTAGTCTGCAACCAGTGTATGATACTTCTTGTCCGTTGTGGTACCTTGCACGAGCTCCACCAGACCCATGGATGCCCGCGTAAATGTTCCCCATAACACAATAGAGCCGCTGGCAGCTTGTCTCCGTCTCGTGGTAGAGGTGTGAAGGAGCTGTTCCCCTGGAAGACGAAGTATTCGCTCCCTCCTATCGACATGATGAAGAAGGTATGGGGGATGCATCAGACCGTACAACGCTCTGCCGATGCGCCAAGGTCTAGTGCCCATGATCACGTGCTCATTTCAGTCATAGTTGTTGATGTTGTGTTGTTAACATTCGCTCGTGCATGGGTCGTTAGCTGCAGAGGCCCGTCGTTAGGAGTGTTTGGTGCAAAGTATGTTCTGACACACTTGTTCTCTGTCCAGCATGAAAGTCTAACGTTAGTTCCGCCACAGTTTGCCGTGTGTGCTCTTTTACCAGTCTGCCCAGCCTACAATGTCCAACATCTGTGATGAGAAGTGGCCGCCCAACCCCACGGCATCTGGAAATGTTTCCACCTTGGTTTCGCCACGTGTTGCAGACACTCTCCACAGCACTCCTCGGACATCCAGCAAGTCGTGCAGTTTCCGAAATGCACGTGCTGAGCCCCTGCGCCATCACAGTCTGCCCTCGGCTAGATTCAGATAGATCGCACTCCTTCCTCATTCGACAAACACGCAAACAGCACGCTCACTTAGGCTCACGCAGACACTGTACGTGTGTGTGACTAGCAGTCATTCCCCGCCAGGTGACGCTGCTATCGTCTGGACGGGTTTGCATCGATAGTGGGTCAGTTGTCATGATGTTCCGGCCAATCAGTGTAACTCTTTCTATTTGTTTTAGTTTCCCTTTGCCTCGTGATGCCAATTGAGGAGCTACTCGACCGAATAGTAGCGGCTTCGGTCAAGAATACCATCATAACGACCGGGAGAGCGGTGTGCTGACCCCACGCCCCTCCTATCCGCATCCTCCACTGAGGATGACACGGCGGTCGGATGGTCCCGGTAGGCCACTCGTGGCCTGAAGACGGAGTGCTTTTTTTTTTTGCTCTTTGGTATTCATTGTTGCTATAACTGCCTCGTGGTCACAGAAACCTGTTTCGATGTGGACATGCTCAAATAGGTCAGATCTATTTGTTGCCATCAGATCTTGTATATTTCCATCATGGTTGGTGTTCCGAACTATCTGTTCTAAGTAATTTTCCAGTTGCACATTATATATGATACTCCTAGGTTGCAGTAAGTACTGGGAGATGAAGAAGCTTGCACAGGATAGGGTAACATGGAGAACTGCCTCAAACCAGCCTCAGAACTGAAGACCACAACAACAACAACATAGATCTTTCTTTGGACAGAAAGCCGTTGTGTGGAACTGAGTAAGATGCTTTTTAACAGTCAAGATATACTGCTTACACTTGACTGTCTCGATTCATGACTTTCAGGATGTCATATGATAGCACAAGTCATTTTTGCATGACCGATAGCCGGCCGCGGTGGCCGAGCGCTTCTAGGCGCTTCAGTCCGGAACCGCGCGACGGCTACGGTCGTAGGTTCGAATCCTGCCTCGGGCATGGATCTGTGTGATGTCCTTAGGTTAGTTAGGTTTAAGTAGTTCTAAGTTCTATAGGACTGATGGCCTCAGATGTTAGGTCCCATAGTGCTCAGAGCCGTTTGCATGGCAGATATTTTCGTAACCCATGCTGGTTGCCATGGAGGATGTCGTTTGTTAGAGATACCTCATTATGTTCGCGTTCGAAATATGCTCTAAGTTTCTACAACAGTTGGATGTCAACAATATAGGACGGTAGTCTTGCTCTGCCTTTTTTAAAAAAAAAAAAAAAATCTGCAGCTTACGCCGTCCGTACGAAAAGTTGAGAGAGTTATTTAACTCCTGGCAAATAAGCAACGTCGGCGTAATAACATCAGAGACGACGAGTCTGCTGTGACGAGTGTTAAGTGGGGGACGAGTGGCCGTAGTGAGCAACGTAGTTGTGTCACAAATAACACTGGACCAACAACTCTAAATCAAGTGTTCAAGACATTCTCCAGAATGTTCTGAAGAAGAGAAAAGTATGTTCAAAGTTTGCTCGCACACCTTGACTCTCAAACAAAAACAATGACGCGTAGACGCCTGTCGCGACTTGGATGAGATTTGTTGCGATAAAAGGAAAAATATTTTAGCGTTCATAGTAAAGTGTTACGCCTTGGTATATTTTGGAATATCCTTGTTTTTAATACAGTCTCTTTGAAATTCGTTTTAGTTGCGAAATAAAGCTCTGTCCTAAGATAATTGCCATTCATAAATGAAGCTGTGTTGTTCAGACTTACTGATTAATAACAGGTTATGAGCACAGGCCACGTCTAACTGAACAAAATACATTTTTTAAAAAAAGATTTATTTGATCCAGTGTGTGCTGAGAGAAATTTTTTTTTTTTTTACTGAAACGAGTTGTACGGCAAGAACATGGCTACAAATGGAGATTATAATGTGAATACTGATAAGTTGAAGAGCCTGAGGTTTGGGAAAAGTAGAAATGGAACATCTGTGTGGTGCTCCATTCATATGAACTCGAACCATTTATTATCCATACACAGAATGGCAAAAGAATGAGGTAAAAGCAGGAAATCTGATTGCAAGTGCGCTAATCAAACGAGTTGCAACAGCTTATGTTGACATACAATATTGCTAGAGAAATATGGGACAAAGTATGTGCGCGATTTGAACATAGCAGCACGCAACGATTGAACATGTTAAATGTAATATTTTTTTCGAGTCGAACGCGACGAAACAGCGTAAAAAGTTATTTGTAGATCTAGTGACGAATTAGCGAAATATGAAGAGAATACATTGTCTGAAGGAATATTAAATTGTCAAATTTTATCTATGATGGGCAAGGAATATGATAATTTTAAAGACCTCTGGAATACAATGACGGTGAAAACCAGAGTTTGAACTTGAATATTGAAAAACTTTGTGTCATTGTATTGAGTAAACAAAAATTTCCGTGTAGTAAATGTAAACAACTAGGTCAATAGGCAGCAGAGAGTCCATTGAACGCTCTTGACTGCAGTAGCGTGCAGCAAGAAGAAGTAAGTGGAGATGCTGTATTTTCCTCATGTCCATGGGTTCACCTACTAAAAATTGCTTTGACGTAAATAAATGGTATTGTGAAAGTGGTGCTCCTAAGCATTTTACCTCTAATAAATGGTATTTTATTTTGCTCAGTGACTTGGATATTCCTGAAGTGGTTACATTAGAAAACTAGGTTCTAGTGTGCGTGCATTTGGATGTGCTGTTAAACAGTTCAGATGTGATGGAGGCAAATAATTTAATAACAACAGAGTTAAGGAATTGCTTATAGATAAGGGAACAGAATTACTGGATCCTCTACCCTATACCCCTGAATAAAATAGTATGGCCGAATTTAAAATTAGAACAATTGTTAAAGCTGCACGTTCGGTGCAGAACACAAGTAAACTACCAAGAGGATTGTGGGCAGAGGCTTGCATTATGGCAGTCTAACATTTTAAATCATACTGGAAAGCCGTTGCTTCCAGACATTTTTCCATATGAGTTGTTGTACGATCGCCGGCCTGTGTGGACGAGCGGTTCTAGGCGCTTCAGTCTGGAACCGCGCTACCGCTACGGTCGCAGGTTCGAATGCTGCCTCGGGCATGATGTCCTTAGGTTAGTTTGGTTTAAGTAGTTCTAAGTTCTAGGGGACTGATAACCTCAGATGTTAAGTCCCATAGTGCTCAGAGCCATTTGAACCATTTTGTTGTACGATCGACCAGCAGGAAAAGTTGACCACCTCAGAATTTTTGACACAGATAGCTATGTTTCTATAAACAAACATTTCCGTTCAAAAAGTGACAAGGCTTTTTTTTAACAACTTGTTGGGTATTTCAATGACAATGCGTGAGCTGCCTGTGAAGCTGCCCGTGGGCATTGCCTCGCATTCTCTACTCGCGAACAGGGCGAAAGGCTACCGATAGCGGTCTACCAACAGCTGACACTCAGTTGTAGTGATGTTAGTATTCTTTGCATTGTCGTAATTATTTCACCAAGGCGATGCAAAGAATACTTTCGATGCAGTATATCATGAGCGCAGTACACTGAAATGGCAAAGAAACTGGGATAGTCATGCGTATTCAAATACAGAGATACATAAACAGACGAAATACGGCGCTGCGGTGGGCAACGCCCATATAAAAATTGAGTCTGGCGCAGTTGGTAGTCGAAGTCGTGGTGGAAAAAACAAAATGTATGGCAGCGTACAAAGCGTGTTACAGCAGAAAACAAAAACGATTTTTCAAACCACAACACAGGGTCACAGGGAGCGTATCTTGCGACTTACAGTGTATTTTGTGGGATATGTCATCCTCCTACAGTACAGGCGATGCAACTTTAAACTGGTCTGCACAATGGATCAATACTGTATATTTAATAGGATCGTCACATGTGCTGGATGCCGGCATGCACAGAGTATTTGTTTTCGATGTATGGGAGGAGAGAGACGCTGTAAGTATCTTATTGAGTTTTCTATCAGATGAAATAAGTGGAATTTTATAGTTCGTAATTTTCTCTGTTGGATGGTACAGTATAATGATGATAGCATGTTGGGGTGATAAACGTGAATGGGCCTTGAGGGACACAAATCTGCTTTGGACTGCAGTATCTGTACGTAGTTGGGAGAAGCACCACAACGCTGTGGCAAAATTCTCATCCTTCTCCCATTTCCAGTACTGTCTTTAGACTATCTTATGTTGCAGGAACGGACTTCATTTGGCGCTGACCTTACACATCGTACACTGTTGGCTGAGCTATGACAACTTGTTCCCATTTCCACCGAATGGTCAAAACACGGTTCCGCCGTACTAACTCAGGTCACTCTGTTTCTACAAAGGTTGCGGAATGTAATAGATTTGGAACAATCACATGCGAAAAGCTGCAGAAATGGCAGCAGTTGCAAGAAGCATAGGGCTATCTGAAATTTTACGGTAGTAGATAGGTTCGAAAATGTGACTCGTTTCGAGATATGAAAGTGCCAGAAATATGATACACTAGTGGCTGTAATCATGAAAGGACTTCTCCATCGGATACAACGCAGGTATGTGAATGAATGGAAAGACTTGATTCCAAATCATAGAAATCATTTCTACCCGGAAAGCGTAACACTACAGATCTGAAAAGCTAGTGTACATTTCTTACGACCTCAATCAGTACACCATCTACTGTTTGTGATCCTTCTCAATCAATCATTGCCTTAACCCAGTCTATATATCGCCGTACCTCCGACATGGCATTGAGACAGAATGCATTACAAATACTGGAGAAATACCTAGCGGCAGCGTTAGGAAGATGCAAACACTGTCTTCATACAACGTTCCTTAGCTGAATCACTTTCTACATTCAGTGATTTTATCACAAGGTTGCACCATCGGCGACGTGTAACCGCACTGTTGGTCTGATAATATACACTCCAGCGATCACTGTCTATATTCAGTGTCGCGGTATTTGTCTGGAAAAACCACTTCATTCGGAGGTAATGCCATGTCTCGTTTTATAAAGCCAGTTATAGCTTTTAACATGGATACTTGTATGCACCTGTAGAATCAAGACCGCTTGTGACAGTAACATATTGTTGTTGCAACCGATTTTTTAACATATGGCGGGTTGTAAGACGAATATGCGTCTCTTTCTAAGACACAGTGGTACCACTCGCAAGAAAAACTTATGAGACATGTCCACCCATCGCTGATTTTCGGTCTGTATTATTTCGCATCGCTAGCAATCTGTCATTGACGAAGTATTATACATAGTAGTAGGGGATGTATGATAGGTTCGCCTTGAACATCAGGCTTATAAAGTATGTGTTTGTGTTCCGACATGTGCAAAGTAAATAACTACATCCAGTCGTAAGGAAGGTATGGATTTGATGTGGAATACTGTGATAGCAAAGGGAAGAGTATGTCAAGTCATAAGAATGGCACAGATAGTTCTATTTCCAGAGCCACAGCCGCCAGCAGAGTGTATTTCCGATACTTCGCTCATTGTCGAATGTCGTTCAACTGAAACCACAATCGTAGCATTTAATTATAAGTATAGTGATCAGCTATTTATGTGATGGGTTTCCTAGGATAATTCCGTCTAGGGGTACGTGGTGCGCCGGTGGTGGCCTGTAGCAGGAATGATTCATGTTTCCGGCTAATGGTAGGAGTTGTCCAAATGGAGAGGCCTGTTGGGATGCAGGAATGTAGCTGACTTAACTGTGTCGTCCTCTAGATGTTCGAATAGCCAACTAATACTTGGTATGTGTTGGACAGCTTTCGTGATCGTGTGGAAATTTGAGAAGATTCGGCATGGACATGTGTTTGCGCTGGTCCATTTTTCCTTCCCATGTAAATTGTCCGGTTGACAGCTTCTTCACATTTCCCGTCTTTATTAGTTGAGAGAACATCGATTATGGTGTGTGCATCTAGCAGGTGAAAGACAGATGGACGACACGTTTGCGGGTTCTCTAGACATGAGAAACACCTTAGTTGACTTTGTAAATTACAGGTTTGATTTGGAATCTGTTACATCGCCAGCTTTGGTTTTCGCAAGTGGAAATGTCAGTATCCTTACTTTTTTAGAGTTTTCATGTAAAGGTCTTTCCAGATGGGATAAGTTTCTAGTTCCTCAATGGTTTGCAGCACACTTCACCTCTCTAAAGTTTCAGGTTTCTAGATAAATAATTTCCGGTCTATACCTTTGGAATTGTGTGAGTGATATTGCTATGCAAGCAATATTGCTCTGTGCTTGATATCGAAAAGTATGGCGTAAATGGTATAATATTCTTGCAAAACATGTGAAAATACATGTGTTCTTGTAATCCCAGGGTCTGGAAATTGGTGTAGAAAACAAGCAAGCAAGCAGGTTGGGACCAGAAACGGTGATGCCTTTGTGCAGAGGGGAAGTAACCCAGCCTTTGTACAACAGTCTTCGCGGCATATGTACGAGCGTTTCGCGAAAATGACATGATATTCTGGCAAACATGTGAAATTACATCTGTTCTTGTAATCCCAGAGTCCTGAGATGGACGCAGAAAGCAAGCAAGCAGGTCAGGGCCAGAAACAGTAATGCCTTTGTGCCAAGGGGAGCCGACCCTGACTTTGTACAACAGTTCTGAGAGTGACTTCAGTCTGCTGAAGGTACTTTGGTCATGCGTTGGGAGCAGATGACTTGTGACCATTGGCTGCGGTGGACGACCACCCGACCTCGTGGGATATATCTAGTGCAGTGAGGAGTATACCTACAGTGTATGTGTTTATGCTGTCTGTCTTCACGGTATATGTATGAGTTTCTGGCGGTCAATAGTTGTATGCATGATGCAAAAGGGGCGATTTTGGATGGCACAGGATACGAATTATGTGTTTACTGCATCGACATGGTATGCGGTGATATAATGCTGGGTTGGAGATCAGTTTCATGCTCTAAAATTCAAGCTTTCGTTCTCAGTGCCAGAGCAGCGTGTCTTTCCATATTTGACGATCTGTAGGCCACTTTTGTAGGGTTTAACTGTCAGTGTAATATGGCGATCTGTACAAAATAGTTTTGCTGCTGAAAGTCTCACCTGCAGAAAGAATGAAAAAGGCAGCCAGTGCTTCCACACTGGCAGCATCAGTAATGTAGTGGGTAAATTCAGTAAGAGCTGAATAGAATGCTCAATTTATTTGCAAGACATCCTTTGTGCTGGGATGTAGGAGCATCCACATAGCAATGACAACATTTACCGTTTATGAGACATATGTTGAAAACAGGACATCACAATTTCTAGGAAGGGTAACACGTGACGGACAGGGTGCCTTGTGAGGACCATCGGGAAGAATGCAGTTGGTGTTAGTCTGGGATATTTTCGTAAACAGCTCCTGTTAGGACACGAATTTTGACACAGACAAGCTGAGACATCACAAAAGCTCCTACAAGAGCGACTGTTAACTATTTCTGCAGCACTTTACTATTTTTGAGAGGTAGACTTGGCTTTTATTTACATAGACATGTGACATCAGTAGAAAATTGTCAACCTTTTTGCTGCACCTGTGCGGGTGAGCCGCTATGCAGACATCTTTCACTTGACACTGGACTTGCAGGTAGACGTCAGTCACAGTAAACACGTGCGCAGCTGGACACATTTCTCATGTCCTGTTAGGATCACTAGAAACAATGCACCCTGTGCTATTCTCGGAAGCCCTGCAATAGATTTCTATTGTGTGACCTGTGTTGTCAGTACAATATTGAGAACCTTTTATCTGCACCTACCATGGTGAGTTGCTCAGCAATTAGGTCTTCGCTGGACAGCAGGTAGAGAGGCGTCATTCCAGCAAAGGTAACACGTGCATGTCCAGAAGGTGACATGGCTCTTATTTACATAGACATGTGATGTCAGTATATCACTCAAAGAATTCCGACTGTATACCCGAAAACAGATGCAACTTTCATCTACTGGCTGCATGCAGTAGTGGCCTGAAAGCAATAGCTCACGCCCCAGCATTCGTCTCTTTGGCGGCTGCCTCAAATAGCACCCATCTGGGGTCTGCAGTGTCAGCACGTGCGCGTGTTGGAGCCTCTGATACATTGCGGTTGACAATAGTTCAAAAGTGTTTCTACATGCAATGAGTGTATATGCATTGCATCATTTTCGGCTGCTTAAGTGATGTGAGTGTTACACACGCATTATTTTTTGACAATTTACAGGTTGTTTCCATGTCTGTTGCATTACTTTTCGAACAGGTGTGCGGGCTGTGCAATGCATTATTTTGAGTCTGTACATCAGTGTACTGCATTATTTCGGTGATTTACGAGTAGTTTGCAGCGCTGTAGTCTGTGCAATGCAATATTTCGACAGTTTATAGTTAGCGAGCATGCCTGTAGAGCGTTTTACATGCATTATTTTGACAATTTACTCGTTGTTTTCGTGTCTGCACATCAGTGAACTGCATTATTTCGGTGGTTTATGAGTAGTTTGCAGGTCTGTAGGCTGTGCAATGCATTATTTCGACAGTTTACAATTAGCAAGCATGTCTGCAGAGTGTTTTACATCTATTATTTCGGTGATCTACGAGTAGTTTGAAGATCTGTATGGTGTGCTATTAATTATTTCGATAATTTAAGTGTTGTTTGTGTGTCTGTACATCAGTGAACTGCACTACTTCGGTGATTTATGAGTAGTTTGCAGGTCTATAGACTATTTACTGTGATCCGAAGCACGCCAGGGTGAGTGTTTTGAGCCAGCCGGAATGGCTGAGTGGTTCTAGGCGCTTCAGTCCGGAACCGCGCGACCGCTACGGTCGCAGGTTCGAATCCTGCCTCAGACATGGATGTGTGTGATGTCCTTAGGTTAGTTAGGTTTAAGTAGTTCTAAGTTCTAGGGGACTGATGACCTCAGCTGCTAAGTCCCATAGTGCTCAGAGCCATTTGAACCATTTTTTGAGTGTTTTGTATCAGTGTAACAAATAAACTACGTGAAATCCGTCCCTAAATTAATATGTTCAAAAATGAACAAAGTACAGTCCTTCCTCTCTCCAGCAGTCCAGAACAGGCTGAGTCCTTTTCCCACCATTTTCCCCCAGACCGCCATCTTGGATTATGTCATGGAAGGAACAATAGTGCCCTCTGGTGGCAGTGCTATGTATTAGGTCAGTTGGACTCTGGACCTCATGGTGAACACACTGGATGGATCTACTGCCTCTAATTGTTTAAATAAAGACCGCCTGCAAAATGAAGACTTACATCCATTCTTTCCAGCAGCCCAGCACAGGATGAGTCCTTTTCCTGCAAATTCCAAGGAAGAGGTGGTGGTTGGAGGAATTAGGTTAGTGGAGGTAGCCCAAGTGACCTATTTTCCCACAAAAATTTGAATTTCCCAGGATGACGTCATTGCTACGTTGCCATATCTACCACCGCCATCTTGGATCCGCCATCTTGGATCCGCCATCTTGGATCCCCCATATTGAATAAATTTTTCAACAATGCAATGTGGGGTGATTCCGTCTTTGCCCTACTACTTGTGTAACTTGTGCAACAATGCTTGTACCAGTGGTCACGTAAACATTCTCACACCCATAGACGAGGTTCTGGACGTCCATGCAGCCCAGATGCCCACCAGGATCGTCGCATTGTAAGAGCAGTAGTGACAGATTGTCAAGCTTCCACAGCACAAAAAGGAGGGCTTGTGAGACCAGACATGTCAACGCGAAGTTTTGCGACCTGGTTATTAGCAGTGGGACTATGGACACACACACCTCTTCAGTGATGAAAGCAGATTCTGCCTGCATGCAAGTAACAGTCGTATTTGCGTGCGAGGAAGACCTGGCGATTGCTGTCTCGTAGAGTACATTCGTCCAAAAACACTGGCCCCACCCCATTCCTTATGCCCTCGGTGCGATAAGCTAAAACTCTAGTGCACCTTTGTCGTTTCCTCCACTGACCAGCGCTCAGTAGATGCAGGATGTTTTTAGGCCTGCTCTTTTGGCTTTCTTGCAACAAAAGGTGATGTTGTTTCAAGAGTATAATGCTCGCCCACACACTGCCTGTGAAACTCAGCGTGCTTTGAAAGACGTGCAGCAACTTCCCTGACCTGTAGGATCTCCGGACGTGTCTCCAATCGTGTGATATTACGGGTGGAGAAGTGGCTTGTGCTACTGTTCAGCCAACAATTCTTGCAGAATTACGTGAACAGGTCGAGCATGCGTGACGTGACGTATCCCAGGACAGTAATCACCATCTGTACGATCGACTGGCTGCCAGAGTCAAGGGTGTGCAGTGATGCCCGTGGAAGCTACACCTCGTACTAATATGGGTGTTTCAGTGTGGGTCGACGCCCGGTAGCCCAGAACCACTTGTACCCTTGCTCTGTAGATGCAATCGTTTCATGTACTCTATATACACTATTCCAACAATAAATCTTGAGTCAATTGGAAACCTCTAAAAGGGTGTACTAATTCTTTTCCAGTACTGTATACTTATCTCAGTCGATTGTGGGGGGATTAGAATGTCCTCCAACGATTACAATATCATTAGGCAAGTTGTGTACAAGGGGTCTGAGGTTTTCTGTAAAATGTGTACTGGTATATGTTGTCATTTAATATGCCTACACGTCTCACTTCTTCCTGCTACACCAATGAAAGATGTTTGTTCATGATTTTGTTAATCAGTGTGTAGGAAGAACTACACCCCGTGAGCGCATTTTTGGAATTATGTGCGGATCTGAAGGGTGAAATGTGAGCACAGTGCATCCACAAGACGCGACGACGAGCGAGTATGAGAACTTGCAATGGAGAATTCATTTACACTTTGCAGTTGCGCTTTGGGGATGCTGTGGACTCCAGAGGAAAAGGTCCTGATGACAGTGGTGTAGCCCCAGAAAAAATGAAGCTATATTATGTAACGTCTTACTTACTGTCTGTCATCTGATGACTGATCGTGTCCAGACTAGCTATGGGCATATTGCGTGTGAGAGATCTGTTTACTTGATGTTACGGTGGTTTATGAGAACCGATAAATACAAAATTGTTCTTAAAAACAGGGTTACTTGATGTTATAGGTAGTTACTAGAGCATACAGTCCTCTCTATAGCCCTCAACACACCGCTGATGGAAATTATTGGCATCATATAACAGGACCACTGTATGAAGAATCGGCGAAAAGGCCACAGTAAGAATATATTACGAACAGAATCCGATTAATAGATCACTTCATGAGGTAGGTACTCTCAGTAAGAGAAACTTAAACCTGAGTGAACTGTACTACTCTAAATGTTCAGTTACATCAGTAGGTGACTCTGGCGGTCGATAATGACCCTATTATAAATTATTCCCTCCCTTGGCACTGAGTCTTGCCCAAACAGTCTCACGTGCTGCTTCGGTTTCTGTCTAGGTGGATTTGAGTTTCTTGTCAACTGTGACAAAGACGCTACCTACATTTCCCATTTCAGTACATGCTTAAATTCTCCCCAAATATCTCTCCACTGTCAACTTCAGGGTTTAACGAGCTTTCTGGCCTAATATTTGCCAGCTTCAATGCTTTTTAGGAGCCCTTGAAACTCTGGAACTTTGTTGCAAACGCTTACAGTGTAGACCGATAGTTGACACTACTAGCACAGTTAGTCAAGCTGTGAGCTTAAGGAGTCGACCACATTACGGCGCAACTACTATGCAGATGTGCCTACCCAGGTAGAAATATAATACAGCATCCGAAATGACGTAGGCTGCGAGTTTGATATCCAATTTTTATCAACGGTTTTTTATCCCACTCTGTGCCCAATTTAAGGGGGCCGGATCGAATGAAGGTTTCAGTTGTGCCCCTTCTGCTGCAGCTTCGCTGGACCAGCATATGTGCTGTGACAGTGTCGTGATTTCAGTGGTCGCTTGGGCAACAAGCTATGTCAGTGAGTGAGTGCAGTAGTCGTCTGAACAATGGATTGTTTACAATATTTTTCATTGGTTGCTCCTGCACGGTGCATAAGTGGTCGCTCCTGCGAAGTTTTTTCAGGACATTATGACAGTTATGTCACTAGGTTCTTAAATAAACAGTGCTATTGATAAATGTTAACTTAGAGAGCAATTTATCTTTTATACGCCAGATCATGTCTGTTATACATCCTATGTAAATTACCTCAAAGTGGTGATGCCCAGCTGTCACAGATCAATTGCTTGGTGTGTGTGCATACATCAGGATTACCACAACGAGGCACTTCCCACCGACCATGGCGTTGGTGCTGACGATGCTGCCACGTCATTGTGTAGCTAGCTGCTTACTGTGCTCTCCCACCTCTACGACACCTGTCGGAGGGCGGGCATTCTCCGCACCATGCACACTTGGGGCCTTCGTGGTCGCCTCCCTCTTTTTATTAATGCCTTTTTAATGGATCGAATGTTCAGGGTACGTGTGGGTTCTGTTTTGTCAGATACCTTTCGCCATGAGAATGGGGTGCCCCAGGGCTCCGTTTTGAGCGTGGCCCTTTTTGCCATAGCTATCGATCCAATAATGGATTGTCTTCCAGCTGACGTTTCAGGCTCCCTTTTCGTGGACGACTTTACGATCTACATCAGCGCTCAGAGAACATGTCTCTTGGAGCGCTGTCTTCAGCATTGTCTCGACCGTCTATATTCCTGGAGTGTCGCTAGCGGTTTCCGTTTTTCTGGTGAGAAAACGGTCTGTATGAACTTCTGGCGTTACAAACAGTTTCTTCCACCATCCTTACATCTCGGTCGCGTTGCTCTCCCATTTGTGGAGACAACGAAATTTTTAGGTCTTACATTTGACAGGAAACTTTGCTGGGCTGCTCATTGTACCCGTTCCCTCAATGTCCTCCGTGTTCTCAGCAGTACGTCATGGGGAGCAGATCGAATGGTCCTGCTTCGCTTATATCGGTCCATTGTCCAATCAAAGCTGGATTATGGGAGCTTTGTCTGCTCTTCTGCCCAGCCGTCCATCTTACGCCGTCTAAACTCTATCCACCATCGGGGGTTACGTCTGGCGACTGGAGCATTGTACACCAGCCCCGTTGAGAGTCTGTATGCCGAAGCTGCCGAATGACCGCTAAACTACCGGCGCGATATGTTGCTTTGTCGATACGCCTGCCGACTGATGTCAATGCCCGACCACCCGTCATATTTCTCTTTGTTTGACGACCAATACGGGCTGTATGTCTCTGCCCTGTTGCCTCCTGGAGTTCGCTTTTGTCGCCTGCTTCAGCAACTTGATTTTACCCTCCCTACGACTTTTCGAGTGGGTGAGAGACCGGCGCCACCTTGGCTCCAGGCTCAGGTTCGCGTTCACCTTGAACTCAGCTCGCTCCCAAAGGAGATTACCGCGGATTCGATAAACCGTTCGGGGATTGTCGAACTTCGTTCGAGACTCGCTAATAGCGTCTTTATTTATACAGATGGCTCCTAGACTACTGCTGGCGTCGGATGTGCCTTTATCGTTGGGGATGATACCTTTCAATACCAGCTCCTTGACCAGTGTTCAAGCTTTACAGCTGAGTTTTTTGCTCTCTATCAGGCTCTTCAGTATATCCGCCGCCATCGTCATTCTCCCTATGCCATCTGCTCTGATTCTTTGGGCGCCATTCAGAGTATCCGTGACCCATATTCGGACCACCCTCTCGTGCAACGAATTCAACGGTCCCTTCAGTCGCTAGCTGATACCGGCGCTCGTGTCCTTTTTTTTGTGTATTCCTGGACACGTTGGTGTGCCTGGGAACTCAGCTGCTGATGCTGTGGCCAAGGCTGCTGTCCTCCTGCCTCGGAGAGCTTCCTTTTGTGTCCCATCAACTGGTGTTAGTGGGGTTCTTTGTCGGCGCATGTCATCATTGTGGCATGAGGCTGGGTCCTCTCTCCATGAAAATAATCTTAGGGCCATCAAACCGATCCTGAGGCTTGGACGACCTCCTCACGCCATTCCCGGCGAGAGGAGTTTATTTTGGCCAGGTTGCGGATTGGGCATTGTCGATTTAGCCATCACTACCTGTTGTCCAGTGACCCCGCCCCACAGTGCCCCTGTGGTCATCCAGTGATGGTGCGCCATGTTTTATTGTCCTGTCCCCACGTTATTCACTCTCGTATTGTCCTATGTCTGCCGACTACCTTACAGGAACTTTTAACTGATGACACTCCTGCAGCTGCTCGTGTCCTTCGTTTTATTATGCTGATGGACTTGTCCACAAAGATCTAACTCTTTTATTTTGTTTCTCTGCGTCTCTGTAAGTACTTTCTGATGTTGCCCCCTTGCGTTTTTCTACGCTGTTAGTGCACTAACGTTTGTGACTGGACGCTAATGACCTTAGTAGTTGAGCGCCCTAAACTAAAAAAAAAAAAAAAAGAAAACCTCACCATCCAACTACTACATTTCTAGCCTATGTGTCCAGCCCTCTGGTTCAAGTAGACCAAAGCCTGCTTCCATTGCATTGGCATACTGACAGAGTGTGTTATGTTGTCAGCCAGCTCAACTGATGCCGTGCAGCTAAGATCGCCAATATTATCAATGCATGCCCATCTACTGAGACACAACAGTGCCGCGAGAGTGATCTCATATCCCACCTCTGTGTGTCCCAGGCTGACAACATATGTCGCCTGATTACTGGCGATGACACTGGCGATAGTACCCTGTCACAGCTCCTGTGCTACCTTAGCAGCAAGGTAGAAATTGGCACAGTTCGAGCTCCTCTGTGTGCTTTGGCTTTGCCAATCACGTGTCATTCTCACAACTCAGCAGACATTTCTATAGCAACAACTAGTGACTGCCGCTGACACAGTGGTAGAGGCCCTCACTGCAGCCCTGTTTTCTGGCCCAGCTCGTAATGCTGCAACCAGGCTAACCAACACCGCCACTGACACGAGAGCTGCACCTTCTTCCTGCACAGTGGACGACAATACTCAGCACCTACCGTGACCTGGAAGGAATTTTAGCTGCTTTCAGCCCACATTGAAGCCCTCAAAGTACCCATGAAATTTTCGAAAACTCCACCAGTTCCTCAGAATGGTGAACTTCTATTGTCCCCATTCAGCAGCCACTGACAGTGACTCTTGCTGTCCCTGGCACAAAGGGCAACAATCTCGTCCCTTAGACGGACCAAACATACATTGCCTTCTCTGGTGCTAAAAACAGCCTTGCTGAAGCTACATGCCTGGCTCACCCAGCACATGACACATTGCTGGCACTGACGGTTGACACCAGCCAGCATACCTTAGGTGCAACCTTGCAGCAACATCTCAGTGCTTCCCAACAACTGGTGGCGTTCGTTGCAAAGAAGCTTACGCCTACATAAAGCCAATTGAATGCCTTAACAGGGGGCTGCTTGCCATCTATCAGGCAATCTGCTTCTTTCGCCCATCACTGGAAGACAGGAACCTTATGATATTTACAGACAACAAACCCATCACATACACCTTCCAGCAGACGAATAATCACTGCTCACCACACCAGTTTTTCACTTGGAATATATCTCGCAGTTCAGCACAGACATTCGGGACGTTTTGGGAATGGACGAATTTATTTCCGATTGCCTGGCACGAGTTGTCACGGCCATTGTTTGCATCGATTTTGCTGCACTCAGTGCAGCACAAAAGGTCAATAAGGATCTGGACTCACATCGCCAAGATCTAAACACTGGCCCCTTGTGTCTCTATCCCTGGTGCAGACACAAAATTATTCTGTGACATCTCCACTGGCAAGCCACGACCATTCAAAAAAAAAAAAAAAAAAAAAAAAAAATGGCTCTGAGCACTATCGGACTTAACTTCTGAGGTCGTCAGTCCCCTAGAACTTAGAAGTACTTAAAACTAACTAACCTAAGGACATCACACACACCCATGCCCGAAGCAGGATTCGAACCTGCGATCGTAGCGGTCACACGGTTCCAGACTGTAGCGCCTAGAACCGCTCGGCCACCCTGGCCGGCTAAGACCATTCCTACCTGCCACTTTCTGCTGGCAGGCCTTTTATGGCATCCACAACCTGTAACACCCTACTGTTAGGCTCAGTGCCAGGTTTCTTACCCATTGCTACGTCTTGCCTGGCATCAAGTCAGACTGTCACAACAGGGCCCACTGGTGTGCTGCTTGTGAGCATAGTAAGGCTGGCTTGCACATCCATGCTCCCATTGGTGATTTCCCCAAGTCTACAGGGAGGATTACCCATGTGCATATTGACGACATCCATCCCCTACCCATCTCTGACAGACATTAGCATCTGTTCACTATCATGAATCATGTCACATGATGGCCAGGGGCTTGGCTGAAACTGAGACATGAGTGTTCGTGAGTACATCAATTGCCCATTTTGGTTTCCCACTCTCCACCACCACAGATTATAGAAGGCAGTTTGAATCCCAACTGTTCAACAAGCTTGTTGATTCAGTGGCACTCATCATCACCACACCACAGCATAGCACCCTGTCAACAAGGATATGGTCGACAGATGGCATCACACTTTGTAAGTTGCTCTACTTTGCCGCAACATGGTACGAACTACTGCACTCTCCATTATCCTTCTCGGCATTCGCACCAGCATCAAAATGGACTTCGACTCCTCAGCAGCTGAAATAGTCTTCTGTGAGCCCCTTAGGATACCTGGAGAATTAGTCAAGCCCTCTGCTACCAGTTCTGCCTCTGACATTCCAACCTTCCTGAATGGACACTGCTCCCCTATTGCAAACATATGTCATCAACCCGGCTCTCAGCATGGCACCCCATCTTCCATTGTTCATATAAATTTGGTCTCTGCCATGCACGTAGTGGTCTGAGTTGGTGTGAGGCTTGGTCGTCAACCTCCATACTCTGGTCCTTGTAAAATTTTTAGGTAAGGTCACTGTACCCTGGATGTCGCCATCATGGAGATCACCCACATGGAGTCTGTTGTGTTGGCTACTGTAGGAATCAGCACTGTTACAAATAAGGAAGGAGGGAAGATGAGATGGCCAGTGGCAGGAATTCAAAATGATCTCTACATAACACTTGCACTTTATTTCTGAAAAAGGAAAGAAACCTAACGTAACTTCTCATTATGGGATGGCTTGATGTGCTTCCTGTGTCTCTACATGCTATAACTTTTACTCTCTATTACTGCTCGCAGAATGCAGGCTAAGTATCATTTTCCTAATACTCAGTACTGATGCTCTCGAAGTGTGTTACCAAAATGGGCCCAACCAGTGATGGGCTGCAGGTTAAGTCAGCGTTGACAGGAGTCACTGAACACTTGTCTTACTGGAGGTGTGGTGCTGCCCCCTCTTTCCACTGGCACACGGGTCAGTGCCTTCTTGATGACTTTTTACAGCAGCCTACTGGTCAGTGTGCAGTCAGCACTTTGGGACTGCACACCCCCCCCCCCCCCCCCCCCCGCCCCCAACTGCTGCACCGTTGTCCTGTAGGAAGCCATCTTACAACAATGGGGGAGAATGGGAGGCAGGAAGCTGGGAAGTGTAAGGGGCTGGGAGCCTCAACTGGTACTGATACTGAGCCCCTGGCCGGGCCTGCAGCTAAGCCCATGGCTGCACCTCAATATCCGTCCTGCGCTCCAAGGGCAATGTCGGTCAGATAACCCCTGAAAACGCGCCACCCCTTTTCTTGAGCTGGGTCAACGAAAAATGGAGAGGGCGACGATGACGACAACGACGGCAACGAGACAGCGGCGCAGCACCCCAACAGGACCTTGTGTTAATTACATGCAAGCGCCCAAATTTCGAACAATAGTTCCTCTCTCTCAGCGCCGGGTGTGACCAAAAATTCTGAAAATAATAAAATCATTAGACGCAAATCGATAATTGTAGAACATGAGAGGCGCCATGTGCTGTGGTGAGTGCAGCCACTGGAGCAGCGTGTGGTGGCGCCGGCCATGTAGGAGCTCCGTCTGTAACGGGCCATCGCCGAGCTGGGAGCAGCTCATTCTGAGGAAGAGCAGCAGCATTTGCTCCCGTGTGTGGAAGGCACATAGTTCGTTCGTCTGCTGCTGAATGTATGCACGAATCGCTCAGCTTCTGTGTTCGACTGGGATGAAATGGAACATTGGTAAAGTGAGTGACAGCATTGGCTGTACAAAACTGTTCAAACTCCTGAGCCATAAACTGTAGTCCGTTGTCTGTAACCAACACTGTAGGCAGACTCCCCAAACAAAAAATAGATGACAAAGCCTGAACGGAACTACACAACAAGTCGAGTTCACGGGGTTTGCAAACGGATCTTAGCTAAAAGAGTCCACACAATAAGCCAATGAGTGTTCTAAAAAGAACAGCAAAGTCAATAAGTACTCGTCGCCATGGCGATTGAGACTTCGGCCAAGCCAGTAGATTTTCAGCACCAGTGCAACACTGATGTCATCTCTCTAAAGTGGCTGTTCATGCCCAGTCAGGTACAATGCCAATGCAATAATAGTTTTGTGCGTACAGTTTCCCAGGGTCCTCAGTAAAGCAATTGCAACACATCTTTTTGCAACAGCCGCAATTGTCCAGATTCGTTTTGCAATAAAATCACATTATGCTGGATGGAGAGACTATGCCCACGAGCAAAATATTGGTGAATAAAAGATTTCTGAATGTTTGTTATGAAACGATATCTAGCAGTATGGACATAGTATACAAAAGGTTCGAGTCAGGCTGTGCTTCTGTGGCCTGTGCAGTTTTCCTGTAGTTCAGTGGAAAAGGTTGTAAAACTTCAGTGCCCTGTTCGTCGATCTGACAAGATGTGACAGTAGCATCCACTTCAGAATGAGGACTAACAGGAAGGCGAGAGAGGGTGTCGGATTTGCATGCCTCTACGTTGGGCGGTATAATGTTTTGTACTGCTACTGAGACAATAACAAAGACCAAGTTGCAGCTTCTGCACCCTGTGTGGGGGAACAGGTTTGGACAGATGAAACAAAAACTGAAGTGGCTTATGATCTGTCACTAGATAAAACTTCCAGCGAAACAGATAATGGTGAAACTTTGTCATGCCGCCTCTTCCTAGGGGCGGGTGTTAAAAGGACTCAGCATGTTTTATGCTGATGGAGTGTACTTTTTTTTATTTGGGAGCAATTTATTTAGGGATGGAGTACACGTATCACAGAACACACGCTCTAACATGTCCCCACAGCATACAGACCTCCAAACTACTCCTACATAACTCATGTATAAACCTCTACACAAACTCTTGCTAATTGCAAACCGTCAAAAATAACACATTACACAGCCTATAGACATGTGAACCACTCATAAACAATGCAGATCACTTAGGTCCAGATAGCCAAACAACCCCTAAATTGTCAAAATAATAATCCATGTAAAAGATTCTGCTTGCTAATCGTCAACTGTCGAAATCATACACCAGCCTATATTTAAACAATTAGAGGCAGCACCACCACCAAGTGTATTCGCCACTGAGTCCATAGCCCAACTGACTTAGTTCATATCGATGCCACTAGAGGATTCTGTAGTCACGCAAGTACCGTAATCTAAGATGGCGCCATCTAGTGTGTTCCCCACGAGCTCCAGACCCCAACTGGCTTAGTACATTTTCTCGCCGTCGGAGGACGCCACAGTGACACCAACTGATGATGCAAGTAGTTATTCATGATATCGGCAAACAGTGTGTTCTCCATGAGGTCTAATAGTACCACCAGCAGAGGATACTATCATCCGTTTCCTGACGTAAACCAAGATGGTACACATGCTGGATAAATATCTAGCGGTGTGCAGGAGTTGCATATACCGGTTACATCCGCGTTCCTTAGCCGAATGACGTTCAAAATTCACTGATTTTATCACGACGTTGGATTGTCTGTTTGTTTCTAGTTATTGAAATGTCTAGAGCAGGCTCCACTTAGGTAAAGATTCATGTTTGTAAAGAAATTATTCCCAGTCTATATGTTCAGAATTATGTTGCGTGAGTGATCGGTAGGATGCTGCCTGGTGCTTGATATCGAGAAGTACAGCTAAAATGGCATAATATTATAGCGAGAATATGGATGTTCTTGTACTTGGCGAGTTGGGGATGTCTGTAGAAATGCGAGAAAGAAAGCGGAAAACGTAACGCGTTTGTGCCACCGGGAGACGACCCTCTCCTTGCACATCAGTTCTGAGAGTGACGTCGGTTCGCTGTAGTAAAGGGGATGATTTGGTATGGTGAGAAATATGAATCGCATGTTTACTATATCGAGACTGTACTCGGTGTTATATTCCCTGGTTGGTGATCGGTTTGACATTCCAATATTCCTGCGAGTCTGGTATGTATATGATGACCTGTAGACAACATTGCGATGTTTAGTTGTCAGTGCAAAATGGTGATCAGTGTAAAATAGTGTATTACCGTTGAGTGTAGCGTCTGTAGAAAGAAAGAAGAGGAAGACAGTTTTTCCCTAGGACTGGGGAAGCACCGTGACATATAGGCGGTGTGAGTGTGGTCGTACGATAATTTTTTCGGATGCTGTACAGATATAAAAGGTAAGTGCGCTGTTTGTGTGGAATGTGCATGTATTGTATTTTAAAGTTAGTGTGGCTTACACTGTGTAAAGTGTGTATATATTGCATTGTAAAGTTACTATTGTTTGTGTTATGGGATGACTAGAGAGAATGACTACGTGTCCTATCGTGAGGAACATATAGATTGAGTACATGGATAACGGTGATCAATTTTTTACGTGGAAAATTATATGCGTTACAGATACTGAGGCGCAGTCGTCAAGAGGAGAGATTAACTGTACTTTGTCCAGTGTCAGAATGTAGTAGCAATAGAAATATTTAATTTTAGTTACACTGGTAAATGTCTTCCTCTCTTCCAACATTCTTGTGAATCTGGTATGTATTTGATAATGTGTAGGCAATTTTTCGTGTTTAACTGTCAGTGCAATTTAGCGATCTAGGCAATACAAGCACAGGAAACCTCAGAAAGAAAAAGTAGATCATGCTCCGATACCGGTTGCATCACTAATGCGGCGGATAAATTCGATAAGAGCTAATCAGAATGCTGGATCGATTGCGATGGGATATAGGAGGGAACGTTTGCGTATGTTGACAGCTGGAAGAGTACCACGTTAGGAGCGTTGGGAAGAGTGGACTGGATGTTATTTTCGTAAACAGGTTCTGTTATGGGAAGAATTTCCGTGCACAAAACCTGAGAAAGCTAGAACGCGAGCGTTAACTACACTCCTGGAAATGGAAAAAAGAACACATTGACACCGGTGTGTCAGACCCACCATACTTGCTCCGGACACTGCGAGAAGGCTGTACAAGCAATGATCACACGCACGGCACAGCGGACACACAAGGAACCGCGGTGTTGGCCGTCGAATGGCGCTAGCTGCGCAGCATTTGTGCACCGCCGCCGTCAGTGTCAGCCAGTTTGCCGTGGCATACGGAGCTCCATCGCAGTCTTTAACACTGGTAGCATGCCGCGACAGCGTGGACGTGAACCGTATGTGCAGTTGACGGACTTTGAGCGAGGGCGTATAGTGGGCATGCGGGAAGCCGGGTGGACGTACCGCCGAATTGCTCAACACGTGGGGCGTGAGGTCTCCACAGTACATCGATGTTGTCGCCAATGGTCGGCGGAAGGTGCACGTGCCCGTCGACCTGGGACCGGACCGCAGCGACGCACGGATGCACGCCAAGACCGTAGGATCCTACGCAGTGCCGTAGGGGACCGCACCGCCACTTCCCAGCAAATTAGGGACACTGTTGCTCCTGGGGTATCGGCGAGGACCATTCGCAACCGTCTCCATGAAGCTGGGCTACGGTCCCGCACACCGTTAGGCCGTCTTCCGCTCACGCCCCAACATCGTGCAGCCCGCCTCCAGTGGTGTCGCGACAGGCGTGAATGGAGGGACGAATGGAGACGTGTCGTCTTCAGCGATGAGAGTCGCTTCTGCCTTGGTGCCAATGATGGTCGTATGCGTGTCTGGCGCCGTGCAGGTGAGCGCCACAATCAGGACTGCATACGACCGAGGCACACAGGGCCAACACCCGGCATCATGGTGTGGGGAGCGATCTCCTACACTGGCCGTACACCACTGGTGATCGTCGAGGGGACACTGAATAGTGCACGGTACATCCAAACCGTCATCGATCCCATCGTTCTACCATTCCTAGACCGGCAAGGGAACTTGCTGTTCCAACAGGACAGTGCACGTCCGCATGTATCCCGTGCCACCCAACGTGCTCTAGAAGGTGTAAGTCAACAACCCTGGCCAGCAAGATCTCCGGATCTGTCCCCCATTGAGCATGTTTGGGACTGGATGAAGCGTCGTCTCACGCGGTCTGCACGTCCAGCACGAACGCTGGTCCAACTGAGGCGCCAGGTGGAAATGGCATGGCAAGCCGTTCCACAGGACTACATCCAGCGTCTCTACGATCGTCTCCATGGGAGAATAGCAGCCTGCATTGCTGCGAAAGGTGGATATACACTGTACTAGTGCCGACATTGTGCATGCTCTGTTGCCTGTGTCTATGTGCCTGTGGTTCTGTCAGTGTGATCATGTGATGTATCTGACCCCCAGGAATGTGTCAATAAAGTTTCCCCTTCCTGGGACAATGAATTCACGGTGTTCTTATTTCAATTTCCAGGAGTGTATTTCTGGGACATTATACAATTTCCGAGAGGTTGACTTGTATGTTATTTTTTTACAGTGCCATGTGAGGTAAGAATAACGTTGAGAACGTTTTAGATGGCGAGTTGTCGTGCAGCAGAAGTTTTGCGGCGAGGCGAGAGCCATGCTGTGTAGTTAAGTATGGTTAAACAAGTGTGTGTGTGTGTGTGTGTGTGTGTGTGTGTGTGTGTGTGTGTGTGTGTGTGCCGCCCGGGGTGACCGCGCGGTTCTAGGCGCTACAGTCTGGAACCACGCAGCCGCTACGGTCGCAGGTTCGAATCCTGCCTCGGGCATGGATGTGTGTGATGTCCTTAGGTTAGTTAGGTTTAAGTAGTTCTAAGTTCTAGGGGACTGATGACCTGAGAAGTTAAGTCCCATAGTGCTCAGAGCCATTTGAACCATTTGTGTGTGTGTGTGTGTGTCAACACGCCCTGTGCTATTAAGCCTTCAATGGTAGAGACAAGCGATGCCTTGAGATGCCTGGCATATGAGACTGCTGACAGCTGTCAACCACGTGGTTGAAGGCGCAGGCGGCCGAATTTTACGACGAAGGAATTTCCAAGCTCGTCCATCGCTACGATAAGTGCCTTAATTTAAATGACAACTATGTAGAAAAGTAGTATTTAAGTGTGGCTTTCATCTGTAGATAATAAAAAAATTTCCAATACTTTATTTATTTTTAATTCCAAAACGTAATGTACTTAGTGGATAGCCCTCGTAAAAAATCACAATCCACCACCACTGACAAAGTCTTGAAGTATATACGACAAATGAGCCAAAACTTAAGTAAAACAGATTTTATACAGTATAACGAAGGAACCCAAAGAAATGACCTCCAGTTAAAACTGAGTGACAAAGAGAGAGAGAATGTGCAATCCACAAAGTTTCTGGGCATGCACTTGATCAAAACCTAAACTGGAAAGAACATATCAAGTATTTATCCCACAGGCTCAATTCGGCATGTTTCACACTGAGAATAATATCTAGAGTATGCAGTACAGAAGTGCTAGAGCAGTGTAGTTAGCTTACTTTCAGTCTTTTGTGTCTTATAATATAGTACTATGGGGTAAAACTAAATCACGATTAAGAGATACCTTCAAACTACAGAAGAGAGCTATTCAAATTATAACACACAATCTTTAAGAACTCACTGTAATCCCCTCTTCAAACATTTACAAATACTTACACTAATAATACCATCACTGTATATATTTAAAAGCATTTTGTGTACAAGAGCGCACTTGAATGATTTACGTACCAATGAGGATTGGCACAATTATAATACTCACTTGTACAAATTTACATATGCAAATAGTAAGGATAACAGAAACTCAAAAGCATGTAAATTATTTTGGAATAAAACTTTACAATGTTCTGTCAGTGTACATGAAGGAAGTAATAGATGAAGCAAAATTTATGACTGAGTTTAAAAATCACCTTTTAAGCAAAAGTTTCTATGACATAAATGAGTACTTTGAATGTGTGGAAAGCTTTTGTCTTAACATTTCTGTACCTTTTCATGACAAATGTTGTGCTCTCAAAAACGCATTGAAAATAGCTATTTAAGTGGTATTCTGTTATTATGTTTGTTTTACACGTGCTTAGCATGCTAATTACACTTCTGACAATGCCTCTATCATGAAAACGATTTACAGGAAGATAATACAATGAAATGAATGAAAGTGAGGTCCAAGTGTTCAGATAATAACACAGTTTATGGTAGTAGTAACGGTAGAATGAACAAATTATAAGGCATACTTATTTATCTATATAATTTATGTACCAGAGCTATATGTCAGCTCTTATAGGAATGCTTAAAATTATACACATTTCATTATTTATCACACGTTGTCAAAAAATACCTGCAGAGAATAGAAAGAGCTATCAAAAAATATATTTTAGCTGTTTTTTTAACTTAGTCGTCTCCACAATGACTTACTTGACCTGAACTGGTAGTTTAGTGTAGACTTTTATGCTTCAATAATGTACTCCTTTCTGTACCACACTTTTTTGTATCTCTGTGAAGATCATCTTGACTTCTTGTACAATAATCATGATATTCACTGTTTGTTTTGTAAACTTATAGTGTGATAGTGCGTGACAGTAGTTTAGAGTCTTTGATAGCATTCAATATTTCAGCACTGATGGCTTCTTTCCCTTTCGTGTTTCTGTGAAGACCATGCTTTGTAAAATGCTCTCCACAATCAGTAGTTATCCTAATATATGTAGCATTAGGATAACCTCTACATATCTTGGCAAAAAGTCTGTTGACTGTAATAATCTCATTATTGATGCATGTGTTTTCCATGGGATCAGACCAGTGAGGAATACTGACAACTAAAAATTTAACTTCGGGCATTATGCAGATTACTTTTTTAAAATTTCCATAGCACATCTAGTTTCATTGTAGTGTACATTGTTGGCATCTCCAATTATCGCTTGTGGTACCACTTATCAAAGACTTTTTACAGCTGTTTAAAACTTAATGTAGTGAAGCTCCTGGTTTGATTGTGCCTGTTGTTTGGAATCCTGTTTTATTAGTACTCATGATTTCAGCCATACCTCTTTCATGGCTGTCTGCGAGAATAAAGGGATCATGTCTATTTCTAGCGTATATTTTTTACTTTGTTTACAAATAGGACTATCTTTTTTGCTTTGCAGACTCAATTTAGCGTTGATCATAGAACTGTCCATATGGACAGTAGTACAGTTCGACCATTCTTCCATCTCTGTGCTATTTTCAAGCACACTCAACTTATTACTTAGTTCTATGGTAAGTTCTGCAGTTTTTGTTATAGGTCACGCACAGTTTTTCAGCCTGACACTGGGGAACTCATGTTGGCTAGATTTTTGAAAAATTTATCTGTTTGTATATGATTTAGATTGTAAGTCTCATGACCGTTTGCATATAGTTGGTTAGTACTATAATAATCTGATGCGTTCTACATCCTAACAGTACACTCACTCCAAGGATCTACGTAACTAGAAAACAAATAAGCAATAATACATAAAAACCTGAGTAGTCCACTCCTTTCTGTGCTAAAGTTGGATGCCCTAGAGGGAAGAGCAGATCTCTTCTCCATCTAATATTGTACTAGTGAATATCTCTATTATTCTCAAACTACAGTTGATTGTTACAACATTTTTCATGACTGAATAAATGTGCTGGGAGTTTGTAATTAATATTTGTAGTTGTTAAAACAGATGTCTGCTAGATGTTTGTGTGTGGACCCAACATATAATTCTAATTATGATACCTTTTTTGTGTGATGAATTCTTTTCACCTAAATAAGGAATTCACGTACAATGTTATCCCAAGGACATCAGTAAATTAAAATATACAGATATGTTAATTGATTTCTATGTCCCGAAATTTCGCTTTTGTGTTCACAATGGCTCATTTTAGAAAAAAAGTCTTAAGAAATTCAACAATTAAATGTTTGACAAATTCCTGAACATCAAATTTTGCCTTCAACTAAGTTGTTTTCGCACTTTCATTATTGTAAGTCATGACTAACTGATATGTTGAAATGATGACGTTTATATCATACAATTTTGCTTAACCTGTCGGTGAACGTTGTCCTCAGTTTTATAAGCATCATTTCAGTCACCTTTTACCACAACATGATCGTCTTTTTCCAGGTGATATTCTTTTAGTGTGTCACCTTGTTTAACTGTAGTGGCTATTGAATGATGTGAGGATTAATTTTTATGGAATGATTTATAGATCTTTTTCATGACTGTCAGGGAGATGCAGGAGCGGTTTTCATTTTGAAGAATCTTGCTTGATCTTTGGTGGAAGTTATTACGCATTGCGTTTCTCTTTCTTCGACATCTTTTTCTTTGTTGCTTCACTGTGTTGGTGTTTTTCACTATGTGTTTTTAATTACAACAGAAATGAGCGACATATCCAAAACTTTGCGTTTAAAACCTCTTTCTACAGCATCATCTACTCTCTGCAAACCACTTTAAAGTGCATGGCAGAGGAGGGTACTTTCCATTGTACCATTTATTAGGTCATTTTCTGAATCCATTCACATATGGAAATGTGTCTGTGCTCACTATAACTAGTCAATTCTTCTTTTTGCGATCGCTTTGGGAGCGATACGCAGGGTCTGAGGAGTTTAGTATGTTTCTAGATTTTTCACATAGAGTTGGTTTTACAAACTTTGTTGAAAGATTTTAGGGGACTGTGCTAATGGAATCCCAATTTGGTTTTACAAAATGTACTTTACAGGACTGGCCCCTTACTTAGCTTGCATTTATCACGAATTTCTCACATAGCGCAAAGTCTCAAGCAAATGGAAACAAGTACAGGCGACTTATGTATAAGAAGGATAAAGAACGGATACACGAAATTACAGACCAGTTTCCTTAACAGCGATTTGCTGCAGAATCCTTGACCATATGCTCATTTCGAATGTCATAAATTTACTTGAGAGAGAGAGAGGGAAAATCTTCGGTCCAAAAATCAGCACAGTTTTAATAAGCACTGTGTGTGTGAAACTCAGCTTGCTCCTTTTCTCACATGATATCCACGAACTATGGATGAAGGGCAACAGGCAGATTCTATATTCCTAGATTTCCATAAAGCATTTGTGCGGTGTCACTTTGCTAGCTGTTAATGAAGGTGTAAGCATACAGAAAAGATTTCCAGATATGTGAGTGACTCAAATACTTCTTATTTAGGAGAACTCAGTAGTTGTCCTCGAAGGCGAGTGTTCATCAGAGACAAGGGTATCTTCAAGAGTACCTCACAGACCACCATTGCTTTCTATATACACAAATGCACTGGTGGCTACTGTAAGAAGCAATCTGTGGCTGTGGTGCATGGTAAAGTCTCGTCGTTGATTGACTGTACGAGGATACAAGGTGAATTAAAATTCCTAGTTGGTGTGATGAACGGCAGCTAGCTCTAAGTGTAGATACATTGAAGTTAACGCAGATGAGTAGAAAAAAACAAACCAATAATGCTCGAATACAACATTAGTAGTGCGGTGCTGACACAGTCACACCAATTAAATTTACAGGCATCAATACAAAGTGGAAAGAGCATGTAAGGACATTAGTGGGGAAGGTGATGACCGACTTTGATTTATTGGGGGAATTTTACGAAAGTGTGATTCATCTGTAAAGGAAACCTTATGTAGGACACTAGTGTGACCCATTGTTGAGTACTGTTCAAGTGTTTGAGATCCCCACATCTAAGCGGTTCAGATACAGGCTGCTACATTTTTTACTGATACATTCATACAACATGCGAGTATGAGACAGGCAATAGTTAGAACAGAAGCTTCCTCTGCCTGTCCACTCCAAGTGTCATCTCAATATTCGAAGGTTAACAAAGTAGGTGCGCCAACACTGGTGGAATTGTAGCTGCACACCGCGTCGTTGCTAGTGATAGGTTCAAATAAAGTTGCCTTGACTATTATCCAGCTATTTACAACATTTACGTTTATTTACAACTACAGGCAGTTATACCACATTCACGCTATTACATCCATTATGTATTAAATATAATTTCTGTAATAAAGCTTACAGGTTCAGAATTGACACTATATTGCAGTTTATCGCCGGATATTAAATGGCATAAAATTTTGGATTGTTCAGAAGGTATTTTATCTGCATTTCAGTGTTACTGGATGTAGACAGTTTGCTACTATTTTCAAGTGTCTGCCAATTCATTTTATTTTCAACATCTCCTTTATACTTTCCCATGAGTCAAGGTCAATGACTATCAGTGCTGCCTTTATTTGCTCGCATTCAGTATCTCTTGTCAGTCCTATTTCGTATATACACTTGTGCTACATGATGTCTGTTAAAAAAGTATCTGACCTTTGGCAGCGAAACAAACTTACTTACCTAGAGCACTGGAAACCTAATCACCCTCAGAGTAGTTCCCAAGGGACTCCACACACTTCTCCCAGCAGTACTGTCCACCATCATCGTTGGAAGCATGCCAAAAAGGCTACAACTGTACTGGACACTACACATTGAGGTTTGAAGAGTCGAAGAGTTTGACACTCAGCTTAATTGAGTAGCCCAGAGCAATGCGGGCAGGTATTGCGGTGAAATTTAAAATATTTAGTCACTTACGTTGATTTATAATTTGAACAAGTAGTTTATTTTTCTTCAATATATTCACTAAACCCTAAAAATGCAGTCTGAGGGGCTCTTACATAACGGCTGCTGTTAATAACTGATGCTACAACACTTCACTATAAAATTCTTATGTCACGATCACGGCACTCGACAGTCTGCTCACAATTCACAAAATACACTCTTGTCTGCTGTCCTAAACGACTATACTGCGCTCCACTTCATCACTTTCGAACGCTGCTAAATACATACTTGTCCCCGAACATGGCTAACAACCCACTACCCCCAGATACACGGCATGTCAGTCTCTTAGTGTAGCTCAGAAACAACTCTTCAAAGATTGCCACCCTATCCACGCTCCGAAACGACTGCCTAATTCAAAACAATGTTTGACGATACTTATGAATATTCTAAAACTAGACACAAAAAAGTATATGGTATATTGAAAAATATGGAAATTTTCCAGGCAGTAACAATTTAAAGTCCAATTTTTTGTATCTGCCACCGTTTTTTCACAAATAATGTTCTTGTGGCATGATTTTGCTTTTCCCAGATTTTTAATACTAAACATAAATAAACAAATAAAAATACATACTTAGTTACTCATATACTTCTTTAAACTTTAGAATGCTGCCACTAGTTTCGTCTCTTTAAATTTATTTATTACCAAAAACAGTTTTCTCAGTCGAATCCCATTCCGATCACTAATTCAAAAATGGTGTACACTATGCTAAATCGGCTATGATTGCTCGATGTAGCTCTACTAGCCGTATCCGTAGACACTTTGTTCATATTAATCGGTCAAAGCATTGTCGAGAGATTAGCTTTTGAACTTTAATAAATTTACAATTTTTAAGACGACAATAACTTTTAAACTATTATATATTTTTGTGGCGCGTCTAGATAATTTAGCTTTAGATATTTTTCTGTCCATGAGTGCCAACTCGACCCTCTATGTCACTTTTGGTTTTGTTTCTATCAACTTTTCTCTGGAATATAAATTTCTCCAAGCGCGCAAACACGGCCATATGCACCCCTGCCACGCGTCCACTCCGGTTTTTCCAACGCCGCGTACGTGCTAGCCGCTCGCCACGGCCCCGCAGCAACCGTCAGCCACGTGCTCTGCGCCGGAAAACTGCCGCTCTAATCTCCTGCCACAGCTTGTACGCTCACAAAGCCTCTTCCGGAAAGGAACTGAACTCGGCTGTCGTTGCTGCCATAACGACCTCCCTTGTCTGAAATCGCGTTTCCTACAATGGTCTCTTGAGTTTGGGGAACAGCCAAAAGTTGCAGGGGGCCAAATCAGAAGAGTAAGGAGCCTGATTAAGCACAGGAATCTGTATTTTTGCCGAAACAGTCTGAATCAAATGCGAGGATTGTGCTGAAGTGTTCTGCGATGGAGGTGCCAATTTCCTGTTGACTGCAAGTCTGGTTTCTTGCGCCACACAGTGTCACGTAGGCGTCAGAGGACGTTGACAACGTCCCTGTGGTAGTCTCTGAGGATTTTTTGACCCTGTGGTGCATACTTATGGTGTACCACACCACTGGAGTAAGGAAAAGCAGTGAGCATCACTTTGACGTTGCTGCTGACTTGGCAGACCTTCATTCTTCTTGGTGATGAGGAATGCTTCCGCAGCAATGATTAGGATTTGGCGTTCGGATCGTACATCTATATTCAAGACTCTTCACTAGTGATTACAGTGTTCACGAAGTCGGGGTCACTGTCTGTCGAGTCTAACATGGCCAGTGAAACTTCAACATGAGTTACTTTTATTCCACTGTCAGCAGCTTCAGCACGAATTTTGCCCGACACTCTCTTCATGGCCAAATCTTCAATCGCAGTGGATGTGCCTCAGAAGTGCTGATGCCCACCTCTTCAACAATTTCTCTGGTAGTCACATGACTTACCCTCATCACCACGGTGTGTAGCAATGACCTAAATGACCTAGTTATTTTAGAATGTTGATGGTCGACCAGATCGTGACTCACTCTCCACCAATGTGCAGCCATCTCTAAACCAGTTATACCACTCCTTAATCAGTGTGATGGGCATGGCATCGTCACCAATAGCCGTCTGAATCTTCTGCATGGTTTACACCTGCCTGTCGCCCAGTTTCCGGCAAAATTTGATATGGTAGCACTGCTCCATTCGTTCCATCATTTCCCTTGCAATGAAAAGCCTACGCAAGCACTGCACACTACCTCAATCAACTGCTGCTTGCCAACGTCTAATGCAGGTGGGAAAAAATTCACACATTCGCACGAAGGTTCGATGTCAGCTCATGCAAGAGTGCTAGATTGAAATCCATCAGGTGTTTGCAAAAAATAAAAAGAGCTCAGATACTTTTCTAACATACCTCATAATCGAGGACGAGGATGAGTCACATAAGTGTTTTTTAACCAATTTCCTTTGTAGACTGACTGCTTATTCGACCAATGAACTGAAGTCCATCACCTGCTTCACCTATGATTGATTCTATTTTATCATCCCAAATCATAACCTGAGGCGTTTTTCTTATTGTAGGTTGATTTTAAATGATCGATATTTTGTGGGATACTACGTCTTTACTCGT
Source organism: Schistocerca piceifrons (assembly GCF_021461385.2). Classification (NCBI taxonomy): domain Eukaryota; kingdom Metazoa; phylum Arthropoda; class Insecta; order Orthoptera; family Acrididae; genus Schistocerca; species Schistocerca piceifrons. The sequence goes on along the minus strand of NC_060139.1, from coordinate 267,942,300 downwards.
TCCCTTTAGTAACAGTTACCTTCTTTTCCGAATGTCCTGGTCACCATCTTGTTTTCTCTTGACGTTGTGGTCCTGCTATGCAGTGCCACGTATTTGACCAGTGACTTCTTTTCCAACTGCATAGGGGCAATGGCTATAACAGAGCTTCTACGTTTAAACAACTCACTGTGAAATTGCAATACATGGTTTCAGTAATTCTTCTATATTCAAATATGTTCTCAACAAAGCTTTTCAGACAACATGTTTGTACATGATGCTTCAATGCTTGACCAAAACCATTAGTTACTACTGAACTCGAATAGCATAGCACAGTGTCTATGTAACAACATTCATTTTTCTTTAGCGCTCGACAATTGTCATCAGGCCCCTCTCTTCTTTGGAGACAAATCACGCCTGAAAAGTGCAGGTGGCTCCTCACTGGCCAGTACAAATTACACTTCCATCGTTGGTTTCTGCATTGTGCACACATTTTCCTTTCTCATATCTGTCCATAAATTTCAAAAAATCTGGGCACAGTGGATGCTCTTCACAGCACTACTAGTTAAAGTCACGTTTTTTCACATGCTCATCTTTCATCAGTCAAGTAAAAGGAAAGGAAGACATGTTGCTATTCTTTTTAGCAACATGTACCCTTACAGATTCCCCCACTGACATGAAAAATGTCCTCTGGAATAATTTACACAACTAGAGATAGTATGGCTTATCTTATAAGCAACCAATGAATTAATGTCACTTTTATATTTAGGTTTCTTGTGACCTAAATTCAGTGCATTCCTTTCAGCATCAAACTGATGCATACAGTGATCATCAATTTTCTTACATTAGTCACCATGGCTTAAAACTCATTTGGTTTCTGACTGTTTAAAGATTTTTGTCTTCGTATTTCAGACAGATAGTATTGTACAATAAAACTTAATTAAACAAGAGGTAGTTTCTCCTTCACACACACACACACACACACACACACACACACACACACACACACAAACACAATCATACACAAAGCATCCCTTTTCTCCAGCTTTCACATTAAACTTATTTAAGATCTTTATTTTAATAACGTGATTTGCTTAATTACTGTGAAACCCTAAATTTACCCTGCTGTTTACTTTAAGAAGCTAAATGTTGGCATTTCATCTTATCGTACTTTCCACGTTTACATATCTCAGAACTGTTGTCGTTCAACATGTGTTTAAGAAGGAAAAGTCTAAGGAATCAATTGATTCCTGGTAAGTCCATATCTTCATTTAGTTTACTTTTCTAATTTTGTATTTTTATATTCGCTGCATTCTCATCTCTGGAAAGGTGCAGTGAACATGCTGTATTGCTCTAGCAAGGTAAGTGCTCCTTCTTTGTGTGTGCTTGTGTGTGCGTATAATATATATAATTTTCTAAATTTCTTTTTGTAAGTGGTTCAGGTCCGTCTTTCGTTGGATCTACCTGACCTTAGGTATAGGTTCCCTCCTCTGGATTCACCTGACCTCAGGTATAGTTCCCTTTTTGTAAGTAAACTTCCCCTCTTATTCTCTTATCTCTCTACAAATCTGGGTGTACTCCACCTTCACAATTACAATCATACGAATATTCTCTGACACTATAGCTTTAACCATTCCTAATAACTGAGGTTTCACCTCAGCATAGTGATCTTACCCGGAATCTATAGATAATAATAGTTTCTTACTGCCTTCTTTTCTATTATCACTCCTATTTCGCAACTTATTATTATTTATGTGTTACATGAGTGCCTCTGAATAACTTAGTGTATGCTAGTATGTATCGTTGTAATTTCTTAACTCGTATCTCCCCCTGTTCAATTCATCCCCCCCTCCCCCCTACATCCCATCCAGTTGATGCCACTATAGCTCGTGTCATGTTGGAAGGTGGCCCTATTTTCAGCCATTCTGCGCGTACCTCACCATTAACTGTTAGTAGCCAGTAAGATTCATTCTCTTTCGGCGGCTAGCCGCGAGGTACAAACTGGACTGTGAGAATCTCTTTCCCACGTGTTGCACTGTTGCTGTATTTGCGACAATGTACTTTCATTCACAGAGCTACCGAATTGTTCATTCAAATGTCGATGTTACTTTCTTGTTGCAGTATAGCAGTGAATGTGTATCTGTAAACGTTTTAGTGTGACTTACAAATGAAAATGTCATGTGACAACAATAAACGTGAAGTTCCTCACACGCAACTTTAATTAATCAGCGTGACTGTGGAGTATCGTCTTACTCGTGCGACTGGTTTCGCGATTTCCTGTCAAGAAGATCGCTATATGTAGAAATCGACGGAAAATCATCGAGTAAAACAAAAGTGATATCTGGCATTTGCAAGGAAGTGTTATAAGCGCTCCTCTGTTCCTGATCTACACTCCTGGAAATTGAAATAAGAACACCGTGAATTCATTGTCCCAGGAAGGGGAAACTTTATTGACACATTCCTGGGGTCAGATACATCACATGATCACACTGACAGAACCACAGGCACATAGACACAGGCAACAGAGCATGCACAATGTCGGCACTAGTACAGTGTATATCCACCTTTCGCAGCAATGCAGCCTGCTAATCTCCCATGGAGACGATCGTAGAGATGCTGGATGTAGTCCTATGGAACGGCTTGCCATGCCATTTCCACCTGGCGCCTCAGTTGGACCAGCGTTCGTGCTGGACGTGCAGACCGCGTGAGACGACGCTTCATCCAGTCCCGAACATGCTCAATGGGGGACAGATCCGGAGATCTTGCTGGCCAGGGTTGTTGACTTACACCTTCTAGAGCACGTTGGGTGGCACGGGATACATGCGGACGTGCATTGTCCTGTTGGAACAGCAAGTTCCCTTGCCGGTCTAGGAATGGTAGAATGATGGGTTCGATGACGGTTTGGATGTACCGTGCACTATTCAGTGCCCCTCGACGATCACCAGTGGTGTACGGCCAGTGTAGGAGATCGCTCCCCACACCATGATGCCGGGTGTTGGCCCTGTGTGCCTCGGTCGTATGCAGTCCTGATTGTGGCGCTCACCTGCACGGCGCCAAACACGCATACGACCATCATTGGCACCAAGGCAGAAGCGACTCTCATCGCTGAAGACGACACGTCTCCATTCGTCCCTCCATTCACGCCTGTCGCGACACCACTGGAGGCGGGCTGCACGATGTTGGGGCGTGAGCGGAAGACGGCCTAACGGTGTGCGGAACCGTAGCCCAGCTTCATGGAGACGGTTGCGAATGGTCCTCGCCGATACCCCAGGAGCAACAGTGTCCCTAATTTGCTGGGAAATGGCGGTGCGGTCCCCTACGGCACTGCGTAGGATCCTACGGTCTTGGTGTGCATCCGTGCGTTGCTGTGGTCCGGTCCCAGGTCGACGGGCACGTGCACCTTCCGCCGACCACTGGCGACAACATCGATGTACTGTGGAGACCTCACGCCCCACGTGTTGAGCAATTCGGCGGTACGTCCACCCGGCCTCCCGCATGCCCACTATATGCCCTCGCTCAAAGTCCGTCAACTGCACATACGGTTCACGTCCACGCTGTCGCGGCATGCTACCAGTGTTAAAGACTGTGATGGAGCTCCGTATGCCACGGCAAACTGGCTGACACTGACGGCGGCGGTGCACAAATGCTGCGCAGCTAGCGCCATTCGACGGCCAACACCGCGGTTCCTGGTGTGTCCGCTGTGCCGTGCGTGTGATCATTGCTTGTACAGCCCTCTCGCAGTTTCCGGAGCAAGTATGGTGGGTCTGACACACCGGTGTCAATGTGTTCTTTTTTCCATTTCCAGGAGTGTATATCACTGTGATTGCGAGGTTGCAATAGCTGTCACCGCACATACCCACAACTCCGAAGTATGTTATGTAAATGTAAGCTACAATCAACGTTTATACATAAGTGCAACAAAGTACATTTTTCTAACAATGGAGAGAACAACGTCAGAGACTAAGCGTTTGATAGTATATGAAACCAGGAAATAAAAACAGTCGAAGTTAATGACAATGTCTATGAAAAATCGTTCCAAATTGTTACCATAATAGCTGCACGTAATATATATATATATATATATATATATATATATATATATATATATATATATATATATATATGTATATATAATACTATAAACCTAAGCGTACCAAAGAACACACTATCCACACTCATAGAAAGAAAGCAAAACATGCATAGCCTACCTGATTGCTGAAAGAAAGAATTCTATATACATTTACACTCATCAATTTACGATGTCAATGGCGCGATTCCATCCGGTTCTCCTTCACTATCATCGGAATCGGCGCCAAAACCGCTGTCTTCGTCATTATCATCATCATCATCATCATCAAGAGAAATCATTAATTGTTGGTTTTAATTTATTATGCCATATATAGTCTGTATTTCTCTTATGTGTTTAGCAACATGGCCTACTTTTTCCTCCATGAAGTAGTGTCTACAATAGCAAGACCTTCATGTAGCACTCTTTCCACTTCTGTTATAGTCTTGTTGTTACTTCTAATGTATGCCTTTACTTCACCCAAAATCAATTCAATTGGATTAAAATGGCAGTGCTAAGGCGGTAGCAAAATTACCAAGTGACCCTGTTCTCTTGCAGTTTCATCCACACCGTATTTAGGCGTCACAGGCTTATAACAGCAGCTTAGTCATGCTCATAACCGCAGCAGTATCTCTCGCCTCCAATCACTGCACCATAGTTTCTTTACAGTCACTAGTGGTAAGAGTTTTATATAAAATCACAGAATAGTATGGAGCATTGTCCATCACAAACACTGTCTGAACACTAAACTGGAGCAACAAATTTTTCAAGCATTGTAGAAACCGTGGGTGGTCCATATCCTCATGATAGTCACTGGTTCTTTTCGATCATAAAACTAGAAATCCTTTAGGCACAAAGTCGTTTGAAGATCCTGCATGGGCCGTAATTAATCGGTAACCTCTTCCTGTTGGCTGAAGACCACTGTTTTCCGGTGTATCATCTGTCCAGAATTTCTCAGCTGATTCTCCAGCATTGACTCAGGTTTCGTCGTGAATGTCCTTTCCTACAATTTTGTGTAAGAAAATGGTACGAGCTGCAACGACATGAGCTTTCTCAAGTAACAGTTTTAGTCCATCTAACTTTTTAAAACGGAAGCCCATACGTTTTAATATTATCTTAAGTGAAGTTTTCCCCCCGAGAAAAGGTCATTTTCTTTTAAAGAAATTAGGAACCTCTCTATTGTGGGATATTCTTTTCTTTTATAGTATCCATATATGAAGGGCTTATTTCGACAGTGGTACAAGTCCATTTTTGTTCATTCTGAGATACAGAGTCCTAAAGTTAAATAAGCGCTGAAAAATCTACAGTTGAGATACCAGAAATATTCAAATATATAAGCCCTTCATATGTGCCGACTAATTGCATCCGACTGGAAAGAATCTATATCTGTAACAGGATGAGGCTGTTTTTCTTTCTTTCCTGGGGTACTCAAAAACACACTGTTTCTCCCACTGGGCTTTCTTCCACACTGTTTACTTCAGTGTCTTGAAGTCTTGAAGTAGCACCCTTTTCCTTATAACTGTTCTTTGACTGAGCCCTAGAGTTTTCGAGGTACACTCTAAAACTTTATCAGGAGGTATCGACGCTTGCCCATGAACAGAAACAAATTCTTTTTCTTGCTCGTAAAATTCACACATTCTCCATAGCAGTTCCAAAGCCTGCCTGTTTAATGGCACTCCACTCCGCAACATATTGTCGCTTGGTGAACGACATCGTTTTGGTGACATTGTTTAATAAACAAGAGCTGTAGTCGAGGCGGTAACACAACACAACACAGCACTAGGCGTTCGCACGCTAACATACAATGTTTACATGGAAGCCAGCAACATGATAGCGTCCACGCCGTAACAGGCTTTTGTTCGGTGCTGTTATTGGTTCAGAAGATGCGGCGCCTCGATTTCCTCACTTGTTTTTTAGTTGTATTACCAACTCCACGGCACTTGGGGGGGTGACTTTGAAGCGACATGTTTCAGTGGCCCGGGTATAATAAACGATTTAGGAGACAATCTGAGCAGCCCTCTTAGACTGTTTGCAGGTGATACTGTTATTTACTGTTTACAAAATGATCAGAGATTAAAACAAATTAGGAAACGACTTAGACAAGATATCTGTATGGTGAGAAAAGTGGCAGTTGACTCTAAATAATGAAAAGTCTGAAGCCATCTGCATGATTACTAAAAGGAATCCGCTAAATTCGATTTACAGAATAAAACACACATCATAAAGGCTGTAAATTCAGTTAAACACTTAGGGATGACAATTATGAATAACTTAAAATGCAACTGTCACATGGATAACGTTGTGTGGAAAGCAAACCAAAGACTGCGATTTATTGGTAGAACTCTTAGAAAATGCAACTTGTTCTCTAAAGAAATTACATACACCATGCTTTTCCTCCTTCTTCTGGAGTATTGCTGTCAGTTGTAGGATCCACAGCAGATAGAATTGATTGAAAAAGTTCAAAGAAGGGTAGAGACTGCCACGGCTATGACATGCGAAATGGGGTGGCAATCATCAAAACAATGTCGTTTTTCGTTGTGGCAGGATTTTCTCATAAAATTTCAGTCGCCATCTTTCTCCTCAAATTGTGAAAATTCTTTGTTGGCGCCCACCTACATAGGGAGGAATATTCATCATAATAAAGTAAGAGAAATTAGACTTCACAAGGAAAGATAAAAGCGTTCGTGTTTACTGCTCACTGTTCGAGAGGGGAACAGTAGAGAAACAGCTTGGCTTTCAAGAAGTGATTCACTGAACAATTCTTGCCATACCTAGCTTTGAAGTCAGTGTTTGTAATTACTTTGCCAGTTATCACTCAGCCATTACAGAGAACTGACCAGGTATGAGCACCACGAAAGGGGATATTGTGCTTTCGCTGAAAAATAAAAATATTCTGGACAATATAAGCCAGATTCGTGCTGAACTCTTGCAGCTCATTAATTTATAAAAGTCACATGACAGAACATACAAGGGTCATTCAATAATTAAAGAGACAAGTTGGTCTAGGGAAAAAAATTGTTACTAGGGGAAGTTTGTTACTTTTGTGGCTGTAAGTTGGCACCACTGGGATGGGCTTTGATCAGCTGATGTATCAACATTGTTTTGTTTATGACATCAAAAATACATTTCAAAATGGTGAGTCCACTTGAAATGTACACATTAGTTGAACAACATTCAGGTTATTCCTTTCTTACATGCTGAAGGCGAGAAACCACAGTTGCAGTTTCAACTCCCTCACTTGAAAGTCGAATTGATGACATTATTCGTGCAGACCGCCGTGTGACTGTGGAAATGATAGTTGATAAGATTCAAGTTAATACTGATACAGTTCATAACATTATCTGTAACAAACTGAAGAACCGCAAAACATGTGCAAAATGGATACCAAAGGCGTTGATGCGACAAGGAAACAAGGTTGAGAGAGTGCACAGAGCTAAAAGAACGTTATGAAAGAGAAGGTGAGCACTTCCCCAACGAAATTTTAACTTGTGATGAAACTTGGATTCACTATTATTAGCCAGAATCAAAAAGACACAGCATGGAGTGGAAGCACACCAACTCACCTGTCAAGAAAAAATTCAAAATCCAAGCAACAGCAGGAAAAGTCATATTGACGATATGTTGGGATGCTGAAGGTCCAGTTTGTTGTTATTATCTCTAAGAGCCACGTGCAACGAATAGCCAATACTACGAGGATTTTCTTTTAAACGAGATGAAGCCAGCCATGAGAGAGAGATGTCGTGGATCTCAGAGTAGAGTTGTGATTCTCCAGCAAGACAACACACGTCCTCATATCGCTCAACTAACCCGTGAAACCATTGACAGAATGGCCCGGGGAATACTGCCTCGTCCCCCTTACAGTCTTGATTTGCCACCTAGTGATTTCCATTTGTTTGGTGCACTGAAAGATGCATTACGTGGGAAGAGGTTCCAGGACAATGAGGACGTGAAAAAGTTTGTGGGAAATTGGTTGAAAAAACGCTTTTTTCACCGGACCAATTTCTCTCTTTAATTATTGAATGACCCTCGTACAAATCTGACTTCCCTGCATGTGAATGTGGTCACACAGTTTTGCATTTACTCACACATTACTGTCAGTATAATCCGATGGAATTAATTTGCACACAGGTTACAAGATATGCCGGGAAAAAGCAAAACAGACACTGAAAGCCTTGTGCTTGATGCAATAGACAGCATCCCCCTTCATTGTGTGCATCACGCTGAAAAGTTTCAAAAATAAGACTTCCACAGGGAGGTGAAGGTGGATAAAAGCCTTGAATGTATCATCCTAAATTTACAATCACATGGTTCGGACATGGACTCAGACACCAGATGGTATTATGATGTAGATTTTGAAGCAAAGTAATGATTTTCGTGGCTTTAAAGACTCATGGTTTAAAAACATTTTTATCAACATATCAGTTGCATACACTGTACATGAGAACTTCCTAGCTTTTATTGATTATGAATATGTAGCCTGCGAAGTATTCAGACTTTTAATGCTCAACACCTTGCCCAAGGAGAAGTTAAGCTTTTCCCAGCCTGTTGCTTTACTTGCGAGAATGCATCTGGATGAATTTGTCAAAAGCTACAGTATTTTAACATGTAAACCCCTGTCACTTTCATGGCAAGAATTGGACAATGCCTTAAAATGAAAGGGAGTGTTACTTGTCAAAATATTGGTGGTTTTCGACGTTATTGGTCTGAATTCCGTCGTGTTATTCACAGAAGATGATTAATTGTTAGATTGTTCAGTTGATCATAAATGCATTCTCCCACTGTAATGTCGAATCAGCTAGTATAAACTCATATTGCCTGTTGACACCGAAAAATATAACATACTGACAATGTTTACGATAGTCTTTTGCACTAGTTTTTGCTAGCAATAATTCCTCTTTATGCATAGTGGTTTACATGGAACAGCAGTGAAACGCACCCACATACACGCATTATTCACATTTAAAAAATTGCATAGAGTAGAATCATTTGTCAAACAAATATAATAACTTTGGTTGAGTTTGAAGTTTATTTTGTTGCATATTACATTTTTACTTATAATACAGTCCAAATCGTAATAAATGGCAATTACTGCAACTATTATTGATTATTATGAAGATTGTGCTATACTTCTGTATTTAAAATATAGGTACATCCGTATGTTTAAGAAGTCTTTCATATTGGCAAAATATACCTGAGATAGTAGGAGAAAATTGATAAACAATAGACTAACTAAAAAGAAAGAAATTCCCTCTTAGAATACTGAAGTGGAAAAAAATGGAGCAATTAACTCGGAACCTGGCAGTCGTCACCCTACATAATATGCAAAGAAGGCAGACTATCCTGAGGACTTAAACACTATTTCCATTTCCTGTATTCCGATTTTCTGCATGTTTAAAATCGCCTCTTTCTATATTCAGGGTATCTAAACTTTCTACAAATAATTATTCTACAGTACTCCATCCACTATAATATTTCTTTACATGCAAAATAAGGCAATCTCCTTACCAGCACTTGAACCAAACGTTTTTCATCTAGTTGGTTATCTAAATACCTAGATGTAGTCAGATACCACTCAGTATACTTCTTATATGCATCCCGTGAAATATTATGATACTTAGGATCTAAGAACACTAGTATCAACTTTTCTGAACTTGTGGACCAGTATTTTCTCTTAAATTTTTCCTGGAAGTCTTCCCATGATATAAATTTCTCTGAATGGTCTGTTCCACATTCCACTGTATTAGCTAGTAAATATCCTAGTGATTTTTTTTAGTATCATCTCATTTCTGAGGCATATATTGAGAAAATACTCTTAAGAAATACATTGGATCTACTTCTCCTTCTGGCTTAAAGTTTAGAAACTGCTAATCACAGCTACCTCCATTTCCTATTTATAATTCACCTAATAGTTCTGGCAATAATCCTATGTTAGATGTAGCTATTTTGCTTCTAAGTTCCTATTTAGTGTCTTCCAATTCATTCCATAATATATTTAACTCACTCTTGTTATTAGTAGTATCGTCCACAGAATCAGAGATAGTCCTGTTGGTACCTACTTTTCGTCTACCTTTTACTCTACCATTTCTTCCAGACACTTCTCCAAATCAGTAAAGTATTTGGATTGCTAGAAATTTCAATAAGTTTTTTATTTAGTTCTAATATTTCTACCCTATCTTGAGTAACTGAGATTTAATTGCATATATTTTTGTAATTCCTCGAAGATGATTTCTCTAACTGTGTCATCTTGTCATTTACATTTGTAAATTGCATTTTCACTTCTTGTCTAATTATATCACATTGCTCAACTATTTTCGTTTCAAACTCCTTAGGTAAATTAGCTGTTTTCTGTAATTTGGAAATTTGATCTATTTTTGTGGCAAAATCTTACAATTTTTTGGTTATTTTGGAATAGTTCATCTAACTGTCCCCTTGTATTAGACATCTCAACTAGTTTATTTGCTTGTTCATCTAATTTTATAATGTTTTAAATTGATCTACAATTTCCGCTAGGACTGTGCTATCTGTACTTCAGGTTGTGGTAGATCTGTTATCTAAATTACTGTACAAGTTAAAGCTTATATCAGACTAAAACACTTAGTTGTTTATCAATATACACTCCTGGAAATTGAAATAAGAACACCGTGAATTCATTGTCCCAGGAAGGGGAAACTTTATTGACACATTCCTGGGGTCAGATACATCACATGATCACACTGACAGAACCACAGGCACATAGACACAGGCAACAGAGCATGCACAATGTCGGCACTAGTACAGTGTATATCCACCTTTCGCAGCAATGCAGGCTGCTATTCTCCCATGGAGACGATCGTAGAGATGCTGGATGTAGTCCTATGGAACGGCTTGCCATGCCATTTCCACCTGGCGCCTCAGTTGGACCAGCGTTCGTGCTGGACGTGCAGACCGCGTGAGACGACGCTTCATCCAGTCCCGAACATGCTCAATGGGGGACAGATCCGGAGATCTTGCTGGCCAGGGTTGTTGACTTACACCTTCTAGAGCACGTTGGGTGGCACGGGATACATGCGGACGTGCATTGTCCTGTTGGAACAGCAAGTTCCCTTGCCGGTCTAGGAATGGTAGAACGATGGGTTTGATGACGGTTTGGATGTACCGTGCACTATTCAGTGTCCCCTCGACGATCACCAGTGGTGTACGGCCAGTGTAGGAGATCGCTCCCCACACCATGATGCCGGGTGTTGGCCCTGTGTGCCTCGGTCGTATGCAGTCCTGATTGTGGCGCTCACCTGCACGGCGCCAAACACGCATACGACCATCATTGGCACCAAGGCAGAAGCGACTCTCATCGCTGAAGACGACACGTCTCCATTCGTCCCTCCATTCACGCCTGTCGCGACACCACTGGAGGCGAGCTGCACGATGTTGGGGCGTGAGCGGAAGACGGCCTAACGGTGTGCGGAACCGTAGCCCAGCTTCATGGAGACGATTGCGAATGGTCCTCGCCGATACCCCAGGAGCAACAGTGTCCCTAATTTGCTGGGAAGTGGCGGTGCGGTCCCCTACGGCACTGCGTAGGATCCTACGGTCTTGGCGTGCATCCGTGCGTCGCTGTGGTCCGGTCCCAGGTTGACGGGCACGTGCACCTTCCGCCGACCACTGGCGACAACATCGATGTACTGTGGAGACCTCACGCCCCACGTGTTGAGCAATTCGGCGGTACGTCCACCCGGCCTCCCGCATGCCCACTCTACGCCCTCGCTCAAAGTCCGTCAACTGCACATACGGTTCACGTCCACGCTGTCGCGGCATGCTACCAGTGTTAAAGACTGCGATGGAGCTCCGTATGCCACGGCAAACTGGCTGACACTGACGGCGGCGGTGCACAAATGCTGCGCAGCTAGCGCCATTCGACGGCCAACACCGCGGTTCCTGGTGTGTCCGCTGTGCCGTGCGTGTGATCATTGCTTGTACAGCCCTCTCGCAGTGTCCGGAGCAAGTATGGTGGGTCTGACACACCGGTGTCAATGTGTTCTTTTTTCCATTTCCAGGAGTGTATTTACACCATCATCCAATGTTACTGAATGTCGTTCACAGACAGTTTTTACGATTAAAATAGCAACATGTACCACTACAAACCCTACAATTTGTTACATCCAGGTATTTATATGAGGTTCCTGATTCCAACTGTATCTCAATAATATACTTTTTTTCTAGTCAACAGTCTTCTGCCTAGTTCGATGTGGCCCACCATGAATTCCTCTCCTGTGTTTTCCACACATCCTTTTCCTCTCCGATTAAGTGCAGAACCTCCTTATTTCTTACATCGACCTAATTTTCAAATCTCACATACTTAGATTCTCTTCTGTTCCGGTTCTCCCACAGTCCATGTATCACTACCATAGAATGCTGTGCTCGAAACATACATTCTCAGAAATTTCTTCCTCAAATTAAGGCCTATGGTTCATACTAGTAAACTTCTCTTGACCAGGAATGCCCTTCTTTCCAGTGTTATGATGTCCTCCGTGCTCCATCCATCATTGGTTATTTTGCTGCCTAGGTAGTAGAATTCCTTAACTTCTTCTGCTTTGTGACCATCAGTCCTGATGGTAGTATCCTACCTAGTCACCAGATACTACGTTTTTGTCGTTTCATGAAGCACAAACTTACACGTTTTTGAAAATTTAAAGCAAGTTGTCAATTTCTGTACCACTTCGAAATCTTACCAAAATCTGACTCTGAATCTTTGCACCACATTATTCAGGAAGTACTTCATGATAGATAACAACATCTGGGAAAATCTGACGATACTGTTGGTACTGTCAGCAACTTAATTAATATACAACATGAACAACAAAAGTCCCGACACATTTCTTTGGTGAACACTTACTACCTCTAGGAATAATAGGGATACAAATAATTTCTGACTCAAAAATAGATAAAAAAACTAGCCGTCTCACGATCACTTGAAATATTGGGACTTTAATCGTTAATTACTCCATAATTACAATAGCAATCGTATTCCAACCATGTGCCTGTAGTCTGCATTGCATGTAAATTGTGATGGTACATTAGTTTTTAATCTTACCTCTACCATTGTGACTATGTATTTCTTTATTCTTTTCTAGCTCTTTACTGCCATAATGATTATCTTAAGTACATACAAGCTATGAACAGTTAATACTATAATTCTTTAAAAAAATTTCTGCAGGACTCCCTGGCACATTTCCTTCCCATAATTCTAAGAGCCTTCTTTTGCAGGATAAGTATAACTTTTCATATTACCTTCACTGCTGGATTCCCATAGCTCTATCCCATAGCTCAGAGGGGGTTCAAATAGTGTAAAATATATTTGCCTCAGAGAGGTAATATTACAAAAAGGTCTCAGTTTTCTGAGGACATGTGTGGTAGTAGATAGCTTTTTGCAAATATCATTTACATGATAAGACCAGTTTAACTCTGGATCAAGTGTGAGGGCAAGAAATTTCGTTGAGCATTCTTTTTTAATATATTCATCACCCATTAAAATTTGGTTTTCATTTGTTTTTTTGCCTCCCAGGATCAAATTCAAAATAGATGGATTTATTTGTATTTAATTTTGATTTTTTTTCATTAAAATACTGCAGAACTATGCCTGCTGCAGTAATGGACTCCACTTCGAGCTGCAAATAGCTTGGATTGTGGCATATTAATGTGGTATCACCTGCATATAAGATAGCTGTAGTGGGGTTTGTTATACACTGAATATCATTAACATAAATTATGAAAAGAAGTGTTCCCTATATTGACGCCTGTGGAACACCAAAATTAATGTCAGTGGTGTTTGATTTGTATGCTTCCTCTGTAGTGCTAATAGACACAAACTGCTTCCTATTTGTCAAGATGGATCTAATCAGGTGATTGGCTGTTTGTCCAGCAATATGGCCATATCAATGCTTTTTGAAAGTCGAGAAAGCTGCCACGTACATGTTATTTATTGTCTACTGCTTGAGTGGCGTCTCTGATTAAATTGGATGCTGCTGTAATGGTGGATGACCCCTTGACAAACCCATATTGCCCCTTAGGAATAACTATTTGGCTTACCAGGAAGTTTCAGATTCTTATTTATATTACTTTCTCAAAGATTTTGGATATTATGATGCAAATGTTTTCTACTAGGATTTTGTTTCCTTTTTTAAAAATAGGCCCGACTTGAGCAATTTTCAACTCATCTGGAAATAGATCATCTTCCACATGAAATTAGATAATTTCTGCTAAAGGTGTTGCAGTTTTATGAATACATTTCTTAACAGTGTTCAGACTAAGACCATCATATCCTGCTGCATGAGAATTCTTCTAACTACTCACTATTTTAATTATTTATTTTTCACTTGTTGATGTGAAAAATGTACTTCCAGACACTGGTGTTTCTCTGAAATTTTATTTTTAAACTGATTGTTTATACTGCAGCCAACAGAAGCAAAATAATTGTTAAATAGGCCTGCTACCTTTTTCTGATCAGTTTCTACTGTGCCATTTATCAGCAAGTAATTT